>NC_064621.1:141329520-141954520 GCF_023898315.1 Schistocerca nitens | reverse complement strand
GATCCTGGCAGGGTCGCCACAATGAAAGTTAACACAATTCGGATGCCACAATGAATGTTAACCTGTTTGGGGATATATAAAAAGTGATTGAGAATGTATGCAAAATCTAGTTTACTGATAACACTTATTTTCCAATAACAAAGGCAGATATGATCTATGCTAAACACGTTATGATAGAATATCATAAACCACTAACAAGTGGTTTAAGACCACAATGGACAATAATCCCAGGTGGCAGAAGTGAGGCAAGTACTCTGCCCCTAAAAATGTGGATAACGCAATATGAATTAACCTGATGCTGAGCAGACTTTGACTGTTCAAATCTACAGAAGTTTATATTGGTGCAGCTGAGAGCAAGTGTCGATTGGAATATGTACGCCCTGGCAAGGCCAGAGCAGAAGTGCATTACCATGTTTGCTTCATGCAGTGATGTAACTTGTTGCCAGTGATATGTGTGTGGCCAAGGCGCGGCATAAGAAGGCACCTGTGAATCGACCACTGCCACAAAAGAAATGCTAAATCTCACAGCCTAGTGATCAGGCATACAGATCGTAACCCTCCAGTGGATCCAGGGGAAGAATAGGCCTGAGGTATTCCTGCCTGTAGTAAGAGGCGACTAAAAGCGGTCTCTCACGTTTTGGCCTTTATATGATGGTCCCCTATAGGGTTTAACCTCCATTTTTCAAAATTTTCCTGAAGAGCGGGCCAGTTGGGGAAGGCCGCCTTACATGGTGCATAGTGTCCATCATGCATTAAGATCTTTAGCCCAGTTTCTCGTCGTCACATTGCAGTCCCGCCCATTCTCCATCTCTTGGGCAACGACACCTTCCTGGTTGCGTTTTCCACCATGCACTATGCAGTATCACTTTCTGTGCCGACAATGACCAAGGACGTCTTTGTACCTCATATCGAGCACAGTAGCCAGTCTGTTGTGGTGGGGCCGCCATGTACCCTGTTGATTGTAGCTCCCTGACAACACTGGGATTGCTCTGCAGATGCCCGCACTGTTAACTCACGACATATGCCAAGGAGTAGATGCCTGTCACCCTGGGGCATCAGGACTCCCAGCAATGGCATCCTGTCAGGTGGCCTTTGATGCGGCTGGGTAGCGCTAGTAGGGAGGGCCCCTGTTCAGACAGGGTGGCATCAGAGCTGATGATATGCCACAAAGTGTAGTATGTCATCTCTTGCTGGTGGCCGCCAGCTGTATCTAAGTGGGTGAAGTATAGCTTTTATGCTAAGAAATATGACTCCCAAGTCGTTCCCCTCCCTGGCCACACCATGGGAGGAACGGCAGGCTAAGGATGACAGTGAGGCTTAAACACCCCAGTATGTCACCTGTATGAGAATTGATGGGGAATCTTTCATGTCCATGAAGCCTCAGTTTTTGCGGAGCTTTTGGAGGACATGTTTGGGGATGGTTGGTTGGTTGTTTGGGGAAGGAGACCAGACAGCGTGGTCATCGGTCTCATCGGATTAGGGAAGGATGGGGAAGGAAGTCGGCCGTACCCTTTCAGAGGAACCATCCCGGCATTTGCCTGGAGTGATTTAGGGAAATCACGGAAAACCTAAATCAGGATGGCCGGACGCGGGATTGAACCGTCGTCCTCCCGAATGCGAGTCCAGTGTCGAACCACTGCGCCACCTCGCTCGGTACATGTTTGGGGAGGTGGAGGGCTTGTCCAAAATGTGCTCTGGGTCAGTTTTGACAAAAACAGCATCCTCTGCCCTGTCATGTTCATTACTCGACTCTGGCACTTTGGGGGATGTTTCTGTTACCATAACACCTCATAAGAGTTTAAATATTGTCCAGGGTATTATATTTCACAGGAACCTTCTTTTGCAGTCGGATGACGAGCTGCATGCCAATTTAGAGTGGCGAGGCATTCATTAAGTCCAGCGCCTCCATCGGGGTCTGACGGATAACCAGGTGCCTTCATCTTGGCTTTCGAGGGTGACACATTGCCCAAAAAGGTCCAGGTGATGGTCTACCACTGTGACATCAAGCCATATATCCCTGTCCTGAAGTGATGCTTTAAGTGCTGGAAGTTCAGCCATATGTCTTCCTGCTGTACTTCCAGCCCCACCTGTTGAGTCTGTGGATGTCCATCACATCCCAATACTCCATGCGCCCCGCCTCCCATTTGTGTCAACAGCGTAGAGCATCATTCACGTTGCTTGCCAGACTGCAGGAGTTTATAGAAAGAGAGGAAAATCATGCTATATGAGACCCTGGACCGACCTGCACTGAGGCTAAAAGGAAATTTGAGCGCCTACATTCTGTGGCTATGACTTTCTCATATGCCACCGCTGAGAACAGTTCTCACCCCATCAGCTCCTCGAATTCCTGTCGCCTCTCAGAACTGGGAGACTACACCTGTCCCCTTGATGGTGGAGGGCCCTTCCCTCCCTCTTGCTCCCGCACCACCTACTTCGGGAGCAACACCGCCCCCCCCCCCCCCTGCAACCATCAGGGATTTCAGTCCCCACTTCTGAGCTGGAGAAGTGTAAGGTTATTTGGCCCCTCTCATTAGGACGGGGTCCCTTGTGTCACTCCCTTCCCAGGTTTCTGCTAGTGGGAAAAATGACACCTGCCAGTGGTCAAAAGCAGTTGGTCATAGGGCTCCACGCTCATCCTCAGTCCTGGAGACTGATTCAGTGAAGTCTTCCCAGCCAGGGAAACCCAAGAAACAGCACGATAAATCGAAAAAGAAGACTCCTAATAACAAGGAACTTGCGGTGGCACCCACACCACTGCTACATACAAGCTCTGTGTCTGAGGATGTAATGGAGATTATAGCGTCCGCTGATGACCTGGATCTTGCCGGACCCTCACACGCAATGAATACAGACTGCTCAGGCAAAAAGTCAGTGGCAGCAGGTGACCCTGAGGCCTAAACTGCCTCATTGAATGTTACATGCCTTCCCAGTCTCACGATGATGTCATACTCCAGTGGAATTGAGGCGGCTTTTTCCACTGCCTTGCTGAGCTACAACAACTGTTAAGCTTTACACCTGCTTTCTGCGCTGCCCTCCAGGAAACTTAGTTCCTGACAATAGGGACCCCTGCCCTCCATGGCTATAAGGGATATTGCAGGAACCATAGCGACTATAATCGAGTGTCAGGTGGAGTTTGCGTTTATGTCCTAAACTCAGTAGTGAACCTGAGCCGCTTCAAACCCCTCTTGAAGCTGTGGCTGTCAGAACAAGGATGATGCGGGAAGTAACTGTCTGCAATGTATATCTTCCTCCAGGTGGAGCAGTATCCTGAATGTATTAGCTGCACTGATTGATCAACTCCCTAAACCTTTCCTACTTTTGGGAGATAACACCCATAACCCCTTGTGGGGTGACACGGTGTTACTGGCCAGGCAAAAGATGTCGAAACTTTACTGTCTCAGTTCGACCTCTGCCTCTTCAATACTGAGGCCACCACACATTCATTGTGGCTGGAGATAGTTACTCGGACTTCTCCTATCTATCCACTGGAGAGCACATGATGACCTGTGTGGTAGTGACCACTTCTGCATCTTCCTGTCACTGCCCTGGCGTCAGGCCATGGACGCCTGCCCAGACAGGCTTTAAACAAGGCGGACTGGGAAACTTTCACCTCTGATGTCACCGATGACTCTGCCCCACATCGATGTGATGGTTGAACAGGTGATTACCACAATCGTTTCTGCGGCAGAAAACGCGATCCCTCGTTCTTTAGGGTGCCCCCTGCGAAAGACAGTCCCTTGATGGTCGCCAAAAGTCGCTGAGGCAATTACAAAGCGTCAGAGAGCTCTACAGTGACATAAGCGACACCCTTCCCTTGAGCACCTGATAGCTTTTAAACGGCTCCGTGCCCGTGTACGCCAGCTTATAAAACGACAATACATGTTGACCATTAGGTGCCATACGTTACCTTCCCAAGTCTAGATGAAAATCAGACGTCTTTTTGGGTACCAGACTCCAACAGGTGTCCCTGGCGTATACTGATGCAAACGCGATTGCCGAGCACTTTGCTGAGCACTATTCTCGAGCCTCTGCATCAGAAAACTACACCCCCCTCCCTGCCTTTCGCACCCACAAACAGCGTATGCAAAGCAAAGTCCTCTCGTTCACTACACGCCACAGTGAACCCAATAACGCCCCATTTACAGAGTGGGGGGCCTCAGCGTACTTGCACATTGCCCTGACAGCTCCTGGGCCAGATCGGATCCACAGTCAGATGATTAAACATCTGTCGTCTGACTACATCTCCTCATCATCTTTAACTGGATCTGGTGCGATGACGTCTTTCCATCACAATGGCGGGAGAGCACCATCCTTCCAGTGTTCAGTGCTCAAACCCAGCAAAAACCCGCTTGATGTGGACATCTTCCACCAGGCCGCTCTACCACTGATAATCTTCTGTCCCTTGAGTCTGCCATCTGAACAGCCTTTTCCAGACAACAACACCTTGTTGCTGTCTTTTTTCGTCTACTCAAAGCGTATGACACCACCTGGCGACATCACATCCTTGCCACATTATATGTGTGGGGGTCTGAGAGACCTGCTCCCGATTTTTATACAGAATATCCTGTCGCTCTGTACTTTCCGTGTCCAAGTTGGTGCCTCCCATAGTTCCCCTCCATATTCAGGGGAATGGGGTCCTGCAGGTTTCTGTTTAGAGTGTATCACTACTTTTAGTGGCCATTAACGGTCTAGCAGCAGCTGTAGGGGTGTCCGTCTCACCCTCTCTGTATGCAGACGACTTCTGCGTTTTGTCCTGCTCCATCAGCACTGGTGTAGCTGAGCAGCGCCTACAGGGAGCTATCCACAAGGCGCAGTCATGGGCTCTATCCCATGGCTTCCAGTTCTCAGCCGCAAAGTCGTGTGTCGGCATCGTACTGTTCATCCGTAACGAGAACTTTACCTTCATGACTATCCACTATATTGGAGACATATCGATTCTTAGGACTGCTTTTCGGTGCCCGATTGACTTGGCTACCTCACCTTTATCAGCTTAAGCGGAAGTGCTGGCTGCACCTCAATGTCCTCCGCTGCCTGAGCAACACCAACTGGAGTGCAGATCGCTCTACTCTGTTGCAGCTCTACAAAGCCCTTGTTCTTTCCTGCCTTGACTCTGGGAGTCTGATTTACGGTTTGGCAGTGCCCTCAGCATTGCATGAACTCGACCTAGTGCACCACTATGGAGTTCGCCTAGCGACGGGAATTTTAAAACGAGTCTAGTGACCAGTGTCCTGGTGGAGGCCAGAGTCCCTCCATTGCAGATCCGATGTGCACAACTGCTCGCCAGTAACGTTCCACAAATTTGTAGTTCTCCTGAGCATCCGAATTACCGTCTCCTTTTTCCACTCACAGCAGTTCATCTCCCGCATCAGCACCCCTGATCAGGGCTAACGACTGCGGTTCGCGTGTGATTCCTTGTCTGAACTGGAGTCCGAAAGAACAGATACCATCTTAGTATATATATAAAGATTCTATCTCTATACTTTTCTCAGACGCCAGAGTTCCTTTTACGACTGAGGTGGCTGATGGAAGTGGGTCACAGGCCTATTTGCAGCAACAGCGAAGACGAAAACTCTTAATTTATTATTAGGCATGGCGCAGGACACAATGCCCGGTTTATGACTCCACTGCATAGACGTGTCCCTTCAGTCTGTCTTCCCCAAACCAGCCTTCGGCTGGAGCCAACGTAGGTATAGCGGAATTGTCCTGCTGGAGACCTCGACTATGGGGTGCTCTGTCTGCCCTGTGTGGCTGTGGGCCTGTCCAGCAAGATTTACTGAGGAATGGTCTCGTCACCACTTGCTTTCAACTTCCATGCCGTTTCTGTTAACTAAGAACCATAAAAATACCTTATGCTTTTAGCACCCTACGAGGCACCATCAAAACCTGTTCAGGCTGTTAACTTTCTAGAGTCTCGCTCAAGTTGCGTAACGTTGTAACAAAATATTTATGAAAAATAGGTGGGAGGGTAACTTGTCCTTTCTCACTGGGAGCGTAGAGAAGAGTCGTATCCAGTGTTATGGCCAAATACATGGTTCCTGCAGCTCGTAGTATAGGGAGAATAACTACGATTCTGAAAACAACACAGAAGACATATTGGAGGACACAGTTTTGGTCCCAGACAAGCTATGTGACACATTGACATTGGAGCAGAATGTTTAAGAGGGTGAAGTTACTTACTACCATGGACGCCAAATACAATATTGATTCTGTTTGACCCAAAACAATTTTAGCTTCCCGAAGGTGTCTATGGCATCCGATTGCTAAATTTATATCACATTACTGGTCGGAGACTATAATTAACGGCAGAGATGATAAACGTATTTGACGAAACAGTGTCTTCTTACGAGAGTAATAACTTGTTACATTCTTATCCATAATATTTCTACATGAAAGTTACCACTGCATGACACCAGACTATCGCACTTTTAAATACGATATACAGTCACCAGACCACAGATCTAAATGTATGTAACACTTGCCTGAAGTCAGGAGGGCCAACAGTATATTCTAACACATATTTGAAAACATAATCAAAGTGTGGTTTCAGATACGTCCACCGTGAGTCTCTCGATAGTGATCCATATGGCAGGGTGTAAGTGCACAGGTTAATCACAATTCAACGCTCGAAGTTAGTGGACAGACACGCCTACATGTTCTCCCATTGACCTATGTGCAAGTGGAATAGAAAAAAAAATGGATAAAGAAAGGTCAGCAGACAGCTGGCAAATCCGCACCACGTAGCACCTAGGGCACCGAACATATGTACTGGATATCTTATGGCACAGTATTTTGAGTGCGGCGAGCTGATGATGATGATTTAACGTCATATAACAGTCATTGGATCCATATGCTAAAGTAAAATCAGTAGAGCAGTACTGTATTGGTCTACAGGGCACACTAAACTCCAGTCATCCCCCCTATATACATTGAGGCGCCAAAGAAACTAATATAGGCTTCCACATTCAAATACAGAGATACGTAAACAGGTCGAATACGGCGCTGCGGTCGGCAACGCCTATATAAGACAACAAGTGTCTGGCGCAATTATTAGATCGTTTGTTGCTGCTACAATGGCGATATATCAGGACTTAAGTGAGTTTCAAGGTGGTGTTAATGTCGGCGTACGAGCGATGGGACACAGCGTCTCCGAGGTAGCGATGAAGTGGGGTTTTCCCGTACGACCATTCTCGAGTATACTATGTACATCAGGAATCCGGTAAAATATCAAATCTGCGACATCGATGCGGCTGGAGAAAGATCCTGCAAGAACACGACCGATTACGACTGAAGAGAATCGTTCAGCGTGACAGAAGTGCTACCCTTCCACAAACTGGTGCAGATTTCAATGCTGAACCATCAACAAGTGTTAGAGTGCGATCCATCCAACGAAACATCATGGATAAGGGCTTTAGGTGCCCACTCGTTTACCCTTGATGACTGAACAACACATAGCATTACACCTCATCTGGATTCTTCAAGACTGACGTTGGACTGTTGATGACTGGAAACATGTTGCCTGGTCGGAAGAGCCTCATTTCAAATTGTATGGAGCGAATGGACATGTACGGGTATGGCTACAACCTCATGAATATATGGACCCTGCATGTCAGCAGAGGACTGTTGAAGCTGGTGGAGGTTCTATAATCGTGTGGGACATTTGCAGCTGGTGTGATATTGGCCCCTGATACATCTAGATACGATTATGACAGGTGACGTAAGCATCCTCTCTGATCACTTGCATCCATTCATGTTCACTGTGCATTCCAACAGACTTGGACAACTCCATTAGGACAATGCAACAACCCAAAATTTCTACAGAGTGATTCCAGGAACACTCTTCTGAGTTTAAACACTTTCAATGGCCACCAAACTCTCCAGACATGTACATTATTGAATCTGGGATGCTTTGCAAAGTGCTATTCAGAAGAGATCTCCACCCCCTTATACTCTTATGGATTTATGGACATCCCTGCAGGATTCAAGGTGTCAGTTCCATCCAGCACTATTTCAGACATTAGTTGAGTCCATGACATGTCGTGTTGCCGAACGTCTGCGTACTAGTGGGAGGCCAACACGATATTAGGCAGGGCCCGCATCTCGTGGTCGTGCGGTAGCGTTCTCGCTTCCCACGCCCGGGTTCCCGGGTTCGATTCCCGGCGGGGTCAGGGATTTTCTCTGCCTCGTGATGGCTGGGTGTTGTGTGCTGTCCTTAGGTTAGTTAGATTTAAGTAGTTCTAAGTTCTAGGGGACTTATGACCACAGCAGTTGAGTCCCATAGTGCTCAGAGCCATTTGAACCAATTTTAGGCAGGTGTACCAGTTTCTTTGGTTCTTCAGTGTAGAAGTTTGATTCATATTTTCACTCTATCGCATTCTCTGAAGCAGTCCGAGGTCGCATCTCGATATATCCGCCACACTGACATGCTTATCACGCAGATACTAGACTGTTAATATTCACCCTGACATCCGCAGCGCTTCAGACAGCACCATCATATAAGTACGACGACTGTGCTAGAACAACCGCTCCATAGAAGTAGTAGGACAAAAGGGGCATCGCCCCACATTGCCCTGTTACAAAATTTATTCAAGGTGGCGATCCAAGATGGTGGCGATAGATGTGGCAATGTCGCAATGCCGTCATGGAGGGAAGTTCAAATTTTGCCAGGAAAATAATTCAATTGGGCTACCTCCACTAATCTAAAGTCTATTCACCGAGAGCTGGGACGAAACATAAACAGTGCCACGTGAGCGACTACGCTCGTTTCCAGAGAAAGCATTTGGTGTTCATGTGATACGTAGGGGTGTGGAAAATCCTTGGCACACACTTTGCAGCTGGCGGCGTTCGGCTAGCTGCCGAGCTGTCACAGCGGACCGTGAGAAACCTGGGCAACAATGTACCACATAAATTTAACAATAATGTTAAAATAATGTTAAACTGTGTTCATTCTATCGAAGCAGATTTATTTTCATTCAGGTTGCTAACAAAATGCTTCATTCAAACACAATTAATTGTTAATTTTAATAACAATACCAGTAATAATAATGATAAAGGATGAAACAAGGTTCACTTGGTCGAACTTGAACTGTTTTCATTGAGGTTTATAACAAACCACACCTCTCTCTCATCTATAAAGCAGTCTAATTTCCACATTTGAGTTTACACTTTTTCTACGACATGGAGGGCGCACTTGTTCCAATCCTCTGCAGTCACTGTTCTTACTGCTTCTTCTAGCAGTACTTCCGGCATTTTGCATGTTTTGTTTTTCGCTGCAATATAGCCTTTGGTTCTGGCCCACACTAACTCGACGGCGTTTAATTCACAGTGGTACGGAGGAATTCTGAGAACAGTTTTCCCTGCATTCTTCGCCATTTCATCTATTGCGTATTCGTTGTGCGCTGTTCTGTGATTTTTAACTATATCTAAAAGTTCTTTCTTCAACATACCGTCTTCGAAATCGATGTTTTTAGATTTTAGCCACTCTGATATTTCGTGCTTATTGGAATTCACATTGGGAACTTTTTCTTTTCTCCGAGAATGGTACGGCGCGTTATCAAGAACAATAATTGCATTTTCCTGAAGCCGAGGAAGAACATCTTGAAACCACTTCTCGAAGGTTTCGGCGCACATCTCCTAATGATAATCTCCACTTTTCTTGTATTGGAAAGTCCACAAACATCCTTCAGCGAACCCTGCTTTGCTGCCATTGTGTGCGATAATCAGACGTTTCCCTTTACCTGATGGCCCCTTGCTTCTGGTGGATAATCCGGACAGAAACGCTTGTTTTGAGGAATTTATAGTGTCATTTACTCAGACGTAACTTCAGGTATGTCCTGCGTTCACCCACACCTCGTCCAAATAGTAAAAGGGTCTGCCTTCATCTCTCAACCGTTTAATGGTTCGAAGATAACGCCGCCTCCATAAAATGATGTCATCCCTGTCTATTAGCATGCTATCGCGCCTAAGACGCACATATTTGAAATTCATTTCTCTCAATAACTTATAAAATGTAGCTCTCCGAAAATTGTCCAGATCTGCATCTTCGTTCATGACTGTAAGCACTTTGTCAATGTTGGTAATTCGTTACGAAAAAAAAAAAAATATTTCCTTCGTATCGCATTTCTATCGAAGTCATCAACACTTTCACAAAGTTTCTGTCGTAATTTTCCTTTCTTGGGAGAATTCAAAGAGTGTGTGGCCTTGTACTCACTTATCACACAATATATTGAAGAACGTCCAACACCTGTAGCTGCAGCTGTTTTCGAAATAATGTCACTCATCGACTGCTCTGGATGTAACAGTTCCGTTTTATACACATTAAGCACCATGTGCTTCTCAGAAGAACTTAATGATTTCTTCTTTGCTCGCTTCTTTGGTGGACTCAGAACTGACACGTCGACCTCGCTCGTTGAATCCGTGGATGACAGAATGAGGACAGCCGGTGATGCTAATTAAATAAGTGAATATATAAAATAAGAAACTATGCGATGCTATTGGATGCGCACATAAACAGTGAATGCTCAGCGTGACTACGAACACATATACTTACTCTAATAATCAACAACTAGTCTTTCAAGCGTTTTTACAGATGAACTTAAGATATCCTGAAATCACCGCTGTACAACACCCACTAACGAGCTCACACCTGCAACTGAGACGGCCACACTGACTGAGCGCCGCGCATGCGAACCGCACAATGCATCGCTCATAAAGGACAAACGGTTGCACCCATCGCATTCGAACAAACTACAAAATTAAATTCAAACCTTTCTGAAAATATTCTCGCTTACACCCCCACAAAAAAATTTAAAGGGGAAAAGTTTGTCGCGTATTATATTTCGGATGATGATTTAGTAAAAGTTCTGCATCAGGCGGTGAGATTTTAATTTATTACTTCACTATTACTGACTCTATTGGGCAGAAAAGTTGCAGACGTCATCAACATATAGTACTGTAGGCAATTAAAAAATTATTTTGCTGTGCGACACACAGTTTAGGAGACATGGCGTGATATATACAGAGTAACGCGAAAAAACAACTTTTCCTGAAAGCTTAAATATTTCTCTTTTTCAGTGACAATAAATTTTAATTTAATGTAAAAAAAAAAACGTGTCAGAAGGCAGTTCTCCGATCACTTTGTCATGTTCAGGTGCCAAATTATAAAAAACACGACTCTCATTTGTTAATTTCTGACGCCCCTGCCTTGTACACCCCTCGACGGCAGCGCTGTGATCACGCGCCTTGCCGTGTTTACAGTACGTCTCTCGTTTCGGTGAAGAGTATAAGTCATCTAACCCACATCTCTTCCATGAAATTGGCGGGTAAAAGACTCAATCTGTGATGGGCTGCTGAATAGATTGGGTATAAGTCTTTATTCTCCATGCGTTGTTTATTTAAACAATTTGAGTTTCATGGGCAGTAACTCCACTCAGTTTAATAATCAAAACATCCACGGGTGTACTGCCGGTCTACAGTGTCCAACGGGCACAATATTTCGACGATCATACATGTCGCCATCATCAGGTGAACTGACGGACTGAGCTCCTGTGAATGTACCGGCACGGAGATCCGTACACTGTGGTTGCTCAGGGGGAACTGGGTTCGGTCGCGGCGGCGGCCGATTTAAATACCCTCCGCCCGCGGCGCGCTCACTCCGCCGTCCGCGCCCCGCGCCACGGTCGCGCGGTGGAACAGATTGCGACGGCGTCTGAGATGACGTCGGTGTGATGGCTCTGTCCGCCGTGGTCGTCACAACTATACATTTGCTCGATTTACTCTTGATTAACCCAATCGCTGGTTCCAAGCCTTGCTATGATTATAGCCACAGTCACGGTTTATGAAGTCGTCATTGGTGCGAATTTCGATGGCCTCTCTAACAACGCTGTCCCAGTATCTCGACGTCTGTACCAGAATCCTCGTGCGTTCATACTCCATAGCCTGATTTTCCGACAAACAATGTTCAGCGACCGCAGACTTGCTCGGATACATCAGTCGAGTGTGCCTCTGGTGTTCACGGCATCGATCCTCGACGGTTCGCATCGTCTGACCAATATACGACTTGCCTCATTGACACGGAATCTGGTACACGCCGGCCTTCCCCAAACCGAGGTCACTTTGGCGCTCCCCACCAGTGCACGAGTTTTATTCGGAGGACAAAATACAGTTCCGACCCGGTGTTTCTTCAAAATGCGGGCGATTTTCCCCGAGAGTGCGCCTGTATATGGAATAAACGCAGTGCCTACCTCCTCCCTCGTGATATCATCCATCTCCACTGGTTGTGCTGTAGTGGGTGGGTGGAGAGCACGTTGAATCTGCCACTTTGAGTACCCATTTTTTCGAAATACAGTTCTCAGATGTTCCAATTCCTGGGGTAGACTCTCTACGTCAGAGATAGTGCGCGCCCTATGTACTAAAGTACCCCATTCCTCTGCGTGCAAATACAGATCAGTGTGCGTTGTCTTCCGATACACCCCATGGCCTAGGGTGCCGTCAGGCCTTCTCTTGACCAAGACGTCAAGGAAAGGTAGTTTACCCTCCGTTTCAGTCTCCATAGTGAATTTGATGGGGTGTATCGGAAGACAACGCACACTGATCTGTATTTGCACGCAAACAGCTGCCACCACCTTTCACAGAGGAATGGGGAGCTTAAAACTCTAGTACATAGGGCGCGCACTATCTCTGACGCAGAGAGTCTACCCCAGGAATTGGAACATCTGAGAACTTTATTTCGAAAAAATGGGTACTTAGAGTGGCAGATTCAACGTGCTCTCCGCCCACCCACTACAGCACAACCTGTGGAGATGGATGAAATCACGAGGGAGGAGGTAGGCACTGCGTTTATCCCATATACAGGCGCACTCTCGGGGAAAATCGCCCGCATTTTGAAGAAACAACGGGTCGGAACTGTGTTTTGTCCTTCGAATAAAACTCGTGCACTGGTGGGGAGCGCCGAAGTGACCTCGGTTTGAGGAAGGCCGGCGTGTTCCAGATTCCGTGTCAATGTGGCAAGTCGTATATTGGTCAGACGATGCGAACCGTCGAGGATCGATGCCGTGAACACCAGAGGCACACTCGACTGATGTATCCGAGCAAGTCGGCGGTCGCTGAACATTGTTTGTCGGAAAATCAGGCTATGGAGTATGAACGCACGAGGATTTTGGTACAGACGTCGAGATACTGGGACAGCGTTGTTAGAGAGGCCATCGAAATTCGCACCAATGACGACTTCATAAACCGTGACTGTGGCTATAATCTTAGCAAGGCTTGGAACCAGCGATTGGGTTAATCAAGAGTAAATCGAGCAAATGTATAGTTGTGACGACCACGGCGGACAGAGCCATCACACCGACGTCATCTCAGACGCCGTCGCAATCTGTTCCACCGCGCGACCGTGGCGCGGGGCGCGGACGGCGGAGTGAGCGCGCCGCGGGCGGAGGGTATTTAAATCGGCCGCCGCCGCGACCGAACCCAGTTCCCCCTGAGCAGCCACAGTGTACGGATCTCCGTGCCGGTACGTTCACAGGAGCTCAGTCCGTCAGTTCACCTGATGATGGCGACATGTATGATCGCCGAAATATTGTGCCCGTTGGACACTGTAGACCGGAAATACACCCGTGGATATTTTGATTATCAAATACGCCGGGAGAAACTCAAGAATCACTCCACCCAGTTTGTTCACCATGAGGTTCAGAGTGCTATTGCCCAGTACCACCCTCCTGTGATGTAGTTCAAGATGGCGGTCTGGTGGCAAAATGGCGGAAAAAGGACTCGGTCTGTGTGCAGCTGCTGGACAGGAAGGATTATACTTTATTTATTTTCAGCAGGACGTTGGAACAATTTATTAGGATGGATTTCACATACTTTATATTTTATGCTGATACAAAACACTCGCTCTGACGTGCTTGTGGTCACAGTAAATGTCCTACAGACTGGCAAACTACTCATAAATTACCGATACAGTGCAGTACACTGACGTACACACAGGCAAACAATTCGTAAATTGTCAAAATAATGCATGTAAAACACTGCAACTAGAGTCACTCATTGTAAACTGTCGAAATAATGCATTGCACGGCCTAAACATACACGTTGAGAAAATAATGCAGTACACTGATGTTAACTGTGGGTAAAACTGGCAAAGTGATGCATGTATTACGCTCTGAAACCACACTCACAACTTTTAAACTGCCAAAATAATGCAGTGCACAAACAAACATTGCACGTAAAATTGCTTTGAATTTCCTGGAGATCTTATCGTCCTGCTTTCAACATATGTCTCAGAAACAGTAAACGTTTGCTCATATTCTCACCGCTAAAAGCATTCATCATATCTTTGCATTCTTGCAAAAACAGGGTTAATCAGTAAAGCATTCTTGCTGTATGGAAAGAGAGCACCGTCTAAGCACAGATGGCGAAATCATAACAATTACACAAACACAATTCGAAGCACTGCCCAACAGAAGAAAAAAATGGCTGGGATTTTCGAGGTCCTACAACTGCTGGTCTGAAGAAATCCTAATGCCACAATGGCGGATGGAGGACACCATCGCAGCAGAGACGAATGGTCTGCTTCAACTTGTCTTTGAACACTTGAACAAAGAAAACATCACGTTACACAAGGAAACCTGCTTTCTGAGGTCGCTAGACAATTCAAGCGAATCGTATTAATGCATTTTTATTACATTAAGATGAATGACAATACTTAACTTTGACTTAACAATGATGTCACAAGCAAATGGTGATAGACAAATAGGAATTCTCTTCGGTGTATACAATTCCAATGCAGTGAAACAATACATTTCCTAAGTCACTGCTGTAGCGTTTGCAGAACGGCTCGTCTTCAACTCGGCCTGCGGGTAGGCGGAGTGGCGCTTATGTTCTCCTTGCCTAGAGGCCGCAGCTGCCTTGGTGTTGTCGTAGAGAGGTATCTGTCAACATACAATTGGCTGACACCGTATTACATCCTCCCATGTTTAACATTTCAATGTTCGGATAATAAGTTGCCGTCTCTTTAATCTAAGAATAGATGATCAATGCAGCTAGCCGCTATCTCTGAGTAATGTCTTGTCTGTATAGACGTGTATCTGTTGTCTTTAAGATCCCTTCACCTTCACACATAAGTCTATACAGTAAAGTAAGGCCCTCCCAGTTCTTGGCTGATCCGTGATAAGACAGGCGAAAAATGAGACTAATGGAGGATTATTAGTATTATCTCTATTTTCATTCACTCTGTCTCTTTCTCTCCTTTATCTATGTATAGTTTTTGATATAAGATTTCTTTACGTGATATAGTGTTAAAAAGAATCAGCCAAATAGAATCTTTGGTGGAGTCCTTCGTGTTGGTAATCAGCAGCTGGCTTTCTGTAAGAGATCTTCACATTTATTATTACTGTTAAACACTGCAGTCAGTCTCTAACATTCTGCGTGGTGTCTGTTTGTTCTATATCGTGTCTCCCTACCACTTTCGCGCAACTACGCTCTGAGCGTGTTTTTTAGGGAATTGACTAGTTTGAACCTGGGACCTGTTGCTGGTAAGGAGACGCCAGACCACACATGACATGTAGAATTCAGAAGAGTTCAGTGAGACTAGCGATGATATAACCAAATACTTAATGATTTCAGCGTCAGCTTCACTGCACTCCCTGTAAAAGAATTTTAATACTAACTAAATTTAGTGGAAGGGGTTCAAGGCTTTCCTATTTTTAGTTAGCTGGTAAAATAACGTCGAAAAAGCAGTTAAGTTTACCATTGGAAATTTTATTCTACTCACAAAACATTGTTTATAAATTACACTATTGATAAAAGGAAATGTTTTAATACAGGATGGTAATAACCAACTGCGTTCAACAAAAAATGTGAACGAATATTCCCTCAATGGGTTTCCAAGTTCTACAATGGATCGAAGGGTGACCTATGAAATAACACATCTATTAATCTACGTTTAAATTGAGTTTCACAGGAGAGAAAACTATCAAAATGGTCTACAGTGACCCTCAATTATCTTTAATTACTTATCTAACTTGTCGTAAATTACAGTGGCTGATGTGGCTTCTCAATAACTATATAACAGAAAACTCATCGCATTTCAGATGTTTACTTCAAGTGGCAAATGTGAACACCATGAGCTTTAATTGACGATCGACACTAGAATTACGCAAAAAGGGGGTGTAACAGATGAGACTTCTGCAGTTCTGAGTGAAGCTTTATGGGCCGTTATGCAGCATCGCGTGCATTCATTACCTTGTCGGTGTTCGTCAGGGGGCGGCGGACAGCACAGCTCCGCTCACCTCGCCGTCTCGGAAGCAACTCTCCCCTAACTTCTCCTTACTACAATTTACCGAAGTTGGTTTAAAAAAACTATCTGGCTGTGATTTCATCTGACCAATCAGGGTCTCAATGTTAACCTTAATCTCCGCCTACAAAAATTCTGTCCATCCCATGAGAAATGTTATACTTTTCGTGGTGGGGCAATGTTTTTAAAGTTTGCAACGTAACAGAGACGCGAAAAAGTCTCACGCTAAAACTTGCAGCTGGTGTGGTCCTTTTAATGTTATCGTAAGATCTATACTGTTCTTCTGGAGGGCTCTATCTTTTAACATGGGCTGGGGGGTGGTCTTGACATAACAGAGACGCGAAAAAGTTTCACACTAAAACATGCGGCTGGGGTGGCCCTTTTAGTGTTATTGTAAGATCTATACTGTTCTTCTGGAGGGCTCTAGCTTTTAACATGGGCTGGGTGGGGTGGTCCTGACGTAACAGAGACGCGAAAAAGTCTCACGCTAAGGCTCTAGCTTTTAACATGGGCTGGGGGGTGGTCCTAATTGTTAGCTGGCGACGTGGGTGTCCGTCCCTTATCGTAGGGCCTTCTAACTTAACACAGTTCTGCTCTCGGCTTCTGTTCTCGTTTCTCCCCTCAGAACTGCGTCTGTCTCACGGTGGGAAGGTATGACATGCATTTAGGCATTTTTGTGTTAGTCTTTGGTATTCCATTTGCTCACTCGTTACTCGTATTACTTTGGTTAATTTAATGTCACAATTTATTCGGAGCTATGTGACATACTACTGGATATGCTTATCATGTCAGGGTTTTCATGGAAGGTGTTGGATTTGCCTGACACCTTACATACCACCACCCTTCGAACTTAATTTTTGCACTGAATTTAGGCAATGATTGAATCGTTGTCTAAGTCAGTCAAAAATTACTCCTTTATCTAAACTTTGTTGCCTACTGTTCAGCCACATTATTCTAGTTTGTATTACTAATTTATGTTTTTATATTCTTCCACATTATTCTCAAAAATGACAAGAGAAGAATATTTTTATGCTATTATTAATTTTTAATTATTTTCTTTCTTTATTTAAGTGTGGAGTTTGTTTTTTAAGAAGTTTGTTATCGAAAGAGAGGAGTCTTTCACATCGATTTTCTTAGAAATATTGTTTTTATGAATGTAGTAATTAAGTAAAATCTATTCCTAACACATTTTCGAAATATCATGTACAAGTAAAATGTTTTACTTGTTGTTACACTAACAAATAAGAAATATTTCCAAGAATTGCGTTGACAAAGAAATATACATACACAAGTATTGAGATATTATCCTAACAAGTGGTACAAATGTTTAAAAAAAGGGAAAACATCCAACAAGATAATTTTTTATTCCTTGTTTTTATAAGGAGAAAATAAGTAAAATATAGTTATTCTTTTATTTTTATGAGGAGAAAATAGGTGGCATATAAATGTACTGTTTATTATGCCTTACTTTTGTTCTTTATATACTGTCCATTTCAGAACTAATGACTTATTTTTATCGATAGTCTATTTTTTACTTAAGTCCATCGTCAATGACTGTTATTTTGTAGTTTATTAGCTGTCTGGTGCGTAGTGACTTGGCAAGACAGCCAAGTCACAATGAGAGGAAGCCGAAAGGCACACGTTAAGCTCACGCATATTGGCGTGAGGTCTGGAACAGTTAAAGGAATTAATAGTAGCAAATAAAGTACGTAGTTGATGTAATACTTAACTTTAATCCACAATTGTAGAACATCTCTCTTGACGGTACATGTTATAACCACAATATAAAATAATATCAAATGCTATGGCGCCTTGCTAGGTCGTAGCAAATGACGTAGCTGAAGGCTATGCTAACTATCGTCTCGGCAAATGAGAGCGTAATTTGTCAGTGAACCACTGCTATGAACGTCGGCTGTACAACTGGGGCGAGTGCTAGTAAGTCTCTATAGACCTGCCGTGTGGCGGCGCTCGGTCTGCGATCACTGACAGTGGCGACACGCGGGTCCGACGTATACTAATGGACCGCGGCCGATTTAAAGGCTACCACCTAGCAAGTGTGGTGTCTGGCGGTGACACCACATTCCTCCCCCGCAAATCGGCGTACGGTTGTGTTATAAGGCTTCCGCCCGCCGATAGGAGGACCCCATGTGGACGTATGCGACGAGGTGGGGAGCCTAACAACAGGCGAGGCTGTGCCACCCGCACCCGGCCATTCGCTCCGAGGGGAGCTAGGAAACGCCTGAAAACCTAGTCCAGGGTGCACGCCAACATGCGGTGTATACACCCACAGAGAGGGGCCGAAGGGGCGAACTCCATCGCGTCGGGGTACCCGACGGGCGAAGACGACATCTGGTCCGGAGCGGGCAAGAGTTCCATGTCGGAGGACAGCCGGTCACGGGAAGCGATCGGCGGCGCGTGACCCAGGGAGGCGCCCGGCACCTGCAGCGACGCGTCCACTGCGGGCGGCGCCGGCGGGAGAACAGGCGGCGGCGGCGGCGGCGGCGGCGGCCGCGGCGGCGGCGGCGGCGCGTCGCCATGGGGCAAAATGGAAGGCAGCGTCGGTAACACCTGGGAATGAGGCGAGCCAGTAGATGGGTCCCCAGGGCGCTGACCGGACGGCACCGTCGCTGAAAGCAGACGGGGAGCGGCAGAACCCGTGCGGCGACAGAGGCGCAGCTGAATGAGATGCCGACGCACCTCACCAGAGGCCCCCAAAACCAGATACATAGCGCGGCCGAGGCAGCGAAGAATGCGTCCTGCGAGCCAAGGCCGTGAACTTCGATAGTTGCGATAATATACAACGTCGCCTGGAGCAAAAGCAGGTGGCTGCCGCTGCACAGGAACCTGATGCGGCGGATGTAGCAAAGACATCAAGATTTGATGAGGACGACTGTGGAGCAACTCAGCCGGCGAGCGAATATCTCGGGGCTGAGAGCGATACGAAAACAAAAAGAGCAACAACGCGTCCTCCCGAGAATGCGACTCTTTCATCTTCAACATCTGAGACTTGAAAGTCCGGACGAATCGTTCAGCGGCACCGTTTGAGTGAGGCGAAAACGGCGCGGATATCAGATGTTGAATACTATTGGCCTTGCAGAATGACTGAAATTCTGCAGACATGAATTGTGGGCCATTGTCGGAAACAATAGTCTGTAGAAGACCTTCAATGCAAAAGATAGCGGATAACGCTTGGAGGGTGGCAGATGACGTGGAAGACATCCTGACAACAAAAGGAAAATTACTGAAGGAATCGACCACAACCAACCATCGAGCATTCCAGAATGGACCAGCAAAATCGATGTGCAAGTGTTGCCAAGGGGAAGTTGCTTTCGACCATGCAAAGAATTTCCGCGGCGGTGCGGATTGTTGTTCAGCACACGACATGCAAGCAGAGCACATATTCGTAATCGCAGCATCGATTCCGAACCAAGTACAGTGCTGACGAGCAAGTTGTTTCGTTCGCACTATACCCCAATATCCTTGGTGGAGAAGCCGTAATACAGAGGACCGTAACGAACGTGGGACCACGACCCTGGACTGATCATTATCAGAACGCAACAGCAAAACACCACGACGAACAAAAAGTCTCTCCTGGGGAGCAAAAAATCGGCGAACCAACGGATCCTCGATCCGTGACTTTGACAAGGGCCATTGCGTAGCAACAAAACGCAAAACGGTAGCAAGGACAGGGTCAGGAGCTGTGGCAGTAGCTACACGACGAAAATCAATCGGAAACGATTCGACCACGTCATCGGTTTCCGAATCAATGAACAGGCAAGCAAGTTCGGAGGAATCGAATGCTCTATCCTCAGCAACAGGCAAACGGGACAACGCATCAGCGTTTCCGTGCTTAGCAGTGGACCGATACAAGATATCGTAGCGGTACTGCGAGAGGAAAATAGACCAGCGAATGAATTTCTGCGCTGTACGTGGAGGTACGGGCTTGGTCGGATGAGAAAGCGATGTCAAAGGTTTGTGGTCTGTGATGATGGTAAAGTGACGACCATACAAGGAATCATGAAACTTTGTAACACCAAACACGAGGGCCAAAGCTTCTTTCTCGATCTGTGAATAGTTTCTTTGCGCAGACTAGAGCAATTTGGACGCAAAGGCAATAGGGCGATCATGCGATCCATCTTTGTGCGCAAGAACAGCACCGATCCCGAAATCCGATGCATCCACCATCAACAAAAGGGGTTTCTGGGGATCGAATGGCGTAAGGCAAGTATTAGAAAGCAACGCCGATTTCAACTGGCGAAAGGCGCGTTCGCATTCCGTCGTCCAGACAAACGGAACACCTTTACGGCGTAAGCGATGAAGCGGAGCTGAAATGGAAGAGGCATGTGGAACATATTTATGGTAGTAATTAATTTTTCCCAAGACACTCTGTAGCTGCTTCAAATTCTGCGGCGAAGGCAAGTCTTGTATGGCACGGAGGTGCTCGGGACTGGGATGTATGCCTTGGGCATTTATTACATGTCCCAGATATGGTAAATCACGAGCAAAAAACACACATTTGTCCTTCCGCAAGCGAAGACCATTTTGTCGCAACACCTGAAATAATGTTCTGAGATTGGCTAAATGTTCTTCTTCCGTCTTTCCGGAGATCACAATATCGTCCAGATAGTTTGCTGCAGTAGGGACCGACGCACAAACAGTTTGCAAATATTGCTGAAACAATGCAGGGGCGGATGCACACCCGAATGGCAGTCTTTTGAATCGATACAAACCAAAATGCGTGTTAACCACCAAAACTCGCTGGGATTCTTCGTCCACCGGTATTTGCAAGTACGCATCTGTGAGGTCCAATTTCGAAAAATATTTACCCGGGCACAGTTTGTCAAAAAGATCTCCCGGATGGGGTAAAGGAAAAGTTGCAATCACTAGTTGTGAATTCACTGTTGCCTTGAAGTTCACACAAAGTCTCAATTTTCCGTAAGGTTTTGGCAAAATTACTAAGGGTGATGCCCAGAGAGAAGCCTGGACACGTTCAATCACACCTTGTGATTCCAAATCGTGTAATGTTCTTGCGACCTCATCACACAATGCGTGGGGAACATTGCGCGCTCTGAAAAATTTCGGTTGCGCGTTTACTTTCAGTTCCAAATGTGCTTTATAGTTCTTAGCGCAACCAAGGCCCGGCGCAAAAATGTCTGCAAATTCTTCACATATACGAGAAACACTGGCTGAAGGCACAGTCTGGTTCAGTGATAGGACCTGATTGACTATACACAAGTTAAACAACTGAAATAAATCTAAACCAAGCAAGTTCACTGCAGAAGAAGAACGAAGTACGTAAAATGACACAAGTTTGGTTTGTCCCTTGTATGTTGCAAGAAGGCTGCACTGTCCTAACACAGGGATATTCTGTCCGGAATAGCTAGTTAACTTAACATTTGCGGCACGCAACGGAGGTGTGCCCAGTTGTTGGTACGTGTCTTTATTGATCAATGAAACTGCAGCTCTGGTATCGAGCTGGAATGGTATCACGTTGCCATGAATGTCCAAGTCTACAAAAAGTTTATTGTCCTGCTGACGACAAGAGCGACTGTCTCGTGCAATTTGAACAGACACTGGTACAGAATCACTTGCTAATTGATGTGATTTCCGGCGACGTCGACGCACACTTTTTGCGGGACGCACACAGTCACTTTGAGAGAGAGTGGCACTGGGCCGAGTGGAATTAACTACATGAATGTCCATGGGCGAAGGTTCACGAGCCTGAGTATTCTTGGTTCGATTCCGATTCCGGCATGAAGCAAAGGGCCTGGAATGGTTGTGAGTGTCCGATCTGAGCTTTTTCTGGCAAACACTCTGAACATGTCCTTTTTTATTACAGAAAAAGCAAACAGCTTGACGTGACGGGCGATTCTCACGCAAATGTCTAGTTACACACCGTGGGCATGACTTTAGCACTGCATTTGCCTGCTGGCGCGGCAAACGTAGCGGAGAGCTTGGTGGCAGCTGCACGGACGAGCGCGAGGGCTGTTTACTGTTCCGTGCAGCTCGCCCGGCGGGCCTGTTAATGTGACACACAGCTGGCGAAGTTTCAAATGATTCCTGAGCAAAGTCAAGTGTGTCTTGCCGATCCAATATGTCCATCACTTGTTGAAGGGAGGGATTGACTAGTTTCAAAATCTGTTCCCTGATACGAACATCAGAAACGTTCTGTGCAATTGCATCACGTGCCATAGTATCTGAAGAAGGGAGTCCACATTCACACTCAAAAGCACAATCCCTAGTAAGGCCTTGCAAAGTTTCAACCCACTCCCGATTAGTTTGACCGGCTGTACGTTTTGTATGAAAGAAAGTATACCTTTTTGCAACTACATTGACTGATTCTTTGAAATATGCATCCAATGCAGACAAAATTTCTTCGTAGGACAGAGTTGCTACATCGCGTCGGGGAAACAATTTCACTATCACTCGGTATGTGTGGACGCCTACAGCAGAAAGAAGAAATGGCTGCCGCTCATTACCTTGAATTCTGTAGGCGGCGAGATGGAATCCAAATTGGCGTGACCACTCCGTCCAGCTTTCCAGTGCTGCATCAAAAGGACGAAAAGGTGGTGCAACTGCATGTGGTGTGGCTGCGGTAGAGGTGGAGCAGCGGCTGCCGCATCGTTTTGCATTGCACGTTGACCCTGGACGAGCTGTCCAAGGGAATCCAACAAGGCCTGCGTCTGCTGATTCTGCAAGCGATAAAATTCGGACAGTACATCTGGAGAGTGTGGCGAAGCCATGACACAAGTAAATTAGGGCAATTCGAACGCTAAATCCTCTTTTGAGACTCGTCGTCAAAAATGTTGTGACTTGGCAAGACAGCCAAGTCACAATGAGAGGAAGCCGAAAGGCATGCGTTAAGCTCACGCAGATTGGCGTGAGGTCTGGAACAGTTAAAGGAATTAATAGTAGCAAATAAAGTACATAGTTGATGTAATACTTAACTTTAATCCACAATTGTAGAACACCTCTCTTGACGGTACATGTTATAACCACAATATAAAATAATATCAAATGCTATGGCGCCTTGCTAGGTCGTAGCAAACGACGTAGCTGAAGGCTATGCTAACTATCGTCTCGGCAAATGAGAGAGTAATTTGTCAGTGAACCACTGCTATGAATGTCGGCTGTACAACTGGGGCGAGTGCTAGTAAGTCTCTCTAGACCTGCCGTGTGGCGGCGCTCGGCCTGCGATCACTGACAGTGGCGACACGCGGGTCCGACGTATACTAATGGACCGCGGCCGATTTAAAGGCTACCACCTAGTAAGTGTGGTGTCTGGTGGTGACACCACATGGTGTGCTTAACTTATTTAGTTTTACACACGTTTCTTTTGCACAATTCCTATATCACATAATTTGATTTCACACATTCACACAAACCTATGAATGTTTAAGCATGAGGTTGGCGAATGTTTTTTGCACGAAGGTGATGGACTTGAGCAAGAGGGATGTGGGCAAGTATTTGATGTACAGCTTGTTCCTTGTTGGCTTTGCAAGTGTGTGTTGCTGTTGTGGAGGTCCCATAATGGAATGGAGCTGTGAGTGGAGAATCTCGTGGTTTACTGGCTTTGTTTGCGTGAAAGTCATCGTTATGTGTCGCTGAAAGCGGTCGTGTTTCGTTGTAATACTTCGCAGACGACTAGTTTATAATATGATAGGGATTTGGGAAGGTATGTCGTCTATTCTTCACCCATCTTCTTTCTTGGTCTCAATCTTGCGAATCTTCAACTTATGTTCTTCATGCTTTTTCTCTGCTTCTTACTTGCTTCTTGGTTCTTCTCTGGGCAGGATATGGAAATATTTATTGATAACTAGTCACTTTGAAGTTCTCCTCTTAGTAACATTTTGATAAATTGTTTGGGCATGTCATATTTACTTGTGGAAGTTTTCTTCAGTTTCGTGCATCAGCGTGCTGTTTAATAGCAGTAGTGTGACTTTTACACATTTTTTTTTTTTTTTTTTTTTGCCAGTGGTGGCTTGCCCAAGCGGTCTTCTCATCAGTAACTAGTCACTTTGAAGTTCTCCTCTTAGTAACATTTTGATAAATTGTTTGGGCATGTCATATTTACTTGTGGAAGTTTTCTTCAGTTTCGTGCATCAGCGTGCTGTTTAATAGCAGTAGTGTGACTTTTACACATATTTTTTTTTTTTTTTTTTGCCAGTGGTGGCTTGCCCAAGCGGTCTTCTCATCAGGCCGTTTTTTTTGCTCGCTCCACTGAGTGGGAGTGCTTGGAGACCCTTCCGGGGTTCGGCATCCCATTGCGTCTCTGCAGGGCTCCGCCACTGTGCGGCTCCGTGTTCCGTCCCAGCAGGGTTCCGCCTAGCAGGCAGATTTATTGCCCACTTTCGATACAAGGGCCCTCTGTTGGTCTTGCTGTCCTTTCCCTTCTCTTGACGCTTCTGCATTGTAGGAATCGTGTCTTGCTAATTACATCCTTTTCTTTCTTGATACTTCCCACGTTGCAACTTGTAGGTCGTTGCATCTCGTTCTTGCTGGAGTTTTCACAATGGTTCTTACAAAAAGTTTTACTTATAATCATTTAACATATATCTAGTACGTATATCGTTTTACGCCTTCTTAAAAAGCTTTACAAATTTCGGCGCCCTTGCCATGTTAGAATTCTAAGATATTTTGAGTCTTAACTTCTACAAGAATCCTCAAATTCGTTTTTTATTTTTTGTCTAGTGTCGTGGTGTATAGAATTTTAGTATTTCATGCTGTTAAACTATCTACGCTTTAGCCCTTCGCCTTAATCTATGGTACTATTGGTGTTATTATTGAAACTACTTTCTTTTTCCCACCTTCCTCTCTCTTCATTCTTCTTTCTCCTGACGATCTTATCTGCAACATAATCTTGAAATATTGTGATGATTATTTACCAGTAATAAAATTAATCTTCAAACTTTTTCATATGGCTCACATGGTGAAGTCCTAAGGTTTTGCCTGTTTTTAGGTTCATTAGTTCCACAGCATTATCATGAGCAATTTTGCTAATAATGACAGGTCCTTTGTATGCAGCGTAAAACTTATGTATTTTGTGTTTCTGTTTGCTGGAGAGATGGTGTGTTTTTACAAATGCTTTCTGGCCTTCTGAGAATGTTCTTTTAATTGCTGTTCTATCTCCTCTTCCTTTTCTTTTAATGGCTGCCTTTCTGATGTTGGAGAGTGCTGTTGCTATGACTTGTTTGTGCTGTCTACGTGGTACAATAGGAAATGTAACATTTTCTCTGGTTATGTTTGGGGGTTCAATATTTTTAAGTACAGTAACTGGAGGTAATAGTGTAGTGCTATGTGGCATTTCATTTATTACTTCTTGAAAATCTTTAAGGTATATATCCCAAGTATTGTGTCTTTTGCCTGTATATAATCGGCATAAAGTGCCTATGTCCTTCATAGATCGTTCTGCTGGATTTACGCTAGGTTTGTACTTAGATTTGCAGATGGGTTTTATTTTGTGTTGTTTTAAGGTGTTCTGCCATTGCACTGATTTGTATTGTGGGCCATTATCCGAAATTATTCGTTCCACTCGACCTACTTGTCTGAGAAAATCTTGTCTAAATGCTTTACTTATAGTAAGACCTGTTGCCCGTTTTAATGGTGTCAAGGTAACATATTTGGAAGTACATTTTTTGTGCATGCGAGTGGCCCCATCAAATCTGTTGCAGCTGTTTGTTTTAATCTTTTAGGTATTATTGGAAACATAGGTGGTTTGGTTTGGAAAGTGACATGTTTAGCCCTCATACACTTTTTGCATTTGACTAATACTGTTCTAATTCGTCTTTCCATACTACGAAAATGGCTTGTTTGTGTTATTTTTAAAATGCATCTCTTTGGTCCTAAGTGGCCATTACTTAAATGTGTATACCATATGTACTTACTAATTAGTTCATCTGGGATATAAATTAACCATTCATTCGTTGCAACATCTCGTCTAAAAAATAAAACATTGTTTTTTACTAGATAGTGCTGTCGAATGTCTGGAAAATCCTTACTTCTCCACTTGTGTTTGATTCCTAGTATTTCGGGATCCTTGTCCTGTTCTTTGCCTATGTTTTTCAATGCTGTCAGAATGTGGTTTTCGAAAGGTACTTGTTTCATATAGTACATTGTAAACAGGTCTTCTGCTGTTTCCAAACCTATGTTATTGTATGCACCCTGTGGACATCGTGATAAAGCATCTGCTAATACATTCGCTGGTCCTGGTATGTGTGTAATAGTGAAGTCAAATTCTTGTAGCATTAACATCCATCTGGCTAACCTCCCATGAGTCAGTTTGGCGGATAACAGAAATTCTAATGCTTTGTGGTCAGTGTATACTTTTGTTTTTCTTCCGAATAGGAAGTATCGAAAACGTTGGAAGCCCCATACAATGGCCAATGGTTCCTGCTCCGTGACTGAATAGTTTTTCTCGCTTTTTGTGAGTACCCGACTGGCAAATGCAATTGTTCTATATGATCTTAGCCCTACCTGTTCGTATTCTTGAAATAAAACAACTCCTAAACCTGTTTTCGCGCTATCAGTGGCCATACAAAAATTTTGTGTTAGATCAGGATGTGCTAAAATCGGTGCTGTTGTTAGTGCGTTTTTCACTTTTAAAAATTCTTCATTGGCTTGTTGATCCGATACCCATGGCGTGTTTTTTCCAGTCAGTGTACATAGGCGTGGTGTTGCGAGAGAGTCGATCCAAATAAATTTTTTATAGAATCCGGTGAGACCTAGAAATCCTCTGAGAGTTTTCTTATTATATGGAGTATAGAATTCTTTGATTGCCGTTAGTTTTCTGGGTCGGGCATTACCCCCTTCTCGGAAATTATGTGTCCTAGAAATTTGACCTCTAGCCTTCCAAATTTGGATTTTGTTATATTAACTGTGACCCCATGCTCTTTCATGATCTGTAAAAACTGATTTAATGTGTCATTGTGATGTTCCCAGGAGGGTTCTGCTATAATCACATCATCAACATAACAAGTAATTTTTTGTAAAATTTCAGGACTGAGTATAGTATTAAATCCCCTAATAAATGCTGCTGATGATATGTTCAAACCAAATGGCAATCGTTTAAACTACAATACGATAAATGGTGAAAATTTTCTACATTCTGGGCCAACTCTATTTGCCAGAAACTACTCAGTAAATCAATTGATGAAAATATCTTAGCGCCGTGGAAGTTTTGCATCAATTCCTATGATTTTTCTGGGCGATCTGTCTCAGTGATTATGATTGTGTTGATCTGTCTGGAATCAAGCACTAACCTGATGCTCCCATCTCGTTTTTGTACAGTATGGAGCGGGCTGTTATATGTGGAGGTAGCTGATTCAATAATATCGTCATCTAACATTTTAGAAAAAAAAATGGCTCTGAGCACTATGGGACTCAACATCTTAATTCATAAGTCCCCTAGAACTTAGAACTACTTAAACCTAACTAACCTAAGGACATCACACACACCCATGCCCGAGGCAGGATTCGAACCTGCGACCGTAGCAGTCCCGCGGTTCCGGACTGCAGCGCCAGAACCGCTAGATCACCGCGGCCGGCTAACATTTTAGATATCTCCTGGAATACTTTATTCCTGTAGCTTAATGGGATTGTATAGGGTGGCACTCTAAATGGTTTGTGCTGCTTTACTTCAAACTTGTACTGAAAGTGCTTAACACTGCCAGTCTTAGGTAAAAATACCTCTGCTTTATCTCGTAAAATACCCTCTAATTCTCTTTTACTGTGTTCCGAATTACCTTGAACTTCTTGCAATTTTTCGTCGATTTCTTTATGGACTTCTAACATGTGTTGAGGGGATTCCCCCTTTTGTGCATACCATTCAAATTCTTCATTCTCTTTATCTCGCGTCATTCTTAATTGTTTGTTTATAACTGGTATTTCTTCTTGTGGTGTCACCGCCAGACACCACACTTGCTAGGTGGTAGCTTAAATCGGCCGCGGTCCATTAGTACATGTCGGACCCGCGTGTCGCCACTGTCAGGATCGCAGACCGAGCGCCACCACAAGGCAGGTCTCGAGAGACGTACTAGCACTCGCCCCAGTTGTACGACGACGTTGCTAGCGACTACACTGACGAAGCCTTTCTCTCATTTGCCGAGAGACAGTTAGAATAGCCTTCAGCTAAGTTAATGGCTACGACCTAGCAAGGCGCCATTAACCATTTGTAACGTTGCATGTACCTCCAGATAGAGTCTCACTTGTATCATCCAGAATGCTGTATACCAAAAAAAAAAAAAAAAGCTCCGTCTTTAGGCCACAAGTGGCCCTTCCGGGACCGTCCGGCCGCCGTGTCATCTTCCGAAGAGGATGCGGATAAGGAGGGGCGTGTGGTCAGCACACCGCACTCCCGACCGTTAGGACGGTATTCTTCGACCGAAGCCGCTACTAATCGGTCGAGTAGCTCCTCAATTGGCATCACGAGGCTGAGTGCACCCCGAAAAATGGCAACAGCACATGGCGGCAGGATGGTGACCCATCCAAGCGCCGGCCACGCCCGACAGCGCTTAACTTCGGTGATCTCACGGGAACCGGTGTAGCCACTGCGGCAAGGCCGTTGCCTGCTGTATACCAAAGGACAATATAAAAGTTAAGTGTTCTAGTAGCTACGTTCTTTTCTTTATCACATTCATTACGACTCCTGTTCCAGACTTAACGCCAGACGACGTGAGTTGACGCGTGCCCTTTCGGCTACTTCACTGTGGACTGGCTGCCTTAACACACCACTACATTGGCGACGCGGATTAATCAGGATCTTGTTCTTTCTCATTGCTTACATTTACTTGTGTCATGGCTTCGCCACAATCTCCAGATGTACTGTCCGAATTTTATCGCTTGCAGAATCAGCAGACGCAGGCGTTATTGGATGCCCTGGGACAGCTCGTCCAGGGTCAAAGTGCGCTGCAAAACGATGCGGCCGCCGCCGCTTCATCGCTACTGCAGCCACAACACGCCGTTGCACCGTCCTTCCGTAGTTTTGATGCAGCCAACGAATCTTGGACAGAATGGTCCCAACAATTTGGATTTCATCTCGCCGCCTACAGAATTCAAGGTAATGAGCGGCAGCCGTTTTTGCTTTCGTGTGTAGGTGTGTCCACCTACCATGTGATAGTGAAATTGTTTCCCCAGCGCGACGAAGCAACTCTGTCATACAAAGAAATTTTGTCTGCTTTAGATGCCTATTTCAAGGAAACAGTCAATGTCGTTGCAAAACGGTATACGTTCTTTCGTACAAAACGTACGGCCGGTCAGACTAATAGGGAGTGGGTTGCAACTTTGCAAGGACTTACTAGGGAGTGTGCATTTGAATGTGACTGTGGACTCCCTTATTCAGATACAATGGTACGTGATGCAATAGCACAGAACGTTTCTGATGTTCGTATAAGGGAACAGATTTTGAAACTAGTTAATCCCTCCCTTCAACAAGTGATAGACATATTGGATAGGCAAGACACACTTGACTGTGCTCAGGAATCATTTGAAACTTCGCCAGCAGTGTGTCGCATTAACCGGCCTGCCGGGCGCGCTGCGCGGACCTGTAAACAGCCTTCGCGCACGTCCGCACCGCCACGTGTCCCGCGATTGCAAGCAACTGCAGTGAAATCATGCCCGCGGTGTGCAACTCGACATTCGCGTGAGAATTGCCCATCACGACAAGCTATTTGCTTTTTCTGTAATAAGACAGGGCATGTTCAAAGTGTTTGGCAGAAAAAGCTCCGATCAGACAATCACAACCATTCCAGGCCCTTTGCTTCGCGCCGGAATCGAACCAAGGACAATCAGGCTCGTGGACCTTCGCCCATGGACATTCATGTAGTTAATTCCACACCGTCCAGTGTTCCTCTCGCTAACAGTGACTGTGTTCGTCCCACAAAAAGTGTGCGTCGACGTCGACGGAAGTCCCGTAACGTCGCGCGTGATTCTGTTCCAGTGTCTGTTCAAGTTGCACAAAACAGTCGCTCTTGTCGTCAGCAGGACAATGAACTTTTTGTAGACTTGGACTTTGAAGGCAATGTGATCCCATTCCAGCTCGATACCGGAGCTGCAGTTTCATTGATCAATCACGCCACGTACAAACAACTGGGCGCACCTCCGTTGCGTGCCGCAAATGTTACGTTAAGTTGTTATTCCGGACAAGCTATCCCTGTATTAGGACAGTGCACTCTTCTTGCAACATACAAGGAACAAACAAAACTTGTGTCATTTTACGTTCTTCGTTCTTTTACTGCAGTCAACTTGTTTGGGTTAGATTTATTTCAGTTGTTTAACTTGTCTATAGTAAATCAGGTCCTATCAGTGAACGAGACTGTGCCTTCAGCCAGTGTTTCTAGTCTATGTGACGAATTTGCAGACATTTTTGCACCGGGCCTTGGTTGCGCTAAGAACTATGAAGCCCATTTGGAACTGAAAGTCAACGCGCAACCGAAATTTTTCCGAGCGCACGATGTTCCCCACGCATTGCGTTATGAGGTCGCCAGGCGCTACGATATCTTGTGTCGGTCCGCTGTTAAGCACGGCAATGCTGATGCGTTGTCCCGTTTGCCTGTTGCTGAGGATCATGCATTTGATTCTTCCGAACTTGCTTGCATGTTCATTGATTCGGAAACCGATGACGTGGTCGAATCGTTTCCGATTGATTTTCGTCGTGTAGCTACAGCCACAGCTGCTGACCCTGTCCTTGCTACTGTTTTGCGTTTTGTTGCTACGCAATGGCCCTTGTCGAAGTCACGGATCGAGGATCCGCTGGCTCGCCGATTTTTTGCTCACAAGGAGAGACTTTTTGTACGACGTGGTGTTTTGTTGTTGCGTTCTGATAATGATCAGTCCAGAGTCGTGGTCCCACGTTCGTTACAGTCCTCTGTCTTACGGCTTCTTCACCAAGGACATTGGGGTATAGTGCGCACGAAACAACTTGCTCGTCAGCACTGTACTTGGTTCGGAATCGATGCTGCGGTTACGAATATGTGCTCTTCTTGCATAGCGTGTGCTGAACAACAATCCGCCCCGCCGCGACAGTTCTTTGCATGGCCGAAAGCCACTTCCCCTTGGCAACGCTTGCATATAGATTTTGCCGGTCCATTCTGGAATGCTCGATGGTTGGTTGTGGTCGATTCTTTCAGTAATTTTCCATTTGTTGTCCGGATGTCTTCCACGACGTCTGCTGCCACCATCCCCGCGTTGTCTGCTATTTTTTGCATTGAAGGTCTTCCACAGACTGTTTCCGACAATGGCCCACAATTCATGTCCGCAGAATTTCAGTCATTCTGCAGGGCCAATGGTATTCAACATCTGACATCCGCGCCGTTTTCGCCTCACTCAAACGGTGCCGCTGAACGATTGGTCCGGACTTTCAAGTGACAGATGTTGAAGCTGAATGAGTCGCATTCTCGGGAGGACGCGTTATTGCTCTTTCTGTTCTCGTATCGCTCTCAGCCCCGCGATGGTCGCTCCCCGGCTGAGTTGCTCCACGGTCATCCTCATCGAACCTTGATGTCTTTGCTGCATCCGCCGCATCAGGTTCTTGTGCCGCGGCAGACTCGTGCTTTTGCTCCTGGCGACGTTGTATTGTATCGCCACTATCGAGGTTCACGGCGTTGGCTCGCAGGGCGAATTCTTCGCTGCCTCGACCGCGCGATGTATTTGGTTTTGGGGGCCTCTGGTGAGGTGCGTCGGCATCTCAATCAGCTGCGCCTCTGTCGTCGCCCGGGTTCTGCCGCTCCCCGTCTGCTTTCAGCGACGGTGCCGTCCGGTCAGCGCCCTGGGGACCCATCTACTGGCTCGCCTCATCCCCAGGTGTTGCCGACGATGCCTTCCATTTTGCCTCATGGCGTCGCGCCGCCGCAGCCGCCGCAGCCGCCGCCGGCGCCGCCCGCAGTAGACGCTTCGCGGCAGCCATCAAGCGCCTCCCTGGGTCACGCGCCGCCGCTCGCTTCCCGTGACCAGCTCTCCTCCGCCATGGAACTCTTGCCCGCTGTGGACCAGATGTCATCGCGCGTCGGATCCCCCGACGCAATGGAGGTCGACCCTTCGGCCCCTCCTGTCTCATTACGGGCGCATACACCGCGTGTTGACGTGCACCCTGGACTAGGTTTTCAGGCGTTTCCTAGCTCCCCTCGGACCGAATGGCAGGGTGCGGGTGGCACGGCCTCGCCTGTTGTTAGGCTCCCCACCCCATTGCATACGTCAACATGGGGTCCTCCCCACGGTGGGCGGAAGCCTTATCACACCACCGTTCCCCGATTTGCGGGGGAGGAATGTGGTGTCACCGCCAGACACCACACTTGCTAGGTGGTAGCTTAAATCGGCCGCGGTCCATTAGTACATGTCGGACCCGCGTGTCGCCACTGTCAGGATCGCAGACCGAGCGCCACCACAAGGCAGGTCTCGAGAGACGTACTAGCACTCGCCCCAGTTGTACGACGACGTTGCTAGCAACTACACTGACGAAGCCTTTCTCTCATTTGCCGAGAGACAGTTAGAATAGCCTTCAGCTAAGTTAATGGCTACGACCTAGCAAGGCGCCATTAACCATTTGTAACGTTGCATGTACCTCCAGATAGAGTCTCACTTGTATCATCCAGAATGCTGTATACCAAAGGACAATATAAAAGTTAAGTGTTCTAGTAGCTACGTTCTTTTCTTTATCACATTCATTACGACTCCTGTTCCAGACTTAACGCCAGATGGCGTGAGTTGACGCGTGCCCTTTCGGCTACTTCACTGTGGACTGGCTGCCTTAACAGTCCACTACACTTCTAATTTTAGCTTTTGCTCAAAGAGAAGTGCGACATTCCCGAATCTTACGTTACCTTTCCCCATATCTATTATCGCTCGTCTCTCATTTAAAAAACCTGCACCTATAATCAAATCTACAGTTAGTTTAGGTATAATCACGAAGTTGGCTTCGATCTTTTAACCTTGACACGAAAGAGTTAACCTTGTTTGTCTCGTAACTTCCGCAGCATTGTTTCTAATAGGACCTCTTACTTTAATCTTACGTGTTTTCAGAACTGGCAATTCCTCATTGGCATTACACTGCATGAATAAATTTTCTGAGATCGAAGTCGGTTCACTTCCGCTACCAATTACAATACTGACTGGGATATGCTTTACAATGGCCTTCACAATTGGTTGAATGTGAAAGGGTTGATTCTGTTCTTCTTCTTGCATCAACAAATCATCCACTGAATCATACATGAGTCTTTTCAGTAATTTCCCTTGTGAATTCGAACTTTCTGTAGGATAAGCTTCGACTGCTGCTTCTCTCTCTTTTATTTCCTCTTCTCTATTTCTTCCTTCATTAACGCTTTCTTCAACATCCTCTACTTTTTCCTCATCCTCGTCTATCTTCTCCTTCTTCGTCGCTATTTCCACATAATCGCATCTAAATGCTCTAATTATCGCTTCATAACTTCCTTCATTATATACGTTGCGTTGTGTGCCCACTCGTAACTTATTTTCATCTTCTGTCGACTGCGCATTATCCTCATTGAATTCGCTTTCCCTGGTTTCCATCTCAAATAGCTCTGCAATACTCATTACTTCGTCCTTTCCTCCTACATTCGTTGTGCATACCTCTGGTAATTCATCTACCTCGTCAGTATTCTCCCAATTAATTTCGTCCCAACACGATATTGTTATTTTCTTGTCTTCGTTTTCATCTGGTCCCTGCGGATTTGTTTCTTCCTTCTTCTCTTCTCGTGATAAGGTATTTACTTCTCTGTTCAAGGTGCTACAATTGTCCTGGGTCGGTGCGTCATTCTCTTTGGCATGGGCGCTTAGCTGTCAATTCGAACGTTTATCGGGGTTTGGTGGTTTTACCTCCACCTCTTCTATCTGTATTCTCTTTTCTTGTTCAGCTTGTTGATACTGGTTTCTTTGTTGATAATCTGTCGGTCTATTGGTTCTCCAGTACCCGTTCCGGTTGTCGTTATTCCCTCTGTAATAGTTGTTGCCGTTCCTGGGTGAATTATACACTACTGGAAATGGAAAAAAGAACACATTGACACCGGTGTGTCAGACCCACCATACTTGCTCCGGACACTGCGAGAGGGCTGTACAAGCAATGATCACACGCACGGCACAGCGGACACACCAGGAACCGCGGTGTTGGCCGTCGAATGGCGCTAGCTGCGCAGCATTTGTGCACCGCCGCCGTCAGTGTCAGCCAGTTTGCCGTGGCATACGGAGCTCCATCGCAGTCTTTAACACTGGTAGCATGCCGTGACAGCGTGGACGTGAACCGTATGTGCAGTTGACGGACTTTGAGCGAGGGCGTATAGTGGGCATGCGGGAGGCCGGGTGGACGTACCGCCGAATTGCTCAACACGTGGGGCGTGAGGTCTCCACAGTACATCGATGTTGTCGCCAGTGGTCGGCGGAAGGTGCACGTGCCCGTCGACCTGGTACCGGACCGCAGCGACGCACGGATGCACGCCAAGACCGTAGGATCCTACGCAGTGCCGTAGGGGACCGCACCGCCACTTCCCAGCAAATTAGGGACACTGTTACTCCTGGGGTATCGGCGAGGACCATTCGCAACCGTCTCCATGAAGCTGGGCTACGGTCCCGCACACCGTTAGGCCGTCTTCCGCTCACGCCCCAACATCGTGCAGCCCGCCTCCAATGGAGTCGCGACAGGCGTGAATGGAGGGACGAATGGAGACGTGTCGTCTTCAGCGATGAGAGTCGCTTCTGCCTTGGTGCCAATGATGGTCGTATGCGTGTTTGGCGCCGTGCAGGTGAGCGCCACAATCAGGACTGCATACGACCAAGGCACACAGGGCCAACACCCGGCATCATGGTGTGGGGAGCGATCTCCTACACTGGCCGTACACCACTGGTGATCGTCGAGGGGACACTGAATAGTGCACGGTACATCCAAACCGTCATCGAACCCATCGTTCTACCATTCCTACACCGGCAAGGGAACTTGCTGTTCCAACAGGACAATGCACGTCCGCATGTATCCCGTGCCACCCAACGTGCTCTAGAAGGTGTAAGTCAACTACCCTGGCCAGCAAGATCTCCGGATCTGTCCCCCATTGAGCATGTTTGGGACTGGATGAAGCGTCGTCTCACGCGGTCTGCACGTCCAGCACGAACGCTGGTCCAACTGAGGCGCCAGGTGGAAATGGCATGGCAAGCCGTTCCACAGGACTACATCCAGCATCTCTACGATCGTCTCCATGGGAGAATAGCAGCCTGCATTGCTGCGAAAGGTGGATATACACTGTACTAGTGCCGACATTGTGCATGCTCTGTTGCCTGTGTCTATGTGCCTGTGGTTCTGTCAGTGTGATCATGTGATGTATCTGACCCCAGGAATGTGTCAATAAAGTTTCTCCTTCCTGGGACAATGAATTCACGGTGTTCTTATTTCAATTTCCGGGAGTGTAGTTATTGCCATATTCTCTTCTAAATCTATAACCGGTTATTCGTTGAAATCTATTGTCGTTTCTTGGCGCGAAGTTATCTCATGGTTCGTAATTATTGTTTCTTCGTACTGTGTCTTGTGGATTCCACTGCTTTTTGCTTTCGTTTTCACGTGCGCTTCGTCTTTTTCTTGCGTCATCTTCCGAAAATATGAACTCTAGTTCCCTTAGAATACCTTTAAATGCTTCGACGTCATTGCCTCCGCGACCTACTAATGATTGCTGGTATTTCAATGGTAGCTTCATCGCGCATAATTTAATCAACTCTCCGTCACTGTATGGTACATCTAAGCATTGATTTTTCTTTGCCATTAATGCGAAAAATTTGACGGGACTCTTCTCTCCTGAATTTTCAAAATATGGGTTCTGTAATAATTCGTACTTCACTCTGTTCTGTTCTTCGCTGGACCAATGTCGTGAGAGAAACTTCTTTCTCAAATCTTCGTACGATCGGCATGTCGCTGCAACATTCTGCATGGTTTCTGCGACTGTTCCTGACATGTGTGCACATATAAAGTCTAATTTGTGTGCTAGCGTCCAGTGTTCTGGTAATCCTACTCGGAATTGATCAATAAAAGTTCGTGGATGTAATGAGTTTCCTTCTCGAAAGAGTTGAAATTTTCTGTCTGTGAGGAAATGATCGTTGTCGTACTTCGTCTTAGTTCCATATGAAATTCGCGATTCTTCGCCACTTTTGTTTCTGATCATTTCTCCCGGTTGTGGTAGATCCATCGGATATTGTCCACTGTAACTTTCGCCTACCCTTGCGTAGTATCGTTGGAGTGGTACGCAATAATTTTCTTCCATCGGTTGTGAACGTGTAGCTGAATGCATTGTACTGTACTCTTCGCGACCTGGCTTTCCATTGTCAGGTATTGGTTCGGTATCTTGTCTGGCTAACCTTGCTGCTTCATTGCATGATCCAAACTGTCTTGAAACATACATTTGTGGTTCCGCATGTGTTTGTGATGACGTTTATTCATCAAAAATTTCGAAACGTGTTTGTTGCTGTGCAGGCTGTCTGATTTCACGTATGTTACTTTCCGTCTGTGATTGGAATCGCAAATGCGTAATATCTTCCTTAATTGCTTGTTTTTCCGGTGCTGTTACAGATACGGATGTGGTTGCAGACTCTGTGCTTGTTCGATCCTGTTCACTACGCTCTTCAATGGTTTGCAACAACTCTGTTCGCAATTTCTGAAATTGTCGCTTCGTTTGCGCTTCTATTTTGACTATGCGGTTATCATATCTTTACAGCGCTGCTTTTGTGTGTATACCTGCTGCTTGTCTAGTAATTATGTTTATCTGTTTCTCTAGTTCCTTGACTTTGTAAGTAGGCTGTTTATGTTTTTTTTATTGGTAACGCCACCTCTGTATGAAAATCACTGGCTGTGCTGTGTGCAGTCTGTGGCTGCTTTGCATTGTTGTAATACTCGCCATTGTAGTGCTAGGCAGCTGGCTGTGAACAGCACGTAGCGTTGCGCAGTTGGAGGTGAGCCGCCAGCAGTGGTGGATGTGGGGAGAGAGATGGCGATGGCGGAGTTTTGAAATTTGTCATGAACTGCTATATATATATATATATATATATATATATATATATATATATATATATATATATATATATATATATAACCAAGATTTTTGTGAGGTAAGTAATTTGTGAAAAGTACAGGTTAATGTTAGTCAGGGCCATTCTCTTGTAGAGATTATTTAAAGTCAGATTGCGTTGCGATAAAAAAAATATTGTGTGTCAGTTTAAGGACAGTCGTGTATAATTGTTCAAAAAGGGGACGTTTCATATGTCGACCCTTAGCCGAGGATACCTCACTGGAATCTTCTGATTTTTTTTCTTGTAGTTTGTGTAATTAGTGTAGCTTTTGTTTATTGCTAGCGCGTAATTGTAGAGAAAATCTCCTTTGTAGTTGCAGTCTTTCATTGTTGTACAGTAAAACAGGTGTGGCATGCATGTAGATTTGCACCAAGTATTTCGCAGCTGCAATTAACTACATATTATTTTCAGTGCTATGTTAATGTGTTCTCTTATTTTTGCTCTTCAAATTGTGCTTTTCTGTGTTGTCGTGTGAAATACTGTGACAATAATGGCGTGTGAAAATCGTAATACTAGGCTCCAAAGTAAACTGCGAAATGACAGTGAAAACGAAAGCAGTGTGTTAGCGCCACCGAGTAATGAATTAACTGATGTTCAAAGTAATAATTTGGTAACTGTGCATAGGGAAATGGAGCGGGCGGCAAACAATGGCGTAGACAGTGAAACAATTAGTGAGCAGGGAAGCATTATCGATCGGTCGGTCGGCAACAGCTCGCCTCAGGAATCCGAAATGACAGGACACAATTTCGCAAATACTGTAGATTCAGGTTCTGGGTCATCACCGTTTTCTCAAATGAGTCAAGACACATTTTCTGCTTGTCAAAATGTGAATGTTGCCGGTGAAAATGCACTGCCAAAACGCATAGAGAAACAGATTCCAGACACTAATACACTATTATTGCAATTAATGCAACAAATGGAACAAAATCAGAGACAAATGGGACAAAATCTCAAAAAGTTAGACACAGTGGAACAAAATCTCAAAAAGTTAGACACAATGGAACAAAATCAGAGACAAACACAGCAACAGTTAGACACAATGGAACAAAATCAGAGACAAACACAGCAAAAGCTTCAAAAGTTAGACTCATTGGAACAAACTCTTGAACAAACACGTGAAGATTTAACTACTGAGTTACATAACATTGAATCGAAATGTCAAAAAGTCTGTAATGACGTAAAAACACAAATTTGTGAGCATTTCCAACCTATTTTTTCGCGGCATGAAAATGCACTACAGAATCACGAAGCAGCCATAAAAGAACTGCAAACTACTGTTCACGAAAATCATGAGACCTTGCAAGCTAAATTTGACTCAGTTGCATCTACCGATTCGGTTACGCAACTTGCAAAAACTCAGGAAAACTTAAAGGACACAGTAGATACTCTGAAACTTGGTTCAGAAAAACACACTGAGGAAATGTGTTCACTATCGGAGAAAGTAGCCGAACTTTCGGATCAGTTCACTAACTTATCTACGAAGGTAGATGATAATCTGAATGACACAAAACCGGTAGTCTTTAATGACACAGAAGAGAGCGAACAAATTAGGAAACTGAAACAAAATCTGAATCAAATTAATACGCAACACCAAAGAGAAATCCGCGAAGTACAAGATCAGCTGACACAGGTAATACAAGAATTACTTATTTCAGAGGACACTCGCGCCCCAACACGGGAAGAGGGACTTAGAAATACGGAAAAGACGCAAAATAATAACACAGGGCAATTCGGAAGTTATGGAAGAAACTGGCAATGTGCACCAAATTTTGAGATGGAACGGCCGACACGACCTAACAATGACCGATATGCGACTCGCCGACATGATGATTTTGACTATAAGCTGTTCATTACTACACGTAAATTCAAAACGTTTAAGAATTCTGCCAACGACATTCATCCACAAGCGTGGCTCCATCAATTCTCTCATTGTTTTCCTCCCAACTGGTTATTAGAACACAGATTAGAATTTATGTGTGGCTACTTAGAGAATGAACCAGCTGTAAGAATGCGATCGGTCATTCACGATTGCCACAGTGAAGGAGAATTTTACCATGCCTTCCTCTCAGCATATTGGTCTCAAGCCACACAAGACCGAGTAAAACATAGCATCATAATGATGAAACATTTCGAACAATCTGAATTTTCCAGTATTATGAAATATTTTGAAGACATGTTGCATAAGAATCAGTATCTTTCAAACCCATACCGCCCCTCAGAACTCATCCGAATTTGCTTAATCAAACTGCCTGAACATTTACGACATATTATTTTGGCAGGACGTTGCAAAGACGACATTGAAGCTTTTCAGGGACTGTTACAAGAACTGGAAATTGACACTGACAATCGCGGAACGCGAGAACAGGAACACAACAATTACAGGTCACATCTGTCACAATTCCGCGATGACAGAAATAATACACGACAAGGCTATTCTTATAACGTAAATCGTGACCAAAACAGACACCACCCGTATGACAACCGTTGGCAGAGTAGTAATAATTACAGGGAAAGATCACCTCTCCGCGGTAATGACTATTACAGAGACAATCAGAGAAACAGACAATATGGGAACCAAAATAATTATTATTACGGGAGACAGAATAACTTTAGACGCAACGGTCCAGCGCGCAGTTACGATTCAGGGAGAAATTCTCCACCACTTAACCGACAAGAAAGAAACTACAGGAACTACCAACATGACGATAGACGATGTGATCGTAACGACAGACCTGAATTGCATCAGAACTGGCGGGATTTAAACAGGGCAGGGCCCTCTCGTCACGGTGAATTTGTAGAAGTTAGGTCTCCAATTCCCAATAACGACGCGCGCCAACAAAGAGACAATAGGCAATGACTCATACCGCAGGCAGCCACAAAAAGTTCGTATGAGACTAACGACGCAGCTGCCGTAGCTAGTAATTACGTAAAAATGGAAGACATTAGGGACATCTTACTCCAAGAACACGACGTAAAACATAACAACATTGCATATCCTGTGATTCACATTACAGTAAATGACGTAAAATTTACGGCAGTACTTGACTCTGGCAGTCCCATTTCAGTAATTAGTGAAACAGCCTTGTACCTTGTCAATGTCTGTTCTCAATTGATTGTAACCTGTTATTAAGTTTCCTATCACTTCTTGAGATTCTTTTGCCTCGTCTTCAATATGACTTAGGTGTAACTGAATTTTTTTGTTTTGTTCTTTAATCGCACGCATTTGTCTCGTGGTTTCTGCACTTTGTTCCGTCATTTCTGCATTCTGAATTTTAATTTGGTTCGCAATTTCTTTATTTTGTCTTGTCATGGTTTCCGTCATTAATTGTAATAATTCTGCCAGATTGGTGGGTCCTATTGCGTTTTCTTCCGACGTCCTACGCTCTGTGTTATCGCCCAAGTGTTGGTTTGCAACCGATTGCATTGAACTGTGCTGTGACACGTTTCTGCTCGCATTCCTTGTACTCTGTGGTGAGGAAGCTCTGATTACTTGTACTATGGGTTCTACGTATGCAAGACGCAAGTTAGAATCCTCATCGACTGTCTCTCTACTTTCCTGCTCCTCTGTCGTATGCTGACTTACGTTTTTTATGCCTTGACGTACATTATCCTCGTTATGGTGCGTTATATGTCCTATTTCTCGCGATACTGCATCGTCTGTTGTACTGTCCTCTATTCTCTGTCCATTTTCATGCTGCGTCTCTACCTCAATTCGGTCAAGGTCTCGATCTGCCATTGCTAATCTTTCCGAAACCCTTGTTTTCTGTTTTAAAAGCAATTCACGCGCCCTACTTCGCGTCAACATGCGCTCATACGATCTCACGCGTTTTATAAACTTTTTGCACACACGACTTGACAATCAATTCACTTACTTGTTGGGTCAGAACCAACTGGTTAACGATGTATCCGCCACCTGTACGCTTGCATTGGAGAGAAAACTTAATTCTAACAATATTAAAATTCATAACTTAATTATGCTATTGTCTCTGCCAGAATGTCTCACTTTTATTAAATACTTTATTACTATCTATCGCTGCAGCTACTGTTTTCGACTATTTATAACATCCTAAAAAAAATTTTTTTATTACAAAAATTTTTCAACAGGATATTTTTCTGACCTAGTTAGGCATATGGTAGACCTTCAATCATGGAATTTACCATCCTGGCAGGGTCGCCATTTTCTAACATTCTGCGTGGTGTCTGCCACCATACCCTCTTATCCCCAACCTTCATTTGCAGAAAGTGTTGATCACAACCTCGAGTCCGCTCTCATTGTTTTTCTTCAGCATTCTCTCCCTCCATTGAACTTGGCCTTCTTTCATGTTTAGTTACCCCTTACCTCCCCGCTGGGGAATTTATGGTTGATCAATGGCTTCCTCCTGAAAATGTGACCACAGAGAAAAATTGGAAGCGTTCCCATATGGATATAGAGGACGCCCACCAGAAACAAACACGCCGTTACAACAAGGGGCGTAGCCCCTATAGGGTTTCGCCAGAAGATAATGTTTTCGTTCGTAATTTTGTTGTTTGGGGAAGGGATAAAACGACTATTTCCAACAAATTAGCACTGCATTTAGAGAGTCCTTGCGAAGGTTTAGTGGTCTTTAATGCTGTCAGACTGTTCGTCTGAAACATATAGACTAGGAAGATTTCTAGAGTCCATGCATCTCAGGTCGAGAAAGGGGGGCTGTACTTCCTTCTCGTTGGAAGAAAAGAGGATGGATCCTTCAGTTTCCTGCCGGGAAGGATAAGCTGTAGGGCTGAGGTGCGATAACTCGAAGTGAGCATTTTGAGTTTTCATTTGATTTCATGCTTGGCTTTGGTCTCAGGAGGATGTGCCGGCCACCTCGTGCAGCTGGGAAGAGTGTCTCTGGGTCGCAAGGAGTGAGGAACAGACTCTAGTAAGCAGCGGTCGCTTCCTTCTTCCAGACAGCCCCCTGTGTTGATAGTGCACGTTTTGGTACCAGGGGCAGCTAGAGCCAGGGTGAGTCTCTTGCAGGGCCAAATCACTTCGGCTGTGCCTTGGACGTCCTGGGGAGCGGGTAGTGTGTTCCACTGGAACAGTATTTTCTTACCTCATAATTTGCTGATTTCTTTCAACTGAGAGTGGGTGAGAGCCTTCTTGTAGGTTTTATGACACTTGTCTGACATCCTGTCTCATCTCGTAAGCATGTTTTCACAATGATTGATATATTGGATAGTTCCAAGGGCGGCTGTTGGCTGGTTCGATTCCCTAATGTAAAGTGAACCCCTTCGTGTTAAGCACTGGTGGTGGGCTAGCTGCCCTCATTGCGTGAATTTGTTATTTCCGCTGCCTCTTCTGGTTGGTCTGTTCCTCCGTAACAGCTTGCTGTTGGGTGTAAGTGAATTGTAAAATTGTGCTAGGCAACGCGAGGCAAGCTCGAATCTTTTCTTAATATCAATTATTGAAGATAGTTTTACTGTTCGTTATCACTGGGGATTTAATTCTCGTGTGTGGATTGAACAATAGTTATTTCTGATTCGTGTTTTAAGCATCTGACTTGCAAGCTTGAATTTTATCCGACTGGTGCCTCGTTAATATGTGTTAAGTCTAAATTTGGCCTAGGGTGTGATGGGCTCATTTTTACCATAAGTTACAAATTTTGCCTGGGTTGAGCCAGATGCATGCGATAGCTTCCAGTGGGCTCTCAGAAATGGTTCAAATGGTTCTGAGCACTATGGGACTTAACATCTGAGGTCATCAGTTCCCTACAACTTAGAACTACGTAAACCTAACTAATCTAGGGACATCAGACACATCTATGCCCGAGGCAGGATTCGAACCTGCGTCCGTAGCGGTCGCGCGGTTCCGGACTGAAGCGCCTAGAACCGCTCGGCCACTTCGGCCTGCGCAGTCGGCTCTGTACCAATCTGTTTCTTTTCGGGACGTGTTAATACTGATTGCCAAGGACCAGTCTGTTTGATATAGCAAGACCCTTGGGCCATGCTGTGAGCACTATCATTATTAGTATCGTCCTAGTTGTTCATACTCGTATATTTGTTTCTGGCGTGGTCGCGCTCGCTAACGCTTGTGTCCGGCCCACTCTAGACCTTCCCTGTTTCCGTCCAGTGCCTAAATAAAAAAAAAGGAAAAAGGGGTGTCATGTATATGTACATTTATGTTTGATATATATCAACTCCACTACTGTTTTTTCATGGCCAGTCTTAGTGTTTTATAGATGTGGTTCCATTTGGGATTTCCGGCCACTGGACTGTGTAGTGGAGCTGTGATGTGTGTCTCGTATGGAGGCGAGCACCTTGGTGTGCCTGTTGGAGGGGCTGTGCGTTGTACTGTTTCAGTTTTAACTTTCTGAAAACTGACTTTTGCATAAGCTTTTGTCATTATTGTCTTGAGCGGTGAGATAATTAATTTTTTTACCCCCGATGTTTAAGTGCAGCTTTGATATAATTATTGCTTCTGGGACAAATATTTTTATGCTATTTTGAAACTAATTTGCATAAACTGTGATCATTGTTGTTGTGTGCGGTGACAATTAGTTATTATGCGATCCTTGTTGTTCAAGTGCACCTTTACGATCGTTGTCGTTCTGGGATAAAAAGTTCTAGCTATTTATAAGCTGATTTTGCACAAGCTTTTGTCATTATTATTGTGTGTGGCAAAATTATTAATTATTCGAGCCCAATTTATGAAGTACAGCGTGGTCATTGTTATTGTTCTGGGATAGCATTTTTATGTAACTATTTAAAGTCTGATGTTGTCCATTAGGGTTGTCATTTGATGTTGTGCAGTAGAACCACTAACTGTTAACTGTGGAGATAAACTTTGGGTTTTTCAAAGGGCTGACCCTTTGAGTAGCTTGTCATAAACGGTTTTGAGGTTCATACCTGTAATCGAAATTTCGTTATCATGAGACAGAACCTTTTTTCTGTCTAAAGGTGCCTCTCATCAACGGGGAAGGTAGTTTTTTAACTTCACTCTTTTGTAAAATAAACTTGTTGTGTTTAACTATGAATGTACTCCACAGACACTTGAGTTGCACCTTGCTTCGTATTAACACAAAGAGAGCATCACTAACGGAAGTGTTTTATCTCCATTCTAATTTTCTATTTGATATTTGATGTTACTTTATGACTGAATGGATAAGTAATAGCAAAAACGTAATTTATGAAAGGAATGAAAAGAAATTACTGAGCGTTAGGATCTTTGTTCTTGTAGCAGAGTATCGTAATTCTGTTGGCTTTCAAAAATCGTATGACAAATCTTTCAGTTCAATGTTGAGTAAGACACGAATACGTTTTAAGAATAAGAAGAGCACTCTATTGAAGAGAGGCTTCAGATATAATATGAAGTCAAACGTTACTGAGCCAAGTAAGTGAAAGTCTTACTGTAGATCTTAAAATTGGTCTTGGTTGTGTAACGACGGAAAGTTCCCAAAAGGTTAGAATAGCCCATGATGTTTATAACATTCGTAGTACAGCTGAATTTAATGATCACTTTGCAGAAAATCCAGATTTAAATATAATTAAAATATGAGTGCAAAGCTTCAGCAGAATGAAGCCTCTAAAACAAGACCTGGAAAAGTTTGCTGTCGTTTTTGCCAGTGAAGAGAAATATATCCCCAAAACTTTAAAATTCCTTGAGCAAAATAATGTTTCCGGGTTGGACGATGACCAAACTCCCATCTTACAAAAGGAAATTAGGTGATGTAATTGATGGCAAACATATTTTGACGCGTTTTCTAAGTAAACTACTGATTAATATGAATTTGCAGGTTCCTGTGGTACGTTCTCTATTCAAGTTCCACAAAATAAGTAATCAATTTAATTCGACTGAAAGCGGAATTGGTAGTGTGTACCGTGAATTAGCTGGGATTCTTCATGGAAAACGTCAAAAATCAGACTTTTTTCATAACAATTACTTAGCAACTAATAATAAAATCTTCGTAAATAAAAGAAAAAGAGCTGGAATGCAGCCTAGATACAAAATTAATATATTTCGTTATTACTAACATTTACACTAATGTGACAGTTTAAAAATTGTTGGTGTCATGGAGAAAAAAATGCATGCAAAAAAAAAGGAATGAGCAAAAATACAGAGCTTATATTATGGCTAGAAATGTTAAATACACTCCTGGAAATTGAAATAAGAACACCGTGAATTCATTGTCCCAGGAAGGGGAAACTTTATTGACACATTCCTGGGGTCAGATACATCACATGATCACACTGACAGAACCACAGGCACATAGACACAGGCAACAGAGCATGCACAATGTCGGCACTAGTACAGTGTCGCAGCAATGCAGGCTGCTATTCTCCCATGGAGACGATCGTAGAGATGCTGGATGTAGTCCTGTGGAACGGCTTGCCATGCCATATCCACCTGGCGCCTCAGTTGGACCAGCGTTCGGGCTGGATGTGCAGACCGCGTGAGACGACGCTTCATCCAGTCCCAAACATGCTCAATGGGGGCCAGATCCGGAGGTCTTGCTGGCCAGGGTAGTTGACTTACACCTTCTAGAGCACGTTGGGTGGCACGGGATACATGCGGACGTGCATTGTCCTGTTGGAACAGCAAGTTCCCTTGCCGGTCTAGGAATGGTAGAACGATGGGTTCGATGACGGTTTGGATGTACCGTGCACTATTCAGTGTCCCCTCGACGATCCCCAGTGGTGTACGGCCAGTGTAGGAGATCGCTCCCCACACCATGATGCCGGGTGTTGGCCCTGTGTGCCTCGGTCGTATGCAGTCCTGATTGTGGCGCTCACCTGCACGGCGCCAAACACGCATACGACCATCATTGGCACCAAGGCAGAAGCGACTCTCATCGCTGAAGACGACACGTCTCCATTCGTCCCTCCATTCACGCCTGTCGCGACACCACTGGAGGCGGGCTGCACGATGTTGGGGCGTGAGCGGAAGACGGCCTAACGGTGTGCGGGACCGTAGCCCAGCTTCATGGAAACGGTTGCGAATGGTCCTCGCCGATACCCCAGGAGCAACAGTGTCCCTAATTTGCTGGGAAGTGGCGGTGCGGTCCCCTACGGCACTGCGTAGGATCCTACGGTCTTGGCGTGCATCCGTGCGTCGCTGCGGTCCGGTCCCAGGTCGACGGGCACGTACACCTTCCGCCACCACTGGCGACAACATCGATGTACTGTGGAGACCTCACGCCCCACGTGTTGAGCAATTCGGCGGTACGTCCACCCGGCCTCCCGCATGCCCACTATACGCCCTCGCTCAAAAGTCCGTCAACTGCACATATGGTTCACGTCCACGCAGTCGCGGCATGCTACCAGTGTTAAAGACTGCGATGGAGCTCCGTATGCCACGGCAAACTGGCTGACACTGACGGCGGCGGTGCACAAATGCTGCGCAGCTAGCGCCATTCGACGGCCAACACCGCGGTTCCTGGTGTGTCCGCTGTGCCGTGCGTGTGATCATTGCTTGTACAGCCCTCTCGCAGTGTCCGGAGCAAGTATGGTGGGTCTGACACACCGGTGTCAATGTGTTCTTTTTTCCATTTCCAGGAGTGTATAATTCCGTAGAATTTAATAGAAAACTTTCTTAACAAACAGATGACCTTGCATTGGTTATGCACTAGCAGATATTCTATCAGACATTTTAAAAAATTCTGTAGAAGCAAAATCTTTTAGAAGCCAAGTTTATACACTTTGATTCTTTCAGTTCTGTTAGCGGTACATCGATGATATGTTGATTATGTACGAGGGAACTAAAGTTGCAGTAAATCAAATCTTCGAAATATTTTATAACCTTCATGAGGAATTTAGCTATACATGCGAGTTACAAAGAGAAAATCGTTAGCTCAGTTTTTTGGTACCCAATTGACCATATATTTTTCATATATTCCGTAATGCAGAAAGCATCAGCAAACTGCAACTTCTGATTCAACACATCCTCTGTCCCATAATACAGCTTTCTTTCATGCAGGTGTCTATAGAATTGAGGTCACACTTTTATCACTAGCTAAACTAATGAAAAGATATATTTGATTGAATCCACAGCCTCTAATTACGATTACGAACCCTCAAAAAAAATTGTTGAAGCGAAAACTAATGAGAATAACCATCGAAATGAGAATAATGAGAACGATAAGCATATTTCAATAACTTATTTGGGGTTCAGAGTCTGTTGGTTAATAAATGTGTATGCGAAGTTGTGTTTTCCAGAAATAGCGGTTTACAAAATAATTTAACGCGCATTCACGGAGCACTTATTAATATCGGGTGACACTCCAAAAGGAGTGGATGAGATGACAGTTCTACACAGAGAAAAGAAAAGCTGGAAGCTTCATGTCTTGCAAGAACTTTAGATCTTTATACATGTGATCAGTAAACATGACCACATGTTAAATGAACAGTTGTAAAACAAACGTTTCCCTAACACTCTGAAGCAGTTGCTCGTAATTACAAAATGTTTAGGGGTGTGTTTTTTTTCACTTCTCTTTGGGAAATGTAGTTTTCCCGTTACTTACCGGACTCCACATTTCCTTAAAGACAACACATCAGTGGCACTGTATTCTGATTAAGCAGGTTTCACATACTGAATATTTTTCTTCTGTGAATATTGAAATATCTTGTTAAAATTTTACTATAATACATTCTTTCTTAATCTTCATCAACACATCTATTTGTGTTTAACCATCTAATTCATTTCGTGGAATGTATTGTCAAATTCATTCTTTAAGAATTATTTTATTTCTGTAGTATTTTCTTTTACAATGTCCTTGTTTTTACACTATATACAAAACACAAGGCCCCGGGAGTAGACAACATTCCATTAGAACTACTGATGGCCTTGGGAGAGCCAGTTATGACAAAGCTGTACCATCTGGTGAGCAAGATGTATGAGACAGGCGAAATACCCACAGACTTCAAGAAGAATATAATAATTCCAATCCCAAAGAAAGCAGGTGTTGACAGATGTGAAAATTACCGAACTATCAGTTTAATAAGTCACAGCTGCAAAATACTAACGCGAATTCTTTACAGACGAATGGAAAAACTGGTAGAAGCGGACCTCGGGGAAGATCAGTATGGATTCCGTAGAAATGTTGGAACACGTGAGGCAATACTAACCTTACGACTTATCTTAGAAGAAAGATTAAGAAAAGGCAAACCTACGTTTCTAGCATTTGTAGACTTAGAGAAAGCTTTTGACAACGTTAACTGGAATACTCTCTTTCAAATTCTGAATGTGACAGGGGTAAAATACAAGGAGCGAAAGGCTATTTACAATTTGTACAGAAACCAGATGGCAGTTCTAAGAGTCGAGGGGCATGAAAGGGAAGCAGTGGTTGGGAAACGAGTGAGACAAGGTTGTAGCCTCTCCCCGATGTTATTCAATCTGTATATTGAGCAAGCAGTAAAGGAAACAAAAGAAAAATTCGGAGTAGGTATTAAAATTCATGGAGAAGAAGTAAAAACTTTGAGGTTCGCCGATGACATTGTAATTCTGTCAGAGACAGCAAAGGACTTGGAAGAGCTGTTGAACGGAATGGACAGTGTCTTGAAGGGAGGATATAAGATGAACATCAACAAAAGCAAAACGAGGATGATGGAATGTAGTCAAATTAAATCGGGTGATGCTGAGGGGATTAGATTAGGAAATGAGACACTTAAAGTAGTAAAGGAGTTTTGCTATTTAGGGAGTAAAATAACTGATGATGGTCGAAGTAGAGAGGATATAAAATGTAGACTGGCAATGGCAAGGAAATCGTTTCAGAAGAAGAGAAATTTGTTAACATCGAGTATAGATTTAAGTGCCAGGAAGTCGTTTCTGAAAGTATTTGTAAGGAATGTAGCCATGTATGGAAGTGAAACATGGACGATAACCAGTTTGGACAAGAAGAGAATAGAAGCTTTCGAAATGTGGTGCTACAGAAGAATGCTGAAGATAAGGTGGGTAGATCACGTAACTAATGAGGAGGTATTGAATAGAATTGTGGAGAAGAGAAGTTTGTGGCACAACTTGACTAGAAGAAGGGATCGGTTGGTAGGACATGTTTTGTGGCATCAAGGGATCACAAATTTAGCATTGGAGGGCAGTGTGGAGGGTAAAAATCGTAGAGGGAGACCAAGAGATGAATACACTAAGCAGATTCAGAAGGATGTAGGTTGCAGTAGGTACTGGGAGATGAAGAAGCTTGCACAGGATAAAGTAGCATGGAGAGCTGCATCAAACCAGTCTCAGGACTGAAGACCACAACAACAACAACAACAAAATGTTAGATCTAAGACAAGTAAATGTGTTACTGCTTCAGTTACCCATTTCATAAATTTGAGCTTTTATATGCTAATAGCGCCCTGCAGGCGCCATGCCTGCGCTACTTCTCTTGGCATCATAACTAGTTGCCATATATTTAGTTCAACGTTTCTTCTCATGATACGTTATGCTTGTGATGTAATTCCTCTTGCTTGTCATGGAGGACTTGATCTTTGATTTCTTCTTACATTTTTAACTTAATGTAAGTTATGTAAGTATCTTTCTCTTCCATGTATTTCAGTTCACTGTCTTAATGTAGTGGGTATTTCAAATGATTATTTTGTAATACGTCGAGTACCATACATGTGACCTGATTCCTTCTGACGATTATACTCTAGTGGTATTGAATCCTGTACAGATGTCATTAGAATAAAGTTTATACGACCGATTGGCTGTATACATAATTACTGAAAGTTTATCTACGATTGCTGCTGTCAGTCACGTTTAAAACTGTGCAAAGTAAGAATTAGGGTGGCGTAAATTTCTTTGTATCGTCGAATGAAATGTAGCTAGAAAAGGCAGGCGGCTGAAAGTAGCGCCAACTGGTAGTGGAAATATTCTTTACTTTTCGACAGTGGTAGGCCCACTAGAAATAAAAGAGTTGTAATTACGTATGGCACGAGGATCTACAGAATCTATAAATTTATTTCGGGCTGGCACATAGGAATGGCGCTTTCCACGTGTGGGCAGCTTTGACTGTAGAGACACAGGGACAGACTATCTGTTGAGATAATAGGCACTATCTGTACACTGGCACCATGGTCGAAACTAACCTGTCCGGCGGTGAGTTCGCAGTGTGTGCATGTCAGTGGCATGTGATGGTTTGAGGTACATATTCCAGTCTATGTTATCCTTTAGGTTTTCCTTCTACCCACACTGAACATAATGAAATTTAGTAGACCTTAGTGAACCTCTTCTATTGTTTGTAGTCTTTCAAATACCTTCTTAACTGGCTACAATTTTTCTGATGCAATATGGTGATGCTAGATTTGCCAGTGAACTTTTTGATACATGTTTTCCGGTAGCTTTCTCTCTCTCTCTCTCTCTCTCTCTCTCTCTCTCTCGCTCTCTGTCTATCTGTCTCTCTCTAACCCTCTAGCTCACCCCTTTTGTCACTCTAGTGTCACTGCTATAATTTCCCAATCAGTCAATTAAAAATTCATCTTACATTTAATGTAAGTCAATAATTCTTACTTCCCTCTGATATTGATTTTGTCTTACCATAATGCTCATGTTTAAAGTAAAATATCCGGTTTCTGGTGTTAGTGGTAAGAAATGTGTAGTTTTCCATTCATTTACAGTTTACTTCTAAATTTTGTTTTTAACTATCTAACAATCAACTTTTTATTCTTGTTGATAATATGAGCTTGTGCTCTTAGTCTGTGGTTTACACAGTTCTTTTATTTCGTAATAGCATGCAATGAAACTGCATACTTATGGATATTAGAACGAAGGTTTCTGATCATTGTGAGCATTTAGCTGAAGGCTCATTCCCTGTTGCTATGAGAATCTACTGAAAATGCTTTCTGAGATAGAGACAAGACATTACTCCCATAAGCAGCGACAATCAAGCCCTTAAACTTCCAAGATATTCATTACGTGTAAATCACATACCTACAATATGCAGTTTGGAAATTTCTTGACTTATGACGTTGGATAGAAATAGACCTCCACACTCACACACGTTAATAATTCAGTGCAACGAAATAGAAATGGTGTGGCACAGTTTGTACTTTAATATTGCTTACTGAGTAATAATTCGTAAGGGGCAGTGAGTGAAAGTGAATATATGTTGGCTGTCTGCTTTTAGCATCAAGCACTGAAGTGAGGATGTTTCCCTAGTTTCGTAATGGTTGTCTGAATATATAAAGAATATATAAGCCAAATAACTCAAAAAGAAATTCATGGATGTCAGTATCACATAGCATACAAATTGTAGGTGCGAAATCAGTCCACACAACACAGAATCAACGGCAATTGACGAAACAGCTCCCGTTCTTGACCAGACCTGAAACCTGGTAACATGTGATTGATGTCTGAGTGGTTGTTGATCGTAAAGTGATGCCACCGTGTTCGGTAATATGACACCCATGCAATGTAGCACATTCGTGTCGCTTAATACAAGGAACTGTATTCCAATAAATTCGAAAGAGCTGGATTCATAAGCTATTGTGTTGTAACTGAACACAAGGAAGTGGTTTTAGAAACCCACAGAGGTATTCAAGCCTACAATTACCAGATACAGATTAATGCAAGGAACTGTCGGGTCTGTATTCCAATAAATCCGAAAGCAATTGTGTTGTAACTGTACACAAGGAAATGGTTTTACGAACTCATATAGGTATTCAAGTCTACAATTACGAGATACAGATTCGCGACAAGCAATTCGAACATCACATTCTCCTCACGTTTCCTGGAAACGTGAAAACTTAATTCATACTTCAGGAAAGGGTAATGATGTGAAATAAAAATACACTAATATAAAAAAAGTTTTTCTTAACCCACAGGAACAATTTTCATCGACGGGAGTAAGTTGGGAGCACAATAATTACAAACAAGTCACCCATCGAAAACTCAAAGAAACAATACTAATACTCGAAGGCTGAATGGGCGTGTAAAAGTTAAAATACCGAGACCTCTAAAGGACAAGCAAAAGCTAAAGTCATGCAGGGCACCAGAATGTTTAAGTCTGGTGTATCGCCACTGAAACACAAATATTACAAAGTCCAATAGCTGGGCACCATATTGGGGACCATGTCTCTTCAGCGTAGAGGCCATCAACGGTATAGGTCCGCAGCCGGCCGTCCCTGGTGGCGGAGGCCGACATGGACGTCGTCGTCGTAGCAGCAACTGCTCCAAAGTTAGATCCTGATTGTGGAAATGATTTCAAAATCGGTGATTGCTCCAGGAAACTCAGCTGAAGCAACTCTTGGAGCGAATGCTGGGTGCTATCCTAAATACTGCCTTGCCCTAAGATACTTGAGATACTGCTTTTGCTCGCGTGGTCCTTAGAGGGGAAAAAGTCCGTGGAACTGTGATCTCTGGCAGTGCTTAGGTTGCCGCCTGGTGGCCTGGCTGATCGTGCCCACCACTTGAGTGTCACCTGTAGACCTGTCTGCGACGGGGCGGTGTCGGTCGTCTTCGTTTTTGTTAACGCTATCGTTCAGTCCACCTACCTAGATACGATTCTTGCTCATGTCCGTTCACTCTGTGCTAGCAGGTACGTGCTAGGCGGTGTAAAGCAGCGTTGGTGAAACCACCACCTAATACCTACCACACAGAGGCCGCGTAACTCTAGCTGAAAGTCAGTTCCTGAAAGTTCTTGATTAAAAAATCTGCTGTTCGGGATATTCAGTCTACTTGCAGAAAAGCGTTGACGGTTAACTCTGCTTTTTATTCATATTGAAACACATGAAATGGCTATGAAGTCCGTATTTAATATGGTAAAACGTTATCATTCAAAGTTCCCTGTCTGTATAACAAACATTTAATCAAAAGGTAGCCAGAATTTTAGTGAGTCCGCACCGACTAATTTTCACATTCTACCAGTCCCAGTCCCGCAACTATTCGCGAGTTAAACATTCGGTCGTTTCAGTAGTCTTTGTAAGAGGTGTTCGCCAAAATATTCCGTACAAAGCACGAAACACGCCACGTGCAGTTGTTACTACGCCCGGAAAGTTCACACGCTCATATCTCTCAGACTATTTATTTTAGAAACACCAAACTTTCAATGTTCTTAACTCCAGTCGCTTCGGTCACGATATGTTCGAATCGAAATTAGCTCACTATTTCCTCATTTTACAGAGTATTTTTAAGGAGCGATTTGACATCGTGTTATCCGAAGACCGGAGAGCAAGCGACTCTCCCCTCAAGGTACTCCCCTATATGCCCACTCCTCTTTTCGCTCGAGAACAGCTTAATTCTGATAAACGAAGTGCTAAATATTCTTCAAATTGATAAATAAACTTATTTCGCTTCTAACTTCCATTCTGGCTGCTTTTATACAAAAGCAAACACATACCGACATACGTCACCTGAATCTTGATTGCAACATAACTTTCCCACGGTTCGTTAGTACAAGGTTGTACGAAAAATGAAGCATAAAATTTTAACGTATGTCACACATACCCTCTCTCTATCATTCTCACCCATTCACACGGCAAAATATATAATCAAATAATAATTGTTGCCGATTTTTGTATTACGTAATGCACAGCGATTAACGTTTTAAAAATAAAATTCTAATTAATTGATTTTTATGCACTGATAACTTTGGAATGGCTTCAATTGATAATGAAAGTCAATCTGCTATTGTTCCTAACTTGGTTTTAAAAAACAAGCGTAGGTTTAAGGAGTTTAAGGTAATTGTCTTTATCTCCAGAAATGTAATAAATAAATATCTGAAATTTTGACAGCATCATTCCATTAATAACAAAAGGCTGTGTACCAAATTTGAACGAAATCGGATAATAACTAATATGGATTATTTAGATTCGTAAAGGGTATGAATCTTCGTATCGACTGAATGTTACGCTATGCAGTTCTGATGACAGGCATCATTGTCAGCTGTGCTGTGAGCAAAGCGGAAAAAAAAACCAAAGCCATCCTGCAGCCACCGTACAAGACGGATGTATGCCTTACTGCAATGAATGTCACTCGTAGTAACTTGCTGCGTTACACTATCCCCTGCGAGACCTGTGACCGCATAGCCCATCTGTATTGTAGGATGCTGCTGAGTAAAAGCAAGGCCTCGACACATCAGGTAACACCTTTGAAGTGGGAGCTTGAGGAAGTAAACAAAAAGTATTGTAGGACGCTATAATCAGCTTCAGTGGAACTAAGGATAAGCAACCTAAAAGCTTCCATTCCAGTACGCCCAATCACACAGCCCCATTCCTGCTCATGGCGTGATCGCGAGCAGGCGGTGCTCTCTAAGCTCTCCAGGATGACGAAGCTCCACCACAGCAAGCAAACTCCGGGCCACTGGGACCGGGCGTGCAAGGCCTGTGGCGCCAACAGGCGCCATATCTAGACGGGTGGCAGATTCAACCAACTCATTACGTTCAGACACAATGTGTGCATGTCTGCATACCACTACTATTATTCTCTTATTGTCTTACAGCAAAAATGTATTTCTAACTGTTGGAAGTTAAATGCAAAACGTCTGCAGGTTGCAGCTACTTTAACAACAGTACGTGATTGCGAAGGAAATTCCCCGTGTCTTACGTAGAAAGAAGGAGAGCCAGTAATAAGACGTCAGTTACAAGTACTGGGAAATCCCCATGGTATTTTGCCGTGTACATTTGTCTGGTGTGATTTCGTTCTCCACCCACTTGCTACAGGTCATTCACGCGTACACAAGTCGCATATTAACCGTTGATTATTTGCTGATACGAGCTATTCAAGAAATTGTGATGTAATTAATTTTTCTGTGACCGTCATTAATTCTCTTTTATTCAGTTAAGTAATTTCCAAGCGTGATATAAATGATTATTTTATGTCTCATAAAACAAACTTTACCAAAAAAGCATATATATATATATATATATATATATATATATATATATATATATATGGTCAGTTTTTTAATTATTTTTTCTAACTGATAATACTAAATAGCCCCTACTTTACCACGTTACCTGTTGTTAACAATATGTATCTAATAAATCACTGTTTCAGATATTACCCTCGGCCGAACGCAATACATAGCATAATACGGTCAGTACAACTCACGTGTGAGATCAAAATTAGCTTTCGCTAAAGCTTAAGAGAAACCTCATTTGATTTAACTAATCAGTGTAAAAGTTTTACGTTTTCTTTCCTAAATGCTTTTTCACAGTGATTCAAATGGTTCAAATGGCTCTGAGCACTATGGGACTCAACTGCTGAGGTCATTAGTCCCCTAGAACTTTGAACTAGTTAAACCTAACTAACCTAAGGACACCACAAACATCCATGCCCGAGGCAGGATTCGAACCTGCGACCGTAGCGGTCATGCGGTTCCAGACTGCAGCGCCTTTAACCGCACGGCCACTTCGGCCGGCTTTTCACAGTGAGAACATTTTTAAAATGATGCTAATAGGGATACGTCATTTCCACCCCAATAAATCATCTTTTCGTCGAAGTTAGTTCATATGTCAATAACACGGCTAAGTTTTAAAGTAACCTATCGATCGTGGTCTCATTTTAGAGAATATGGGCAAACGTTGGCACTAATATTCGTCCGATATTCATGCAAAACTAACATAATTAACTGCGCAATCAGAAATGTAACCCAGCATTTCCGACTTTTGGGATTAGTTATCTGACCATTCAAAAATGGTTGAAATGGCTCTGAGCACTATGGGACTCAACTGCTGAGGTCATAAGTCCCCTAGAACTTAGAACTACTTAAACCTAACTAACCTAAGGACATCACACACATCCATGCCCGAGGCAGGATTCGAACCCACGACCATAGCGGTCGCGCGGTTTCGGACTGTAGCGCCTAGAACCGCTAGGCCACTCCGGCCGACTCTGACCATTCCTGGAATTATACATCCAACATTTTGTTTAGTGTCATAGTCGGGGGCAAATCATCTCACAAACTTCATGTTCAGGAATTCAATTTGTCTCATGTATCTTAAAATACATGTGTTCAAACTATTTAGGTACTGAACGTAAAGAAAGAAATACGGAGACAATTTTTAGAAATTCAAGCATCACCTTCACTGAAGCCACTGGATGACTAACCTCATTCTAGGGAAGTCACACATACACACACATACACACACACACACACACACAATAAGAATAATCTCATAGAATTGCTGTGTCCGGCTGTGGGCTGATGAAATGAGTAGCCTGTCACTCTATTAGGTAATCTTTTATGGAACGACTATAACTGACTTTCTTGGTTAGATCTGTTGTGCTATTGTTTAAGCATATTGGGGAAAAGTGGAAGGCGTTGGGTTTAATGGAAATGAAAATGAAAGCCCATGCTTCTTGACAGAGCGTATGGGAACGATGCGGGAGACCCGCACCGCCGTACTATGCAAGGTCGTAAAGGAGGTGGTTTGACGTTGCTTTCCTCCGACCGTTATGGGGATGAACGATGATGACGAAGACGACACAACACCCAATCATCTCGATGTAGGTGAAAATCCCTGACCCCGCCGGTAATCGAACCCGGAACCTCCTGCTCGGTAAGCGAGGACGCTACCACAATACCACGAGCGGCGGTTGTTGACTGTAAGGACGCGCTATTTCACGAAGTGGCGTCCAATTGAAAGACTTCCAGGAGGCCTTTTATCTCTTTTAGAGCACACTCAGTTTGCATAGTAACTAAAGAAAGGCTTTACACAAGTATAGAGACTAGGACATCTACTTGGGTACTAAATGGCTCTGAGCACTATGGGACTCAACTGCTGAGGTCATTAGTCCCCTAGAACTTCTACTTGGGTACTAAAATCATCGTTAACCGTCTGCCCACAAGATGGAGTGGAAAACGAACTGCCAGCCCGATTTGCCATTGTGCGCAAGGACGATGCAGCTCAGGTCTTATACGTAGCTAGTGTATATATTCCTGTTGTCCGCCTCACTCACAGTATAGGAGGGATCACCTGATCCGTGGAACGTACTAGCGCTATGGAATTCCACCCGATTTTGTTGTTAACGACCTTCCAATCCATTTTATAGACAGAGATTTAAATTATGATTCATACAAAAACTCAATACATGAAACACATTCCTCAGCCCTGAAGTACTTTATTTTGTGTTATAATTTGAGAAGGTCAGGCAAAGTACGTGGCTGGTAAATATGCAGACGACTGCGCCGGTGAAGTACAGTGGTAGAGGGTCAGGGCTATGCTGAGAGGTGACTACCACCGCGCCGCACTTACCAAGCTGACTGAGGCGGCCGCTAACAGAAATAACGAACTCTGGCATTGCTTGGAACCAAAATGCGTCCGCTGGTCATTGCCTATCTCGTGCGATCTTATAAGGCACACAGTGGTTGCGCGATTGGGAGGTGGTCATTTAAATGTGGCTTAGCTGTTTCCTAAATATAACTCATTGGGTTACACAAAATGTAATGTAAGCAACTATAATTAGTGAAAATGCACCACCACAATCTGTCTTTATAACGGCCTCACTGGTTTTGTTTAATTTGGCACGCTCTTTGTTTCAGTTTGTGATTTTATCGAGAATAGAGTAATTATTCAGATAAATGTACACAACAATATACTCCAAAAGTCAGTTACTTTGACACTGTGTTATGAAGATTATTTCCAACTGTTTCTATGTAACAGCAAAGAAAACCGCTTGAGAGGTGACAATTCTAAGGGATTTCGTTGCGGTTCATTATTATTGATAAACAATTACGTGTTTCGCTTAGAGCCGGCCGGAGTTGCCTAGCGGTTCTAGGCGCTACAGTCTGGAGCCGCACGACCGCTACGGTCGCAGGTTCGACTCCTGCCTCGGGTATGGATGTGTGTGATGTCCTTAGGTTAGTTACGTTTAAGTAGTTCTAAGTTCTAGGGTACTGACGACCTCAGCAGTTAAGTCCCATAGTGCTCATAGCCACTTGAACCATTTTTTTCGCTTAGAGAGCGGGCTGCACGCACGTACAAATCCCGCGGATACTGTGTTGCATTGCATCCCGCATGAGTTAGGTGAAATTAAAGGCGGACGGCCGCGCTAATTTGCACTTGTACATGGTAGGCAGCGGACAGATTGTAATTTTCTACAGAGTATGCGCGTTGCATTCGTGTATGATACCTGGAAGAGTCGAGCCCGGCGTAGTGACGGCTGAAGCACTTGGCTGGAAATCCAAGTGTCACGAGATCGAATACGGGTCGTCGGACCATAACAGTTCGATACATCCCATACCGCCCAACGTTGAAAAGTAAGTCAGATCGACCATAGTTCGCACTACAAGTTGAACTGTAGGTCCCCTTTCTCTCGGTAGGGCTACTAGGATAGGTTGGGAGTATGCAAGTCGCCTATGTTGAGTCCATTTGAAAGACTTATCGCAGGCTTGTGGGTCATCTGACGTTATTATTGGCCGGCCGCGGCGGTCTTGCGGTTCTAGGCGCTGCAGTCCGGAACCGCGGGACTGCTACGGTCGCAGGTTCGATTCCTGCCTCGGGCATGGATGTGTGTGATGTCCTTAGGTTAGTTAGGTTTAAGTAGTTCTAAGTTCTAGGGGACTGATGACCTAAGATGTTAAGTCCCATAGTGCTCAGAGCCATTTGAACCATTTGAACGTTATTATTGTTATTACTATTATTGTGGTGGGTGAAACGGAGACTCCCTGGATTTGGTGTGCGAAAATACATTTTTCTACGAAACACGTCATCCAGATTACAAAAGTGGCGTAATAGGCGGTGACTTAGAGAGAAAGACGCGCAAATTTTGTGTTGTGGCAAAATAGCGGAAACGAAAATGACCAAACTGAAATATATCAGCATAATTACCACCTATATCATAAAGAATGTAACAGAACATAAATACCTCAGCTCAAACACCGAGATAATTAGTTTTTGAGTTATGTTCGTACATTTAAAACATTTGTTTACTGCCCGGTGCAGGCACTTTTTAAAAAATTCAGTTACCATAGTTACTTGGAGATGCAGAACTCTCATCGTTAGATGATTATCACACGTACAGTGGAATCACAACACACAAATAATGCGGTGGAGTTAACAAACGAACTCAAATTAGTGCCTCTGGAATCCTCTGGTGTTCAACAACTCAACACTTCAGCTACTGAACCAGTTCTTAACGTAATATTTGTTGTTAGTGCACAGTTACTGTGTAATCTTTTTCTGTCCAGTTCGCAAGAAAAGATATGCCTTATTAAAAATATAGTCTGTATTTTAGAAAATCATAAAATGAATTAAAATTCTAATAAGTAGGATGCTAACCTCAAACAAATTGTTGTCTTGACCATGATCCAAAGCGCTTTTTACAGCTCGTTTAATTTTTCTAATATTTGGTACAATAACATTTTGAATAATTTGGAACAGCTCTCGACAATAACTGAATAAACGATCTGTATATGGCCAAAGCACTATGCAAAGACAGTTAAATTCGTCATAGTGTTCTCGTTTCTTGTTAATTTTGTGCATATGGGTTCACTGCTTCTTAGAGGCAAGCACAAAAAAATTGTGGCACGAAATGTTCCTCATCTGAACTACTGCTCTTCGACTGGCGAACTCACGACCAGCGTTGCCGAATTGCTGGAACGCCGAGCCCCGGCCGGTGTAAGCTTGACTACCGCCGTCCGCGGCGGTCATCACAGCGTTCTGCGCATGCGTTCAGCCGCACTTCAAATCAAGATTTTTAGCAGCAGAACAGTGCAGTGTTAGGCTTATTTATTGCGTTCTCCAAAACAGAGGTCCTCCATACACCCACATACACATACACGTTTATTCACCCATACATACTCCGAAATGCATGATCAGAAAACTAATTTAACTGATTTTTGTCAAAAAACGCAACACTCCCATGGACAGGCCCCTTTTTTTTGAGATATGGTATGATAGGTAGTTCATCGTTCTTGGAGTACATGATAACAAATTCAGGCGTAATGAAACACACTTGTCACAGTAGAGTGTGTCCAAAAAGTCGCGTCAGTACACAGATATCATTTGACTGCCCCTTAAAGTATCAAACTGTTGATGCAACAAAGGAAGTATCGGAATATTAGTTTCAATACCCAGTGTTTGTGAAGGATTAAATTGTTGTATTACAGAAGTCAATAAATTCATTATTATGTAAACTGGCAACGGCCTTGCCGCAGTGGATACACCAGTTCCCGTCAGATCACTGAAGTCAAGCGCTGTCGGGCGTGGTCAGCACTTCGGTGGGTGACCATCCGGGCCGCCAGGCGCTGTTACCATTTTTCGGGGAGCACTCGGCCTAGGATGATACGGCGGGCAGATGGTCCCGATGGGCCACTTGTGGCCTGAAGATGGAGTGCATGTGTAAAATAATGTTAAAATATTGTGTTGTTGCATAAGCTCGTTGCGTTTTTCCATAAGTGTAATAAATGCAACAGATACACAAGTTGTTGTTGTTGTTATTGCTGTTGTTGTCTTCAGACCAAAGACTGATTTTATGCAGCTCTCAGTGCTACTCTCCCGTGTGCAAGCCTTTTCATCTCCGAGTAACTACTGCAAACTACATCCCTGTGGATCTGGTTGCTGTATTCATCTCTTGGTCTCTCTCTAAGGTTTTTAACCTCCACGCTTAAATCCAGTAATAAATTGGTGATCCCTTGATACCTCAAAATGTGTCTTACTAACCGATCCCTTCATTTAGTCAGTTTGTACTACAAATGTCTCTTCTCCCCAATTCTCTTCAGTGCCTTCTCGTTGGTTATGTGATCTACGCATCTAATCTTCAGCATTATTCTGTAGCAACACATTTCGAAAGCTTCTATTCTCTTGTTGTCTACATTGTTTATCGTCCATGTTTCACTTCCATACATTGCTACGTTCCATACAAATACTTACTGACACTTAAACCTGGACTCGATATTAACAAATTTCTCTTCTTCGAAAGTGTTTTCTTGCCGTTGCCAGTTTACATTTTATATCCACCCTACTTCAACGATCATCAGTTATTTTTCCAAATAGTAAAACTCATCTACTACTTTTAGTGTCTCACTTCCTAGTCTAATCCCCTCAGCTCACCTTATCTAATTCGACTACATTCCATTATCCTTCTTTTTCTTTTGTTGATGTTTATCTTATATCCTCCTTTCCAGATAGTGTCCATTCCGTTCAATTGCTCTTCCAAGTCCTTTGCTGTCTCTGACAAAATCCCAACGTCACTCGCAAACATAAAAAGTTTTAATTTCTTCTCCCCGGACCAAATTTTTCTTTAGTTTCCCTTACTGCTGGCTCAATATGCAGATTGAATAACATGGCAGATAGGGTACAACCTTGTCTCACTCCCTTCTCAACCATTGTTTCGTGCCTCTCGACTCTTATAACTGCCATTTGGTTTCAGTACAAATTGTAAAATTATTTTCGCTACCTGTATTTTCCACCTTTAGAATTTGAAAGAGAGTATTCCTGTCAACATTGTCAAAAGTTTTCTCTAGATCTACAAATGCTATAAACGTATGTTTGCCTTTCCAAAACCTATCTTCTATGAGAAACGTAGGTTCAGTATTGCGTCGCGTATTCCTGCATTTCTCCAGACTCCCAACTGATCATCCCCAAGATCGGCTTCTATCAGTTTTTCCATTCTTCTGTAAAGCATTCGTGTTACTATTTTGCATCCGTGACCTATCAAACTGATAGTTCGGTAATTTTCTCACCAGTCGGCATCTGATTTCTTTGGAATTGGGATTATTAGTCTATATTCTTCTTGACGTCTAGGGGTATTTCGCCTGTCTCATACACCTAGCTCACCAGATGGAAGAGTTTTGTCATGGCTGGCTCTCCCAATGCTGTCGGTAGCTCTAACGGAATGTTGTGTATTCAAATGTTCAAAAAATGTTCAAATGTGTCTGGAATCTTATGGGACTTGACTGCTAAGGTCATCAGTCCCTAAGCTTACACACTACTAAACCTAAATTATCCTAAGGACAAACACACACACACACGCACACACACCTCCGCCGGGACCAGCCTGTTGTGTATTCCTGGGGCTTTGCTCGACAAGCCTTTCAGTGCTTTATCAAATTCTCCTCGCAATATCGTATCTCCTTTTTCCCTCTACTTCCTCTTTCATTTCCATAACATTGCCCACAAGAACATCTCTCCTGTATAGCCCCTCTGTATACCCCTTCCAGCTTTTTGCTTTCGCTTCTTTGCTTAGGACTGGCTCCATCAGAGCTCTTGATATCCATACAGGTCGTTGTCTTTTCGCCAAAGGTCCCTTTAATTATCCTGTAGGCAGCAGCTATCTTACCCCTAGTTATATAGGCTTCTACATCCTTACATTTCCCCTCTAGCCATTCTGCACAGCCATTTTGCACTTCCTGTCGATCTCATTTTGTAGACGTTTGTATTTATTTCGCCTGCTTCATTTATTGCATATTTATATTTTCTCCTTTGATCGATTAAATTCAATATCTCTTGTCTTTTCCAAAGACTTCTTCTAAGTAGGGGGACTAAGTATGTACCAGGACAAGCTGCATTGTTGCCAAATTTATTCAAGATGGCGGCGATGACGTCATCCAAGATGGCGGCATGTAGACTTGGCAACATCTTTTGACGTCATCCAATATGGCGGATTTTGGCGGAAAATAGTCCAATTGTGCTACATCCACTAACCTAACCTCAAGAAAAAACGGTGGGTTCAATTTTGGCGGGAAAATAGTCCAATTGTGCTACGTCCACTAACCTAACCGTCAGAAAAAATTGCGGTAAGTTTCAATTCCAACAGGATAATGTATGCAAAGACCGTAATTGTCGTTATTATTATTATTGATTGTCATTCATTAACATTCATTATCATTCATTGTCATTTATTAACATTCATTACCATTCGTTATCATTCATTGTCATTCATTATTATAGGTCTACCTCCACTAGAAAATTGCGCCAAATTCAAATTCCAACACGATATTCTCTCGAAAACTGTACTTCTATGTATTATTATCATTTATTATTTATTCAAGATGTCCGATTTTCTCGGTGAGAAAGCCATTCTCCTTACATCCATTACAAAATTCTATCACAAGTTCAAACCCCCAACACCATAATTGATCACATGTACGAGCTTTCTCCGTCACTTATCTTTTTTCACTGGTAGCCTATCATAATCGCGTCAAATAATAAACTGCACTTATAGTAACGTAATTCACGTCCTTTGATTTTGCAGGGGGGAAGGGACTGAAGACATTATTTCAAGCAGTACAGTCATCACTTGTTCTCCAACACAGTCAGCACACACATCTTTGATATTGCAGTGCAGTCACCACGACGTCCGCGCTACAACTGAATTAGTTCAAATCCTCGCCACCCCCTGGCCAGCATGCGAAGACACTGCCTATGCCTGTTACGTGAGGCATCCGGCCACTAGCGTGGGGGGGCCAGCCCAGCGATCGCTCCCACGTCGTAAACATGTTTTCGCTGGACACGCTGGAACTAGTCGAGTTTGACTTCACGGCAGCCCCTTGTCTGCTCACCATGTGCATTCGTCGCCTCCACACGTTTCCCGCCAAAACTGACTCCCTCAGAGCTGAATCACACAACGGACGGCCGTTTCCCTGCAACACTTTCGGCACCACGTTCAAACCTGCAGATACCGACCTCACACAGCCTTTCGCCATGTGTCCTTGTGCGATCGAGAACGCAGTGCTACACTTTTGGCGGCAAAGTTTGCTCGACAGTGTAATCCGCCATAACTATATAACAGCACCTTTGGACCGCACTAGAACGCCCGCTAATTGAATCGCTCTCGCGCGCGTAATAACTGTACAAACGCTGCGCCACCGCCCCGCTTACGTCACACGCCCTCCAAACACGCGACGGACATAGCCTTCTGTAAATACCTGGAAAATGACTCTTTATTTCAGACATTACGGTCATGCAGGTGTATTCCAACTGACTTCTCCATGCTCACACAGTGAAACTCCAGAGCGCAGCTGACGTACGCGCGGCCGGCTGAGCCGGCTCTCTGGCCGGCTGACGTCAAGCACACACCAACGGCTAGCTCGCCAGGTAGGCGAGCGGCGCCTGAACGCCCCGCCACAAATGGTCAGCCACGCCCATGAGCACTTAACACCGGATACAATGTTTCCTGTCGACAGTGTGCCGTACAAAGGACACGTTTTGTGCCAGAGTTTGACTGACAGTGGAATCCACCATGATCATATAACAGTGCGTTTGCTCGTCGCGAGGAGGCTCCCTAATTCACTGTCACCACCCCGCTATATTAAATAATTCCATTTACAATTTCATATACATATTCAAACGTGTACAACTCCCTAATATTAACTACTTTTTGAGGACCAGAACGCCACCTCCCCCTCCGAGGAACCAGCGGCAAGTTTGAAATCTGCCAGTAAACAAAGCTCACTTGCGCTTCCGCCACCAACCTAAGAAAATTGTTTCAAACTAAGCCACCAGCACTCAACCTCTTCCTACACGTTTCTGGTAAACGGAATGTTTTTTCTACAGAGTTGGAAACTTCCTCAACGTCACAACATGCGATCGACCATGTGGCTATGTCAGACAAAGAACGCTCTCACTAAGTCAACTGATCACCTGATTCTGATTATTCAGCTCACATGCTTCGATTATCTAATCCTGGATCTTGGTGAAAACACACGTCGGTACAAATGAGTCATCGTGCGCACCTAGCTTAGTACCTCCGCAAGTGAATGTAACAAGATCCACATGACTATTTAATTAATCTGATCAATTAATTAACCTCTCTGATGCGGAAAACTGCCACGTCCACCTAGACTTGGAATCAATTTTCGCCACTGCCACACCCACCTGGACTTGAAATGAAATAGTTTAAGTCCCTACCGACCACCACGTCCTTTTACCGACCCATGTTCGTTGGGTAACATGTAATAATGCTTGCTTCCATTTACTAACTGCACTAACGTGTATTAACCCACATTAACTTATATCACATTCTGTCTATACAAATAAGCCAAGCTTCAATTCTGATGGTCAGTTCGTGTTTCGCTACCAAACACAAGAAAATTGGGGCAAACGAAGCCACTAACCTAAGTCACCTCTGATGACTCAAAATCGTCTGCCTTGCCTCTCTCACACACCACGAGCGCGAGACCACCCACATCACAGTCTGGACCTTTATACTAGCGTTGGATAGACTCCTGTATAAATATTCTAGCTAAACTATGACCCTAATACAGTTGTTCAATCCTCACGGTCTAGCACATGGCCAGAGCACACTCCCAGTACCTAAGCTGAGAACATTGCTCGCCCCATCTTTAGTTAACCGCTGAGAGACGGAGATATGCCGCAATCACATCCCTCGCGCTCTCGTAGCTACTCACCTCAGCAATTCGATCTAACAAACCCTCCCACAAATACTTAACGTACATTTTATTTACGCATCGAGTATATCTATCACTCTCATACAGAAAACACTCGTCCTGATAACCTGGTGTCATGTTGCACAGTCGGCACATGCAAACAGCTCCTAATTTCAGCGCACAATATCAAACTGCTCCTAAATACTGCAGTACACATAACTGTAAACACCATCAGTACTCGTAATCTGTTCAAATAACGCACAGCAAAGTAACTCAACAGACGCGCGCAATCAACCTGTCCCACATTAAGTCACACGTCCGATAGCTCTCAATTCGCTCAAAGGCCTCTGTTCGACTCTTCAAACATGACTTGATGACAGCCGCATTCACACCGAACACCTGAGAAATTCATATCACCTACACGCCGAACATGACTATCCCAGCCAGACGACTCGCGTGGTCACCGTCCTAACTCAGTGCGGTCCAACACACATGTTAAGGCCGCATTCCATTGCTCGCCGGCCTACATGCGACACATCTCCACCTTCACGTCTGTTGTCAGAATAGCCGAGAGCGAGTTCACACACACACTGTCCGCTCACATCCCAGCGCTTCTCTCCCCTCTCAATCTAAAACGAACATTTGAAAATTAAAAAAAAAGTAAGAGCCCAGTCAACCTCTCCGAAATTGTATAGCGCCCCCCAAAAATAGTTTACGCTCGCTTTTGTGTTTTCTAAGCTTATTTGTAAATTCAAATTGTTACCCTAACAGAACTTGTTTACCAAAATAATACTGAATGCACCCCCCACCACCTACCTTTCCAGCTCTCAACATACGCAAATGTTCTCAACTCTCCTATATCCCAGCACAACCGATTAATCATTCTTATTCCTTCTTTTCGCTCTAATTTCCTAAGGACCCGTTATCGAAGTACCATCCTGCTTTTCTTTCTGATGCTTCCTGTGCTTACTTTTACAGCCCCCTCAATCTACACTCTCTCTCTCTCTCTCTCTCTCTCTCTCACACACACACACACACACACACACACACACGGTCATCCTCTCTACTCACCCCGTAACATAAGCATTAGTAACTTTACAATCCATTGTATACAAACCCTACACAATGTAAACCACATTAACTTTACAATACCCACTACATGCCCCAATTCTCTCAATTCCTAAGGAAGCACTGTGAACCTGCTCTTTCTTTCTACACACGCCACACTCAGCGGTAATCAGCCCTTCTGCATCAACGGACGGAAGTCCCTCTCAGAACTGTTCCACAAATTCGGCAATCGCTTCCCCTCAACACAAATGCGTTACTCTCTTATTGTTCCTTGTCTGCTCGCTTTTTTTCTACAACCTTATCCAGACTCATAGACTACAAGAACACACCAATTTTTTTTCTAAGTTCAGCATCCTTTAAACCACTCAATAACTAGAAACAAACTGACCAAAAAATTATATTCGCACTCTCGAATACCGAAGTCGTTGATCTTATTATACTTATACAGTTAAATCTTACGATCGCGGTCTCATTTGATTGGCATTCCACAATGAGCTAAGTATCGGAAATACACTCTCTTGACCGCTGTTACTCTGGAAATTTCTCTACCGTCCTTACGACTTCCTCTCTACTCATCATATAACATAATCAATATTAAATTTACAGTGCAGTATATACAAACGCTACACAATGTAAACCACATTAACTTCACAATACAGTATATACACATTTGACACAAAACAGTGCACTTATCCAGTATATCTCTACAACATGCAAAAAAAATATCCTATCCCTACAGCGTCAATATACAGCAATGCTACCCAATCCTAGGAAAGCGCCGTCAACCTGTTCTCTCTACAGACCCGACACTCAGAGCTAATCTTACATCAGCGGACCTAAGTCACCCTCAGAACTCTTTTTTACAAAATTCGGTATCGTCCCCTCCTCAGCACAAACGCCTTACTGTCTCTCTTTCCTTATCTGTTCGCTTTTCTTCAAACATCCTCAGACTCATAGACTGCTAGAACACTTGTACTTTCTCCATAATATTACACCATTTTAGCTGTACTTCTCAATATCATGTAATAGGCTACACCCTACCAATCACTAGTTCATCATAATTCCCAAGATATAGACTTCAAATTAATTCTCTACAAACGCCGAACTTTATCTATGTGCAGCATGCTGTAAACCACTGACTAACTAGAAAGAAACATACGCAAAATGATATTTCCACTTTCGAATACCGGTATCAGTCATGTAGGACATTCAACTAAGGTCTGTCCCAGGTCTAGAGAACAGACAAGCATGTATCCAACACACCACAATCGATCTTCACTCAGCTAAATAAAGGAAGCATATGTGCAGAAGTAGTCAACGGAACAATCTACATCCCATCTAATAACACTCCAACCCAAATCAATCATCTTCTCAAATTCTGACTTGATCACCAAAGCCGCCCAAAACATAATATTACTTCGCTATTCGGTCGTCTAGAGGACATCAAAGTTCGCTCTTAGAGATCAATACACCCCAACAGGTCTCTGCATTCGGACAGCTGCTCCAGTTATTTATTATGACCATTTATTATTATTTATTATGATTTATTATTTATTACTATTTATATCATGTTACCTAACAAAAATAGCTCCAAGTTCAGTTGTGTTTAGCTCGTATGACAACCACCAGAGCGCTGTCATCACGTCAGTTGATTACGCAATTACCATTATTCAAGACGGCTGCGCCCAGTGCGAAACGTGTCACCTTTCCTGAACCTGCATGCTACATTAAAATTCCAACTTGGCTTTAGTCACACCCTACACATCGTTCAACTGATCTCATTTCCAGATCTTTGCGCATCTGACATATGCAATTTAAGTCTGAGAAAGACATGTCAGTTACCTTCTGCGGCCTGTCTACAAGCAGAATGACCTCAGTTACTGCAACAGGACCTTGTCTTGACCATTCGCCTGAAATTCAAGCGCCGCCGCCGGCATGTCAAAGCCACATATCTGTCCATCTAAACATCCGTCCACTGAGCCCCAGGACCAGCATGCCGTAGTGGGCTCTCTCTCTATACCTGCTCTCCAGCTATTTTCTAATGACATACACTGCACAGACGGATTCCTGAATAGCGCAGATCTCTATCCTCCCCTGCATCTCCAACTCGACATGTAAACAGTGTCTCCCCCAGACAGCGAACCCATCGTCATTCACGTTGCGCTGACAATTCTGTCAAAACTCACTTTCTAAGCAAAGAAGAGCATTCATTTATAACAAAAAGACAAGCATAACTCCAAGCACAAGTCATACATATGATTAAAAAGAAAAAAAATTACAATTTAGATTATCCGACATTTTTTTACATGTCCTAATGATACAGTCGTAGAAGAGTTGTGTCATCCACTCGCTCGCTCCTTCTCCACACGCTTCCACAAAACTTGTTCTACTTATATGCCACCCACCCTGTTATAATAATTTTGGACAAGCATTTACGCCCCCACATACAACCCAGCTCAATAGAACATAATAATTCCTTTTTCCACAGGCAGCCATATTCGGTGAACACTTAAATGTACTAAATTACGCATACATGTAATCAAATAGGCAATACTTTTACCGTCAAAAACACACACCTCTCACTGAGGATAGGGCATTTAGTATTATATACTTAAACACAAACCAATTATAACCATATTCCGACGCGCACCTTGTCCTCGTAATAAAGCACACTGGCCAATCATGTGGCAGCATGTTTTCCTAATTTCAGTGTCATAGCTAAACCATACCTCCTCTACTATGCAAGAATCATTGTGAGCATTGATAGATGACAGCTCAGTACGTAGACCAGTAAATTCGGTAAGAAGGAATAAGAATGATTAATCAGTTGTGCTGGGATATAGGACGGTTGAGAACATTTGCGTATGTTGAGAGCTGGAAAGGTAGGACGTCCACTGTTCAAAGTGCCATCAATGCGAACAAGAGGTGACCGAGACGTGTAACCAATGGCACCCCACACCATCACGCCGGGTAATATGCCAGTATGGCGATGACGAATACACGCTTCCAATGTGCGTTCACCGCTATGTCGCCAAACACGGATGCGACCAGCATGATGCTGTAAACAGAACCTGAATTCATCTGAAAAAATGACGTGTTGCCATTCATGCACTCAGGTTCGTCGTTGAGTACACCATCGCAGTCGCTCCTGTCTGCGATGGACGGACATGGTCTCCGAGCTGATAGTCCATGCTGCTGCAAACGTCGTCGAACTGTTCGTGCAGATAGTTGTTGTCTTGCAAACGTCCCCATCTGTTGACTTGGGGATCGAGACGTGGCTGCACGATTCGTTACAGCCATGCGGATAAGATGCCTGTCATCTGGACTGCTAGTGATACGAGGCCGTTGGGATCCAGCACGATTCCATATTCTGCTAAGAGTCATTGGATCTCGACCAACGCGAGCAGCAATGTCGCGATACGATAAAACGCAATCGCGGTAGGCTACACTCCGACCTTTATCAAAGTCGGAAACGCGATGGTACGCATTTCTGCTCCTTACACGAGGCATCACAACAACGTTTCACCAGGCAACGCCGGTCAGCTGCTGTTTGTGTATGAGAAATCGGTTGGAAACTTTCCTCATGTCAGCACGTTGTAGGTGTCGCCATCGGCGCCAACCTTGGGTGAATGCTCTGAAAAGCTAATCATTTGCGTATCACAGCATCTTCTTCCTGTTGGTTAAATTTCACGCCTGTAGCACGTCATCTTCGTGGTGTAGCAATTTTAATGGCCAGTAGTGTACTACAGCAGCACTGACAGCAAGCAAGTGTACGATGTTCTCACTGTAATAATTCAACAACGCCGGCGCAATTTGGCAAGGCACCTTAGTTTCCAGATACGACAGCTCAGGGGTAGTGTACAAACATGTGCGGAAAGGGGGCAAGGCGGATTTTCACACTAACTGTGGCAGTGACGTTTGATGATACGTGACTTGTGTTGTCACCCACTATGCACACGAAGCGCACAGTTGGCGGATATAAGTAATGGACACCCATGCTTACATGACGTGACTGATGGCACACGGCGGTCACTCCGCGTCAGCAACGCGGAGCATGCATGCAACCAGTCCAGCATAACTCAGCGGCCAGACGGCCACAGACACCGCGGATTCTTCGAAAAAGAACGTGTTAACTTAGCAGCTGCCTTCCTCCGGATCCTCCTGGGCTCCCCTGGACTCCCTATATCCTCTCGCACCATCCTGCCTCCTGGAGCCCCTCCCTGCACTGGGCACACTGAACAATATGTTGTTACTTTCACCCGGAAATTCACGAAAAATGGAAAATAGAAAGTATTTTGCTCTTTGTGCAAATGACAAACTGTAGAATGTGTACTACAATTAAAGCTATCGTGATACGTAACTAACAGTGTCATGTCAAGTATATATATACTGACGAATCGATTCCACAGACCAAACGTGAGGAGAGGGGCTAGTGTAATTGGTTAATACAAACCATAAAAAATGCACGGAAGTATTGTTCAAATGGTTCAAATGGCTCTGAGCACTATGGGACTCAACTGCTGAGGTCATTAGTCCCCTAGAACTTAGAACTAGTTAAACCTAACTAACCTAAGGACATCACAAACATCCATGCCCGAGGCAGGATTCGAACCTGCGACCGTAGCGGTCTTGCGGTTCCAGACTGCAGCGCCACTTCGGCCGGCACGGAAGTATGTTTTTTAACACAAACTTATGTTTTTTTAAATGGAACCTCGTTAGTTTTGTTAGCACATCTGAACATATAAACAAATACGTAATCAGTGACGTTTGTTCCATTGTAAAATGTTAATTACATCCGGAGATATTGTAACCTTAAAGTTGACGCTTGAGCACCACTCCTCCGCTGTTCGTCGTGTGTATCGGAGAGCACCGAATTACGTAGGGATCCAAAGGGAACGGTGATGGACCTTAGGTACAGAAGAGACTGGAACAGCACATTACGTCCACATGCTAACACCTTTTTATTGGTCTTTTTCACTGACGCACATGTACATTACCATGAGGGGTGTGGTACACGCACACACGTGGTTTCCGTTTTCAATTACGAAGTTGAATAGAGTGTGTTCCACTGGAAACGCGTCGACGTATGTGGTATCAGCATGATGGTGCACCTGCACATTCCGCAATTAACAATAGGGTGACCCTTGACAGGATGTTCGAAGGGCGTTTCATAGGACGTGGAGGACGCATAAATTGGCCAGCCCGTTCTCCTGATCTTACACCTCTGGACTTCTTTCTGTGGGGTACGTTAAAGGAGAATGTGTACCGTGATGTGCCTACAACCCCAGAGGATATGAAACAACGTATTGTGGCAGCCTGCGGCGACATTACACCAGATGTACTGCGGCGTGTACGACATTCAATTGTGTGCAGCAAACGATGGTCACCACATTGAACATCTATTGGCCTGACATGTCGGGACACACTCTATTCCACTCCGTAATTGAAAACGGAAACCACGTGTGTACGTGTACCTCACCCCTCATGGTAATGTACATGCGAGTCAGTGAAAAAGACCAATAGAAAAGTGTTAGCATGTGGACGTAATGTGCTGTTTCAGTCTCTTCTGTACCTAAGGTCCATCACTGTTCCCTTTGGATCGCTACGTAATTCGGTGCTCTCCGATACACACGATCGAACAGCGGAGGAGTGGTACTCAAGCGTCAACTTTAGGTTACAATATCTCCGGATGTAATTAACATTTTACAATGGAACAAACGTCACTGATTACGTATTTGTTTATATGTTCAGATGTGCTAACAAAACTGACGAGGTTCCTTTTAAAAAAAACGTAGGTTTGTGTTAAAAAAAACATACTTCCGTGGGTTTTTTATGGTTTGTATTAACCATTTACACTAGCCCCTCTCCTCACGTTCGGTCTGTGGAATCGATTCGTCAGTATTTGATGTGGTTTACGAAATATATCCAGCGGTAACGTTAGGTGACTGGTGACTCACCCTATATATATATATATATATATATATATATATATATATATATATATATATATATAGGGTGAGTCACCAGTCATATATATATATATATATATATATATATATTTGCACCCTATCCGAGCCTCAGGTACAGGGCGGGTCGCAGGTGGCGGATAGCGAACGATCCATCAGATATGGTGGACAGCTGCGAATAAGGGGAAACCCAAATAAGCAGTCCCGGACCGAGGCGGCAGCATCACGAGGGTGTGGGAGTGTGACTTTTGGCAAGGGTCACACTCATTCAAAAACCACAGAACCCGAAGACGTTGCTGTGTCATGGCGAGTAAGTGCCGCCATTACAATAAGCACCGTCAACACCCAAATCCAGGACGCGTCTGAAGTGGGAACCATCGGCATCCTGGTCAGCGTCTGTTCACACAATGTGCGGCTGGTCATAATGCTCCAGGAACTAACAATCCCTGGTTCTAAACACCCAGTGGAAACACTGGACCAACTTGATTACAAGCAAGTATGACTCGTGCAAGTAATAACAACATTACCCCAGGTGGTAACCAATCCACCCATCAACAGATGGCAACCAGGAATTCGGATTCTGGGGAACCTGGACTTACACGATTACATCATAGAAAGTCGGAGCTCTCTGGCAAACTTCCACTTAAAACACCTACATACATTGGAACCTTTAACATAAATACATTAATCCAACCAGGAAAACTTCTAAACCTTACAACAGAACTTGAAAAGCAAAAGATAGTAATACTAGCTTTACAGGAGACACGTTTTACAGATGAAGAAACATCAGATTATGGCAACTATCGCATCTTTAAGAGCAAGACGGATAAACGAATCGGAAGAGGAGCCCCCCATCTCGGGATGGCGTTTATCATACACAAGAGCGTGCTCAGCTCCATCAAGGAAGTTACTCCCGTAAATAATAGGATAATGACGATGCGCTTACAATGTGCCAACAAAACATACACAATGGTTAATGTTCATGCTCCCACAAACGGAGACAACAAGAAAAACCCCATAGAAACAGAAAAGTTCTGGAAAAATTTGGAGAATATAATGGCCAGGATTCCAAAAGATGATACAAAAGTTCTACTCGGCGATTTTAATGCCCAAATGGGTAGAGAGAAAATCCACCAAAAAACCGTAGGCAAATATCCTGCACATAAATTTACCAATAAAAATGGTACAAGGCTCGTCGAACTATGTAAGCAGAATAACCTGAAGGTAATGTCAACATCTCTAAGAAAATGTCCAAGAAAACAAAGGACATGGAGATCTCCTATACAACAAATTGGCGAGTTTCAAATAGATCATGTGGCGATTTCATACCCAGTACAAAAAGAAATTTACGACGTCCAAGTACGCAGAGGAGCAAACATTGATTCAGACCATTACCTAACTAGAATTAAAATCAAGTTTACAGCACGAAGAAGTCATCAGAAGAAAACAGAAATACAGAAATATGACACCAAGAAGATTAAAGAATCTAAAGTAAAAGAAGAATGGGAGAAGGAAAAGGCAAACACATGGGAAGAATTTCATTCTAAAATCACGCGAATAGCTAAGGAAACTATTCCCTTGAAAAAGATATTCAAACACCCTTGGTGGGATTCGGACTGTGAAAATGCATTGGAAAGGAGAAAAAAGGCATTTCAAGAATATAACAGTTAAAAATCAAAAGAAAGTCTACATTTATTTAACGAGGTTAGAAAACAGGTTTCAAAATCTATTAGGCAAGCAAAAAGGAAGTACACAAAGGCACAACTGGATGCCATAGAAGAAAATTTCCAAAACTATAATACAAGAGACTTCTACAGAACTTTCGCAGATAAAATACGAGGATATATCCCTCAAAATTTATGTTTCAGAAAACCAGATGGTAAATTAGCCCTAACAAACCAGGAAAACTGTCAAGTATTGGCTCAATATTTTTCTAACCTACTAAATTGCCCAGAACCTAGTTTAAGGTTTCCCAAAGAAATCTGTGCCAACGCTCAACCGGATTGATTACCACCAACACAGGAAGAAATCAAATGTCACATTAAAAACTTAAAAAATAATAGAACATCTGGCGAAGATGGCATTGTTGCAGAGCTATTAAAAAACCTAGGACCAAAGACGTTGCAAGAGCTATCAAAAATAATAACAAAAATATGGGAAACAGAAAAATTACCAGAGGAGTGGAAATGTGCCCTTATTCACCCGTTACATAAAAAAGGAGACAGAACAAATGTCAATAACTACAGGGGAATCTCACTTTTACAAGTCACCTACAAAATTCTCTCAACATGCCTGCTGAAAAGAACACAAGAGCAGCTGGAATGCCAAATTGGTGATTATCAAGCAGGCTTCCGCCCCGGTCGCTCATGCATAGAACAAATATTTAATTTAAAGACAATATTAAAACACAAAGCAATTAGAAATGCCCCCATAATTTGTACATTTGTAGATTTTAAGAAAGCCTATGACTCAATTGACTGGCAATCTTTGTTTAACATTTTAGAGGAACTTGGACTTGACTCCAAAACACTAAGGCTTATCAAAGAATCACTGACAGACACCGTATCTAAAGTTAAATTCAGGGGAGAAATCTCTGAACCTTTTCTCATAAAAACTGGAGTACGTCAAGGTGACGGGCTATCTCCACTTTTGTTTAATATAGTCCTGGATAAAGTCATTAAGGAATGGGAAAAAGAATTAAAAAATCAATCTTACTGGAAACCAATCCATCTTGGTAGAACCAAAGACAACGTGGAGATACCTTGTTTAGCATTCGCGGACGATTTGGCCATACTTGCAGATGATGAAGAAATCGCCACCAAACAAATAGAGATCCTTAAGGAATGCGCGGATAAAGTAGGTTTACAAATTTCGTTTCAAAAGACAGAATTTTTCTGTACAAAATTCCATATACACAGTTTGAACACAAAATATGGAAAAATAAATAGAGTAAAACATTTCAAATACCTAGGTGAAATTTTGGAGCCAACCGGAGGAGAGAAAGTTGCACAGATGATCAGACAACAGAAAATGAAGAGAGCATATGGTATGACACATGAAATATACAATAAAAAATGCATCTCCTCGAACACAAAAATCAGACACTACTGCGCAGTAATTAAGCCAGCAGCACTATATGCTAGTGAAACGCTCACACTCCACACAAAATGTGATTTAGAAAAAATACTAAAAGAAGAACGAAAAATTATGAGAAAGATTTTAGGTCCAAAATTAACAGAAGAAGGATACCGGATACAATCGAGAAGAACCACAGAAACTATATCAAACCTGGCAGCAGACATAAGAAGGCGAAGATTAAAATTTTATGGACATGTCACTAGACTTCCCCCCACACGACTCACCAACAGAATTCTCACTTACATAGAAAAAGTCAAATCAACAACACCATGGATTAGCCAAGTAAAATTAGATTTGCAAAAAGCAAATATTGAACTTAAAGATGTCAAAGATAGAAAACCTTTTAGAAATAAGGTGGAAAAGTGGAATGTATTGTCGGAGAAGGAAGCACTAAAGAGACCAGGAACAAAATGGACAGAAGAAAGATAAAGAAAACATGGAGAACGAATGAAAGAAGTATGGAAGAAACGACGTCAGAAAGCTTTGCGTGATCCTTCTGGGTCCATTCGCGATAAGTAAGTAAGTAAAGTATATAACTTGCAAATCCTTACATATTACACTGTCCACTAGTATTGCTGTGACCACCTGTCAAAAGCATAAATAACCACATTCAGCAGCATGGACCTCTTCGAGACGTGCTGGAAGAAATTCAGTGAGGTTCTCAAAGGTACCAACAGACACGTGGAGCCACGCCGGCTCAAGTGCTGTGGCCAGCTGCGCTGTGTTTCTTGGCTGATGATTCATTGCGCGAACAGACAGACCGAGGTGGTGCCACAAACTTTCGACTGGGTGTAAATCTGAGGAGTTTGGTTTTCCCTAGCAGTCTCTGGTCATCGGGTCTCAGTTCGGAGCCGGACTAATCTCTGAAGACAATTCAAATGAAGGTCGATGCCGTAGACATGTCTGGAGATGCCTGAGACCGCAGTGGGATACCAAACTTACTGTCGCCTGCCATAGTGCCCGAAAACCAGGAGTGGTGTGGTCTGGAGTGCCTTTCTTTCCATAGCGGGATCTTTTTGGTGGTCATCGGCGGCATCCTTACAGCACAGCGGTACGTCAACGGTATTCTACGCCTAGTTTGTTGCCCTTCATGTCAAGCCAAACCAGGCTTACATTTCAGTAAGATAATGCCCATCAGCAAACGCCGATAGTTTTACTCCTTCATTCGTGTTTGTGTATCTCTACCTTGACCAGCAAAGTCGCCGGATCTCTTCCCATGCAAGAATGTTTGGAGAGTTGTGGACGGGGTCTCCAAACATTTCGGAGATTAACAGAATTTGGCACAGTATCGCTCAGTAGGGAATACAACAACTGTGTCAATCAATGCCAAGCCGAATCGCTGCTTGCATAAGGGCAAGAGGTGAACAAACGCGTTACTGACTTCCTCAATTAGTGAATGTCTTCCTCTTGAATAAATTATCAAATTTTTCCGAAATTGTAATCATGTGATTTTCTGTACTTCTACATAAGAGAGTTGGCCGCATTCTATATTGATTGTGACAAAACAGTAAGCAAGATTTATTAATGGCAAGTATGTTACACAATCTGTAGTTTACGGGTTACATAAAGGTAATGTTTCTTAATCTTCTCCGATGTTACGTGGGCTGTGGTGATACTTTCTCAGTCTGAGTGAGATGAGAACTGTGGTTATTTTCCAGTTAAGAAAAGAATCCAAACAAATTCATAGATGTTCATTTCCTTTGCTCTTGTTGGTATGCATAATTTTCTTAGTGAAGGAAACTTGAGGCATGTGTATTCGCTCCAAAACTTCCAAAATAAAATGATGTAGTTGTGATACCGAAAGAAAATTATACATGACAGTTTCCTTTGATTCAAGTATTAAGTAACATGTGACAAAGTACGCAAAGAAATACAGTTATTTAGAAACAATACACTGGAAAACAAGCAAGGAACTGCTACTGCGGTTCTATCGTTAAAAGTATTGGTATGTTTTCCAATTGGGTGCGCAAAGTCATATCTACCTCCCCTAGTTATGTGCAGAAACTTTCAAAGTACCCATTCAAAGATATTGTGAGTGACGCGAAGTGTACGCTGATGGAGTAGCATTGAGGAGATCGATGAATACGAAACAATACACGGATACTGGGAATGTAGATGCAGAAGTTCTTTTACGTGTACAAGAGGAATATGTAATAGCAATAAGGAATGAGAACTACATACAGAAATGTTTGCTTAAAATGCTTGCTGGAGACTCGACTATTTTCTGGTTTTGATATGACCTGATTAATGTTTGACGTTTTGGTTTTAATGTGGAATTTCCTGTCTTATCTTTCTCTCTCTCTCTCTCTCTCTCTCTCTCTCTCTCTCTCTCCCTCTCTCTCTCCGCCGGTCGCTGTGGTCGAGCGGTTCTAGGCACTTCAGTCCGGAACCGCGCTGCTGCTACGGTCGCAGATTCGAATCCTGCCTCGGGCATGGATGTGTGTGATGACGCCAGATGTTAAGTCCCATAGTGCTTAGAGCCATTTGAACCATTTTTTGTCTCTCTCCCTCTCTCTCTCTCTCTTTCTACTTGTGTTGTCATTGACGTTTATCTACCTGAGATAATGTAATTCGTAGACAATTTTTGTCGTCTCTGTTGTTTCGTTAAATGGTACTTAGGTATTTTATATTAACTTGTGGATGTATTGCTGACATTCCACTGCTAAATTCTAGTTCGTTAAGGAAGGGGATGAGAGCAGTAAAGTAGAGCTCATGATTGGCATATCACACGCCTCTGCAGAGACGCCTGTTGAGTGAGGAATCTGTTTTCGGTCTAGGTTTCAACTACTAGGAGCATAATAATTCCATGTGTGCCCGTCATATATAGAATTCACTAACTATTAACAAAGAGTGGAAAATAACAGTGGTCAAGTCTCCTGCTGTAGGACATTATGACAGCAGCTGATTGTGCGATATTTTGCTGAGTACAAGAACTTCTTTACACTTCCTTCGTTATTATTTTCGCTTCTACGCGGGGAAACCAGCGTAATAGTCGGTCCAGAAATTGATTAAAACGTTGTGTACGTCGTCCTTTTACCCGTCAGCATGCGAGAGAGAAGCACCCTAAATGACGTCTGGTTGGCTCTGAGCACTATGGGACTCAACTTCTGAGGTCATTAGTCCCATACAACTTAGAACTAGTTAAACGTAAGTAACCTAAGGACATCACACACATCCATGCCCGAGGCAGGATTCGAACCTGCGACCGTAGCGGTCTCGCGGTTCCAGACTGCAGCGCCTAGAACCTCACGGCCACTTCGGCCGGGATAAATGAGGTCTTCCCCGAAATTTCTGACAGGGTTTCGATGGCATTATCCTTCATATAGAGTGCCACCTACGTTCCCTTCCGTGAGATTACGTGGCATCGAACTCTGATACGCCGACGGCGACGTTCTGGGACGGTAGCGACAGCGACGGTGCTCGCTGTGGCGGCAGCCGCGGCGGAGGCGGAGGTAGGCGCGACGCCGCGCTGGAGACCGCGGGGTTGAGGATCGCAGGCGGCGGCGTGCTGATAATGACGCTGGAGCTGCGCGACGGAGGCGGCTACTCAGACAGGCGGCCGCCGTCCACTGCGACGGCGCCCGCGTGGCAGGCGACGTGGGAGCGCAGCTGGTGCTTCTGGGCGAAGCTGCAGCCGCAGTGCGCGCACACGTACGGCGGCAGGCCCGCGGGCGACCTCTCGTGTACCGGCAAGTGGCTGCGGTCCGGCAAGCGCTTGCCGCTCTCCTGAAAAACAAGTCGCGTTAAGGGACAGCCGTGTAGCGCGCGCAGCGTGTTACGTAATGTTTGGTATTGACCAAACGGCACTGCTACTCTTTGTTCGCTTACACGCTCCCTGCAATGCCTATGTGTTTCATGAGATATTGTGATAAAGGCCTGCTGTGAAGAAGAGCTGCAGGCCTTCTGCAGCTAGTCGCCACTAGCTCGTATTTGAAAAACTCATATTTTAAAGACTAACAGCTAGTGACAAATAGTTCATTATTGTTGTTGTTGGTGTTGTGGTCTTCAGTCCAGAGACTGGTCTGATGCAGCTCTCTATACTACTCTATCCTGTGCAAGCTTCTTCATCTCGCAGTACCTACTGCAACCTACATCCTTTGAATCTGTTTAGTGTATTCAAACATGGTTAAAATGGCTCTGAGAACTATGAGACGTAACATCTGAGGTCATCAGTCACCTAGAACTTAGAACTACTTAAACCTAACTAACCTAATGACATCACACACATCAATGCCGGAGGCAGGATTCGAACCTGCGACAGTAGCGGTCGCGCAGGTCCATACTGTAGCGCCTACAACCGATCGGCCACACACCGTCCGGCTGTTTACTGCATTCATCTCTTGGTCTCCCTCTACGATTTTTGCCCTCCACGCTGCCCTCGAATACTAAATTTGTGATCCCTTGACGCCTCAGAATATTCCCTACCAACCGATCGCTTTTTCTAGTCAAGTTGTGCCGCAAATTTCTCTTCTCTCCAATTGTATTCAATACCTCCTCATTAGTTATGTGATCTACTACCCATCTAATCTTCACCATTCTTCTGTAGCACCACATTTCGAAAGCTTCTATTCTCTTCTTGTCTGAACTATTTATTATCCACGTTTCGCTTCCGTACATGGCTACACTCCATACAAATACATTCACAAACGACGTCCTGACAAATCTATACTCGATGTTAACAAATTTCTCTTCTTCAGAAACGCTTTCCTTGCCATTGCCAGTCTACATTTTATATCCTCTCTACTTCGACCATCATCAGTTATTTTGCTCCCCAAATAGCAAAACTCATTTACTACTTTAAGCGTCTCATTTCCTAATCTAATTCCCGCAGCATCACCCAATTTAATTCGAATACATTCGATTATCCTCGTTTGGCTTTTGTTAGTGTTCATCTTATATCCTCCTTTCAAGACAGTCCATTCCGATCAGCTGCTCTTCCAGGTCCTTTGCTGTCTCTGACAGAATTAGTCTCTGACAGAATTACAATGTCATCGGCGAACCTCAAAGTTTTATTTCTTCTAAAGGATTCTAATTCCTACTCCGAATTTTTCTTTTGTTTCCTTTACTTCTTGCTCAATATTCAACCCTGTCTCACTCCCTTCCCAACCACTGCTTCCCTTTCATGCCCCTCTTATAACTGCCGTCTGGTTTCTGTACAAATTGTAAATAGCCTTTCGCTCCCTGTATTTTACCCCTGCCACCTTCAGAATTTGAAGGAGAGTATTCCAGTCAACATTGTCAAAAGCTTTCTCTAAGTGTACAAATGCTAGAAACGTAGGTTTCCCTTTCCTTAATCTATTTTCTAATATAATTCATTGGGGCAGTATTGCCTCACGTGTTCGAACACTTCTACGGAACCCAAACTGATCTTTCCCGAGGTCGACTTCTACCAGTTTTTCCATTCGTCTGTAAAGAATTCGTGCTAGAATTATGCAGCCGTGGCTTATTAAACTGATAGTTCGGTGATTTTCACATCTGTGAACACCTGCTTTCTTTGGAATTATTATATTCTTCTAGAAGACTGAGGGTATTTCGCCTGTCTCATACATCTTGCTCACTGGATGGTAGAGTTTTGTTAGGCCTTGCTCTCCCAAGGCTGTCAGTAGTTCTAATGTAATTTGTCTACTCCCGGGGCCTTGTGTCGACTTATGTCATTATTAGCAAACGATTTTCATCTAGAGATCATCATCGAGTGTCACTGATAACCCCCTCGTCACCCATTACAATCGAGTTTCATTTCTGCACGTGGGGCTACTCTACATATTTAGATAGAGCAATATGATGTAAAGGATGTCTACTGGTAAAGGTGAAACCCGACTGTAATAGCAGACGGGCCGGCCGGAGTGGCCGAGCGGTTTTAGGCGCTACAGTGTGGAACCGCGCGTCCGCTACGGTCGCAGGTTCGAATCCTGCCTCGGGCATGGATGTGTATGACGTCCTTAGGTTAGTTAGGTTTAAGTAGTTCAAGGTTCTAGGGGACTGATGACCTCAGAAGTTAAGTCCCATGGTGCTCAGAGCCATTTGAACCATTTAATAGCAGACGAAGATTAATTGTGATGCTTGATCTGAAGATGTTGTAAATAGATAATCATTCATCAGTAGCTATTAGTGCTTGAAATTTGTTTTTTGTGATAACCAAAATTCTCTTAGAGAGAAACCGTTGAGGGGGAACTGCCTAAAACCAATATTAGGCCTAAATCTCCTGTACAAACTACCTAATTAAAAGTATCAGGACATTAATATGCCGTGTGTCCACCGTTTGCCTTTACGACCGTTTGCGCTCTACTTAGGACTCTTACAATGAGGTACCTGAATGTGTCTGATGAAACACCATACGATTCTCTCTCAAGAGCCGCACCCAGGGAAGGCTGGATGTCATGGAGGGATGGGGGGAGTTGGGAGTTGGAGGAAGTCTATGGTGAAGTTGACATCCTAACTTATCTCAAGACGTATGCCTTTGGGTTCAGATCGGGAAGCTGGACAGGACACTCCATTTCAGAACTGTCCACATATCATTGTGTGATAGATGCTGCACTGTGCCATGGTGTATTGTCATGGTGATACAATCATCGTCTTCGAATGGCTCCAGTACACAAGGCTGACAGAGCGAGGTCGCGCCGTGGTTCGCACAGTGGACTCACATTCGTGAGGATGACGGTTCAAACCCGCTTCCAGCCATCCTCATTCAGGTTTTCCCTGATTTCCCCAAATCGCTTCAGGCAAATGCCGAGATGGTCCTTTGCAAGGGCGCAGCCGATTTCCTTCCCGATCCTTCCATCATCCGATGGGACCGATGACTTCGCTGTTTGGTCCTCTCCACCAAATCAACCGGCCCACCAACACAATGCTTTAAAATGTGTTCAGATTCTTCAGAAAAAAGCGTTTTCTTAAGCGCAATAGGGGGAGCACACAATAACCACCAATAAGTGTCCATACACTTAACTGTGGACACAACATATGATGGGCAGATAACGGTCTCCAGGCATTCACCAAATCCAAACCCTTCCATAAAATTGCCACAGGATATAGCGTGATCTATCACTTCAAATCTTTCTTGTCATCCACTGTCCAGTGCTATCGCTCTTTACTCCACCACCAACGTCGCTTAGAACTGTCTACAGAAACGTATGGATGATAGGAAGCTATTCGACCATCGTACCCATTCTTTTTTACCCTCTACGCTCCGCCACTGTGCTAGCCGGACTGATACTATAGCTTTAGAACTCACAAATGAATTCCACCGTTGATTTAATGTGATTATTTACAACCACCCTCTGCAGTACTCGACGGTCCCGGTGACCAGTACATGTGGTCTGCCTGGTTTTGCTTTAGCATTCTCTGTTCCTTCACGGTTCAACTTCACAATTACATCGCCGAAAGTCGCTTTCAGTTGACCAGGAAGGTAGAAATGTCCCTGATGGATTTGTTACTTAGGTGACATCGAATGACCAGTCCACGTTCGAAGTCATTGAGCTATTCTGATGGAGCCATTCTGCTGTTAATACTTCTGTGCTGACACCGCAGTACTCTCAGCGTCCTTTTGCAATAGCTAGTGGCCCATTTCGTATTGCATACGAGTGACCGGATACTTTTAATCGGACAGTGTATGGTACCGTACGAAGAAGTAGTCAGGTAGAGCTGTCTTTAAACCGAGCACTGAACAAGTTCCTCTTCTTACAGAAACTCTTCTAAGCAACATTTACTGAAAAAAGCTACAGCGGTTTTGGTTAGCTAAATTTATCTCTAACCTATGGCAACGAGGAAGAAATAACTACGACGAGCCGCACTCTCCTTGAGTGGTAAGTTTATTATATCGTAACCTGTCTGAGGCCTAAACACAAAGATTGCAGCAAACATACCTTGTTACAACTTGTTTATTTGAAACAGATGCTGCAGACAGGGTCTGATCAAAGTATCTGAATAATGATAAGAACACCAGGGGCTGTATTTCCATCCACAGCGTTTATTCTTTTTAAAACATGCTACCATTTTCGACACCAAATGGTGTCATCTTCAGACCCCAAGCATAACCTCCCATTCACAACAGTTTTCGTGTGCAATAAGCAGCATAGTACGCAGGGAGCCAAAATTAATTGGATTACGTACCTCCGGTGGCAGTAACAAGCCCAGCATGGTCAGACAACCTGAAGATGATACCATTTGGTTTCGAAACTGGTAGCATGTGTTGAAAAGAAGAACCGATGTGGATTCAGATACAGCGGCTGGTTAAAAATACTTCGCGTCCGGCAGCAGTTGCCGGCAGTTGTGGCCGAGCGGTTCTAGGCGCTTCAGTATGGAACCGCTCGACCGCTACGATAGCAGGTTCGAATGCTGCCTCGGGCAGGTTTGTTAGGTTTAAGCAGTTCTAAGTTCTAGAGGACTGATGACCTCAGATGTTAAGTCCCATAGTGCTCAGAGCCATTTGATTTGAACCACCAGTAGTCTCACTTTCCTCGTTGTAACAAATGAATAAGCGATAAATGACAGAAAGAAATCCTAAGATGATAGTCTAGGGATGATAAATCTGCCACTCGATGGAAGGGTGGCTGGTCTCAGTGCTTTTTCGCACTGGAGTCGCATCATCAATGAACTAATTTATCTGTGATAGTTTCATAAATACGTATTCTCGATATTTGTAAAATTTCTACAACAACCCTATGAAGACGTTTAAACAGCTAACTCTCGGTACCTGTTATCGACGCTGCACTTTAAGTCAAACTTCTTACACAACAGTGGGATCTGGTGAATTGTGGCACATTACACGGAGGAAATGACAATCACTCCAACTGTAAAGAGATATACATTTTTTCTAAAATTTTAATTAGATTTACATTTCTTGTTATGTACACATACCTCGCACACGGATCACCGAAGTAGTTGACACATTTGTATTAGAGTGGAGGAGTGGGTATAATAGCGCTTTCTTATCAGTCTCTAAACTGTATTTTGCTCTGTTTTGTTATTATTCCTAATACTTTCTTGCGAACTTCGGTCATGTACAGTACGTTTCAATTTTATAATTTATGACCATCGGTGCTAGGCCTGCTTGCATTATAAAACGATTTTTGCCGGCCGCTGGTAGCCGAGCGGTTCTGGCGCCACGCGACCGCTCCGGTCGCAGGTTCGAATCCTGCCTCGGGCATAGATGTTTGTGTTGCCCATAGGTTAGTTAGGTTTAAGTAGTTCTAAGTTCTGGGGGACTTATGACCTCAGCAGTTGAGTCCCATAGTACTCAGAGCCATTTGAACCATAAAACGAATTTTCAAAATAAAATGTGTGAACTGTAAAAAAAAGGAAACATTACGGCCGCAAATTTCACGGTTAATCAAATATTCCGGACTATTATGCCGTGGTCGGATGGATTTCACATTAAAACTCAACGTTTCGTCCTCATCTGCGGAAGACATTTTCAAGGCGGATCCTAGCATCTTTGAGTGTCCACACCATCGATCGATACTGACTGAGGCAAAATTCCGTTGACGCTTGCTCCTGCGCAGTGGCGTGACGTCACGTGATTTGAATACCAGCACGCAATCGGTCGTTATCGGCTACTTTCATCAGCTGTTGGAATCATCCCATGGTGTAAGACCTGTACACATCATCTTCAGCACTGGGACACAGATGTCATTCAGTTTCACGACCTCCTCCTTTTCACTGAAGTTCCTGGGGTATCTGACAATCTCTAGGGCCTCTTTGTACAGCCTTACATGATATCCGCTTGTGTCTGCTAGTACTTGAGTCCTATCAGAATGAATGCTGTGGCTTCCTGGCTGCAGAGCATTTTCGGCAACCGCTTACCTGTCAGTCTCCCAGCTTCTACAATTGCTCTTGCGCTCTTCTAATCATTTTTTGACCGATATTCTCTGTAGCACCCACGTGCACTTCCAAACAAATACATAAAATCCTGTTAATTTCTGCTTTGTGCAACGGTCTGTGAGCATCCTTGGCCAATTTTTGGTGGTCACACAGGAAGTTATCGGATTTCGTATAGTTATGGAGAGGTGTATGTGGGTTCTACAAAAAGAACGGTGAAAGGGCGAATAAAAGAGCGCAAGGGCAATTGTAGAAGGGCGGAGATTAACAGATCAGCGGTTGCGGAAAATATCATGCAGTCAAGAGACCATCACATTCGTTTTAATAGGGGTCACGTACTGGCAGCTACAAGCAGATACCATAAAAGGCTATGCAGAGAGGCCATAGAGATATTTATACACCACAGAAATATCAAGAGAAATGAGGAGGGCCCGAAAGTGAATGACATCTGGATCCCAGTGCTGAAGGAGATGTGTACTAGAATGAGATTAACTCTGCAGCGGAGTGTGCGCGGATATGAAACTTCCTGGCAGATTAAAACTGTGTGCCCGACCGAGACTCGAACTCGGGACCTTTGCCTTTCGCGGGCAAGTGCTGTACCAACTGAGCTACCGAAGCACGACTCACACCCGGTACCCACAGCTTTACCTCTGCCAGTACCTCGTCTCCTACTTTCCAAACTTTACAGAAGTTTGGAAACTAGGAGACGAGGTACTGGCAGAGGTAAAGCTGTGGGTACCGGGCGTGAGTCGTGCTTCGGTACCTCATTTGGTACAGCACTTGCCCGCGAAAGGCAAAGGTCCCGAGTTCGAGTCTTGGTCGGGCACACAGTTTTAATCTGCCAGGAAGTTTCATATCAGCGCACACTCCGCTGCAGAGTGAAAATCGCATTCTGGAAACATCTCCCAGGCTGTGGCTAAGCCATGTCTCCGCAATATCCTTTCTTTCAGGAGTGCTAGTTCTGCATGGTTCGCAGGAGAGCTTCTGTAAAGTTTGGAAAGTAGGAGACGAGGTACTGGCAGAGGTAAAGCTGTGGGTACCGGGCGTGAGTCGTGCTTCGGTACCTCATTTGGTACAGCACTTGCCCGCGAAAGGCAAAGGTCCCGAGTTCGAGTCTCGGTCGGGCACACAGTTTTAATCTGCCAGGAAGTTTCATATCAGCGCACACTCCGCTGCAGAGTGAAAATCTCATTCTGGAAACATCCCCCAGGCTGTGGCTAAGCCATGTCTCCGCAATATCCTTTCTTTCAGGAGTGCTAGTTCTGCATGGTTCGCAGGAGAGCTTCTGTAAAGTTTGGAAAGTAGGAGACGAGGTACTGGCAAAGGTGAAGCTGTGCGTACCGGGCGTGAGTCGTGCTTCGGTAGCTCAGTTGGTAGAGCAATTGCCCGCGAAAGGCAAAGGTCCCGAGTTCGAGTCTCGGTCGGGCACACAGTTTTAATCTGCCATGAAGTTTCATATCAGCGCACACTCCGCTGCAGAGTGAAAATCTCATTCTGGAAACATCCCCCAGGCTGTGGCTAAGCCATGTCTCCGCAATATCCTTTCTTTCAGGAGTGCTAGTTCTGCATGGTTCGCAGGAGAGCTTCTGTAAAGTTTGGAAAGTAGGAGACGAGGTACTGGCAGAGGTAAAGCTGTGGGTAGCGGGCGTGAGTCGTGCTTCGGTAGCTCAGTTGGTAGAGCAATTGCCCGCGAAAGGCAAAGGTCCCGAGTTCGAGTCTCGGTCGGGCACACAGTTTTAATCTGCCAGGAAGTTTCAGATGTGTACTAGTCTTCCACCATATCCGTAACAGCGGATAATGTTAACCTACAACCGCCGATTGCGCTCGGGTATTCAAAGTATATGACGTCATGCTACTGCTCGGCAGAACACGTTAATGGAATTTCGTTGCGGTCAGTAGCGAGCCACAGTGTGAATTGGACACTCAAAGAAGCTACTATCTTCCATGAGATGCACCCCGCTCATGGAGACGAAATGTTGGGCTTTAGTGTGAAATTCTTCCGACCACGTCATAATAACCCGGAATATTGTATTAATTGTAGATAGGACATATTCCTTTAAAAAAGATTAGGAGTTAGGAACATTACTAAATAGAAGCATAAATCCACCACCATTGAGTGCTAAGTAAGGAAACCTCAAAAGATACCTTAAACCTCCCATTCCAGTCATTTTTCTGCTCAATGTGATTAGATCTTATATAATGTTCAATTACGTCATTAACTTTGTTTCTTAAATTGTACAGTCGTTGCCTCACTGAACGTGGTTCCCATGAAATGTTTCGAAGACGCTTCATAAGTTCAGCCTGCGTCGAACATCAGATGTGTGACCCAAAAGATGCCACTTCGCTGACTGCGATGTTTACTGTGATTCAAAGAGTTTACAGTGCCACTTATTAATTGAGATTAGTGACATTATGAACTCAGCGTCGTTTACTGCCGCCAGATTGTGTAGGATTCAACTTTTACTACTCTTTCTAGTATGTTTATTGTCGTCACCGGATATCCGTATTTGTTGTTCGTAATCTCAATAAATGGAACCATCTTGCATGCAAAATGTTTTTTTGCCACATGTGGATGCGGCCCTTTGTGTTACACACAACACGAATCTTGGTACGATTCCGTGAGTCCTCCTTTTTCACCTGCACCTACTATTATTTTTCAGTTTCAGAATAATTGTGTTTCTTAACATTCAGATGTGGTCGCTTAAAGTCAATCATGGGTCCATGTGAACTCGTAAGTATCTAGTGATAAAATTCCTATTTCTTTTCCTGTTTCCTCGTCGTATTATCGCCCCGTTTCGTTTCAGCTTCATACTCGTACATAACGTTTCCTTAACGCCATCGTTCATTGGCTCTGTTGTGCAATGTCCTGCGCTCTCATTTCTGCTGAGACTATGACCAATAGCTAGTGTCCATGGCTGTGGTATTATAACCTGTGCAGTCTTCGCCGTATCTTCTGGAGTGATTGCCTTGACTGATCCAAAAAGATGTATCACGAATAGAAATCTGTTAGTTCAAATGGTTCAAATGGCTCTGAGCACTATGGGACTCAACTGCTGAGGTCATAAGTCCCCTAGAACTTAGAACTACTTAAACCTAACTAACCTAAGGACAACACACACATCCATGCCCGAGGCAGGATTCGAACCTGCGACCGTAGCGGTCGCGCGGTTCCAGACTGTGGCGCCAGAACCGCTCGGCCACCAGCGGCCGGCTGTTAGTATCCTTGGTGAATTTTCCCAGTCAGTTTGTGGGTGTCTGCGCGCATCACATTACATTTGGTATATTTACCACTTTTCTGATTTCTGTTGTTTTCGTTGGTAGACTTTGACTTTCTAAATGGTTCAAATGGCTCGGAGCACTATGAGACTTAACTTCTGAGGTCATCAGTCCCCTAGAACTTAGAGCTACTTAAACGTAACTAAGTACAGCACACACATCCATGTCCGAGGCAGGATTCGAACCTGCGACCGTAGCGGTCGCGCAGTTCCAGACTGTAGCGCCTAGAACCGCTCGGCCACCCCGGCAGGCTTGACTTTCTAAACCCAAACTAGCGCGTGTTAAGTCTGTGGAGTTGGCTACGAAGCTGTCGTTGCAAATGAGTCTCCTCTGTTACTAGCAAATAAATTGGTCAGTATGTTTTTGGAGCTGTCGATTCTTACCCAAATGTTTGTAAATATTGTTAAATGCAGTTTCTTGTAATTCATCTGTTATTTTGCAGCAAACAAGCACTTTTCACTATTATAGTAGTTCACCCAATGCTTGTTTGGGGTATGAGGATTATTTGTGTCACAATATCCAGTAACTTTGGTGAATGAACACCGTCAAAGCAATTACCTATCTTTGTTTTTTTTGGTTGGTCAATCAGTGGATTTCATCGGTTAGAAGTCCATTCAATAGAAATGCGCTCCTTCCCCTTCATGTAGTGGCACTGTTGATATGCTTCAACGTCGATGACGGTTTCCATTTTTTCCTAACGTCTTTCAATGTTTTGTGCGTTGTTGCAACGATTGGCTCTGTTTATCTTCTGCAGTAGATAGTCATATTCATTGTTTGCTGTCTCTCACTCACAGAATTGTTTGTACACAATAAATAAGTTTACATTTCCCTAAGTGTACGAAATGGCAACAAAACTCTATTATATATCTATTCCGTCCCTTATCTTTTGATCTCGTTGGTCAAAATTCACACAAATTGCGGTTATTGCGTTTCAGATGAGGTAATGTGTGTGTTTGTATGTCTGTGTGAGAGAAGGATAGACACATACACATACACACACACACACACACACACACACACACACACACACACAAACAGAGAGAGAGAGAGTCGAAGTATACCTTAAAGCATTAAAAGAAGAAAGTGATGTGTGTACCAGACAGGCGGAAGGCTGCTCTTCGGTGTGGTTCTCCATGTGCTGCCTGAGCAGCGCCTTGCGGTAGAATGTCTTGCCGCAGACGGTGCAGCGGTGCGACCGCTCTCCGGTGCGTGTTGTAGGCGACGCGCTGGTTGAACCGCCTCCCGCACTCGGTACAGGCGTACTCGCGCTGGTCGCGGTGGATCTTCATGTGGGAGCTCAGGTAGCCCCGGTCGCTGAACACTTTGGCACACACCGGACACGATGCCTCGAATTCTCTCGAACCGGAGTGTAGCGACAGGTGGTAGCGGTAGTTGCGACGTTGGCTGAACCGCTTCCCGCACTGTGCGCACAAGTGTGGCTTTTCTCCTGTATGCGTACGCGAGTGAAGCTGTTGGCAGGCAGAAGATTCATATTAAACAACGTCAGGTCGAAAGCAGTAAAAACAGGGTTATTAGTTAAAGGTCTTCTCATTTTTGAACAGGGTTATTAGTTAAAGGTCTTCTCATTTTTGAACCATCAAGAGTTCCAGATGAAATAAAATTCACTACCCTAGTTTCCAGTCTACATTCACGTTCCATCTTCCTATGTGCTGCGCAGTTTGCACAATAAAGGATTATTTCTCAGCAGCTCACGGTGTTTCTTAGTTAACCATCTTCAGATAATTACAAACTTTGAGAAACCACGTCCTCAAAATAAATGACATTGATACTTAAAAAGGTAACATGGTTCAAATAGCCTGAATATTTTTATGGTCCATACAGTAAGCTAATTTCAACCATTAGTCATTTTCAAACAGTTCTCAATAGCCTCTAGCTTCACATCACATTTCAAAAAATAGTCACTACATATGTAAAGGCACACGTAGCTCTCAGGTGCATGTGTAGCACAAGTACAATCCAGTTGCGCACTAGAGCACATATTTTCGTAGCGAAACGGCCATGTTTTCTTTCTTAAAACATTATTCTCCGATTATACTATCGTTTGCATCAAAGCAATTTCGCCAGACAACTGTAGGAAAATAAAGACTGGGCAGTATTTCTGTTAGCTATGTATAATGACGGATCTCCTTGAATGAACCTTTTACTTCGATTAAATTCAACACACATAGCATCGCAAGGTCAAGGATTCGGCTAGTGCCCATTTGCCAAATTATTGGTAAACCTCTGGAGTCTGCCACACAATTTAAATATGTATGAGTAATACGACGTAGAAATATAATATGGTATGCACTTGTAAAGTCATCAGCGTGGAAGGCGAATGGATGACTAGTTTGATGAGGACATTCTGAGAAAATCTTTTAGATCTGTGAAGTAGAAAGGATACAAGGTACTGTCGTAATTAATCCTGAAATCCTACTCGAAAGAAAGCGGAAACCAACATGCAGACGTAAGAGCACATATAAAATGAACTTAGATACACCCATCCAGGATCGTTAAGGACCGAACATGCCATATAAAAGTACAACAGAGACGTTCATTTAAGTGCTAACCTTTGGAATAAAGTCAACGTCGGTCATATGTATCCTGATTATTAGGTGTAGAGCGCCGGTGCTAAGACTGTGCAATAATTTGGCATCGTATATCACGCATACAGATAAGAAAGAATACGTCACGTAGTGAGGTATGTACAGACACTTTCTACTCACTTAATACGAAAGTCTATTGTTGTAAGGAGCTACTAATAATGGTACAAAGAAGTCTCCGTCATATACTCAACAGTGGCTTACAGAGTTTCTATGTAGATACAGCTATCAGGTTATTCAGTATTATGGCATTAATTGCAAGACTATTAGCTTATCATTGTTATTCTGGTTACAACAAACAAACGTTGCACATCTTTCATCCTTATTTTACTCAAATGCATTTATGTGCCAGATTACCAAAATTATTGAATTACATGTGCAAAAATTGTTTCTTGCAAATGACGTCAATTCTCTAAATTGTTGTAATTTAGAAGCAATAGGAAAGGAAATCCCTTTTTGCAAATAGACGATTTAATTTCTTTCTTGGTTAATTTCTTTATCAGTTAGTGGGAAACATCTTCATAAATCTCGCTAATGTGGATTTTATTATAATTAATGGCGTAAAATGGAGAGGGTAAAAGTATGCGATAATCGTAACATTAAAAGGGTTACTAATATTTGTACACAAACGAGCGCATGCGAGATATTTGGAATGTGTGACTACAAGTCGTTAATGACTTCAGCATGGTATATTGTCATAGCTACTTAAAAGTATTTGAAATTCAAAAGTTTATATTCAGTTTCTACTTAATTTGGCTGAAATTCGACGTACTCACATACTGTTCATAGCTCATCTCATTAGTAACGCTTCTGAATGAATGTCTGGTTAGGGGTGCGTAACTAATTGTCTTATTGAGCCGTACAATATTAAAAGAGAGCTGATGGGGTAGGATACGCTACTACGGTATCTTTGTCAGTACGGGAACAGCACAGTCAGCACTTTCCAGCATCATAGTATAGGAGACGCAGTTTTTCATGTAATATTCAAAGTCGCTGGTGACACATATTATCGTCGGCTCAGGCAGAGAGCGACGAAGGAGGAATTGAGAGTAGAGTGTAGATCGACCTGCATGCAAAACGAAATGAAGCGTCCCCACAGCCTCGTTTCGCTTTCATCCAACAAGGACCATTCAAGGTCAGTGTTCTGTATGGAGGAGTCCACAGCCTCCAAAACGCAGGAAACAGGCAAATATTTATAAGAAAAACGACCTATTAATAGATAATTAAGGTGACGATACGTTTGTTTCCACACTGTATAAGTATGCACACTTCGCTACCTGACATAGGCAGCATATTTGTGTACCCTTCAACATTAGCTGAGCATTGACATTCCAAGCTCCAACACGTCAATATGATGTGTAAATGCGACATCTATTAAGGTGAAGTAAAATAATCAAAAACGTAATGAATAGCGTACGACAATGTGCACATATACTGCCTAAAATGAATAATAATGTAATGAATGGAGGGTGACGATGTGTAAATAAGCCACCTAAAACGTGTAAACGTAAAGAATGGCGTGCGTATATACGCCGCCTATTAAGATGAAGTGAAACGCATAACGAATGGTGTGCATTCAAATATCTCTAGAGTTAACATATACAGTGTGTACATTAATAAAATCGACAAACAACAGTGGCGGATTCCTGACAGGAAAAAGAGGAAAGAAGGTTCTATGAACATATGTCCCGAAATGAACGGTGTGTGTGCAACGACAACAAATCGTCGAGCAACACAGTACAGAGCTGTATCGCATCCATGTCACAACAAATGTTTAAAGTGGCTTCCATGGATGCAATGCACACGTTTACATGTCGCATCATAAATTGCCGCTCTTTCTGCATGTGGTGGCCTCTCTCCGAATAGCATCATAGGTGTCATGAATACGCTGTTGAAGGGCTTGCACATCAGGAACTGGTTCAGCATACAAGGTGATTTTGAGACGCCCTCAGAGGTAAAAATTTAGGTGACACAGTAGGCCATGCTACAGGGCTTCAGAATCCTACCCAGCGACTGGGAATGATGTTGTTTAGGTGTCAGCGAACCGTAATGCGGAAGTTGGATGGTGGTCTGTCATGCAGAGTCCATATAACCTGTCGTATTTCCAGAGTCACATTCTGAAACGACCCAGGCAAAGTATTCTCCAGGAAGTCCAGGTATGTTCCTCCATCGAGGCACTCTGGAATAATAACCGATTCAATTATGTGATTGCCAAGAATCCCTGCTGACACATTAATGCTGAGCTGATGCTTATGAGACACCTCGGTCATTACCCGAGGATTATCTGTAGCCCACAGATGACCATTATGCAGATTGATGATGTCCATTCTGGTAAAAATTGTTTCGTCGGTAAAGAGGACTGATGACAGTAATCCCATCATTACGATACTGTGGCGCAAAGACTATAGACAAAATTCTCCCTGTAGAGGGATATCCGCTACTAATAATCCTAGCACTCGTGGCAAGTGATGAGATAGTAGCGGTTATGGAGGATAAACGTAGTTTGGCTTACATCATGTTGCCAGGTAACTTGCCTGGAGCTTGCAGTACCGTTCCCATCAATATCCTGTACAACCTGGTCCTCCAGATCCCCCTTGCTGCACGTTCGTCTGCCTGAAAGGACCCATGATCACACAAACGCCCAAAAAGGGACTGAAGTGTAATGTGGTTGGTCTCTGTGAGGGTAACTGTTTTGGTATTGACATGCTGTCTCACGACCGTTTCCATCGTCTTGGCCGTACACAAATACCATCTTGGCTCCTTCCTGACATGAATAATTGACTATTCTGCTGCTTATAGTATTCTGGGTCGATCACACAGTCTGCGACACGCAAGGAACACATGGCACACTGCCAGAAGAACCTTCATTCGTCAGCGCCATCTGCCATGGCACTGATACATTTCCGGACTCATGATCAGAGGACCCTGTTTCCTCCATTTCTAGTCAGAAATACGTCCCTGCACTTTCTCGGATTTATTATGTTCACTCTGTATAGCAAAAAGAACATGATCATTATCTGCATATCTGGCTGAAAAGTGTATTGAATAACATTACACATATAAGAGAATGCGGTTTGTTCAAGTAACATGTCGTAGGCATGATGTACTCACTTTGGGCGCCAGGTATGTGGCACCTATGATACTCAATGTGCGACTGTCAGCAAGCTATGAATGTGGCGTGAGGCACAGTGCGGAAGATATAAGACTGTCACATTGCACATCTTCTGGCAGTGGCCTTGGTGGGATACCAAAAACGTTTGTTGTAATACTTCTAATAAACAAATGAGTGTGTTAGTAACTTCACAGAGAAAAAGGAGAGAAAATTAGTCGACAGTCCTACATTAAAATGAAACGGGTATAGATACCATATTTTTCAGCATAAGTCTTTCCTTTTAAACATTACGTATATTGCTGCCACGTATATATTAACAGCTATCGATAAATCGATTATCCAGTCATATGAGAGTTTTCGAAGGTAAATCATGTCGAACTGTAATAGACTGCAGTTGCCTCATGTGGAAATTATGCTGTTTAAGCTCAGTTGCAGCTTAAAGAAGAGCGCCCTTAAGCAGGTCATCATGGCAATGGTAGCGGGAACGAGTTTTATCCAGCGGTGGTCTCTGAAAACCAATGAGGTAGCGACGTTCAAGTAGTATTATTCCTAGAGAAGTGGAATCGTCTATGTAGTATCTCACTACATACACTCCTGGAAATTGAAATAAGAACACCGTGAATTCATTGTCCCAGGAAGGGGAAACTTTATTGACACATTCCTGGGGTCAGATACATCACATGATCACACTGACAGAACCACAGGCACATAGACACAGGCAACAGAGCATGCACAATGTCGGCACTAGTACAGTGTATATCCACCTTTCGCAGCAATGCAGGCTGCTATTCTCCCATGGAGACGATCGTAGAGATGCTGGATGTAGTCCTGTGGAACGGCTTGCCATGCCATTTCCACCTGGCGCCTCAGTTGGACCAGCGTTCGTGCTGGACGTGCAGACCGCGTGAGACGACGCTTCATCCAGTCCCAAACATGCTCAATGGGGGACAGATCCGGAGATCTTGCTGGCCAGGGTAGTTGACTTACACCTTCTAGAGCACGTTGGGTGGCACGGGATACATGGACGTGCATTGTCCTGTTGGAACAGCAAGTTCCCTTGCCGGTCTAGGAATGGTAGAACGATGGGTTCGATGACGGTTTGGATGTACCGTGCACTATTCAGTGTCCCCTCGACGATCACCAGTGGTGTACGGCCAGTGTAGGAGATCGCTCCCCACACCATGATGCCGGGTGTTGGCCCTATGTGCCTCGGTCGTATGCAGTCCTGATTGTGGCGCTCACCTGCACGGCGCCAAACACGCATACGACCATCATTGGCACCAAGGCAGAAGCGACTCTCATCGCTGAAGACGACACGTCTCCATTCGTCCCTGCATTCACGCCTGTCGCGACACCACTGGAGGCGGGCTGCACGATGTTGGGGCGTGAGCAGAAGACGACCTAACGGTGTGCGGGACCGTAGCCCAGCTTCATGGAGACGGTTGCGAATGGTCCTCGCCGATACCCCAGGAGCAACAGTGTCCCTAATTTGCTGGGAAGTGGCGGTGCGGTCCCCTACGGCACTGCGTAGGATCCTACGGTCTTGGCGTGCATCCGTGCGTCGCTGCGGTCCGGTCCCAGGTCGACGGGCGCGTGCACCTTCCGCCGACCACTGGCGACAACATCGATGTACTGTGGAGACCTCACGCCCCACGTGTTGAGCAATTCGGCGGTATGTCCACCCGGCCTCCCGCATGCCCACTATACGCCCTCGCTCAAAGTCCGTCAACTGCACACACGGTTCACGTCCACGCTGTCGCGGCATGCTACCAGTGTTAAAGACTGCGATGGAGCTCCGTATGCCACGGCAAACTGGCTGACACTGACGGCGGCGGTGCACAAATGCTGCGCAGCTAGCGCCATTCGACGGCCAACACCGCGGTTCCTGGTGTGTCCGCTGTGCCGTGCGTGTGATCATTGCTTGTACAGCCCTCTCGCAGTGTCCGGAGCAAGTATGGTGGGTCTGACACACCGGTCTCAATGTGTTCTTTGTTCCATTTCCAGGAGTGTATGTTGGACCATTTTTCTTCAATTATTCCTAATTCAAAATAAATCGGGAGAAACAATGATCAGACACCAGGGCCTTACGATTTATTACGTTTGCTGGAAAATCTGGGTCATGTACTAATGTGAGTAGAACTTTGATATTTTCTTCGCTAATTCTATCAGAATATAAAATTAATGTTTGTTGTTAGAGGCATTATCTGACAAAACTGGCAATATCTTGAACCTTCCTATAATTACTTTACCCATCCCAAACAAGCATAAATCCTTCATCAGTATTAAAGCAATGGACTCCCAAACTGAGCATATACATGTTTCTTTTGTAGTAAGCAGTTGAGATTGTAAGCTTCAGAAAAGGTAAGGCCTTTTTGAGAGCAAATGTACTAGTACAAACAATATTTGACGTTTTTTCTTTGTCTCTATCGAGTGCTGTTCTAGGCTGCTCAGCGCTCTGAATGTTAATTTCCTTCTCTGCAAAGAACACCATTTCTTCAGTCCTATTGGCTGCACATATTTTGATTTCTAAAACAGTACGGAATCAACAAGAATCTTCATTAGGACACTTAGAGCGCAAATTAAATTTGTTACTAAAATTGTAGTAATACATTTTTCGGTTTACTGGTTCTATTCCCACTCATTGACAGTTTTTCATATAAAGGAGATAAATTTTGTGAAGTGACAGTTCAGGATGAAAACACTTTCTGTCTGTATTATCTGTTCTGGAATAGTAATGCTGTACACCGGAAAGATTTTGTGTTTGCAGCTGCATTTCTATGATCTGTCTTACTCCCTGGGTTATGTGTCCCATCGTTACCTGTGAATGAAAAACAATCCTCTTTCCACAGCGAATGGTAAACAATACGTCACCTCCCTTGTGTATATCAAGAAAATACTTCTGCAAGCAATAACATTTTCCTCATTTATCTGAAGATTGTAGTGGTAGACGTAACATGTTGATGTTCCAAACGGTGGGATCTCATATGGCTGTTTCTTTCACTAAGCCCCAAAGATATGTGCTCTGTTTTGAATAATCCCCTAGTTTACAAAATGAATATAATGCTATTTTACTTTCTTCACTGGCAAATTTATCGGGATAGCATCTGGGGCAACGACAGATAAAATTCGTATGAAGCGTCTCAGCACTACCATCCGTTCTATGACTGATCCTAGTGGCCGCTATTTCGCAAGTCATTCCTAGAAATATTCTTCAGATTTTGATTGTGTCGTTTCCACTTTCTCCCACTTTTAACATTTTCAGTTAGACCAGACTGATAATTTATATTGATATATTCTTAAAATGGGGGGAAATGCTCCTTCAGACACTGAAACAAATAAAAGCAAACTAAGTAACGTGTAAAAATTAATACCTGACAGTAACGATATTTATATAGCAGTAAAAGGCAATTCTTCATTTATGACAAAGCGGTAGAAGCAGATTAGTGTAATCGTCCACTTACCAAGAGTAGAATCACAAGCGAAATCTCTACTTCTGACGCAGTGAACTTTACGTTTGCTGCTACCAAGTTCAGAAATAGAATCTGAGAAAAATATAAATGGTGGAAAATTATAACCAAGTCTTAGTTGTGTGATTACTTTTGAAACGCTGACTAGACCTTAGCTAAAACAAAATTAATGACAATATACATTTGCAATCACTCTGTTGGTATATAAAAAACACCCTATAAATGAGAAAAGCTGTATTTTCATTCCACTAAATATTAAAACTGCTTACTAATTCTGGTTCCCATAAATAGGTCTCAATCTGATGATGTGTCAGATAATGAATTAGATATACAGGGTGTTACAAAAAGGTACGGCCAAACTTTCAGGAAAAATTTCTCACACACAAAGAAAGAAAATATTTTATGTGGACATGTGTCCGGAAACGCTTACTTTCCATGTTAGAGCTCAATCTATTACTTCTCTTCAAATCACATTAATCATGGAATGAAAACACCCGCAAACAGAACGTACCAGCGTGACTTCAAACACTTTGTTACAGTAAATGTTCAAAATGTCCTCCGTTAGCGAGGATACATGCATCCACCCTCCGTCGCATGGAATCCCTGATGCGCTGATGCAGCCCTGGAGAATGGCGTATTGTATCACAGCCGTCCACAATACGAGCACGAAGAGTCTCTACATTTGGTACCGGGGTTGCGTAGACAAGAGATTTCAAATGCCCCCATAAATGAAAGTCAAGAGGGTTGAGGTCAGGAGAGCGTGGAGGCCATGGAATTGGTCCGCCTCTACCAATCCATCGATCGCCGAATCTGTTGTTGAGAAGCGTACGAACACTTCCACTGAAATGTGCAGGAGCTCCATCGTGCATGAACCACATGTTGTGTCGTACTTGTAAAGGCACATGCTCTAGCAGCACAGGTAGAGTATCCCGTATGAAATCATGGGGGTGAATCGAGGAAGTACAGTACATACTGACGAAACTAAAATGAGCTCTAACATGGAAATTAAGCGTTTCCGGACACATGTCCAAATAACATCTTTTCTTTATTTGTGTGTGAGAAATGTTTCCTGAAAGTTTGGTCGTACCTTTTTGTAACACCCTGTATAATCTTCATCAACATAATAACATCCTTTGGGAGGCATGCTGTTTAACACGAAACACACGCACAGAGTGAACTATGTTCACTATGGCGATGAAAATCGCTTAATAACATTCAAATTATACAGACTGTGCGGCATGCTGTGAAAAAGATAATGAGTTACTGACTTAGTGCTTAGTAAATCAGTCTTTCTAGTATCAGACAGCATTTATTGCCAAACTTGCCACAAGGGTCTTGGTCCTCTATGGCTATGAACCATTCAGTTGAACTTCGCAAAACAAAAGGTGAATGTAGTGGATTTTTGCTGTGAGGAAATTACGATATGCCTTTATCCGAAGCAGCACCATGGGCATAATATATGAATATAATGTATTTAGTGATCAGAAAACTTCTCTGCAGTAGAAAAAGAATGCAGTAACCCATGAGAATTTAGGTTTTAAATCGACAGGACTGAAGCCTCACAATGACGTCACTCACTATAAAAGCTCCAGTTCAATATGATGACCAGATCATTATTCAGAAATATTTCTCTCACAAACCTTTTGCTTCGATAAGTTTTAATATTAAACATGATATAAGAATTTTTATTCATCATCAAGAATAATTAACAGTTGCCTGTACATGGAAGAGAGATCTGTGACATCAAAGTAACATGGTGGCACCCCAAGAACAGCGGCAGCATCGCTTACAAATAATGTGTTTGCCTTTCTGTGTCAAGAAATAAGATACAAACCTAACAGTCGCAAGCTAGACAACACATGTAATGTTGGAATCACATCGATCCTCTAAACATATGTATCTGTGACAACTTCAGTCCTGAATGCATTAGAAAATGTCAGGTGGTTCGTAGATGGATTGACAGACAGACACTCTCAAAATGTTTACTGGTTTCTTTGAGGGTCATAAGTGGATTGTTATGAACGTCATGCAGGAACTGACTGCAGTTCAATGAGCCAGAGATAAGCATTGTTATCTTCAACAAATACCAGAAGAGGAGTAAAAAATTGTACTGGATAAATTGGTGTGGAGAGTAGCTCATGTATCAGTATCAGTCGATGAGTCTCTGACACTTTTATGTCTGTTGAATGATGATGCTTAACTGCCATGAACATTCATTCATGAGAACTTCCCGTGACACCACATAAACATGGACGATTAAGACGGCTGTTCAACTAGGAACACTTAGATATATTATTCTAGTGCCGCAAACAGACATGAAGGGAATCCATAAATTGGTTAAACTGTATTTCTCTACAGTAAACAAACCAATGTGAGAGTGTAGTTAAAATCTGAATGTATTCCAAGTGATAACTTACAACTTGACTGGGATGATAACACTATCACTCTACTGCTTGATACACACTAAAGGATTCGCTCTTCTTATAATAAGGGCAAGGAATTTGGTTGTATAATCAGTCATAAAAAATTTAAATAATTAGTACCCGTAGCAGTAATCTACTGCTCAAAGCAGAATAAGTTAGTGAAATCTGGCATTGGAGATGTACATATTGAATTTGAATCATCAAAAAACTTCCCGACTGGCATTGGAGCATATTACTTACTACTGCAAGATCGCCTCATAGACTACTCACTTTTCACTGTGCAACGTGTACTATAAATGCAGAGGTGTTGCACCATATGCAGCACATTTCATGATAACACCTCGGAGAGTGAACATGGTTGTCGATATACAAGAGTTTACTATGGGCTTGGACGATTTGTGTTTATATTTGTTGCATCTACTACATTCACGAAAGCTGGACTGGTTGTAACGAGAGTTCTACAATCCTTGCTTCACCCAACCGTTTAGTACAATACACTGTGCTGAGACTCTTTAAAGAATTGTATGGGTGATGTGCTATCATATACATCAGGGAGTGTGCTATCAAAATGTGGTGACATTGCTCCAAACCTATGACCACAGAGACATCATCATTTATGTCAAAGGACGTGAAAAAGATTAATGGCTGCATGAGGTCTTGAAGAAAGAATTAATAAGGAATCTTACAGATTACAATGGCCCTTTGGTTCAGAGACTCAAGCAAATGTATGGTGACAACATCAGCAGTTATACATATGCTTTGAGAAAATGTACCAACACTTTTATGCTCGATTATCAATTAATGGTATTGTCTTTTAAAACTGTGTATTTTATTTATTCACACCTCTTTCCATCATTACCCCACTGTCTATGCAGTACATAAAACAGGAGATGTAATTTCAGACATCTTATCTATATGATGTTGGAAGAGGCTGCAGTCGATGGCTACTTGCAGACAATCGCCTCTTTATACTGAAAAACATAAAACGTGAATTAATGTACACTCCTGATTCAGAACACAAACTTTCTTCTTCTTCTTCTTCTTCTTCTTCTTCTTATCTTCCATGTCCAACCATTCTCGATTGTCAATAAATGACATGGTGTTTCAAAAAGGTGTGTAATTATTCGCTGAGTGGTTACAAGATAAGTATTCAGTACACATTGTGGGAGGTATCCTAGCACTCTGTCTCTCAGATAACGTCTCATGAGGCCCGTAGCTCACTTATGCCTGTGGCACAAGTCTCATGTTCAAAGGGCCCATGTGCAACAACGCCTACGAAATACCGTCACACAGATGCACCAAGGCCAGTGTGCTGTCTGGCCCAGCTCATGGTCCTGAGGTATACGCAGAAGAAAAAAATATGATTTGATCACACGCACAGCAGATGATACACATGATGTCAGGATATACATGCTGATGTCTTATATAAATAAAGCAAGTTGATCAGTTCTGTGGGGCTGCAGTCGAAGCATTGACTGCTGTATAAGTATGAAATGTCAGTTCAGCTTTGGTAGTGGTGATAGTACCTGTAAGCACATTCATGTTGACGACTTTGTTCCAAGCGTACCATCACCACTGTTCCATGATGAGACCATGGCATCGCTTATAGACGATATATGGAAGACATAGAGACATAGCCCCAGATGTAAATACCGAATTGGGTTATACAATATTGGAGTGTAAATGAAGTTAATAAGTGGCTAGCAGCATTTGTGGGCTTTGGTGTAGCACAATGTAAGCATCAGATTCATATTGTTAACATAATTTGTGATGAGAGAGGTATATGAATACTGCATGAATGTATGTGTGCAATACTTCCCAATATCGCTTCTTATTTCTTCTTTGTAGGAGTATTGGCACCTTGTGGAGGCGACTTGCAACACTGTGGCCAGTCCCAAGTATGAAATGCTCATCAACATCATCGTCATTATCATCGTCGTCGTCGTCATAATCAACGTCATCATCATCCTCATCATCATCATTACCACCACCATAATCATAATTATCATCATCACCACCACATCTCAGACCACCACATTGACGCCCGAAAGCACTACATGTTACCCCACATGCTCTACCGAGACCATTATCATCTGCAAACACTGAGTGTGACCCCGTCACTGCAATCACTGCAGCCTGGAATGTATCTTTGCAACGTCATCACAGTTGGATCCTTGATCTAGCAGCATGATGCATCCTACAGCCTGCCATATTAATGAACACCAGGTAAATCATGCAGTCACAATGAACCACTCGCTAGCTGTTGATGCTTTCAGGGACAGGATTTTGCAATACCACATCGATAACACTAATTCAGGATACTGTGATCCTTCATACTTGCAAAGCAGCGTTTGAAAGGGTACTGCCTACAATCGTCGACGAACTTGGTATCCCGCCATTAGATAATGCATTAGTTCAGCACACTGAGCTTACACTCACTCCCCTCCCATCAAATAAGGCAGTAATGTCGTGGAGAAAAGCGTTGTTAAAATGTTCGGGAAAGATGGCGTGATAACACGAAGTGAGCCAATTACAGAGTGATACTGATGCTGGGAGCGACATACTGAACCATGTTTCCCATATTCAGGATAGAGAATTTGGTAAGACACTCAGACATTTGCTTCACCTTGATGTGTATTTGCACGCCTTCAATTCACTTAATGGGGGTGGCAGCTTTCATCCCTCGTTCATTTCCCAGTACTTACTGCAACCTACATCCTTCTGAATCTGCTTGGTGTATTCATCTCTTGGTCTCCTCTACGATTTTTACCCTCCACGGTGCCCTCCAATACTAAACTGGTGATCCCTTGATGCCTCAGAACATGTCCTACCAACCGATCCCTTCTTCTAGTCAAGTTGTGCCACAAACTTCTCTTCTCCCCAATCCTATTCAACACTTCCTCATTAGTTATGTGATCTACCCATCTAATCTTCAGCATTCTTCTGTAGAACCACATTTCGAAAGCTTCTATTCTCTTCTTGTCTAAACTATTTATCGTCCATGTTTCACTTCCATACATGGCTACACTCTGTGGTGTCACTGCCAGACACCGCACTTGCTAGGTGGTAGCTTAAATCGGCCGCGGTCCATTAGTACATGTCGGACCCGCGTGTCGCCACTGTGTGATCGTAGACCGAGCGCCACCACACGGCAGGTCTCGAGAGACGTACGAGAACTCGCCCCAGTTGTACGGCGACGTTGCTAGCGACTATACCGACGAAGCCTTTGCTCTCATTTGCCGAGAGACAGAATAGCCTTCAGCTAAAGTTAATGGCTACGACTTAGCAAGGCGCCATTAGCCTTAAATAGCTTGTATATAAAGAGTCACTTGTATCGCCACAATCTCCAGATGTCTCATCAAGAACGATGTATACAAGGATGTATTAAAAGTTAAGTATATTCCAAAGATACGTATTTTCTTTATCACATTCATTAAGTCTCCTGTTTCAGACCTCACTCCATCCTTCGTGAGTTAGCGCGTGCATCTTGGCCGCCTCTTTCAATTAGTGTGCGTAGTGTTGGCAAGTCTGCCGACACTACACACTCCATACAAATACTTTCAGAAACGAGTTCCTGACACTTAAATCTATACTCGATGTTAATTTCTCTTCTTCAGAAACGCTTTCCTTCCCATTGCCAGTCTACATTTCATATCCTCTCTACTTCGACCATCATCAGTTATTTTGCTCCCCAAATAGCAAAACTCCTTTACTCATTTCCTAATCTAATACCCTCAACATCACCCGACTTAATTCGACTACATTCCATTATCCTCGTTTTCCTTTTGTTGATGTTCATGTTATATCCTCCCTTCAAGACACTATCCATTCCGTTCAACTACTCTTCCAAGTCCTTTGCTGTCTCTGACAGAATTACAATGTCATCGGCGAACCTCAAAGTTTTTATTTCTTCTCCATGGATTTTAATACCTACTCCGAATTTTTCTTTTGTTTCCTTCACTGCTTGCACGATATACAGATTGAATAACATCGGGGAGAGGCTACAACCCTGTCTCACTCCCTTCGCAACAACTGCTTCCCTTTCATGCCCCTCAACTCTTATAACTGCCATTTGGTTTCTATACAAATTGTAAATAGCCTTTCGCTCCCTATATTTTACCCCTGCCACCTTCATAATTTGAAAGAGAGTATTCCAGTCAACATTGTCGAAAGCTTTCTCTAAGTCTACAAATGCTAGAAATGTAGGTTTGCCTTTCCTTAATCTAGCTTCTAAGATAATCTGTAGTTATAATTAATGCCAACAGCTTAAGCCTGTGGGTATTATATCCTTCAAGACTACTCATTCCCCATTAAAATGAAATATGTACCAAAATTTGAGACGCAAAACCACAATTATTCAGTTCATATTTATTATATGGAGGAAGATAAAACAAAGCTATGAGATGACGATGAGCACTCTTTCAAACACTGCTCGGCAAATATGAAGGATGCTGTCAGCACCTCAGTATCCTGATTTAGCGTTAACAATGTCGGAGTGAAAAATCCTGTCTCTGAAAGTGTCAGCAACTATACAGTAGTTCATTGAACTGTGTGATGTACCTGGTGTTCAGTAGCAAGGCAGGCGTAGGACGCATGAAGCTGCTAACCAAGGATGTTGGTGTGATAACCAATTGCAAAATGACACTCCAGGCTGGGATGATTGCAATGTATCAAATGATATGCTTACATGCTTCAAATCTCCAGTCACATGTTAGGGATAATCCTGTGAGTCTGTAAAACTTGCAGTGAGTTTTGATCAGATTTATTTTAAGAACACTGCTGTTATCAGACTGCAGAATAATGGTCCCTTATGCAAATAGCCAGCTGACTGTCGTGCTTGTCGGCTACCAATGAAGAGACATGCACGAATTCGGTGTCGAGACCACTGTCATCTAATGGGGAAGTTAGCAGTGCAAATAAAAAATGCATGCTACTTGAAATTCAAATTGCCATGATACACACTTTCTTCTCCCACAATTTGAGTGGGTATGATTCTCACTTTCTTGATGAGCACTTGAGTGATTTTGGGTTGAAGAATGAAAAGGTAGTGCCATACCTGACAATGTAGGAAACTACATTCCATTCCCTGAATGAATCACGTCAAGAATAATGTTGCACTTCTGGATTTATAACGATTCATGTATAAATCTCTTCATAAACTAGCTGAGACATGGCGTCAGGACAATGTGCATATCACATCCTGATGCAGTGTTGCAGCCTGTGGAAAGAAGGGGGTCTCTTCTTGTAAATACCTGGATATAATGGAGGAATCGATGAAACCATGTTGACCAACAGAACTGCATTCACCAGGAAATTCACAGGCGCTGCCATAATGGATGTAGAGTATAGACAAGGATTTCAGGTTCATAATTTGGATGGATAAGCTGAATTGTACATGGAGACAGATGTGCATCTGCTCACAGACAGTTTTGAGAAATTCTGGAGTGCACGCCTGGAGATATACACTGTGGATCCTGCCTTTTACTACACAATGTTCAAAGTTGAAAAAGGGAAATATCAACATTGAACTGTTGACTGGTCCTGAAAAGTTGTTGTATTTGTTGTTTCTTTGGAAAGCAGGTTTTGTTGGGTCTTTGTCAAATTTCCCACAGATGAGAGTGGAGGAATGCAGATCATCTGAAAATTTGATTTTCGGCTTTATTTGTATATAAACAATCTCTACTGGTAGGCCACGGAACAATCTCTGTCATTTGGAGCATTCTCATGGTTGTCTGAAGAGCAAACCATCACATTGGCAAAAGAATTCCAAACGATGGCAGCAGATGCTGTTGTGGGATATGTCCTGGTGGCAGACTTGGAATATACCACCAATTTGCTTAGCTCACATGGATGACAACTCTGGGGGATAACCAGAAATAAATTCTACATTTCAGAGACCTCCAGCAATGTCTGAGGTTCGACGGGTGGGAGGGGGGGGGGGGGGGGGGGGTAGGTGAGACTGAGTCATCTGTTGCATCTCCTTCAAGCAGTGTCTCTTCGACACTGCCTGAAATAGTATGATGATGTCAATACCAAGAAGAGAGCTCTCCGGATGTGTGAGTTAGAAAAATACCTTTATAAATTAATGAATAACTTTGTATTGAAAAAAACCATGGAAAATGTTAGTAATTTTCACGAAATTCATTTAGCTTACTTTAGGAAAGGCTTTATAGCATTAGAGGTTACATGCCCAGGGCACATTTCAAGTGAGCCACAATCTTCCATGAAGGACTTGTCGCTGTGAAGATGACTAAGACATCAGTGGAGCTCAGGAAACCAGTCTATATCTTTATGGTCATTCTGAATCTATTGAAACAGTATGTGTACCGATTCCACTATTAGTTTGCAGAACCATACTTCCCTGATTCCAAGTTATTTTGTATGGACATACACACTTTCATCTACTGGATAAAAGGCTGAAATCCATGTGAAAAAGTAAGGTCTGAGGAAATCGTCATGTCTCGGTATGTGGCTCATAATTCTTATGGAATAACACCTCAGAGAATGAGAAGATTATTGGCCTAATGAAAGAAAAGGCGAATGGCTCATACACTGTTGTGTTTTTGAGGCTCGGATCCTTAACGTATCTATATTGTACAGGTGCAAGTGCTATCCAAAGGCAGGTATGGGTGTGTATCATGGTGATTCATATGCTATCACAACTGACAACTACAACAAGTGCCTTCTTGGGGGTGCTGATCATTCATCACATATAGTGTGCCATATAATCTTTCTGTTGCAGGCTCAGGAGACACATGTTGCACTTTGCACTGCGCTGGAAAGTTGGCCTGTTGCGTCACGATGACAAAAAAAAAATGGTTCAAATGGCTCTGAGCACTATTGGACTTAACATCTGAGGTCATCAGTCCCCTAGAACTTAGAACTACTTAAACCTAACTAACCATGCCATCCATGCCCGAGGCAGGATTGGAACCTGCGACCGTAGCGGTCGCGCGGTTCCAAACTGAAGCGCCTAGAACCGCTCGGCCACTCCGGCCGGCCATGACGACAAACAATTAATCTCTCCAGATGGGGTCAGGAGCCTCCCATTCTAACATTATTCATTTCTGCATGATGGAGATAGTGTATTTTGTTTGTTTGTGTGTGTGTGTGTGTGTGTGTGTGTGTTTGTGTGTGTGCGCGTGCTTTTGTGTCGTTTGTCTCTGCTGGCTATGTGCTGTGAGTCCCCAATACCATATATATATATATATATATATATATATATATATATATATATATTTGGATTTGTATATACAGAGAATAAATCAATAGCAGTAGTAGTAGTAGTAGTAGTAGTATTTTAGATTCTATTATGTGAACAAAAAAATGTATCTCAGCTACCAGTATTTGAGAACTAGACGACGTTTATGAGTTTTATTAATTTCAAATATAGTGCATATGGATCTCTGTTTTTAAAATGTACAAAAAAGTCTGACACCTGTTTTCACAGCTGTATATAGGTCATATTTTTATTAATTTCATAAAAGAATGTATATTTTTATGCATCTCCAAGGTGCACAAAAGAGCTAAATAATTACTTTTAGTAAAACCATTAGTTACTATTTGTTATAATATTGTACCTAGTCTCTACAAGTGAGGAGTTAATTAAAAAAAAGATCTGTGAGATATAGCTCACTATTTTAAATAGTCACAATGTGCAGTTACATTTGCATTGGACATAACTTTTCTACAAGAATAGATGCATTTACATTTCAGCATGAAGTGTTGAATGTTACACTGGCCGTGTGTGTTGCTGGCAGTGACTAACTTTATTCTGGTGGGGAGAGTCAGGGTGAGTTGATGTGGTGGTGGCCATTGTTGTGTAGTGGCATCGCTTTTGCAGGCCTTAATCAGCAGACAGGCTGGTAGGTAAGCCCAACTCTGTGGTCCTTACTTAACTATCCGACTGGTTGGAGTGGCGCTTCCCTCACGCCCCACATGTGGGACTTAACAAGCGCGCCTTGCAGGTGCCAACATCAGCGCCGTGTAGCGTACAGTTACATGTACTACTCAGTTGACACTCAGCGCAGCTCACTGATGGGTCAGGTGCGCGAGCAGTGAGTCATGGAACGTAGCGATTGCTTCAATACATTTCAGTAATAGGATGGGCATGGTATGTTTCATAGTATTATTTCCTTATTCGGAAACACAGACACACACACACGCACACACACACACTAACACACACCATCACAAAATAGTTCAGTTTCCTTCTTGCAATAACATACATAGGCATTCCTTCTGTAAATTCAGTTTTGACCGTTTTCTTAACACATACATTTTTTGAACTGATTGAATTCAAGCAGTAATACATAGTTCCCACTAATGCTATCTGCACACAAATGCTCAACAAAGTCACAGTATGCAACTCTAACATATGGATGCCAGCAGCTCAGTTCGTCTTCTGCAATCACTAATGCACGTTCTAGACCATACAAATCCACGACAGGCAAATGTTTTATGTGCGTGTCCTCTGAAATTAATTCAGGCACAGCTTCACTGTAGATATCCATGGTGGAAACCTTCCTCCCAAACTTTCAGGTGACTGTTGCTGTATGAGACGGATTGTAATCCATCATCATTTTAGTCTGTAAGTACTCCCTCATGCTGCACAGACACTCCTACTCATACCTCGACTACAACACTTTAGTACCAATACATTCAACGTTTTCTGCTTCTGTAGCTACTCCAAAATCATTGTCAGTTGCTAACCATATAGAGCTAGATCCACTAGTAATGAAACTGGATGTATTGTCGAATAACTGTGTTCTGCTGGCACTTAGCTGAGACGGATTCCGGCTGCTGCTGCGACTGTGCTACAGCGTACTCCAACAGCAGCAGGTCTCATAGGTCAGCAAGACATCCTGAGGACAGTGGATCTGTTGTGGCGGTTCAGGACCACTTGCATGACCACATCAGAACCAGATTAAGGTCTGTAACAATAATGACAAAACCTTAAATACAACGAAACACACAAAATAAAAAAACTGTAATTATTAGAGATGATGGACGAAATAATTACTGAAAAAGTCTTCTTTTGCATTTTGCCAGATCTCTGCTGCTGGGACTTCATTACGATTCTTTCACATAAACTTCAAATGATCCCTACTGGGCAGGAGCAAGCTGTTCGAGTTGAGGGGATGAGATGGGGGAGAAGAAAGGCTTCTGTCGCCACTGACCTTTAATACGACAATCACAATTGCGTCGCCTGTTATATGACAATAGAAAGTGCTGACTTTGCTGCTCCTGTACTGGCATAGCTATACTGCTTACAGTCGGTTAACTAGGAGGGATCTTCCAGTATACATTGAGATTGTTCTCCTTGCTCTGTGTTCAATGATGAGATAGACATGGTAGAGTTGAGGCACATTTTCCAACTGATGCGAGATGACTTACTACGCGCCTATACTGTCCGATAGGTAATAAGTCAAGAGTGATCTGTATCTTGGCCACCACAATCACCTAAACTCAATTCTCCGGGTTTTTGGGTAAGGTCGTCCCAAAAGTGAAGTGTACATCACTCCCGTCGATACGGTAGCAGAACTGGTTCTGTGAACCGTACAATTTTGTCAAGCTTTTCTAAATAATCTTTTCGTGGTTGAAATAATTCGCAACTAGCTGCAGACATCAGACACGAATGCAGTCAAATGCGAAGACGGCATATGTAATAACTCTTTTAACACGTAGGAGTGTTGAAATTTTAATTTTTTTACGTACTATAAGAACCAACCTGTGTGAGAAAATTGACAGAAATTACAAATATTAATGTTTATCTTAGTAATCAAAGTAAATAGCTCTCGGTCTTTTGTGCTTTCGCAGAATCGCTACTCCGTGCTGTTTATGAAAAACGAATGGGTAAATACATTTTTCTTGAAACGTATCTGTACCTTTTTCCTGCATGACTTCTGAAAGACGGGAAATAAGTGCAATGTGATTCCTGTTTGCTGGCAATAACTGACCTATTTATTGTGCTAATTTGTCAGTAATTATTTAAAAATCATCAGCCTTTCTCAGTTCTTTCATAATGAACATAGTTTTCGTTGTATTTTTGTGATTCATAGCGGCAGACAACGTGAAGTTGGAGCAAGTGATTCGATGAGGAAACGACAGAATACTATTCGTGTTCTATAGTTCTCTCTTTTTTAATCGTAGGCAGAACTCGTCTGCGATTAATTTTACTTTCGTTTTTTGTCTTACGTAACTTTCTGTGTAAGACGCATTGTCGGACCACTACTGACACGACGCGCTACTACATCTTTTTTGCTGACGGCGGTACATTTGAATGATAAATAGCCTCATTTCTCGGAATTACCAGTTCATTTGCGTTTCATTGTGCTTCCAGGAAAATGAGAATTTCCCATTGCAATATACCTTGTTTTCACGACAGTTGACTTACATATCGACTTATATCTCTCTCGAATACCTTGTATCGTTGTTCATTTGAGAGGTCTTTCATTGTAATATCTCATTATTCAAGAAAGGAGCGTTACAGCTGGCGCCCAAGCCCAAGATTGGAGATTGAGGGAATTAAACTTTTCTTTTTCGTTTGTAATTGCAAGCCGTATTGTTCCTCTTTTGCATGTTGTTCGTTGACCAACACTGGAGGGAAATTCTAGATCAATGACTGGTTGATACAAAACAGACATAAAAGTAGAAGAAAATTTTACGTCGAAGCTGGTATAATGATTTTTGGTACTGAAAGCGGCAGAGGTACATCACTGTTAAAGGTAAGGACATTATAATTCTATCGCTTGTACTTCCAAGTCACGATTTCCAAAACATTGCATTGAGTGGTTCAAAAGAAGTTCAAATGTGTGTGAATTTCTAAAGGACCGAACTGCTGAGGTCATCGGTCCCTAGACTTACACACTACTTAAAGTAACTTATGCTATGAACAACAAACACACCCATTCCAGAGGGAGGGTCGGACCTCCGACGGGAGTTGACGGATTGAGTAGGTCGTGACTCGTATTCGGTAGTTAAATTTTTTATCTGCAGAAGTTTTTAATTAGTGGATATCATTGTCGTGATAAATTGAGTGCAAAGCAGGCGATTGTTCGGCGTAAGAACAAGATGGATTGAAGATGCTCTTCTGTTGTTTTATATGTTAATATCCGTTTTTTAATTTGCATGTTACATTAATTTTGCAGCGTGTGATTTAGTTGAATTGTTTAAGTGTTGCGAATTATGTGATTTTAATAACATTACCTGTCATTTCATATGGCTAAGTTGGAAACAATGGTAAAGGTGGATGCGATGAATGATATGGATAACGAATATAATGCCGATGGCATCAGTGTTGCCGATGCAACTATGAGGAAAGTGAATCCCGCCACTTGTGAACATGAATCAGATCTGCAGTCGTGAACTGTTGAGGAAGTTCCAGTAATTAGTTATTTATCCGTTTACTGAATTATTTAATAAATTAACCACTTTGATAAACGCAAATTTTGGGACGATTAGCGTAGGAACAGGCTTTACAAATAAATACTGCTCGTGACCGAGCTACAATGGTACAGTTGAAAGTAAATTTTGAACGAATTGCCAAAGTGTAAGCTAAACGTGCCGATGTCACACTTCATTGTGTTGTAGAGGAGCAAGCGGCACAGATCAGTGATAGCTTCGAAAGCATTATGAGAGATATGTGATTAAAGCAAATCTATAAAGAAATACCGGAAGCGGTTTAAAAGTTAATATCCAAAGTCAATGTATTCAAAACGGATCACATCACGTTGGAGAATAATGTCAAACAGTCTAGAGAAATTTAATTATTTGACATTAAATAGATATCCAAAATCAACGACGGTCTTGATGCACAAGGAATAAAATTTTTGGAAGAATTTAATGGTGGATAAACGAAGAAGATTCTCTGACTACCGAAAACGTTGAGCTTTAGCTATGTGCAGCTGTGCAGTCTCTTAGTGCAGAAGTCTCATTAGAACCGTGTATTTTAGGTGAGACTATCCGAGACGAATTAGGGCATATAAAGCATGTGGTTATAGAAGACCTACCCGAGTGGTGCAACAGCGTGACTACCCGAGTCACTGACCGGCGTCGCGAGGTTACAGTACTGGCAACGAAAGGCACAATGCGTGTTAAGTCACCCTTGCCTGCTAACATTAGTGGAATGTATGTGACATGAACTTCTTATAAGAAAGTCTTTCACGACGAAAGGGCGAGTCAGCCTGTATACCTAATATTCACATGAACTGGTAGAGGCAGCACCTGCGTTAAGAGCTATACTTTCAGAAGAAAGTCTTCTAAAGCATCACCAATGTCAAAAATTCTTCCCAGAGAAAAAATTCCCAATCCTGTTGTTCTTACAAGAGCTTTAGCGGTGTACTACCCAAGATCGGGAGGGAGAAACGAAACATTCAGTTCACCACTGCTTACATCCAGGGCGATGGAGACCTCGGGGAAACTGAATCTGCAGAAAATGGCACTACCTATGATCATTTTGATAGAGTGTTCCTGGCTAAATATTAGTATGTGTACAAGAACGACTCATAATAGTATTCTTCAATCCTGAAGTGCATGATGTCAAGCAAGGTAGCCTCAGCGAGAACTTCGAGCGCTATATCAGCAAAACTCTCTAATACGACGAGCCCATAGCACATAAAGACATACTGTGAATACTGAGGGCAAAAATACTTATCTGTATTCGTGAGAAACTGATCACCTACCAGACAGTGATCTGGAACATTTCTCGTCAGTTCTCGATTCTATATATTTCATAAAAGAAGATTAGGAATAATAGTGGCAACGGTGGCGCCTCTTCAGTGCATTACAGAGTGTCTACCAACAATCACAGCCAGAGCAGTGGACATCATGGCGGAGATACAGCACCATACACAGGTCCTGAGAACCGAACCAGATATGTAAACATACAAAATTTGTCACATTTTTTAGACTACGAGCAGTAAGAACAATAGGTACAATTTGGGGTAGCATATCGGCGACAGCCTCATCATGGGAATCAATGGCAACTGAATTTACGGCACCCACCGCCACACCAAAACAACAACCAAAACGGAAGTAAGCCAACACAGATGTAGAAGGCAGAGAAACGGAACTCTATCGCATTCCTTGATGACGGTAACGGAATGAGTGGAGCAGCGTTATAATGAAGAACTTCAGATGCTACTCTTTAATGACGGTATTGACATCCGACATGAACTCTGTGATGACTATGAGTCATGTGGATAATCCACACAAGAGCTAGTGCTGGTAGCAGTTAATCCTGTTGTGGGAGGAATCCCCATAACAGTGACACTTGACACAGGCACGAGTACCAACGTGATGGTGAGCAACTTTTCTCGAAAAGCGGACACGACAAAGACATCGACTCACCTGGTTCAAAATTGTGCAGCGTGAGGTTCTATAGACGCCACAGGTCAGAATGTGAAAACGCAGATACAGATGGAAGAAGAATTCGAAGGTGGAGCCATAAGGTGCAAGTTTCTCATGGTGAGGGGCACGCTGTGAACTGTTTGACGGGAATAGATTTTCTAGAAAGAGGGAAAGCTAAAACTGACCTCACAAGCGGCAGACGCAGTTAGATAAAAATTAAATTTATCTTTCTAACCAAAACAGAATATGGCAGATTATGCCAAGGAATAAATGTCAAGATGAAAAAAGCTAAGGTGCTTTGTACTCACACTCACCAATCCTGCTTCTGTTATGCACCAGCATAACAGAACTGTGACTAAGTACACTGTCCACGTGAAAACTGTGGAATCAACGTGTTTACGTCCTCAACAAAAAGCTGAAGTAGCTAATTTAGTATTGCTATATGCGGAAGACTTTCCCAGTAAAGCTGGAATCGTACAAGGATATGGAGAATTTTAAGGATGTGGTCTTAGACACAGCATCTTTGAAACTTAATTATTTCTTTCGATATGCAGACGATATTTTCGTCGTCTGACCGCACGGAAGCTGGAAATTTGAGTTCTTGGAACACTTCAACGGCATGAACAGTAACGGTCAGTTCAGCATAGAGGTAGGGAAAGATGTCCTCGTCCTCCGGAACGAAATGTATGCATTAGCTACAGCATCTGTGGCACTAAAGGGAGGAGGTGAAAAAAAAAAAAGGAAAATGTGGAAAATCGCTCACTTCACTGACAGCCACTATCGGTTGCGGAAGTCAGCTTATGATAAAAAGTTTGTCCTTACTTATAGCTTTAAAGCAGGTAAGAAAATAACTACCGAGGATGCATCCTAAACCCTTTTGATTGCAAAGGAAAAATAAAGAAGTGGAAGTTATTATGTACTGGCCCATTCAAAATAGTAAGAATCCCACACAATGGATGCCATCTTGTAGCATATCTCGATACCAACGAAACTCAAGGCTTGTATCATCAAAAGGACCTGGAAGAAGATGTACATTGAAACTTTTGTATTTGTCCTAATTTCATCATCTCCCGTCACATTTAGTTTATTCAATTATTTATGTGTATATGTGTATAATAATTTTTTTCTTTTAAATCACATTGCGAAGATATTACTTGCAAATGAAGTGTCTGCCTACTCAAAGATCGAATCCAAGCACAACATATCCATTTCTACATGCTGTATATACATCTATGTTGTAGCTTACGAAGTTAAGATTACGTAGTGTGTGAGTGAAATATTCATGTAATTATCAACTTCACTTTTTGTACATACATTGAGTCCAAAAAGTATTTGTCCAGTTGTAATTTTTGAAAGAATTAAGTATATTTCACGTGAAAGGAAGGGAACATAAAATGTGAACATCCAGTCATATGCATCGAAACTTGGTAAGTCATTTTTATTGCTCGACAAGAAAATAAATACAACCATAGCGATAACAAGTTTGACGAAATGGAGAATTTATTCAAGGGAAATTTCAAAAAGAATTCGTCCACTCATATTCTTTTTAAATTGACAATATGAAAATACGATTTCAGTTACAAAAATAAATATTTAGTGGGATTTCCCTTTGCAGCTATCACTGCTTGGAGTCGGCTTGGCTTCGACTTGGCCTAGTTTTCCGTGACAGAGGCTGGAATTTTGTCCCATTCTTCATTAAGTGCTTCTCTTATGTCTCTCTTGTTAGGTCTCCTGATGCTATCGTCTAGTAATTTCCAAAGGTGTTCAATAGGATTAATGTCTGGGCTCTGTGGAGGGGTGTTAAGTTGTTTTGGGGTATTGTATAGGAGCCATAACCTTGTATTTAGAGCCGTATGCTTTGGGTCGTTATCTTGTTGAAAAATGTAATTTTCTTGCAGACCTAATTTTTCGGCCCTAGGATTCAGATTGTTCTTTAAATGTTGATATACATATGGTGATCCATTGTACCGTCTATGACATGTAATTTTCCAACACCTTCAGCACTGATACAGCCCCTCACCCACTGTGTTTAACCGTTGGCACAAGATTGAGTGGCAACATCTCAGCATTCTTCTTACGCCACACCATTCCCCTGCCATCCGACCAGAATAAGCTATATTTACTCTCATCATAAAATATTACTGTATTCCAGATGTCTTCCTTTTTGAATCTATGTTCCATCGCAAAATGAAGACGTTTCTTTCGATTCTACTCACTGACCCAAAATTTCTTGCGCGCTACCGGGCCGTGGTACCCATACGTTTTAAGGTATTTCTGATGGTGCTGGAATATACCTTCTTTCCCCTACTCTGTAACTCCCCTGTCAACTTAGGAGCGCTGATTTTAGGTTTCTTCTTCATTTCCCTCATGATAAATCTCACGTCTGTATCAGTCCAAGTGTGAGGGCGTCCGGTACGTGGTTGTTGTGCAAAATCGATCTATTATCGACTGAACCGTCGATCTAGGTCTACTGACTACTTTAGCAATCTTGAAAGAAGATTTGCACTCATTATGTAAGCGCAGAATAAGTTTCCTTTCGATCAGCGTCGTCTCACAACCCTTGCGACCCATGACGCTAATTGCAATGTATCGGCACCGTTCAGAATCACCACAGGCGATAGTGGGGCCGCACACAGTTGAGTGTAGTGTGTGCCGTGGGTCAGCGTTATAGTTCAGTCACTGCGCGTAGAATTTCGGCATGTTCAGATGGTGGACGAATACTTCATGAACAAGCTCTTGTATTACATTTTCTATTTTGCTAACCTTGCTGCCGATTTGGATGTATTTCTTTCCTTGCTTTTCAACAAAAATGACTTACCCAGGTACTTCTTACATGATTAGCTATTGCACACAGTGTTTTTCGTGTTATACAGACTTTGTTTTCTAAAAGATACGCAGCTAGACGAATACACTGTTTGTGGACAATCTTTGTATATTTGTATGAAACACTGTCACAAAGGAAAGAACAACAGTTTACATTGTCTACAAACTTCTTGTGATTACTGATGCAGATATTAAGTGAAACCAGACAGTTCCTCTTTTTTTCTCTTTAGCCTTCATAGAATACTTTCCTCATCTGGAGGGTTCAAGGAAAGAGGAAGGTATCGAGATTGTGCATTAATAACGTGTATTTACCTTTTTTTTCTTGATTCGTCAGTCTCCTGGTTGGTTAGACGCAGTCAACCACGAACTCCTCTCATGTGCCAGCCTTTTGATCTCAGAGTAGTAATTGCGTTCTACGTCCTCAACTATTTGCTCGATGTATCCCAATGTCTTCCTCCTCCTTTTTATCCTCTACAGCTCCTTCTACTACCATGGACATTATTCCCCTAATTATTATAATGATGTCCTACCGTTCTGTTCATACTTTTCTCAGTATCTTCCGTATGTTCCTTTTCACGTCTATTCTCTGGAGGTCCTCTTCATTCCTTACCATCAGTGCGCCTAATTTTCAACATTCATCTGTAGCACCACATCTCAAATGTTTGTTCTCTTCTGTTCCGGTTTTCCCACAGTCCATGCCTCACTGCTATACAGTACTGTAATCAAAATCTACCCTTTCGTAAGACCCATATTTGATGTAACAGACCTCTTGGCAAGGAATGCACTCTTCATCTGTGCTAGTCTGCTTTTTATGTCCTCTGTGCTCCGTCTGTCATGGGTGATTTTGCTGCCCAGGTAATAAAATTTCTTAATTTCGTCTACTTCGTGATCACCAATTCTGATTTAAGTTTCTTGCTTTTCTCATCTCCGTTACTTGTCATTACTTTCGTCTTTTTCGATTTACTCTTGCATACCTGGTAAATGTGAACCCATGAGTGAAGGACACTTCGAGTGCAGTATGGCATTTCTGAGGCATGACACACGTTTTTGTAGTGTGCCAGAATATTCTTCATTCAAATAATGATTACGTACAAAAATAAAAGGCAAATCACCTTTGTTTTAAGACGTACTAAAGTCAGAACAAAATTTTTAACATGTAATGAGCGATGGAATGTTTTTTTATATTTTGTGCTAGATTGAGATGAATAATTAATTTTTGTTTGAAGTAACTAAGTTGTCCTTCAATTCCTTTACATCTAAATAACTTAATTTTATGGTACTAGTTGGAAGGTGGGCTATGAATTATTAACTGCATGTTGGTTTGTAGTTAAGATCAGGCATTTAATGATGTACACGTCGATGCGTATTCTCATTCAAGTGTGCAGTGGATTTTGTTTTAACCACTTTTCCTTTGATTAGCTCTGATGCTAGTTAGAATTCGTCATGTGTGGGTGAAGAACAGTGGTATCATGACCGTTGAAGTACTTCATTTGATTGTTTAAGGGGGAAATTTTGTTCTTAAGCCTGAGGCGATAGAGGTTAATACACAGTAACGCTGTCACATATTTCAGAAAATGAAGGCTTTGCAATCTAAGCTTTGTAGCTACTGTAAATTTCATTTGGCCATTTGTACCCCAAGAAGTTCTGTGATCTGAGAGACTAAAAAGGAGAACTACATACATTCTAACATAAAAGTAAATGAGAATGGGCATATGTGGTGAACCGTGAATTTACTTTCAAAATTTTTTTTTAAGAATTTACTTTATTTACTGGTGATTCATCAAGAACATTGACACATTTAATCACACTAGGTGAGCGTGGAAGTAGTTGCTAGGAAGTAACTGATGGAAAATTACTTTTAACAAATGTGAATTTATTCCTAAAAGCTTTTTCAAACCAGATTTAAAACTATAAGCAGAAAAGCACACTCGAAATATCAAGTCACAATTTAACAAATGTGAATTTTATTCCTAAAAGCCTTTTCAAAACAGATTTAAAATTATAAGGAGAAAAGCACCCTCGAAATATCAAGTTATAGAGGCAAGGATCAATATTAACAGTAGGAGCCTTCGGGCTGAGAAGCTTGTCTGCTCCCTTTCAACACGGCCGTAGTCATGACCGCTCACAACAACCTCTGAAAGAGTACACTGGTGCAAATCTGCAACACACCAGATTACTTCAAACAAAAAAATTTTAGCAACTCACACAAACATGTAAACTATGCACCCCGTAAGAGGAATGGAAATGGTACAACCCTCAAATTATTTGCCACCGAAATGGCAATTTTTTTTAGGAGTCTTACGGTGGTAGGGTGACAAGCTTTTAACATAAAGTAACTATTTAAATAAAACCCATAAAATGCAGACTTACATAAAATGTACAACATGCTCTACATTACACATATACCACCCCGCAAGATGATAAGCAAGATAGAAACATATTTCAACAATTCGGCCTTTAAGCAATAAATTCGCCAACACGGAATCCGACAACCACGACAGAGGCAGGTATTAACGTATGGCAGATTGACAGGGGGAGTTACTAAACAACTCGAACCGCAGATAACTTTAAACCCCCCCAACTCCACAAGGGAAAAACTGACCACCCAATTCCAAATAACCACATTCCCACGTGTGGGCAAACGGAGAAGAATGCTGGGACGACCCCAAAACAAAGCGGCTGGTGACCTCACCAAGAAAACAAGTAGAATTTAACAAGTAAATGAAACAACATATCCCTAATCACTTAACTTCTAATAAACTGCGATTTCTGGCGAAGACATGGCGCAGCACTCCCAACGCTCTCCCGAACCGTCCGCTGCCAGCTGCTTCAGCGGACGCAGGAAGGCGCGCCGATCTCCCGTCGCACGGCTTCGCAGCTCACCCGGGCCAGCCCGATGTCGTGGTTTCACTCCTGTTGCTCCCTTGTGAGCCGCGAAGCCACTACCCCTTTCTATACGACGCTGCCCACTGGACTCACGTGGGGACCTCACATGCGCCGACGCTCAAGGCGGACATGTCATCTCGTTTCTCAGTGCGCGACCAACCAACCGACCAATCCAACCGCCTATGAGCGTTGCCCGAGCAACTCTAGCAGACTGGCGGCCTAACGCGCAGACTCATATGCAGGAACTCAGCCCCGACCGAGCGACCACTAGCTGAGTTCTGGTACTGGCGGAGTGGCAAGACTCTCATTTTGTGGCTTAAAGCTTGATCCAAACGACAGACAAACTCGCACTCCAACGACAGACAGACACTAACTGCCGCACAAATGCAAACGAGAGACATACCAGCAACTGGTGACGCGAGACTGACACAGCCTCACTCCGACTGACCCCCAGACGAGCTGATAGCGCCCCTTAAATGCACGTGGACAGGCAACCTTTCCGCTTTCCCACCAGAGGGAGTCACCAAAGCTGCGATTACCACAGCGGCGCCACCGCCAAAAACGGAGGGCAACTGCTTCACACAACGCGCTCTTCAAAACAGCAATTTTTTTTACCACGGCTCATGTGGGAATTAATGTTTCTGAACAGAGCTTGGGTTTACTAAAGTGGAGAATAAAGTATGCCCACTCAAGCAGCACTATGAGTTGATGCAGATGGACAAATATTTGAAAATGCGAAGTAAATGTGTGCTCACTCGCCCAAGAGGAAGTGCATTCTAATCATGTGGGTAATCCACGGATCCCTACTTTCATGTGCAAAGACCGAAGGTCATATTAATTACGAACACTTCTGAGCACACATGATTACTGTACAGTTGCAGTAACGAACTGAACGCTGTCATGCTGGTTGCCAGCCATAAAGATTGTTTCCGACATACTTCTTTTCGTGTGTCAATTTACATTCATAATGTGTAAACATTCCAGTGTGAGAAAGACATGCATATTTGCACTGTGTGGTGGACACCCATGGAAATAAAGAATGTTAGCAAGCTGTAAACCATCTACAATGAAGAAGAGACTGTTTGGTTTAAAAGGATGCACTAGGTTGGACCAACAAACAGGGTTACCTACTAACAAACGATGAAAAATATCAACTCTTGACGACTGTGGAATCTACTAATGTGTGCATAAACACATAAAATTTTGTCATACGATGACTGTATTAACCAGACTTTACTCCATGGCAGCATATCATTCTCCAAAATTTCATGTAACGTTCATGCTGCCCTATCGACTGTTTGATGCTTCCTGTTATTGAAGATGTAGAGAGACGAGCTGCCAGCCCAACTAGGAATACGACCATCGGCTGTTTCCTGCGGCTTCAAAACTTTATTCAGACCGATCTATCAAAGGGCATCTGGGAGTCAACGACCTAACACCTTGTGTCAACGCCGGATGTCCACCTCACCTCCTTGACATCATGTCACACAAGGACAGATTCTGGTGTGCACGGGCGGCTAACTGATGGCCAGTGGGCAAAGATCCCCATGCCAAGCAAAGCTGACCTAAGGAAATGCTCATAGGCATGTTCCCAAGTTAGGTGTGGCATGACTGCTTGCAAATGGTGCCAGTAGTGAGCAAGACTGCCAGATAACTTGCTGTTGATGCCAGCCCATAGTGTTGGATTTTACCAATGTGAGTGGCATTGTGTGGCACCAAGGCACCCTTACCAACACAGAAGAGCGAGCAGCAGTGTTATCTCAGTCTCAGTCTCAGTCTCAATCTGCTGCCTGCCAGGACTGTAGTGACCCTGTTGGTGGCTGACCTGAAACTGCTGTGTTAACGATTGAACTTTCTGAGTTAAAGCAGGAACTGCATCTGTGGTAGCAGCACACGTTTTGACCATTTTGCATTTTCATACCTTAATTCAACTGATAAAAAAAAGACAAAATACAAACTCCTATTTAACCCAACGCAAAAATGTAAGCACAAATTATTTCCTTCGGCAAATTATCGCCTATCTACACTCTGTATAACTACTAGACAGACGACCAGTACGCGTACATGCAGAACAAACAGCTGCTACAGCTCTGGTACTGGCAACTTGCGCAGAGACAAATTGCAAAATGAACACCTCATTAGTTCTACAATATCACGACTACCATTACCTCTAAACAAAGACACAAAAGTAACTTTAAATATCGTGTTCCCTAGCTCACACAACCAACTCTGACAATGAGAGAAAACATCTAAACTAACAAAATAACATAAGCAAAACTTAGACTCACCTCACCACATTGTGCTGATCTGGTACCACCCAACCGATGTTAAGTGCTACTGCCTCACTCACCACTTACCAAAACCAACTCTCTCCCCAAAACGTAGTGTTGGGTGTGGACGAACACTTTCCGACCCAATGTACTGTGAAGGAAAGCGAAACAATTGATTTCTGTCACCACATTGTTCCAACCCCTCGAGACCAGGGCTTGTAATACGTCAGAACGACCGAGAGATGTGGAGAGAGGACTGACGCACCTCAAAGCGTGCAGAGAAACACCGGAACGTACTGACAATATTGCGTCAAAGGTACATAGCTGGTTTTCCGCTGATCCCAGTGAAGGCGCTGTGCGGCGCACGTGTAAGGCTCAGCAACAATGCCAATGCCGGGATCTGCAGCATCGGCGTCCGGTCGCCAGCTTTCAGGCGTAGCTTCTACTCACGCCAGATAAGTAGCAGCCGCGTGTATTGGATGCACCGCTAGCTCGCGTTATGGGTGACTGATTTCAACTGAAACCAAAGTATTCGTGCATTTATAGCGAGAACCTTTCGGAATGATAAAAGACATGACTACTCAAAGAGTAAGAAACAGTGGGATCTCAGAAAATTCGTGAATCTAGATAATAGTATTTGCAGTCTGTTGGGACTCTGTCACTCTCTGGCGGATACACAGTCTGACGAACTGTGCGGTCCAAGCTGAAAAAGTCCCAGGTTTTATTCCTGCTTCTGTCCTAACTCAGTTAGTAATAGTCATATACCTTCATGTTTGCAAGTGAACTACTTGTCAGTAAGAATCTTCTTAGTATTAGAATTATACGCCGATTTTTGACATTATAATACGATAGAAAGTTATCATTAACGAATTTAAAATTTTTGTGGAAATACTGTGACTTCAGACAAGAGCAGAGAAGTTCGTAGGATCATCTAAAAGTAATGATTAGTAGCAAAATATTTAAATACTTTGCTTAAAACATAGGGAAATGTGAAGTATTTTAAATGCTAAGGAACTGAACTGCAAAAAGTGATGTTTTGAACTGATTAATACGTTATGTTAAAAAATGATGAAATTCCTCCAGCTGTATTAAGGTGTTGGTTTTATTGGCAACTAGTTTCGATGTTGTTACAACACCATCTTCAGGCCCTAAATACAACATACCATACATAAACAACCAATGCAACAACACTAATTTATGTGTTATTATGAAAAATAGTTGTATTATAACCATATTACATAATGGATAATTTAATGAAACTAAATATATTTTTGGTCATTTCAGTTAAAATGCCATCACTCTGGACATTAGACTTTACGTGGTTTCACTAAACACAAATGAAGCTGTATATGCACAGTCGTTTTATTATAGGTTAATATCAGGTATTAAAAATGGGAGTATATAAAAGCTCAAGCGACAAGCTGTTATTCTAATGGATAATAATATAGGCGTGGAACATTGTATGTTTTTATTTTGTTTTAAAATAATGAACTATAAAAAGGAGAACATACGCATTGCCAATCAGACATATGTTAGGTAAATTTCATTGTTTACTAGCAGTAAACGGTGGGCAAGGTAGACTAGAGTTACGTTTGCAAAATTCTGTACTGTCCTCATACTAAAGTATCAGTGGTGTTATTTACTTAGAGAACTTCGTTCCAAACACCATGAAAGAAATGGTAAGAGACCGAAAAAATTGTGTAAAACACAGTTGATACAAGTTGGTCAATAGAGTAAAATACATATTAATCAATTTAAATAACTATTCATTCCAATAAAAGTATCAGTTAACACGTTGCTGTCTCATCGAAGGCTATGGCCAGGGTCTAAAATAATCAATTCTAGTAAGTTTACATGGTCAAAAGCGTGATGACACACGGGGGAAACAGTTCAAGTATCGTCAAGCAAGTTGACATTAAATCTACAAGGAATCCAAGTCATTCTAAAAGTAATGCAACAGTAACACGCGGTAAGCGGACGGAGAAACGGTCATGCTTCGTTATTATGACATGTAGGACGTCTAAGTAGACAACATTATACAAGTAACTCACCATATTTGTGGATAGCGATCATAAGTGGCTAACACTAATAGTCGGTGGTGAGATGGGCGGGTTCCATGCGCAAGGCATGTAGTGATTAGTGTGAAATCAAAACTAGTGGTTCACAGATCGTAACCAAGATAACTTCAGCACCAAGGATACAAAATCGTGGAAGTGTTCCACTTACAGTATCGCGTGTAGAGATTGTTCTGTTTAATACTGATTATCAGACAGTAGTTCACGTGTTTATATCCGATTATACCTACTATAGAGTTCAATATGTTGTCACTTCGATGAGTAACTTGCCATCCTTAGACACATTTTGTACTTGGTACATTATCAACTTCCGTTATTAGTGTCAGTTTATCTTAAATTGGTCTTATAGTCCAAATAATTGTACTTGCAATTCTCATGCTCGTTTCTCGTAAATCAGTGGATACCCGATATGCTTTAACTACAACTTCTATACAACAACTGAATTATAAAGATAAGTAAAATGAATGAGTCCCCGTGTTGTAGTAGTGATCGGTCCAGAAGACTATTTGCCCACAGTAAATAGAGATTAAGCGCATCACTGATCGTAATTAACTCGAATTGACACTCGACGATCACATTCTTAATACAAGAGTTACACATCGTGTATTTTACTGAGTTTCTGTGTTTGTGTGTATTTATTAGTGGAACAACATATATGACCGTTTATATTAACTGTCATTACCTACATAGCTTCTTTTTGAAGCATTGTCATGTACCTGATCGTGCTTTTGACCATGTAACTTACTGCAATTGATTATTTTAGACCCTGGCCATAGCCTTCGATGAGACACAGAAATTATTTCAGCAACGTGTTAACTTATACTTTTATTGGAATGAATAGTTATTTAAACTGATTAGTATGTATTTTACACTATTGACCACCTTATATCAACTGGGTTTCACACAATTTTTTTAGGTCCCTTACCATATCTTTGGTGGTGTTAGGAACGAAGTTGTCTAAGTAAATTACACCACTGTTACTTTAGTATCACGCCAGTACAGAATTTTGCAAACGTAACTCTAGTCTACCTTGCCCACCGTTCACTGCTAGTAAAAAATGAAGTTTACCTAACGTATGTCTGATTGGCAATGCGTATGTTCTACTTTTTATGGTTCATTATTTTAAAAAATTTTAAAAATTTACGATGTTCCACGCCTACATTATTATCCATTAGAATAACGGCTTGTCGCTTAAGCTTTTATATACTCCCATTTTTAATACCTGTGAAACGTCCCCTTTGAAAAATTGTACAGGACTGTGCTTAACCTGACACACAATATTTTTAGCGCAACGCAATCTGACTATCAAAGATCCCTGCAAAAGAATGGCCCTGAGTAACATTAAACTATACCTTTCACAAATCACTTACCTCACAAAAATCTTCATTACTCGAACTACTGCAATACAGCGAGCGCCACTACTGCCAGCTAAATAAAAGATTCAAACTACGGAAGGCACTAACTACTGATAGGGATAGTTAGCAAATGAAAGATATTAATAGAGAACAAACAATGTATTTACCTTAATAGTCATAATATATATAGCAGTTCATGACAAATTACAAAACTCCGCCATCTCTCTCCCCAAATCCACCACTGCTGGCGGCTCACCTCCAACTGCGCAACGCTACGTGCTGTTCACATCCAGCTGCCGCTGCCCAACACTGCAATGGCAGACAACAATGCAAACCAGCCACAGACTGCACACAGCACAGCCAGTGATTCTCACACAGAGCGCTACGTGGCGTTACCAATAAAAAACCCTAAACAGCCTACTTACATAGCCCCCATGCTCCCCACAAAGAATTTAACAAATTGTTTTGGACAGTGGCCAGTAATGATTTGATAAAAATTTTTTATAACTACAATAACAAAGATATCAAATGCACACACTTATTGATACAATGTTGGTCAAAAGCGAAAATTTTCTCACAGCCCATAAAGACAGTCCTAATCGTTCATCACAGTAAAATAGCAGTGTTTTTCTCAAAGTCTGAGCAGTAAAAGAAAATGCACACGGAAGTAGTGGATTTCCATGCAGTCTTGAAGAAGTAGTGTTGTCCTTCCAACGGAAAGACAGTGCTGACTCTCGACATGCAGACAAGTAATGGGTCACAACAGAGCAAACCCACAGCAGAGTCATTCGAAGTTTTGAAGAATATTGGTAGGTAGGTCATCACAGAGTAGACCCACTGTAGTCCTGGTAGAGATTACGGTATTGGTGGGCCATCAAAGATGCAGACCCTCTGTAGTCCTTGTAGAGACGGCCAGCAGCCATCTGTTGCGACTGTGCAGGTGCACAATCACCATCGAAGAGTCTTGCGGAGAATATAGCAAGTCCATAAACCACCACTTGTCCACTCACAAAAAATTTGTTTGACATGTCCTTAGAACCAGCAATGCTGTTATCCAGTCCCTTGCTGAATTATTAACACACATGCAAACACTATCAGTCCCTACTTCTCACATATTGTCCATATACTGTGACCAACAGAAACGTGTGCAGTGAAATGTAACTTACAAGTTGCTTAATTTGATGAACTGGTGTCAATTACAATTTTATAACATAAGAATACAATAACAAAGGTACAAAATACATCATTAAAACATAACAATACAGATAACATTTGTAGTAATACAGACTTTACAAAAGAATAGAAATATACATATACATCAGTGTTACAGGAATTATGACATAAGTACATACATAAAAGGTCTGAATAACTTTCGAAACATCAACTTCACACATGAGCATTAAAACAAAACAGAATAAATAATGTCTAAACATCTTTACAAAGAAAATAACATATTATAAATGCAAATTATATTTGAGGATAACAGTATTCCTCATCATAGTGAATGTAGCTTAGTACTAGAACAGAAAAAAAATTTCTATGAAACAGTACACAGAGACAGGAAGAAAAGAAATACACAAGGGTACACAAACACATAGCATAATAATACAAAAGGAAAGTACAGGGTTTGTTTTACTGCAGTATTTTGCAAACAAAACTTTCTTTACTTCTCGGAGATCTCCCTTCATTCCTCATTATCTCCAAAAGTCCTATCTATACCAGCTTTCTGTACTTTTCTCGTATAGCCTCTCAGTGCATTTCTTTAAATTCATCGCAACTCATTCTCTTATAGGCTACCCCCTCTTAAGCTAACTTAAATCTACTGAGCTCAGATGCTAAACTAAGGGACAAGGCAATGCAGCAGCACAAAACAAGTAACACAAACAGCAAGGACAAAAAAATTCAAATTTGCAAAGCAAGCTACAGTAAATCTAAATTACCAAGCAATTCTATATTACAACTAATATGAGGCAGTGCGCAGCAAACAAGAAAAATAAATCAGTAGTAAACTGGCTTAGCAGAGTAACACAAATTCAAATTCAGTAACACTATGCCTGGCAAACAGCAGCAGAAAATGAAATACCTAAACATGACATAGCTCAAGCAGAAAAAATAGTACACTAAAGATAACAATGCAGATAAGGGAAATGTATAATCACATCTTACTGTCTAAGTAATTAAAGTGGTGCACCACAAGAAGTTATTCTACCAAAAAAGTTACCAAGTACTTGAAAAGAACATGATATATGCAGTTACTGTTATTAGTCCCTTCTTATTGTTCTTTCCATTCCAAGAGCTCCTTTTTCGAAGAATGTGGGTCATAAAATAATTGTTTAATAGATCTGTTGACAGAAAGTGTTCACATTAGCAAATGCATTTAATTTTATTTTATAAAACCAATGCTGCAAGACAGCTGGAAACCAGATATCAAATGAAATAAGCAACTATGTACAAAGTAAAGCATAAAATAATCAATCAGTGGAGTCATGAGGCATTTCATAAGTTAGTAGAAATTCTCTCAATTCTCGTAGATAGACACTTGTCCTAATCAGGTGTGCAGATGTAAGAATGTTTCCAAGTAATGAGTGTGTCGTATTTGCGGTGCTTTCTACAAAGGAATGTCAACAGCGAGGATAATGGCCTCCCTTTTTTTCCACCTGTACCTCTGAAAGGCACACACTAATGGCTTTTTATGGTTTTTTTTTTTTTTTTTTTTTTTTTTTGGCGACTGTCGCCCAGCTGGGTGCCCACGACGCATTACGTGCAGGTGGTCACTTAACTTTCTTACCGAAATATTTACGACACCAGTTTCCGCTACAGTGACAGTCTCATATAAAAATGTTTCACAGGTCAAGAATTTGCGTTACAAATCTGTAGAAACAAAATCCTGTAAATATAATAGCGTCCAAAAAATTTTCGCCAGCATTATGATACATTCACGCATGTACACACATTTCATAGTTCTTAAAGTACGACTCTTGGTTTCCAACAACCTTTTTCACAAACCAGAGTACCTAATCACTACTCATTATTCCTTACCTTATTCGTCGACACTTCTTCAATATTTCATCATAACAGATAAGTAGCGTAATCAAATACTTCATATAGCATCAGCTTATTGATCATAAACATACCTCAGCAGCATAATACACATCGTCGTCGTAAAAATAACATCATAACACCTCAGTCAAATCTCAAAATCGTCGTAGCTTCCTCCAATAATTTCAAAACTTTAAAAAATATTCTCTGCTCATTTCAATAGTGTCATATACCTCAAACGTACCTTAAAAATCATGATCCCATACCAAATACATCATTCAACGCTCTCATAGTATCACAATGGTTCTGAAAAAATATGAACAGTTCACAAAGTACAGACTAAATACAGTTTCATAAGTGTGAAGTTATCCAACTGTGTAATTATGTAAACATCTGTCACTGATGTAGTAAAAAAAATGTTTGTCTCTCAGTTAAATGATCAGATAGCTGTGTAATTTGTGTGTTAGAGAAATATGGTACCGATGTGTAAAGTTGTTTAAGCAAATACCATATTAGCTAGGGCTCCTTGTGCTTGCCAAACACATGGTACACAAAGTAAGCGTGTACCCCCCTGAGGATTAATGTAATTATACCCTCAGGTGTTACAGATTACAGCAATGGAATGAAATATATCACGGAAAACCCTTGTATCAATGTACTTCAAATATCTTAAAAAATGCGTGTTTTAAGTGCGAAATTAATCACTCAAATACGTGTCCTGTACCGCTAAATGTGCGTCTTGCTGTAAGATAATTTCTGTGGAAGTGTCGTAGTTATCGTCCTCCGAAAGCTAAGTTCTGCAGAAGCCAATGTACTTACCTCATGATACACCAAATTTCAAGTACAAAATGTTGCATTAAAATCTCATTAGCAGTACTGGTAAATGTTCTAAGTATGTGAGCCTTATAGTCGTTACGCAATCGTGCAACTAACAAGCAAGAATGTACACACACAATAACACTGTGACGTCTGTTCACTATAACAATGCATTCGTAATTTCCGTTTAAAAATGTTCCCTAGGTTCTAGACTGGATATTTAACTTCGAACATTGTTGCATGTTAACAGTTTCTTTAGTCTGACAAAGCATACTAGAAATGTGAAGTGAAAAGTTTTATACCAAAGACTAAGTTAAAAAGCAGATTATCTCTCAATAAATGGTTTTACATGTGAAATGTGGTGTAAACCTTTACTCTTCCTAGTACGCAGAGTTTCAACTTCAGCGCAATTAGCATGTGGTATACGTCGGATTCTGTATGGTCCATTGTCAACTAGAAAGAATTTGTGACTTACGTGTTTCTTCTTATGTGACAATGAATGAGCTTTAATGAGAACTTTCTGACCAACATACAGTTTCTTTGCATTTGCTTTACCGTGTAGTTTTCTCCTTTTGTCTGCTGCAGATTTTATATTTTTAAGAGCCAAATCAATTATGTCTTTGTGTCGAAGTTTACGTGTATTCGGGAAAGGTACAAGCTCTCTGATTCTGTTCGGTGGTTCTTCATTCTTCAGTACAAGAGTAGGTGGTAAAGCAGTGGAATCATGAGGCATTTCATTCAGCACGTTTTGAAATAAGTGTAAATATCTGTCCCAATGCTGATGCTTTCTGTGACAATAAAGTCTGCAAAGCTTATTGATTTCTTTCATAATCCGTTCGGAGGGGTTACAATGTGGTGAGTACAATGAAATAAAAACAGGTTTGATTTTATGGTTGCGAAGCATGCATGACCAAACAGCAGATCTGAATTGCGGTCCGTTATCTGAAATGACTTTACTAACGTGTCCAACTTCACGTAAGAAATTTTTAACAAAGGCGTTGGATACAGACCGTCCAGTGGCTTTACGTAACGGTGTGAAAGAAACAAATTTTGAAGTAAGTTCAACAGCGACTAGAACGTACGAAAATCCATTAGATGTTCTGACAAGCGGTCCCAAGAGATCAACAGCAGCAAATTCTTTTAATTTAGAAGGAATGATAGGAAACAGCGGAGCACGATGTGAGATAGTAGATGGTTTCGCCTTTTGACAAAGTTTACAAACAGACAAGACTCTTCGAATTCGCTTTTCCATATTGTTAAAATAACAAGTCGTTCGAAGAATATGATAACATTTTCGTGGGCCAAAATGTGCGTAGCTGAAATGAATGTACCAAATGAGCTTATTAACAAAATCGTCTGGAATGCAAAGTACCCATAGCGTGTCATCAACAGTGCAGGGTTTGAAGAGTATGTTGTTTCTAACCAGGTAATAATGCCGAATCTGAGTGTGTGTCTTTACATACCATTTACTTTTGATGTCTTTCCAAATCGGATCTTTATCTTGTTCATGAGCAATGTCCTTTAAAGATGTGGTGATGAAGTTTTCAAAGGCGACTTTCTGAATGTAAAGAATACTGAAATTTTTCTCAATGTTGCCTTCTGTGTTACTTTTCTCAAGCCCAGCCGGTGCGCGTGACAGCGCGTCCGCAACAATGTTCTCCTTTCCGGGAATGTAGACTATTAGGAAGCGGAATTCTTGCAGAAACAATGCCCAACGTTTTAACCTGTCATGATTTAATTTTGAAGACATAAGAAATTGTAATGCACGACGATCACTGTATACTTTTACGTGCTTTCCAGAAAGAAAGAAACGGAATTTGTTAAATGCCCAAACGATAGCTAAAGCTTCTAATTCAGTAACGGAATAATTTTTTTCAGATTTGGTTAGCACTCGGCTAGCAAAAGCAATGGTTTTCTGAACAGTAATGTCATTTTCTATGGCTTCTTGAAATAAATGGGCACCAAGACCGACTTTAGAAGAATCCGTGCTAAGGCAGAAATCTTGTGACAGATGTGGATGAGCTAATATTGGCGCGTGAAGTAACGCTTCTTTCAAAGAATTGAATTCCAACTGTGCTTGTTCGTCCCAGTTCCAAATAGTATTTTTTCCAGCGAGAGAACCAGGTTTTGGTGTAACAAGAATTTGCATATTCAGAAAAGGACGGTAAAAATTTACGAGACCTAGAAAACTGCGGACTTGTCTTTTTGTGGATGGAACTGGAATGGCTCTGATTGCTTCTAACTTTTCAGGATCCGGCTGAATGCCTTCAGAAGAAATAATATGTCCCAAAAACTTCACCTTTGTCCTACCGAATTCAGACTTTTCCAAGTTAACTGTAATTCCAGATTATGCAAAAATATGTAACACGCTGTTGAGGATGCGATTGTGTTGTTCCCATGAGGCTTCTGCTATCAGAATATCGTCTACATATAAGGTGATGTGATGTTTTAAGAACTCAGGTAATATGGAATTTAGCCCGTGAATGAATGCTGCTGAAGAAATGTTCAAACCAAAAGGAAGTTTCCGAAACTGATAACAAACGCCGAAACAAAGGAAAGCTGTGTATTTTCTACATTCTGGATGAAGTTCGATCTGATAAAAGCTGGATCTGAGATCAATGGAAGACAACACTTTTACACCATTAAAATTTGGAAGAAGTTCTTCCATCGTCTGCGGCCTGACTGTTTCAGGAATAATGATAGTATTGATTTGTCTCGAATCTAAGACAAGCCTGATCGATCCATTTTTCTTCTCAACAACATGTAACGGATTGTTGTATGACCTTACTGCAGGCTCAATAACGCCCTCGTCAAGCATAGATTGTATTTCTGTTCTAACACGGTCCCTATAATGTGCTGGAATTACGTATGGTCTAACACAAAATTTAGTATGCTCACGAATACGAAATTGGTATTGAAATCCCTTGATTGTTCCTGTTTTGTGAGTAAAAACTGTGGAATGTGCTTGTAAAATCTCAAAGAGGTCCTGCCGATCAGTGTCATTACAATTCTCAATTGTTTGAATTTTATTCTGAATTAACTCATTAGTTTCAAATATGCCGTCGATATCATCCCTGTCAGTACTTGCAGAGTGATTGTTAGGGTCTAGTTCCGTAGAAAATTCCGAACTGTTGTCTAACAGAAGGTAAAGCCGATTAATTTCTTCGTCATGGTTTGAGAGCCAATCTTCAGATTTCAAAGCTACTGACTTACCTTTTTTTTCTAAACTTATTTCAGCACCGTGAAAGTTTAAGATTGCTTTGTATTCATTCAAAAAGTCTACTCCCAATATAATTTCCGTCGACAATAATGGAACAATAAGAAAGCTCATATAGAAGCTGTGGCTTTGACAAAAGAATTCTAAGTTGGTTTGTTGGCGTACATCTACACTTTTTCCAAAGATTGCACCTTGTAATTTAATCTTACGTAACGGAAGTGTGGGACAATCGTTCGATTTGTTGCATTTGCTAAAGGCTGTTTCACTAATTACTGAAATGGGACTGCCAGAGTCAAGTACTGCCGTAAATTTTACATCATTTACTGTAATGTGAATCACAGGATATGCAATGTTGTTATGTTTTATGTCGTGTTCCTGGAGTAAGATGTCCCTAATGTCTTCCATTTTTACGTAATTACTAGCTACGGCAGCTGCGTCGTCAGTTTCATATGTACGTTTCGTGGCTGCCAGCGGTATGAGTCATTGCCTATTGTCTCTTTGTTGGCGCGCGTCGTTATTGGGATTTGGAGACCTAACTTCTACAAATTCACCTCCTCGAGATGGCCCTGCTCTGTTTGAATCCCGCCAGTTCTGATGCAATTCAGGTCTGTCGTTACGATCATATCGTCTGTCGTCATGTCGGTAGATGCCATAGTTTCTTTCTTGTCGGTCACGTGGTGGAGAATTTCTCCCCGAATCGTAACTGCGCGCTGGACCGTTGCGTCTAAAGTTATTCTGTCTCCCTTGATAATAATTATTTTGGTTCCCAAATTGTCTGTTTCTCTGATTGTCTCTGTGATAGTCCCTACCGCGGAGAGGTGATCTTTACCTGTAATTATTACTACTCTGCCAACGGTTGTCATACGGGTAGTGTCTGTTTTGGTCACGATATGTGTTGTGAGAATAGCCTTGTCGTGTCCAGTTATTATTTCTGTCATCGCGGAATTGTGACGGATGTGACCTGTAATTGTTGTGCTCCTGTTTTCGCGTTCCGCGAATGTCAGTGTCAATTTCCAGTTCTTGTAAGAGCCCCTGAAAAGCTTCAATGTCGTCTTTGCAACGTCCTGCCAAAATAATATGCCGTAAATGTTCAGGTAATTTGATTAAGCAAATGCGGATGAGTTCTGAGGGGCTGTATGGGTTTGAAAGATACTGATTCTTATGCAACATATCTTCAAAATATTTCACAAGACTGGAAAATTCAGATTGTTCGAAATGTTTCATCATTATGATGCCATGTTTTACTCGGTCTTGTGTGGCTTGAGACCAATATGCTCAGAGGAAGGCATGGTAAAATTCTCCCTCACTGTGGCAATTGTGAATGACCGATCGCATTCTTACAGCTGGTTCATTCTCTAAGTAGCCACACATAAATTCTAATCTGTGTTCTAATGACCAGTTGGGAGGAAAACAATGAGAGAATTGATGGAGCCATGCTTGTGGATGAATGTCGTTGCCAGAATTCTTAAATGTTTTAAATTTACGTGTAGTAATGAACAGCTTATAGTCAAAATCATCATGTCGGCGAGTCGCAGAGCGGTCATTGTTACGTCGTTTCGGCGGTTCCATTTCAAAATTCAGTGCACCTTGCCAATTTCTGTCATAATTTCCGAAATGCGCTGTGTTATTATTTTGTGGCTGTTCCATATTTCTGTGTCCCTCATCCCGTATTGGGGCGTGAGTGTCCTCTGAAATACGTAATTCTTGTATTACCTGTGTCAGCTGATCTTGTACTTCCCGGATTTCTCTTTGGTGTTGCGTATTAATTTGATTCAGATTTTGTTTCAGTTTCCTAATTTGTTCGCACTCTTCTGTCTCATTAAAGACTACCGGTTTTGTGTCATTCAGATTATCATCTACCTTCGTAGATAAATTATTTAGCTGATCCGAAAGTTCAACTACTTTCTCTGATAATGAACTAATTTCCTCCATGTGTCTTTCTGAACCAATTTTCAGAGTATCTACTGTGTCCTTTAAGTTTTCTTGAGTTTTTGCAAGTTGCGTAACCGAATCGGTAGATGCAACTGAGTCAAGTTTAGCTTGCAGGGTCTCATGATTTTGATGGACAATAGTTTGCAGTTCTTTTATGGCTGCTTCGTGATTCTGTAATGTATTTTCATGCCGCGAAAAAATAGTTTGGAAATGCTCACAAATTTGTGTTTTTACGTCATTACAGACTTTTTGACATTTCGATTCGATGTTATGTAACTCAGTAGTTAAATCTTCACGTGTTTGTTCAAGCGTGGTGTCTAACTTTTGAAGATTTTGTTCCATTGTGTCTAACTTTTGAAGCTTTTGCTGTGTTTGTCTCTGATTTTGTTCCATTGTGTCTAACTGTTGCTGTGTTTGCCTCTGATTTTGTTCCATTGTGTCTAACTTTTGAAGATTTTTTTCCATTGTGTCTAACTTTTGAAGCTTTTGCTGTGTCTGTCTCTGATTTTTTTCCATTGTGTCTAACTTTTGAAGCTTTTGTCCCATTTGTTGCATTAATTGTAATAACAATGCACTGGTGTCTGAAACATGTTCCTCAGTGCTATTCGGCAATGCATTTGAACCGGCAATATTCGCAGTTTGAAAAGTAGAAAATGTGTCTTGACTTATTTGAGAAAAGGGTGAGGACGCAAAACCTGAATCTACAGTATTTGTAAGATTGTGTCCTGTCATTTCGGATTCCTGAGGTAAGCTGTTGCCGACCGATCGATCGATAATGCTTCCCTGTTCACTAATTGTTTCACTGTCTACACCATTGCTTGCAGCCCGCTCCATTTCCCTATGTACAATTACCAAATTACTACTTTGAACATTAGTTAATTCATTACTCGGTGGCGCTAACACACTGCTTTCGTCTTCACTGTCATTTCTCAGTTTACTTTGGAGCCTAGTATTACGTTTTTCACACGCCAATATTGTCACAATATTTCACACGATAACACAGAAAAACACAATTTGAAGAGCAAAAATAAGAGAACACATTAACATAACACTGAAAATAATATCTAGTTAATTGCAGCTGCGAAATACTTGGTGCAAATCTACATGCATGCCACAACTGTTTTACTGTACAACAATGAAAGACTGCAACTACAACGGAGATTCTCCCTACAATTACGCACTAGCAATAAACAATAGCTACACTAATTACACAAACTACAAGAAAAAATCAGAAGATTCCAGTGAGGTATCCTCGGCTAAGGGTCGACATATGAATCGTCCCCTTTGAAAAATTGTACAGGACTGTGCTTAAACTGACACACAATATTTTTAGCGCAACGCAATCTGACTATCAAAGATCCCTGCAAAAGAATGGCCCTGAGTAACATTAAACTATACCTTTCACAAATCACTTACCTCACAAAAATCTTCATTACTCGAACTACTGCAATACAGCGAGCGCCACTACTGCCAGCTAAATAAAAGATTCAAACTACGGAAGGCACTAACTACTGATAGGGATAGTTAGCAAATGAAAGATATTAATACAGAACAAACAATGTATTTACCTTAATAGTCATAATATATATAGCAGTTCATGACAAATTACAAAACTCCGCCATCTCTCTCCCCACATCCACCACTGCTGGCGGCTCACCTCCAACTGCGCAACGCTACGCGCTGTTCACATCCAGCTGCCGCTGCCCAACACTACAATGGCAGACAACAATGCAAACCAGCCACAGACTGCACACAGCACAGCCAGTGATTCTCACACAGAGCGCTACGTGGCGTTACCAATAAAAAAACTAACAGCCTACTTACACCTGATATTAACCTATAATAAAACGACTGTGCATATGCAGCTTCATTTGTATTTAGTGAAACCACGTAAAGTCTAATGTCCAGCGTGATGCCATTTTAACTGAAATGACCAAAAATATATTTAGTTTTATTAAATTATCCATTATGTAATATGGTTATAATACAACTATTTTGCATAATAACTCATAAATTAGTGTTGTTGTATTAGTTGTTTATGTATGGTATGCTATATTTAGGGCCTGAAGATGGTGTTGTAACAACATCGAAACTAGTTGCCAATAAAACAAACACCTTAATACGGCTGGAGGAATTTCGTCATTTTTTAACATATATTATACTAGCAGACGTTCCAAGTCGTCCATTTCAATTATGGATATACGAAGATTAATATGTTGTCCGTTATTGAGAGCATTTTATAAGTTTGTGCCACATAGAGGGAAGGAAGAGAATTTTTGCAATTGTTTGAATGAGGAAACAAGTAATATCGTTATGCTCATGTCAGAAATTATTTTAAATCGATCATTACGTTGAAGCAAGGAAAATGAAAATGAGGTCATTAGGATAACCCACAGATATCAAAAACATGGTGTCATGGGATCAGTAGGACGATGTAACCAGTCTATAAATGGAAAGAGAAAGGAATTTTATATTTACTTTGCGCGTGTCTCAAAAAGTGTTTCAAAAACGCTTCTACTTGCTGTAAGGAAAACGGTCAGTTGAGAAGTAAGAATTTAAAAACAAATGGTCGCCATTATAGGCAAATAAAGAGCGTAAGAAATGCAAATTGTTAAGAAATGTAAATGAAATAGGCACAGCTTAATAATGACTTTAAGGAAAATCCAGATTTGCTGTTGACAAAGAAATAATTTTGGCAGTAAGTTTAACCATGTGCTAACTGAGCCATGGATATATACAAGCTCGCTGAGGTCACACATCGGTAACAAACAGTGGAACAATTATTGTAAGAATAGTACAATGCAAGCTATCCAATATGTGACAAAATATGTATCTATGTTGTGCCTAATGAACGCCGTGAATAGAGCGAAGGAAGACAACTCTAATAACCTTATGAAAATGAAATGTTTAAATGTTGATACTAAACTTGGCCAGATTATGTGGAACTAAGTTCATGTCAAAGGTTTCGAGTCCCAGCATTATGTGATAAAACTAAACTCTGAACAGGCTCAGAAAACCAAGCAACACCGTGCGGCTGGATGCGGATAGGGAGGGGCATGTGGTCAGCACACCGCTCTCCTCACCGTTGTCAGTTCTCGTGACAGGTGTCGCTACCTCTCAATCAAGTAGCTGCTCAAGGACTCATAACGGCTGAGTGCACCCTGCTTGCCAACAGCGCTCGTCGACTAAAACATCCATCCAAGTGTTATAGCCAAGCTCAACACTGCTGAACTAGAGTGATCTGTCGGGAACTAGTTTTACCACTGTGGAAAGGCCGTGGACCCATGATCTAATAATTAGTTTCTCCAAAAATCCTGTCTTACAAAGTTTTAAAAAAGCGGGTAATGTTAAACTTAGAAAGTTGTATTTCTGAAATTAGATTTATTTGTTTAAAAACTGTCTGTAGAGGTTTTCATGAAGCTACCTCTTTTACTTTCTGAACTATTCCACTTTTATTACTATTTGAAGTATTGAGTAAAAACTTACTTTTGTGGAAAAAACTAGAATAGCAGGACAGATTAACTAAGTAATGACAGAAATTGATATGAGATAGCTATTAATGGGACTGTACCTACTTACAGTATGATATTATAATTTAACAAAAGGTACAGAAACTGAAAAACGACAGTTATGAGGACAATATCGGTTCGGTTTGAAACATTGTGGACGTTAAAGATGAAAAGTTATCAGCCTGAGAATTTTATACAATATAAACAGAATATAGATTACTTAGCGAAAAATTGGGATCGTTGTAGGGCGTCAGCTGGCGACGATACAATTAATTTTGTAGACAAATAGATGCAGGATCAGCATTGCTGCCGACCCTGGAGGCAGCTTTGAACAAGTGGTTCCTTCGCCATCTGTACCAGGATATACATTGGTAAGACAAAAATTATGACACCTGCTCAATAGCTTGTTTATCCTTCTTTGGAATGAAATACATCACTGATTCTGCGTATCTGGGATCCGACAGTTAGTTGGTAGATTTGTGGAGACATGTGGCATTAGATGTCTACGCACAGGTCAGGTAATTCGGGTGAATAACGGACGGCTGACTTGGCATACGCAGTGATGATGCCCGATGGCGAACCAGGTGGGTTCCATAGGATTTACACTAGGTGAATTTGCTCGCCTAGACATAAACATGAGTTCACTATAATGCTCGTGAAACAACTATAGCACGGATCTGGATCCGAGACACGAAAAGTTATAATGTTGAAAGATAACATCGTCATCGGTGAATACATCAAGTATGAAGGAGTGTTAGTGGTTCGCAGCTGTCAGCGCGTCTTCAATTTCTCCAGCATGAAAGCGCAGGAGAATGTCTCCCATAGCATAACACTCCTCCTATCAGCCTGCGTCCGTAGCGCGCTGCCGTTCATCTCCGTGATGACATTTCTGCAGACGAGGATCGATCGATTGTAGCAAAAATGTGTTTCGCTCGAAGAGCCGACACGTATCCATCGATCGAAGGTCGAATCTCGACGGTCCCGTGCCCACTGCAATCGTAGTTGACGATGACGTTTGTTCAACACGTGAACATGTAGGGGTACTCTGCTGTGGATCTCCATGTTCAAGAGTTTACGATGAATACTGCGCTCCGAAACATTTCTGCAGCATTGTGCTCTTTCTGCAGTTATGCCACAGATCACCACATATCCTGATTTACAGAGCAAACAAGCCTCCAAACCCCACGTTCCGTGGACGAGTCGTGGACGTTCAGCCATATAGCGCCTAATAGTAGTTTCACTATTCTTCTACCTCTTTCCGTAGATGCACACGATACTAGCACGTGGACATTCGACCAGCGTCGTCGTTTTCGTGATACTCGCACACAAGCTCTGAGTAGTGATAATCTGACCTTTGTCAAAGCAGCTTAAGGGATTTCCCTGTTTGCAGCCCATATCTTCGCTAGAATGATCTCCTGCCCGTGTGTACTCCGCTTACATACTTTTTCTAGCACGCAACGCTACCAGGTGGCATCCAACGTCGCTGTGGGCAGTGGTCATAATGTTTTGACTCATCAGTTTGGAAATTTTGGAAATTTGTGGTAAGTTCCTACGGGGCCAAACTGCTGAGATCATCAGTTCCTACTTAATCTAATTTAAACTAACTTACGCAAAGGACAACACACACACCCATGACCGAGGGAGGACTCGAACCTCCAACGGGGGCAGCGGTGCGAACTCTGGCAAGGCGCCCGAGACCACGCGCCTACCCCGCTCAGCGACTCATCAGTGTGTAAAGACTGCCGTCTATGCACTGAAGAGCTGAGTCGATCGTCGTCAGACATGAGGAGTGTGTTACGACGTGCTATAGAACACGCCGTGATTCCTTCGGCGTTGGCGACGACTTAGCCTTGGATAGTGTTAATGACGAGTGACAATTGTTTATGGTTGAACGATGGATTGCGCTTATCAAGTGATTCACTGGCCGTCTTTTGTTTTCGATATTATTTTTCGTGTGCCACCCACTGTTTTATAGAAAACCGCGCAGGAAGCATCTGAAATAATTCTACACTTTAAGCCGACAGGTGACCGTGCGTAATTAGAAACAAAGAGCAGAAATCATCTCGGAACTGTACCAAGTGCTGAGTACGACAGAACAAGTTTTAATGCATTTCCAAAGTCTGGTGCGTGTGAACATTTCTCAGAATGTGCTGCTCAGTTATAAACGCCAGTAGACATTTATTTTTCGTCATCGTTCCTGACTTCTCTTGTTCTTAGACATTTATAGCATTTTATTTCAGTTTCTTCGGGTTGGATGGTGGACCTGTGGACCGAAGATTATTCCCTGTCGCTCCCTGCCTCTTCGTACAAGTAGTTTTCAGGTCCTTTTAAAAGGTTGTGATTATAAAAAGAGTCGGACAAGACTTTCCAACATTTCCACGTTCAAAAACTAAGTAACAAACCGAGCATTTTTAATTACAGCGCCATAGTACCACAAAACACAGAAAAATAACTGTAGTTACAGTATACTATAAGTGGTATAATGCTGTAAGTGACTCAGCACACTGACGATTCTTCTTTCGTATACTCAATGTTCCAATACGTTTAGAGGAATAAATGACAGGCACTTTCGTATCGTCCTCAAAGTTTTAACTTTGTAAAAAAAAAAAAAAAATCACGAAATATCTGAACAGTGAGCTTCAATACATTTGAATCTCACATATTTCTTACTGACTTAGTTCTCGAAACATATCGAAAAACTGGGCACAAGAAGGAAGACTCGTCAGTGCACTGAGTCCCTCAAAACTTTAACTGCGGAATCGAACTATTTACTTTCGACTTCCTTTCAAAAATACACTTGCAACAAGAATGGATGTTGAGCACGCTGCATGAACGGCTACAAAATGTTAATTTAATTAAAAATCTTATATTTCCTAATTGTTTTTATTAATTGCTTTATTAATTATTTCTGTTAATAATTCAAAGGAACTTAGATATGGTCAAATATATGTAGTTTAATATGTAAAATAAATGTCATGTGACTAGAGCCTCCCGTCATGTAGACTGTTCGCCGGTTGTAAGACCTTAGATTTGACGCCACTTCGGCGACTTGGGCGTCGATGGGAATGAAATGATAGGAAAACACAACACCCAGTCCCTGAGCGGAGAAAATCTCCGACTCAGCCGGGAATCGAACCCAGGCCCTTAGGACTGACATTCTGTCGCGCTGACCACCCAACTACCGGGGGCGGACATTTAATATGTAATCATGTGCATCTAAAAAAGTGAGTGCACGATATTTAGACAGTCCTGTTCAGCGATAAATACTAACTAGCATTTGAGAAATATGGTATAAATAGGCATAGTTACATGTCACGAAACGTTTCTCATTGAGCACACCCTGACCTGAAGTCACGTAGTAATGCAATCACCCTGAACTGAAGTGGGAGCATTGAGTCCCCAGCAATCGAGAGAAGTAGAACACGGAACGCAATGCAAGAGTGGCCATAAATCTTGACCATTTTCAGCAGGAAGGCAGGCTCCATTAGCTAACAACAAGCCAGTATGCGAGCTTTTCTGACTGACGCCTGCATGAGTATTAATGGTAAGACAAAAAGCTTTAGTAAAAACACATTATTTATCAAAAAAACGAAAACAGATACGCCATAAGTTTTTTTCTGCATATAGCGGTCTGGTATAAATTCGTAGAATTATACATACAAATGCTATGGAGTTACTCAACCCAAAACCAGAAAAGTCCTGATGGATGCACCATATAAGGCATCTAAAGGCATATGAGGGTTAGAATAATAAGAATCAAAGTTCACATATTTGCTGTTAGATATGAGATTAACATTATTTTTATCGACAGGTCTCCTAAAAGACTAAATTATAGTTGTACTGATCGATGAAGGACACTGAATTAATATGAAGAGGATTTGAGATTATTATGTAGACATTACAAAGTTGATTCAGAGAGCTGATGATGGAGAGCAAAGAAGGATAAAATGAGAAATACAGGAGAGCCAATAAATGCTGATATTGAAAGTACAGTAGGAGTGCAGGTACTGGCATTAGTTGATAGATATGATTGAAATAGTTGAGATTTACAAAGATACAAGTTAATCGGATGAGAACATTGTGAGGTCGAGAATTTATGTTGCAGGAGTCGATAGTCAAGAAAAGTGCAAATGGAAAACAGGGGAGAAAACACAGGACAAGGACATTTTTCATTTTCTAAGCGTGAGACTAACAAGGTTGAGGATTACAGACCTACTACCTTCATGCACTTACTAATGATATCTAAAGTACATCACCATTTCCTTCTACTCTATTTATCTCAAAAGATGAGGAAACTTAGGTAGAATTAAGAAACAATGATATATTCGAATTTAAATTTGTAAAGCAAAAGAGATTTAGGCAGAAGTAGCTGAGAGGCAGGTTTGAAGCCCACTTTAAAGTTTTCAGGGCAGCTATGAAAACTTTTAGTAGTTTATCATAGGTAAAAAAAAGAAATTTGTAACACGAGTGGATATCGAGGATCACAGCATGGCCGGCCAGTGTGGCCGTGCGGCTCTAGGTGCTGCAGTGTGGTACCGCGTGACCGCTACGGTAGCAGGTTCGAATTCTGTCTCGTGCATGGATGTGTGTTATGTCCTTAGGTTAGTTTGGTTTAAGTAGTTCTAAGTTCTAGGGGACTGATGACCAAAGATGTCAAGTCCCATAGTGCTCAGAGCCATTTGAACTATCACAGCATGAAATGACGAGTCTGCGACAATCCAGGGGGTCAACCTGAATATCAAGATCCAGATGGGTGACAGTATAGCAGCGAAAAGGGAAGACAGACAGAGTGAGAGGAGAGGCGTTAGGCAATACAGCTCCTACTACTTCAACAGCAGCTAGCAATAAAGAACACTCCAGAAGAACATACCTGGAATGTTCATCAATGAAGATAAAATGAGGCCACAGGCAGATGCTGGTATGGCAAATGCAATGAAGAAAAGCCCGTCGGCACATTACCTGTTCAATGAGGCAGTCTAAAGCTACAGAGGTTACTAAGAAATTCATCACCACAATAAGAGGCATGGTTTACTATGAGAGTCCTACTGCAAAATTAGCTTTTCCAGACACACCAAGGTAGTTAAAGTTTATAACACGTATCAAAAGAACTGCTGGAAGCTACATTGTGAGGCAAATGTAGTAACCACATACTACATTATTCAATAATTCATATCAAATATTCTTGGGAAACAATAGTCAAGATTCCTAAAATACCTATTTACCATATCCCAACCCACATAAAAACCAAGACCCAAGCAAGAAGAGCAGAAGAAGCAGCAAATACAGAAAGAAGCAGCAAATACTGAAGATTCATCATAGAAGACAGGGAAGAAAGAAGATGGGCTAGAAGAAGGAAGAATATACCTTCTCACATCCCATCCTCAGATAATTATTAATATCAAACCAGGTGACATACTACCTATAAATGATTAGCTGGAGGTCATATCTAATTGATTTGCATATAATCCCACCTAAGGAAGAAGAGTACAGCAGCATCCAAAGATCCATAATACCACTACATGGAGCAGCCAATGATATGTTGGGGCGACTCTGTCACATATCAACTAGTTGTGTAGCATGTACATGAGTACCCAACGGAGTTGATCAAGTTTTTAGAACTAACAGTCAGGAGATTGTAACTCCAACACCACACTCTCTCGTATTGTTCACTCTGTACTGACTCCTAATTTCTACGTCTACATGACACCACATCTCAGCTGAGGAAGACTGCAATATAAACATGAAACAAACAATGGACAGTTACATACTAAATTTGTACAAAATATTTTTCATGCTATGTCAAAATAGAAAAATCCAAGGGATATTTTCAGTAAATTAATTTTAAATGACTGAAATAATGAAGTGATGAAATCTAGTGCATTTATGAGGCTATGAGAATAAATGTGGCTGTCCCTCTCATGAACAGACTGAATATTTTGAATTGATGTGTATGAGTGTAGGTTAGGTCGTTCTACTTATATGTGTGTGTATTAATATTTTACATTTTCGTTAAAGCCATATTCCCTTTTATATTTTTGTTAAAGCCATATTCCCTCTGTTATATACATGTGTACTAACGTTTTTTCATTGTGAGAGAGTTACAAATACTGTGTTAAAGCTATTTTTCTACAGGTTAAGTGGAGTAGTGCACATTCGTGTTTCTATCCATGTTACAATATCAATTTTCAGGAAATTAATTGATGATAATTTTTAAGTGACAAGAATTCTGACATGCTTTCAGATAGCATTCAACTGACAATGTCAAACTATTACAGAATTGATGATAATTTAAATTATACAGAATGGTTTAGAAATTGTAGTTCACGCAATTATTTGCAGGAAGTTTCCTCGTCTTCAATCATTTTCATTATCACTCTAAGGGTATATTATTGAGATGGAAAAGTATTACGTGTAACTCAAACTATTCATAATTTTTGGTATTTATGAATATTAATTTTGAAAATGATAGATAAAGGCCATCAACAGATAATAGTTGAATTAATGAATACTAATTTTCAATATGGAATAGTAGAATATGTGCCATCAATAAACAAAATTTTAGAATTGAAACATTTACTATATATTACAGTATATTACAGTATATTTGATGTGATTATTGAATACTGTAATATGTGGTTACTACATTTACCTCACAATATATATATATATATATATATATATATATATATATATATATATATATATATATATATATATATATATATATATAAAACCATTAATAGTGACATACTTTATTCTTAAGAATAGTTTGAAAAGCTGGACAATGCGGTTGATATCCTTTGCAAGGATCGAATATTTACGCAAAAAAGTTTTGCGTAATTTTGTGCAGTGTTAATCAATGCCACAAGTATTGATTCACCCCTGCACAAAATTAACTCGGAAGAGGAAGGATATGTAAGGTCGCGGTATAATTCTGCCCCTTAACATACTGTTTTCAATATAGAAACGTAATCTACTCATCAAGCCGAGGAATTTGATATCACACATGCCCTACTTCAAGTAAAGTGATACTAATTTGCATAGTACAGTAATCTTTGAAGTGTGGCTGACATGAACTCCATACTAACAAGCATTCCCTACTTTGCTTGTTTATAGTCATGTAGTAACGCAATCACTTTGAACTGCACACTGCGAGTTCCAAGCTGTCGAGAGAAGTAGAACACGGAACACATTTCAAGAACGGCCATAAACCTTCGACCATTCGCAGCGGGGAGGCAGGCACCATTAGCTAACAAATAGCAAGTACGCGAGCTTCTCTGACTCACACCTGCGTAGAACGTTCAGGAACTCTTAACATAGCAGGGGTCTTCGTGGCCGCTCTTAGAGGACCAATACACAGAATTCGCGTTTACGAAAAATGTTGAGTCGCACAAAGTAAAGTTAACAGTGGGGCAGAGGCGACAGGACAGAACACGCCTAGAAAGACCACACCTGATGCCTGGGAAAACATCTAGGAAAGAATTGCTTTCAGAATCACAATGGGAGGTCTTTGAAAAGTACAAAAACCTTTGTCGCTACGTTTCTTTTTTCAAAAAAGGAAAGAGGCCACAAGGGAAAGCAACGCTATTTTTGACAATTACTCGCGTATCACGTGATGAAGGCGTGGACAACACGAGGCAGCACGTGAACAGCTCATGTCTGGGCGGAATCTGAGAGTGTAGGAGTGAAACATGAATGCTATAGACCAGAAGGAAAATAGTTTCCACCCCTAATACGCTTCTCAAGCTTCATTGGGCCAAGAAACAATGCTAGTTGTACCACAATGAGCATTGGCCGCTACAACTTGTGACACGGAGTAAACACAAGGTACAGTGTGGGGAACCGGCCGGGGCCATGAGTCGAAGGCAGTCTCTTCAGGCCAGGATTGTGTGCAGATTGAACACTTCTTATTCTGACGGCCTAGAAGAGCTTTTTAGTGAACACTTGCGTTCACAGAGTTCGAAAATCTAGTAACATCTCCAGAGTGAGAATACGTCACTAAGCCAGAGTGAATGAAGATTGCCAATAGTTTAGCTAGGAAAAACACAGTTTAGCCTCACGAAAACTCAGGGCAGTTTCCCACTGCTGCTACAGTCAAGGCCAGAATAGCATTGAGGTTTACAGGTCCGCGCAGCGTCGACACGCCGCCGTCATCATATACCATTGCCAACCACAGCAGCCGCCGACAAAGCACAGTAAATATTGCGTTTTCTCAGGCGTCCAGTAAGGGAGTCATTAGCTTGTGTGTGCAGTTCAGTTCTGTGGGCGATTGGAGTTGTGTTAAGTATTTTCTTGTCATTCCTTCGTGTCCATGCTAGCCACGCATCGTGTGTGTGTTCATGGGGCTTACAAGTTGTGAGGTAAATATAACCTACCGTCCAGCTAAAATAGCAAAGACAGTAGGGCATATTGAAGCGATGTGTACCCAGTGTGTATGGTGATTCTGTAATAAAAAGATTTAGTGCAGGTAAGTGTTGTTTGTGTGTTCTAGATTAGAGGCTACGCCTTCCTCACTGAAATATTTAGAGCATGTATGACGGCTGTTATTCTGATGTGTAATCGTGACTTCATCCGGGATCTCCTTACCTTGCGGGGCCTGGGTTGACAGGCACTTCTGTTCTGTCAGATATCTACGTGAGTGACAAGTGGTAAGTGTGGTGTCACCGCCAGACACCACACTTGCTAGGTGGTAGCTTAAATCGGCCGCGGTCCATTAGTACATGTCGGACCCGCGTGTCGCCACTGTGTGATCGCAGACCGAGCGCCACCACAGGGCAGGTCTCGAGAGACGTACGAGAACTCGCCCCAGTTGTACGACGACGTTGCTAGCGACTATACGGACGAAGCCTTTGCTCTCATTTGCCGAGAGACAGTAGAATAGCCTTCAGCTAAGTTCATGTCTACAACCTAGCAAGGCGCCATTAGCCTTAGATAGCTTGTATTTAAAGAGCCTCACTTGTATCGCCACAATCTCCAGATGTCTCATCAAGAACGATGTATACAAAGGAAGGATTAAAAGTTAAGTAGTCCAGAAGTTATGTATTTTCTTTATAGCATTCATTAAGTCTCCTGTTTCAGACCTCACTCCATCCTTCGTGAGTAAGCGCGTGCATCTTGGCCGCATATTTCAATTAGTGTGCGTAGTGTTGGAAAGTCTGCCGACACTACAGTAAGGACGGGTCACGAATAGCGTGGCAGTACGTTAGAAAGCTGCCGCGCCTACTCCTCGTCTCCGATTTCGTCCCAATTTATCGTATATGCAGGAAAACGAAGGATCGAGTCTGCATCGAGGAACGCTCTTTTCTTTCTTCTTTCCAGTGTTACACCGCATATTATTGTTGTTGTTGTTGTGGTCTTCAGTCCTGAGACTGGTTTGATGCAGCTCTCCATGCCACTCTATCCTGTGCAAGCTGCTTGATCTCCCAGTACGTCCTGCAGCCTACATCCTTCTGAATCTGCTCAGTGTATTCATCTCTTGGTCTCCCTCTACGATTTTTACCCGTCACGCTGCCCTCCAATACTAAATTGGTGATCCCTTGATGCCTCAGAACATGTCCTACCAACCGATCCCTTCTTCTAGTCAAGTTGTGCCACAAACTCCTCTTCTCCCCAATTCAATTTAATACCTCCTCATTAGTTATGTGATCTACCCATCTAATCTTCAGCATTCATGTGTAGCACCACATTTCGAAAGCTTTTATTCTCTTCTTGTCCAAACTAGTTATCGTCCACGTTTCACTTCCATACATGGCTACACTCCATACAAAGTCTTTCAGAAACGACTTCCTGACACTTAAATCTATACTCGATGTTAACAAATTTCTCTTCTTCAGAAAGGCATTCTTTGCCATTGCCAGTCTACATTTTATATCCTCTCTACTTCGACCATCATCAGTTATTTTGCTCCCCAAATAGCAAAACTCTACTACTGTAAGTGTCTCACTTCCTAATCTTATTCCATCAGCATCACCCGACTTAATTCGACTGCATTCCATTATCCCGGTTTTGCTTTTGTTGATGTTCATCCTATACCCTCCTTTCATGACACTGTCCATTCCATTCAACTGCTCTTCTGAGTCTGCTGTCTCTGACGGAATTACAATGTCATCGGCGAACCTCAAAGTTTGTATTTCTTCTCCATGGATTTTAATACCTACTCCAAATTTTTCTTTTGTTTCCTTTACTGCTTGTTCAATATACAGATTGAATAGCACCGGGGAGAGGCTACAACCCTGTCTCACTCCCTTCCCAACCACTGCTTCCCTTTCATGTCTCTCGACTCATATGACTGCCATCTGGTTTCTGTACAAGTTGTAAATAGCCTTTCGCTCCCTGTATTTTACCCCTGCCACCTTCAGAATTTGAAAGAGAGTATTCCAGTCAACATTGTCAAAAGCTTTCTCTAAGTCTACAAATGCTAGAAACGTAGGTTTGCCCTTTATTAATCTAGCTTCTAAGAGAAGTCGTAGTGTCAGTATTGCATCACGTGTTCCAATATTTCTACGGAATCCAAACTGATCTTCCCTGAGGTCGGCTTCTACCAGTTTCTCCATTCGTCTGTAAAGAATTCGCGTTGGTATTTTGCAGTGTAGCGTAACGACGTAAGTTTTGTATAAATGATTTTCTTTTGACATGTGACCATGTGCAGACTTCGTCACATACGTCAGTTACAAAACACTTCAAAATTATTTAAATTCTTTTTAAAGTGGTCTCTGAATGGTTCTTGTACGAAAATGTAATTAAAACATCATCATTTGAGTCGTAAGCGCAGAATTACGTCACTCAGTCCAATTGGTTTGCGCAAACTTTTTTCAGTTTAGATGTCGTTTGTTTCTCCTCAGAAATTATATTAATGCAAGTTAACTGCTTTAATAAATATTAAAACCACATTGAATAAGCTTTTAAGACTCAAACTCGCGACGAACGTTGTCAAAAATTAATAATCTTGTCAAATAAATCAGTAAATCTTCTTCCTTAATATAATTCTTCATAAATAAATTCTCGGAACACGTATTTAAAGTTTTGTAGTATACACTAGTTTATTATCTTCATATATACTACATATGGACGTGAACATGAGCCTTGACAAGATAGGACTGAACATTTACAACATGATTAAACTTTGTATGACGTCATTGTTGTAGAAACATTAAAAATTCTTATTTTTTCAGTTTTTAGAAGCGCGACGCAACAATTCGGTTTCAGGATGTTCTGTTGCTCTTTGCCTGTCGACCCGCGACGTATAGTGGCCAGCAATTTTCTCTCTGGTCACGGCAGTGAAGATGCTGTCGCCGTTCCTTACGCCGCCCTCTCCGTACATGAAACATAAAAATAAATACAAAACTTTAGATAATTCACAAACATTACAAATATTACAAAATACATAAACAAAAAAACTAAATTAAACTTATATTCACCTGCAAACTGGGCTGACACTGGTGGATGGGTGACGCTTCAATTTCGCGTCCCAATACATACCCCACCCACAAGCTCAATTTGTCAGGCTTTAACCGAAAATAAAACTTCTTCTATATACATTACTTAACTGTTAATATTATACATTTTTCTCACATTTTCCGTAATCTAAAGTCCTTGCTCTTAGATAGATTCAATCCTTTTATGACGATATTGTTGTGACTATTTGTCATTTAATTTAAATTATGCTATTATTGTAATTCATAACTGAATAAATGGAGATTACTCCTTTTCATTTAATAGTTTCTAGTAAATAATAATTTAGTACGTTCTTTAATGTTGTTACATTAGGACAGAGCGTTCAAATTGTGATAGGTAAGTTTCAGTTTTATTCATTTGCTAGAGTTATTCTTTCCAAAATATATATTACTAATACGTTTCTCACAATAACTAATAGTACTATTTACTTTACGTCGTTCTTTTCCATAATGCTTTATATATGCATGAGGTCAAGAAGAAATCAAGCAAAAGTTTCTTTAAAATCTCGGCATGGCTTTTTTTACCTTCAGACACTTTGTTGGGTAATGGCAATTTATTTAGGAGAAACAAGCGAGAGAGCACCGTTTGGTGTGTTCTATATTAACACTATTACAAATCTCTATTAAAGGCACTCTGCTACGTTCTCATGAGCCATATAGCTCTGGACGCCCATGGTCCCTAAAATTATTAACTATCGATTTTGATTCCCACTATCCGAGTAAATATAAAATACACAAAATTCCTTCTGACCTAATAACAAAAATTTCTTCCACTTAAACCCCGTTTTAGTTATCTTTCCCTTTTTGAAGTACCGGTAGATTATTGTAGAACACTTGTTTAAACTTCCTGTCATTTCTTTAAAATAACACGTAACTATCACGAAAAACTTCACATGAATAAACTATGAACACTCGTCCGTATGTAACATATACTAAATATTAACTTATTTAGAAATGAAGGGTTTAATTTGATCGACAATATATAATCCTTTAATTACACCTGATGAAGTTTCCATAAGAAGTAACGCTTTGGGATGTACAATCTTATGAACAACATATGGACCTTCAAAGATAAAGAAGAATTTTCTACATTCCTTATTGATGTTCGAACTTTTAGGATGAGATCGTACTAATACAAGGTCTCCTACCTGAAATGAGGGTTCTATAGCATGTTGATTATAACTTATAATTCTCTGTTCAGCATTTTTAACAATCTGTTCGATAATTTTGTCGCTTGAAATGCATTGTTGGATCTCATTTACTGGTGGCCAAGGTAAAGCAGCTAATAAAGGCTCACGTATAATTCATTTGCCTAAAATTTCCATAGGTGATAATCTTGTCGTTAGATGAGGCAAATCATTTAATAGCTTTTCGAATTCAGGCATTAGTTTGGCCCACCGAGTATGTTTATATGCACAATAAGTTCTACATAATCGTCCTAATTCTTTCATGACTCTTTCTACTAAATTACTTTGAGGGTGATATTTCGAAATTAAGATATGTTTCATTCCATATTGTTTTATTATATCTTGAAACTTTTGAGTAATAAAAGCACTACCGTTGTCAGACATAAGTCGTTTAGGAATGCCCAGTTAACAAAGTAATTTCGAGTTAGACAGCGTATAACGCTTGCTGTATTCGCTCGTTTCAAAGTATATAGTTTCACATGTTTGGACCAACATTCCATTACAACAAACACATAAGTAAATCCTCCTGAACTACGAGGCAATGGGCCGAAAAAATCTAATGATAGTAGATCCCATAGACCTCGAGGAATTACAGCATATAATTTATAACGCTTAGATTTGTTATTAACTTTAACCTTTTGACAGGTTTCACAAGTCCTAATGATACTTCTCACAATACGGGACATATTTTTGAAATAATAATACTTCATAATATGTTTAATACATTTATGAATTCCAAAATGCCCGTAACCTTCACGAATATAAGTAATTAATTCGTACACAACAGTTTTCGGAATGCAGATTTTCCATTTCTGGTGTTCCCTCTGTGCTTTCTAATACAAGAAGTCGTTGAAATGTAACCACACACCCCGGGTGTTAACTGTTTCTTCCCCATTATTAAGGTTTTGTATAAGTTCCCTATATTGATCGTCATTTCTTTGATTGCATTTAATAGCAGTAACTATTTTTTAACCTTACGTTCGTTCTCCTGAGTTAAAAGGAAATAAACATGGTAATTTGTTCATGGTTCTTCCGCAATGTTAATATTCTCCATTCCTACTGGAAGTCTCGACAAAGCATCCGAAACTACATTTTGAGATCCTTTTTATATACATAATTTCATACTGAAATTCTTGCAAGCACAATACCCAACGTAATAATCTACGGTGAAGTAACCGGCAATTGTTTAAAAAGGTTAAAACTCGATAATCAGTATATACAATTGTTCTTCTTTCAATTAATAATCCTCTAAATCTTTGAAAACCCCATATCACTGCGAGAGCTTCCTTCTCGGTTACAAAATAATTTCTTTCATGTTTATTTAAAGTTCTACTATCGAATCCAGTAGGCTGATATAATCCCTTTTCATTGGTCAGATCACCTTGGAATATTGCGCAAGACACACCATAATCAGAGGCATCGGTACACATACAAAAGTCCTGATTGAAATCTGGATGGTATAACATTTTAGTTTCTGTTAATGCTCCTTTTATCTTATTAAAAGCTTCCTCTTCCTCTTTTCCCCAGAGCCATACTGATTTCTCTTTTAATAAATCGAGTAATTTAGGATTAACGATATCCTGCCCCTGGAAGAAATATTGTCAGAAATCTTACCATTCCTAAGAATGATTTCAGTTGTTTCCGATTTCTAGGACTCGGGCATCGAGCAATAGCTTCAATACGTGCTGGGTCTGGCCTAATACCTTTACTGTCCACTATATGCCCCAAAAATCTCACTTCCTCCTTTCCGAAATAAGACTTAGATAATTTTAAAGTAATTCCTCTGTCAATTAAACGGTCAAATAATTCCCGTAATATCGTTACGTGTTCTTCCCACGTTTTAGTGGCTACCAAAATATCATCTACATATAAAATAAACTTTTGTAATAATTGCTCATCCACAGCAGAATCTAACGCCCTAATGAAAGTTGACACTGTTATATTAAGTCCAAAAGGTAAAACTTGGAACTAATATTATCTGCCTTCAAAAAGAAAAGCCGTATATTGCCGTGAATGCGGGTGTAATATGACTTGATGGTAGCCAGCAGTTAAATCCATTGTACTCATATAACGAGAACCAGCAATATTAAGAAGTACCTCCTCCATAGGAGTAGGTCTGTCTCTTTCCATCTCTATAATTTTGTTTAATTCACGAGCATCCAGAACCAGTCGTACCCCACCAGTAGCTTTCTTAACTACCCACAAAGGACTGTTAAAAGCACTATATGTCCGTTTGATAATATTTTGTTCTAGCATCTTACCTATTTCTCTACTAGCCAGTTCTTTGAATTGTACTGGAATAGGATAAGGTTTCTTAAAGAATGGTTTTTGATCTTTAACCTTAAGTTTGCAGACGTAATCTTTGATTCTCGCCGGTTCATCTGAGAAGACGGCTCTAAATTCTAACAATAAAGATTCCAACTCTTCCTTTTCTTTTTCGGATAGACAATTCGTAGAATAACATTTTTCTTTCACTTCGGTTTCGATACTATTACTAGCCTCACATTGGTATACTTCATATTCAAGATCACTAGAATCTATTAATAGGTTCATTGTCTGTGTGTACTTAATCTACTGTATAAGTATTTGTAGCAATTTTCAGGTACTTGATTATTAGAAAACCTCACTTTAAAAGTACATGCCTACTTATGGATGGTTAAGGAAGAGTCTTTAAAATCTAATATAGCTTTATATTTACACAACCAATCTATACCTAAAATTATGGCCACATTTAAGTTGGCTACGACAAGTACAGAGTGAGAAATTAATTGTTTAGAAATTTCAAAAGTTAAATAAACTTCCTCAGTAATATTTTGACTTCTTTTACCAGTAACTCATATAATTTTCTCCCCAGCTACATGTAAGGTTGGGAAATTCCAATATTTCCTTTTAAGTTGAAACAATTCTTTAGATAAAATACTTACTTCGCTACCCAAATCGATTATAATATTTACTTCGGTATCTTTAATATAACCTTTAATAATGGGTTTGTAAGTTATATTCTCCTTCATCTGATTGTCTTCGTGAAGTAAACCTTGTTGCCAATTACCTTCCTTTTGGCAGCTTAATGATAAACTGCAATTGGGTCTTGTATAATTTTGACTAACAGTTCCCTTTAGTCGACCAGTACTAAAGGACTTTACTAGTTTTCCGAACTTTCTATGATAACGTCACCTACAACTTGACCTTCATTAATTACTTAAGGATGATTTATCTCTTTATCGCTGTTGTGTAATTTCCGCATTTTAGAGTTATTACCCCGATTTTGTTGGCTCTCTTTATCTTTAGATTGACGTTTTATATAACAAAATCGGCTATGATTGTTGTTGTTAAATTTTCGGGGTTCTGAATTATTATTATTTCGAGAATTGTCATTTCTACCAAATCTAAATTTTTCGTCTTCCCGTTCTCTATTAAGTATATCTAACTGTTCTAAATATCCTACTAATTCGCAAGGTTGTGACCATTCCCTTTCTATCATTCTTTCCTTCACATAATACGGTAACCTACTAATTAGGAATCGTATTAGATGACTTTCAATAATTGGTTCTCCACGGTTTAAATGCCATTCGAAGTAATTCCTATAACCTCCCCACAGTTTAGAATAAGGAGGACGGCCTAACAACTCTAAAGTTAAGTGTTGTTGTTTTCCTCTTGGCCAATAATTTTGTTTAAACTGCTTAACAAAATCATCCCAGTCCCTAAATTCAGTTCTATGCAGTACTGCCCATTCCACAGCTTCTGCTTCTAAATGTCCTATTACAAATTGAATCCGTTTTTCATTACTCAGTTTAGGAGATAATGAAGTTTCAACAGCTTTTCTAAAGATTATAGGCTGAAGTTCGCCTCCTGCTTTGAATACAGGAAATAGACTTGCTACATTTGAATTTGTCGTTATATCATCCCAACATTCTGCGAGAGACATAGTTGGGTTTTGTTTAGATTGCAGAGACGGAGTTGCGTCGGATTTGCTTGCCGTGATTTCCTTATTTGTATTGTTGTCGTCCGAGCTAGCAAATACGATGCGACTGTTGTCTCTGATTACGTTATTACTTCTACTACTTGAAATGTTTTCATTTTTATCTAATTCCGATAACCGTTTAGTATTTTCCTGGATTCGCATTACTGTACTGGATACACGGTTAGCTAATATCGATTCTTCAACGTGTTCACGATGTGAACGCTCTGTACCTTCGTCAATATTATTATCTTTGGCAGTCTCAAGGTTACTGCATATTTCAGTAATTAAAAATTTCATGTTTTCTATTTCAGTATGATATTTTTCTACTCGATGAGTTAATGCCTCTAATTCTACATTATCTATTAAACAAATCTCTACAGGTTTGGTAAAAAACCTCTTTAATAGATTCTAATAATTCTCTACGAACAGTTTCTGTTTGCATAGAAAATTCATCTCGTAACTTATCGTTATTTTTCTCTATTTCATTTACAACTAAGACATTGACATTATCTAGTCTCTTGGTTAAGTCAGTAATATCATTTCGCATGCGAGCTTTTTCCTCGCGCGATTCCTGGATATGTTCTTCTAACCTTCCACAATTATCAGCAATCTTATTACTAAGTCCTATTAGTTTTTCCCGCATTTCAACTTTAGAAGCCTCTATTTTATCACTTAATTCTCGACTGGTTTCAATAAGATGTTCCCGTAGCCTGTCTGTAGATTTTGTTAACTACCCTTTAAGTTCCTCTTTTAATCTAGCCGTAGATTCTTCGTTAGATTGTTTTAATGCAGCTAAAAAATCCCCGTTAGATTGTTTTAATTTAGCGATCGCCCTAAAAAGGGATCTCATGCTCCTATCGGACACAGATTGCTCTTCGTCTGACATTTCACTTCCCAACATTATTGTAAGATATTAAATAGTTACACACGCAGACTTGTAATCAACAATCCTATTGAAAGCACACTCCCTATGTACAACATTCCACTTCCATCTTAACACAAACTCACCGGACACTAATATTGTGGTTTGTAGTTCTCGGTGATCAGTGTGCTGCTATGGGCTGCAGAAGTAACAGCCGTCGATGCAGCCGCTGAGATGCTTTGACCCCGCTTCCGCAACTGGCAGGACGCTGAGCCGAACACCGGAGACGTCACTTGCTGCAACCACGCCCGCCCGCACCGTAGACAGGCGAAGCCCTCAGCAACACCTCTAATACCAGCCCACACCCGCGAAGTCGCCGCTGGCTGGTGAAGGCTTCACGAAGACTCGCGATGACTTCCGAAGGACTGTTGATGTTTTAAATGTTTCGTACCTGCGTGCCTTAGTTGCACACAAGGCCTGTTTATAAGGTCGCCACGGTGTAGTGTAATGACGTAAGTTTTGTATAAATGATTTTCTTTTGACATATGACCTTGTGCAGACTTCGTCACATACGTCAGTTACAAAACACTTCAAAATTATTTAAATTCTTTTTAAAGTTGTCTTCGAATGGTTCTTGAACGAAACTGTAATTAAAACATCATCATTTGAGTCGTATGCGCAGAATTACGTCACTCAGTCCAATTGGTTTGCGCAAACTTTTTTCAATTTAGATGTCGTTTGTTTCTCCTCAGAACTTATATTAATGCAAGTTATCTGCTTTAATAAATATTAAAACCACATTCAATAACCTTTTAAGACTCAAACTCGCGATGAACGTTGTCAAAAATTAATAATCTTGTCAAGTAAATCAGTAATACTTCTTCATTAACATAATTCCTCATAAATAAATTCTCGGAACACGTATTTAAACTTTTGTAGTATACACTAGTTTATTATCTTCATATATACTGCATATAGACGTGAACATGAGCCTTGACAAGATAGGACTGAACATTTACAACATGACCAAACTTTCTATGACGTCATTGTTGTAGAAACATTACAAATTCTTATTTTTTTCAGTTTTTAGAAGCGCGACGCAACAACTCGGTTTCAGGATCTTGTGTTGCTCTTTGTCTGTCGGTCCGCGACGTATAGTGGCCAGCAATTTTCAAACTGGTCCCGGCAGTGAAGATGCTGTCGCCGTTCGTTGCGCCGCCCTCTCCGTACATGAAACATAAAAATAAATACAAAACTTTAGATAATTCACAAACATTACAAATATTACAAAATACATAAACAAAACACTAAATTAAACTTATATTCACCTGCAAACTGGGCTGACACTGGTGGATGGGTGAGACTTCAATTTCGCGTCCCACTACAGCAGCTGTGACTTATTAAACTGATAGTTCGGTAATTTTCACAGCTGTCAACACCTGCTTTCTTTGGGATTGGAATTATTATATTCTTCTTGAAGTCTGAGGCACTTTCGCCTGTCTCATACATTTTGCTCACCAGATGGTAGAGTTTTGTCAGGACTGGCTCTCCCAAGGCTGTCAGTAGTTCTAATGGAGTGTTCTCTACTCCCGGGGCCTTGTTCCGACTTAGGTCTTTCAGTGCTCTGTCAAACTCTTCATGCAGTATCATATCTCCCAGTTCATCTTCATCTACATCCTCTTCCATTTCCATAATATTGTCCTCAAATACATCGCCCTTTTATAGACCCTCTATATACTCCTCCCACCTTTCTGCTTTCCCTTCTTTGCTTAGAACTGGGTTTCCATCTGAGCTCTTGATATTCATGCAAGTGGTTCTCTTTTCTCCAAAGGTCTCTTTAATTTTCCAGTAGGCAGTATCTACCTTACCCCTAGTGAGATACACCCTACATCCTCACATTTGTCCTCTAGCCATGACTGCTTAAAAATTTTGCACTTCATGTCTATCTCATCTTTGAGACGTTTGTATTCCTTTATGCCTGCTTCATTTACTGCATTTTTATATTTTCTTATTTCCTCAGTTAAATTCAATATTTCTTCTGTTACCCAAGGATTTCTACTAGCCCTCGTTTTCTTACCTACTTGATCCTCTGCTGCCTTCACTTCTTCATCCCTCAAAGCTACCCATTCTTCTTCTACTGTATTTCTTTCCCCTATTCTTGTCAACTGTTCCCTTATGCTCTCCCTGAAACTCTCTACAACCTCTGGTTCTTTCAGTTTATCCAGGTCCCATCTCCTTAAATTCCCACGTTTTTGCAGTTTCTTCAGTTTTAATCTACAGTTAATAACCAATAGATTGTGGTCAGAGTCCACATCTGCCCCTGGAAATGTCTTACAATTTGAAATCTGGTTCCTATATCTCTGTCTTACCATTATGTAATCTATCTGAAACCTGTCAGTATCTCGAGGCTTCTTCCATGTATACAATCTTCTTTAATGATTCTTGAACCAAGTGTTAGCTATGATTAAGTTATGCTCTGTGCAAAATTCTACCAGACAGCTTCCTCTTTCATTTCTTCCCCCCAATCCATATTCACCTACTGCGTTTCCTTCTCTTCCTTTTCCTACTATCGAATTCCAGTCACCTATGACTATTAAATTTTCGTCTCCCTTCACTATCTCAACAGTTTCTTATATCTCATCATACATTTCTTCAATTTCTTCGTCATCTGCAGAGCTAATTGGCATATAAACTTGTACTAATGTGGTAGGCGTGGGCTTTGTGTCTATCTTGGCCACAATAACGCATTCACTATGCTGTTTGTAGTAGCATACCCGCACCCCTATTTTTTTATTAATTATTAAACCTACTCCTGCACTACCCCTATTTGATTTTGCATTTATAACACTGTATTCTCCTGACCAAAAGTCTTGTTCCTCCTGCCACCGAACTTCGCTAATTCCCACTATATTTAACTTCGACCTATCCATTTCCCTTTTTCAATTTTCTAACCTACCAGCCCGATTAAGGGATCTGACATTCCACGCTCCGATCCATAGAACACCAGTTTTCTTTCTCCTGATAACGACGTCCTCCTGAGTAGTCCCCGCCCAGAGATCCGAATGGGGGACTATTTTTTACCTCCAGAATATTTTACCCAAGAGGACGCCATCATCAATTAACCATACAGTAAAGCTGCATTCCCTTGGGAAAAATTACGGCTGTAGTTTCCCCTTGCTTTCAGTCGTTTGCAGTACCAGCACAGCAAGGCCGTTTTGGTTAGTGTTACAAGGCCAGATCAGTCAACCATCCAGACTGTTGCCACTGCAACTACTGAAAAGGCTGCTGCCCCTCTCGAGGAACCACACGCTTGTCTGGTTTGTCTGGCCTCTCAACAGATACCCCTCCGTTCTGGTTGCACCTACTGTACGGCTATCTGTATCGCTGAGGCACGCAAGCCTCCCCACCAACGGCAAGGTCTGTGGTTCATGGGGCGGAGCATATTATTAACATTTTCATAAAAGGCCTGATAAGGAAAGGAAAATTTGAAATACGAAATAATTTTCTGGGAAGGAATCATACTTAAAGCATCAACGAGAACTCAGGAAATAATTTTCCAAGTTGGGATTCTAATTCAGTCATGTTGGACATTGTTACATATAGTTTGATACTTAAATTTCTGATGATAGCGAACGTTTCATCAACGTAGACCACATTTGTTTCCAGTAGGAACTTTAAAAGAACGAAATAATCTTAAATATGTGGCCTTTATAACGTGTGCAAGACGCCGAAGAAAATTACTGTTACCCCCGTATTTACAACAAATAACACCCCATAAAATGAAAATAATCAACTGTATAATAATAAAAGCATCTAATTATATACGCAACGTTTCCGTATATGCATTACAATCCCTTCCTGGAAATTTATGTTTAATTCCAACTTTACCTTTGCGTTCCTTTTTCATGCCATTGATGAAAATATTAAGAAATGTGATATAATGAGCAGTTTTTCGGATTATTTGCTGTGCAAGTGACGTAAAGTTGAAAATAAAAGATATCTTGCATAGACACTCGACCTACGAACGTCGGATGGTATGCCAACTGCTGCCTGAAAATTACGGTGACATAAATGGCTTAAGTTAAGCCCCACCCGACCCTTACCAAAATTGTTATTTTTTTCTAAACGATAGGCTGTCTAGGGCTCCTACTTCCGCGCCTTTTATTTCCGAACAAGTCCTTCAGATACCAGAATTTTGGACTAAATCGACGTTTGCAAGTAAGCGCGGTACCCTTGTTAGTAGCTAAAAGCTAGAGCTGTATAAAAAAGCCACTGCGGTTATCTTCTTCTGGCTTGCAGGTCGCTGATGGAGGAAATCTAACGTGATACACAGAATTTGCGGACACTGAGACTTGCACGCAGTGTTCCTGGAAACAGCCTGCATGCTATGTCACAGCCTACCTGACAGACCGCGCCAAAGGAAGCGCTCCCTCCGTATGCCCGCACTGTGTGGTTGCGCCACCTCGTCTCACACCGAGAGCTGTCAGACGCCGCCATGCGAATGACCAGCAGCCTGAACAGACCATTCTGCTATCGGAAAGAGAGAAAGAGCGCTACCAATGGTCGAAATAATGTTCAACGATGTGCCCTCTTGCACTCTAATGTAATACTGGCTCCAGTTGTACGTGGTGCGTTCTGTTATTTTAATAAGAAAATGGTATTACCCAGTTAATTGCACCAATTTATAGCGACGTTGAACATGGTATTTTCACCAATAATTGGCAAAAATTGATTTTTCTTCCTTGCTAGATTAATATCTCGAAATTATTCGACATACTGGGAGATCAACTCAAAACATCTAAGTGTCGTATGCCATTACTTTTCACTGTTGTTTGAAGTACAGCCGCACTTACACTTTAACCAGGTAACCACCATACACAACGTGCCCGCCGGCACCCTTTAAGTTCTTTTTTCTATTTGCCGTTGTCGATGGGCAATAAGTACACTCTTTACGCTTGCTGTTACCCTTTATAGCTTCAGGACATGATACAGCCACGGGCAACTACTTTGTGTGTGCATGTGTGTAAAATTATGGTACAAGTTCGTGGATGATATTCAAATCCCAGATGATGTACGGCTACTGCGGCGCTTACGGATGCGGAAAACTTGAGCAGCTGCACGAACTTCCGCGTTACATACGTCGCTGGCCAGTGCACGGCTGAAAGTATAGACGGACAAGGTTGCAGTTCATAAAAATATTCACACGGTTGATCCTAAGCAATGTTTCGTGGCTGTAGACCTTATGCTGCTGCCTTAATTGTCATTTCTTTAGCATAATAAGAATTGGGTAAATAAACTTTAGAACCCGTGAAATCTCTCGGAAATTGTTGAGCTTCCAAATTATATATACAGGGTATATCATAATTAATGACGTAATGCATACAGTTGAAAGTAGATGATACTAGAAGCAAAAAAGTCTGGGTAAACATAGGGTCGAAAATGCAAACCTTAAGAGCTACGAGCAAGTTTTCATATTCGATACTGTGAAGCAAATCTCTTCTACTGCAATGTCTTTGCTTTCCATTTTTCAGGAAGTGATAATGTGGACCAAAACAAGAAAAAAAAAGTCCAGTAAACATGTGCTCTAAAATGCATACCTTAGGAGCTATGAGCACTTGTTCATGTTCAGTACTTTGGAACACACCTCTTCTAATCAACAAGTGCTCATAACTTTTAAGGTATGCGTCTTATAGCACATGTTTACTGGATATTTTTTCTTGTTTTCGTCGATATTATCACTTCCCAAAATATGGAAAGCAAAGAGCTTGTAGGTGAAGAGATTTGCTTCACAGTATCGAAGATGAAAAATTGCTCGTAGCTCTTAAGGCATGCATTTTCGACCCTATGTTTACTGACACTTTTTTGTTTCTAGTATCGTGTACCTTCCAGCTGTATGGATTTACACCATTAATTATGACACACCCTGTATAATATTATTTTTAAGTTGTGACTTTTATTTTATGAGTTGTTATTTAGTGAAGGTGAACTTGCTTTAGGAGAACTGCATGTTTATGCCCTTCAACAACTGCTTTTACTATTGCTGACACGACCTCACTTGTTAATTGGAAGCCTCGAGGCGTGGTACATAACGAAACGCAGTTTGCTTCTGGTAAACCCCGCGGACCGTTCGGCTTTCAAGCGGCTGCACGGAGTGGCCGGCCGGAGTAGCCGAGCGGTTCTACGCGCTACAGTCTGGAATCGCGCGACCGCTACGGTCGCAGGTTCGAATCCTGCCTCAGGCATGGATGTGTGTGATGTCCATAGGTTAGTTAGGTTTAAGTAGTTCTAAGTTCTAGGGGACTGACGACCTCAGAAGTTAAATCCCATACTGCTCAGAGCCACAGAGCGCCGTCGCCGTGGTAAGTGGCCACCGCCGCAGCCGCCACCGCCTGTTAACGTTAAGGACTGCCGGCAGGTGTGCGCTCGTGGTCTGGCTGCCCTCTTCTACCTGGCTTTCATCGGCACCACTCAGTAACAGCTGTGACGCACCGTGGATCCATGGAACTGCTTGCTGATAAACATTCTGTAATCCTCGTGGTGATTTGTTCCATTTTCTACCTGCCCTCCTTATTATTTTCTGGTTTGTACCCGACCCTCAGAGTTTTACTCGGTTGGCTCCTTGGTCGTAAATACAGTCAGTAGTATTGTACTAAGACACTAGTTGTCGTTTGAAAATTTGTCCCGCTATTATATTGCCTTTCCTTTCTGGGTTGTACCCGATCATTAATGGTCTAATTAATCATCTCATGGTCGTAAATACAGCCGGAACAGTTGTACTAAGACACAGGGACCTTGTGGCTAGATTTAGCTGTTAACAAATTCAATTCTCTGATTTTAGATGCATTTCTCAGTCATTAGTTACAATCTGAACAACGTGTTGTACTAATCTATTCTGGTCCCGGCGGAGGTTCGAGTCCTCCATCGGGAATAGGTGTGTGTGTTTGTCCTTAGGATAATTTACGTTAAGTAGTGTGTAAGCTTAGGGACTGATGACCTTAGCAGTTAAGTCCCATAAAATTTCACACACATTTGAACATTTTTTTACTAATCTGTTCGTTTCTGTGTCTGAAAGACCGAGTCATTTTTGGTGTATTTTAGCTTGTGGTTCCGCCGAGTGAGTTCTCTTGTAATAAATGTTCACAAGTAGTGTTTTAAGACGTTCCTCCGGAGCGGTCATAATAACTGGTTCCAGCGCGCCCTCGGACTGGTCCCCGCGCAGGCCGCGGCGCACGTTTTCCCGGTGTCAGTTCCGCAGCAGTAACGTGTCCGACAGATGACGTTGCCCCACGCCGATCCCGGACGGGTAAATGGAGCAAAAGACTAGCCGGCGCGAAGGCTGCAGCACACGTCTCCTTTTCCTGCTGGTGATGCCGCAGAAACTTGTTCGGCAGCTTACGTTGCCACACGCCGGTCCCGGACAGGTAAATGAACAGAAAAAATGAGCGGAATACCAAATACACGTCGATATTCTTATCCAGTCTACATTCCCTTCCTCGTGTCAGAGCAGCCTTTCCTGTTCTCAACGTACGCTCGAGACGGGACACTCAAGTTAACGAACTATTTATGAGAACGTCAGTCACAACTGACCATGGGGGAAAACCTGGCAGTCTTAAGATTCAGTGAGCCGTGAGTTCTCCCTGTCCAATATTAATTAGTTGTATACTGCCTGTCTGCAGCGGAATTAACGAACTAACTCACAATTTTCACCACCGATTACGAGAAAATTATACGCTTATGCGTTAGCGCGCAGTATGACATAGGTCTTCGCGATCTACTGGTCACGTAAGCTATCGATCAGACCACGGTTCGACCACTATAGTTTGGCATTCAACAATCTGGCAGACCCGACAGTCCTGCACGTACCATAATTTTTTACTTACTTTTACGTCGTCGCGTGTAATAGTACTGTCACACGCCTTCGAGAAACATTGCAACCGTCCGGCACGGCGCCTCGCCTGTAATAATTTTCTGCCTCACTGAACGATGATATTCTCGTCAAGATAAGCCAGTTTCATTGTTAGGCCGGGAGACGACCATAGCATAACTGGTCGAAGAATGGTTCATATGGCCCTGAGCACTAAGGGACTTAACATCTGAGGTCATCAGTCCCCTAGAACTTAGAACTGCTTAAACCAAACTAGCCGAAGGACATCACACACATCCATGCCCGAGGCAGGATTCGAACCTGCGACCGTAGCGGTCGCGCTGTTCCAGACTGTAGGGCCTAGAACCGCTCGGCCTCTCCGGCCGGCAAAGTGAAAAACATGTAGATGTCGTAGAAGAGCTACTGACGATGTGATATTACATCATAGACTACATCTACATCTACATTTATACTCCGTAAACCACCCAACGGTGTGTGGCGGAGGGCACTTTACATGCCACTGTCATTACCTCCCTTTCCTGTTCCAGTCGCGTATGGTTCGCGGTAAGAACGACTGCCGGAAAGCCTCCGTGCGCGCTCGAATCTCTCTAATTTTACATTCGTGATCTCCTCGGGAGATATAAGTAGGGGGAAGCAATATATTCAAGAACTCATCCAGCAACGCACCCTCTCGAAACCTGGACAGCAAGCTACGCCGCGATGCAGAGCGCCTGTCTTGCAGAGTCTGCCACTTGAGTTTGCTAAACATCTCCGTGACGCTATCACGCTTACCAAATAACCCTGTGACGAAACGCGCCGCTCTTCTTTGGATTTTCTCTATCTCCTCCGTCAACCCGACCTGGTACAGATCCCACACTAATGAGCAATACTCAAGTATAGGTCGAACAAGTGTTTTGTAAGCAAACTCCTTTGTTGAAGGACTACATTTTCTAAGGACTCTCCCAATGAATCTCAAACTGGCACCCGCCTTACCAACAATTAATTTTATATGATCATTCCACTTCAAATTGTTCCGTACGCATACTCCCAGATATTTTACAGAAGTAAGTACTACCAGTGTTTGTTCCGCTTTCATATAATCATCCAATAAAGGATCGTTCTTTCTATGTATTCGCAATACGTTACATTTGTCTATGTCATGGGTCAGTTGCCACTCCCTGCACCAAGTGCCGATTCGCTGCAGATCTTCCTGCATTTCGCTGAAATTTTCTAGTGCTGCAACTTCTCTGTATACTGCAGCATCATCCGCGAAAAGCCGCATGGAACTTCTGACACTATCTACTAGGTCATTTATATATATTGTGAGAGTGACAAGGAAGACACGCCCACAACTAACATCTCTTCGGCTGAAGCGTCAGAAGCCTTAAATACTTTTGTGAAAGAGTATTCAACAATGCAGTGATTGAGCAGTTACGAGTCTGGATATCAAACAAAATAATTTTTGTCATACGAGAGCTCAATTCATGAAACAAGTTAGCATTTCTGCAATGTCCCAGAGGGTTCAGAAAAATCTTCATTAAACCATTAGCGTCAGATACAGTCAGGCATATTCCACATCCTCGACAACGTCAGAGATTTTTGCTGTTTCTAAGACAGTGTTTTCAATTAAACTGTACCATATTCTTCAAATGTCTCCAAGCACTATAGGACTTAACATCTGAGATCATCAGTCCCCTAGACTTAGAACTAATTAAACCGAACTAACCTAAGGACATCACACACATCCATGCCCGAGGCAGGATTCGAACCTGCGACCGTAGCGGTAGCGCGGTTCCAGACTGAAGCGCCTAGAACCCCTCGGCCACACCCGCCGACATACCATATTACTGTAACAGTTGTTAATAATTCGCTTGTTCGTGATATTTTCAAATCAATGGTGCTTATTTCATTTTGTAATCGGATTGCAAAAATGATTCCTGTGTATTGAACCTTTCTAAAATTTGCAGGATTAAGCTGATTTAAAACAGCAGTAAATTATTCGACATTTAATCAATTTTCCCTTTGCAGGAAAGTTGTATACTTTTCATTTTTTCTGTTGGGAGCTTAGAATTTAACTCTCATGTTATGCTTCATAAATAACAGTTAATTGTTTCCGTACCTGAAAACTACATATTTCGCTTATATCCTTCTTTTCAAAACCAAGTTTTTAAAAATAGCGTTGACCATCCGGAAAATCTAATAATCCGTCATTCACAGGCCCCAGAGACTGCAGGGTAATCAAGGTTCTACTGTGAGTGTCATACCACAAGTCACATTAAAATCATTACGTTTTCGGAGCCTTGCGTCATACTTTACTAACTTAATTTTTATTGCCCGAATAATACGTTTCAGGAGGTATTTGGCAATAATTGTCTTTCGGATACAAGGTATGTTCAGTGTACAGTAGAATACTGTGTCGAGGCTAAATGTTATTTGCGTACAACATTCTGTAATATGAAGTACTTGAAGATCACATCAGTTTCACTAAACCTGCCACCACTGCCGCTCTCAAAGGACTAAACATTTAAATAAAATGTGAAATGAGTAGAATTTCCGAAACAGATGTGTTTGCTCTGCTGAATGGTAGTTAGTAGTTCAAAGCGCGCAGAGTCATGTGGTGAGAAAAAATACGTTTAGCACTTATTGTTAGACAAGCTACAGTTCACGTGTTGCATCTCTTGCGTGTAATTATTTTCCATCTGGGACACAGAATTACGAGAAAATACTGATGTCATATGAATTAACATCTTTAAAATGGCTGAACAGCAACTGTACGACATTTACTTGGACATGAAGAAAAGCTGCCAACCAGTTCTAAACAAGGGTTTGTTGGAATCCTTAACCTAGGTTTCGAAGTTTTTAAATTTCCTTCTTCGCGAGGTGTCATGTGCCCTAAAAACGTCATTACTAGTTTCAAAAAATTTTTAAACAAAACAAAGAAGTAATAACTGTTGTCACAAGAATCTGTAAGATAAGCGTACTCAATTGTTACATCACACGCTGATAAAATTCACTGAATAAAGCTAAACGGCTTTTGTCATATGAGGCATTTATCTTAACAACACAAATAATCACAATCCATGAGTTAAGACTGCAGTACCACAGTATTTCAGATGTGAAGCTTAAATGCCAAATAATGTGGCCCATTAATATAAGGCTCTTGGCAACGTAAAATGTCTACTAGTGCACAATAAAACATAATGAAAAGGTCTGGATTGCAATATTACGCATATGACAAAAAACAGGTGTCAATTGAACAAATGTACAGGTTCTAGCGCTAAGGTGAGCTACATGCATAGGATGCTAAACGAGTGTGCGCCTGAACTGCATTATGTAGATTATGTAAAGTAAAATAGAAAGGAAAATCTTGCCTTGTTTAAGGTCCCTGTTAGTCTATGCTGACATAAAACTAAGCAGCTATAAAACTCCGTGTAAAAATCGACTTTGAAAACATTCTCGTAATAGAGTAATACCGCAATGACATTTTCTGGTCATGTAGTACAAAAAATAGTAAATACTATCCAGAGGGACAAGTAAGAGGGGGAGGGAGGGGGTGATAAACTAAAATTTATTAAAACGTAATTGCAGAAATGGAGAAACTTCCGCTCGGCACTAAACGAGCTTACAAAAAGTAGCAAATAACAGGGTAACCCTTCAACATTTCGCCGTGCATGTGGTTAATAGTTCTACTAAAAGTAATAAACACTGTGAAGACGGGGGAAGGGGGAAACATGAACTAAATTATATTCCAAGCTAATTGTTAAAATGGAGAAATTTCCGTTTAGGTTTAGAGAAGATTACAAATAGCAGATGAAGCAGAACAGCCAACAAATTCCAAAATTCAGATTAGGGTCGAAACATTACAAGAATATTCTGTGTCGCAAAGGCTGAAAATAACGCTACGTAAATGGAAAAATTGTCTTACAACTCAAAAACGATTTGTTGGTTAATTGATTTGGAGGAGGGGACCAAACAGCGAGGTCATCGGTCCCATCGAATTAGGGACGGATGAGGAAGGAAGTCGACCGTGTCCTTTCAAAGGAAGTGATTTAGGTAAAACACAGAAAACCTAAATCAAGATGGCTGGTCGCGGGTTTGAACCGTCGTCGAGTCGAGTGCTCTAACCACTACCCCACCTCGCTCGGTCTCAACAAAAAGGAATTAGATTACTGTAACGGGAAAATGCCTTAAAGAAAACGGCATGCTCGCCAAAGCTAGCACGGTAAATACGAGAGTTGGAAGGTAAATAGTGGCAACTATTTATTCACAACAGATTCAAAAGAGTTACATGTTTGCACCTGTTACTGTCCTTCAAAGTAGTCACCAGCGTTGTGTAGAACCCGTTGCCAGCGATGTGGAAGGCGTAGTGTACTGTTAGCAGAGCTTGTTCTGTTGATGGTGCGAATGGAGCGATCTACTGCCTGTCGAATCCCTGGAACAGTTCTGAAGCGAATGCCACGAAGCCAAAACTGAAACGCCAATGCAACTAATGGCGTCATTATGGGTCGCCGCGAAACTCGAAAGTGTGTCGGAGCCTTAGTATGGTGAAAGTTATGATGATTCTCATGTACGACTATGATGCTGTTATCCTAACGCATTACGTTCCTCCACGGCAGACCGTCAATGCACAGTATTATTGTTCGTTTTTGGAACATCACCTGCAACCAGCTTAGCGAAAGAAGCGGCGACACTTACTGCGCAATCCACCCGTCATTTTGCGCGACAATACGCCGGCGCATACAGCGCAATCTGTGGTTGCTCTGTGCGGTCGATGGGACTGGGAAGTACTGTACCATCCGTCATACTCCCCGGACTTAAGTTATTGTGTCTTTGATTTGATTCCGAAGATGAAGGAACCACTTCGTGGCATTCACTTCAGAACAGTTCCAGAGATTCGACAGGCAGTAGACCGCTCCATTCGCACCATCAACAGAACAGGCTCTGGTAACGGTATACTACGCCTTCCACATCGCTGGCAACGGGTTCTACACAACACTGGTGACTTCTTTGAAGGACAGTTACCATTGCAAACATGTAGCTCTTTTGTATCGGTTGTGAATAAAAAGTTGTGAATAAAAAGTTCCAGCCCTCCTATAAGCTATGCGGCCGTGAGCAGCGGCTTAAATCCGTCGAGGAAGTTCTTACTTGCCAGCTGTAGCTGATGGTTCAAGATGTTACCCTCTCTTTTATCTAAATGCTTAAATATTTCAAGTTCTTCTAACAAATCTAATATCCATAATTTTACCTCTCTACGTGAAACTACTGTTTCATGCAGTTCCCTCCGAGAATCTCATAAATGAGTAAATTGTCTGCTAAAGAAGATTGATATAAATTGCCTCCTTTGTGTCGCAACGCACGCTCATTATACCTGACTTTAGTAGCCCCTGTAGTCTGTCCTAAATAATTACTACGATAACTATCACATAACATTTTGTACGTGCCTGAGGACCTTCTTCAGTTTTTAGAGCGCGTAGTAAATTTTTCTTAAAAAGTAACCTTACAGCTATATTTTTAGTCAAATGGCGGCTAATCCTGCAAGATATATTACATAAAAATGGTATAAGAATATATTTTCCATTTTCCTCTTTGTTACTCTTTTGTTTGTTTTTGCCTATAAATGAAAATTTTTCGTTGTTTTATTGTTAAGAATGTGGTCGTTTAGGCATCCTGTTTGAAGCCACTGTTGCTTTCAACGGAAGTGATCAAATTAATTTCTTTCTGTGTACCACCAAGGGAAAGACACATTCTTAAAGCGCGATTTATTAGCGAATAGAAAAATGTTACTTTAAGAACCATTGCGTGAACGGAGTCTGTTGGAATAATATTGTCGGAGTAAGTTGACTTATGGTGAATATCAAAGTTCATACTGTTATTCTCTATGAATAATTTCAAATCTAGAAAATTTAACTCGACGTTCTCACGTTGAACTTCTTTAGTAAATTTAATTTTCTCGTAAAAGTTTTTAGGCCTTGGGGGATTAGCCGAGCGGTCTAAGGGCGCTGCAACCATGGACTGTGCGTCTGGTCCCGGCGGAGGTTCGAGTCCTCCCTCGGGCATGGGTGTGTATGTTTGTCCTTAGAATAATTTAGGTTAAGTCTGATAAGATTTCACACACATTTGAATTTCTTGAAAGTTATTAAAGGTGCTAAACAACAGCTCCAATTCTTGCCTAGGTACATCAAAAGCAAAAATTAAGTCATGAACATAATAGGCGTAAAACTCTATCTTATCTATAATTCTGATTTAGTTTTGAAGAACTATTTTCTAGGGAGTTAATGTAAATCTCAGCTATGACTCCTGCTAACGGACTTCCCACACCTAGACAAAAGATTTGAAGGGAAAACAATAAAACTTAAGCATTACCTTCAATAAGCTTACAAGTTCGGCGAGTTGCGCCTCTATTAGTTTTTATCTAATATTAGGTAGTTTTCAATAAATCTGAGCGTTAAAACGTTAGGAAGGTTATCATAAAATCTTGTAATACGAGCAGAGATCAACCTAACCTGAGAAATGTATTCAAGAATTTTCATTTTGTTAACCAGATAGAGAATACTTCAACAGCATAATTGCATTAAAAGATAAAAAAGTTCTTTATTTTTACAATGTAAGAGCCTGACTAACTTTTGGATCCGATGGGAGTCCATGCATATCATAAACAGGCTTCTCAAAACAGAAACCGAGGAGGGTGGCACAGTGGTTAACACACTGCCCTCGCATTCGGGAGGACGATGGTTCAAACCCGTGCGCGGAAATTCTGATTTGGGTTTTTCCTCATTTCCCTAATCACCTAAGACAGGTGTAGGGCAAGGTAGCAAAAAATTCTAAATTTTGTATGCTTATTTTATCAGACTTACGCTTTAGGAATTACGTCTCAAAGTTTCATAATCGAAATCCACCTAGAAATACGTTTTAAAAAATTTTCTTCAGCTCTCTCCGCCAGGTACACATCCTTCTCCCATGATATTGTGCACACCATCTCTACGCTAGACTCCTTTATCTTAATTGTTCGGTTAGTAAATCGAAACAAAGTGCTGATGTATCTAGAACGCTGTGACAAAAGCTATCGTGCCTTGTCTGTATTGCGGACGAAATTAGAAAGTGTATAACCATTGGGAACTGCTAATAGGGTGACAGACAAAGAAATTCACACATTACGAGTATATTACGGAACAGCCATGAAGGGCAATTCACATAGTACGAAAACAATGCCGTCCGCCCCCGGTAGCTGAGTGGTCAGCGCGACAGACTATCCCACGAGCCCGGCTCCATTGCCGGCTGGGTCGGAGATTTTTTCCGCTCAGGGACTGGGTGTTGTGTTGTCCTAATCATCATCATTTCATCCCCATCGACGCGCAAGTCGTCGAAGTGGCGTCAAATCAAAAGACTCGCGCCAGGCGAGCGGTCTACCCGACGGGAGGCCCTCGTCACACGCCATTATTATTATTATTATTATTATAAAACAATGCTGCAAGCAGTGTAGGAAATACTCTTCTACAGATTTTCAACAGATGAGAATCCTCAGCACACACACTGGACTCGCATTCGGGAGGACGACGGTTCAATCCTGCGTCCGGCCATCCTGATTTAGGTTTTCCGTGATTTCCCTAAATCGCTCCAGGCAAATGCCGGGATGGTTGCTTTGAAAGGGCACGGCCGACTTCCTTCCCCGTCCTTCCCTAATCCGATAAGACCGATGACCTCGCTGTTTGGTCTCTTCCCCCAAACAATCCAATCCTCAGCACACATCGTAGTGCAAATATCTTCATGAGAAACCAGTGGAAAACCATAAATCCGTAGGCACGGTTTGCCACTTGCCGTTTTAAGTGTTGTAAAGCCAACTGTCAGACACCTAGCCAATCCTGAACTGGTGTAAAAATGTGCACAAGCGATAGCACAAAATGCGAATGAGAGCTACAAGCACCTTACTTGGATGTACTGTCCAAAAACAGCATTTGTGTCGTCAACCGTTGTGAAGAAAGCTGCACGGCATGCCTGTCTAGTGTTTAATAGTGGAACTAGACAGGATTAAGTGCCTGCAGAGTTTAGGCTTTCATCCAGATGCATTCACACTGAAGACCAGAAGCATCGATGAAGCATGACTTGACAAAGACCAATCAACAGAAGAAAATATGCAATTGCTGGCGAGGTAAAGGACGCATGGGAAGAAAATACTGCAGTAAGACGAGGAATAAAAAGTAGATTATGGATATGGACATCATTAATGACTAGAGGTATGACGATATTGTCAAAAATTTAAGTCAAACCCTAAATGAGATTTGCGATAAAGGTATATTTTTGAGACACAATGCATTTTTTTCTCAGGAAATACAGAAGCTGACGTCCTGAAATTTGTCACAATTCTTAAAAATGGCTTACTGAGTAAAGCTGTGGAGCACTTTTTCTTCATCTTTCGTCTGCGAAAAGTTCTTCTTTGGTGTATGAGGAAAACAGCAGCCTCGTTTAACATAAAACTGAAAAATTAATTTCAAAGTAAGTAGGAGCTTAAACAAAAATCTGTTGCACACGTTTTATTAGCCTGTCATAGAGATGTACCCTGTCGGTTTTCCGCATTAATGCTTGGTTGGCTTATGAGGAAAGCTACATTATACGTGCACTGGTAATTAAGAATTCTAGTCCTTAAAAAATGAAGGTCCATGAACATTAGCAAACAAAGACTGCACAAACATTCACACACTATGTTCTACACAATAGTCTCAAGTTTTAACATTTTAATTGTATTAGTCAAGGAGATGTAGTTGTTTAAATGTCAGTAAGCATTGTGGCCTACGTCTGCCTTTAAGGCAAATGACGGGATGATTCCTTCGAATGCAACACTCCTTTGGCTACCTCGACTAACCTAACAAAATAGCAGGAAAATAGATCACTTGGGCTACATCTGATAACCTAAGTCATCCAACCGCCACCTCTTCCTAGGGATTGGCTTGAAATTGGAATTTTGACAGTAAAGAAAGGCCACTTGGGCTATCTCTACTAACCTAAGAAAATGGCGGGAAAGAAAGGACACTTGGACTACCTCCACTAACCTAAGTCATCAACTGGCACCTCTTCCTAGGGATTGGCAGGAAATTTGAATTTTGGCGGTAAGAAAGGTCACTTGTGATATCTCTACTAACCTAAGAAAATGGCAGGAAAGAAAGGGCACTTGGACTACCTCCACTAACCTAAGTCATCCGACCACCACAACGTCCTAGGAAATAGCAGAAAGAGGACTTGACCTGTGCTGGACATAAGTCTTTATTTTGCATGCACAATTTATTTAAACAATTAGAGGCAGTATCACCATCGAGTGAAATCGCCATGGGACCCAGAGTCCAACTTACCTAGTACACAGTATTGTCACCACAGGGCGCTGTCGTCCTTTCTGTGACGTAATCCAACATGGCAGGGAAAATGAAGGGAAACAGTGTGTTCACCAGAGGGTCCAGGCCTAGTACACAGTACCGCCACCAGAGGGTGCTGTCGTCTACTCCATGATGCAACCCAAGATGGCTGTCTGGAGGAGAAGATGACTCAGCCTGCACTGGGCTGCTGGAGAGAGGAACGAGTGTACTTTATTTATTTTGGAACAATTTGTTTAGGGATGGATTTGAGATAGTATATTTATCACACTGATACAAAACACACACTCTGACATGCTTGGGGTCACGTCACACAGCCTGCAGACCTGTAAACTACTCGTAAATTACCGAAATAACCCTCTGCAGAAACGCAAAAACTCCTAAATTACTGAAATAATTTCAGTACACAGCACACAGACATGAAAACTCCTCCTAAATAAAGCAGTACACTGGTGTGCAGACATGAAATCAACTTGTAAACTGTCTAAATAATGCATTGTGCAGCCTGCAGACCTGCTCACAAAATAGAGACACACAAACAATGTGTGCACGCACATCCCGACAAGCCCTGTCCACTGGACCACACAGGAGGCTACCGCACAAGCTCCCAAACGTCGGGATGCACTGGTAACCCCCACAAAGTTACATGGCTGTCAGCTGCCAAGCCTTGCACAGGTGCCCATTTGGGTCCCTCAAGCATACTTGACACCTGAGAAATTCCTCTCGAAATAACTGATCACCTAGGCACCATTCCTGACACAACCAGATGGAAGGGAACCCCTATTTGCAGAGCACAGATGCTCCAGGGGTGCGCATGCTTCGACAGCGCCAAGAGCCACTACCAGACGCAAGCCAGCATGAGGCATCACTCTCACGCCACTGCCAACGGCATGTCAAATTCACCTCTACAGTTAGAGTTCTTTGAGTGTTACACTGACGCCACATGTCCATCTAAATAAACGCCAAGTCATCCTCTAGGCCATGTGCACGTGTGTTTACCACTGGTGGTGTAATTCCTCCTCTCTACCTGTGGTCCAGTGAAGACCTAATTGCTGAGCGACTCACCGTCGCAGAAGCTACAGAAATCCAATCCAGAAGAGAACAGGCTGCTTTCTCCGTAGCGATTCTAAATGGGAAATGCGTGACATGTGGCTGTTGTATCACTGTGCATAGCTACATACCATTGCAAGCACATCTAGAACATTCTCAATGTTGTACTGAAGCCACACCTTTATCTGAAATAATAACCAAGTCGAACTCTCGGAAATTGTATAGTGCCCCAGAAATACTTAACAAGTGCTTTTGTATGAGCTTTTATGATTTCTTGGCTTGTATGCACGGAAATTCTTGAACAGGACCTGTGTACGAAAATAGCGCAGAATAACGTCGAATGCATTCTTCCTCGCGATCCTAACGTGGCACTGCTTTTAACATACACAAACGTTCTCACTGCTATGTAGACGTCCACGTCTTGTGAATGAATGACGCATTATGATTGACTCTTATCAAATTTATCTGACGAATTAATGATGCCGCTGGTGTGGGAGCACCGAGCGGCGTTCTTTCTTTCTCCAAATGAGGCTTTCAGCGCCAAAAATCTATTTTACGCAGATCGACATATTCCACAGACAATTAAACCTTGCAGAGTGCCCCTACATATCGTCAAATACTGAAAAACTCTTACTCAATTACATTGCTCTCCCGCTGAGGACAGGAGCTTGAATATAGAGCGCAAAGCCAATCTCCAACCCAGCAATATATCACTGAATAACGTGTCGATGTAGTACACATACTGTGGTGTCACCGCCAGACACCACACTTGCTAGGTGGTAGCCTTTAAATCGGCCGCGGTCCATTAGTATACGTCGGACCCGCGTGTCGCCACTGTCAGTGATCGCAGACCGAGCACTGCCACACGGCAGGTCTAGAGAGACTTACTAGCACTCGCCCCAGATGTACAGCCGACGTTCATAGCAGTGGTTCACCGACAGTTACGCTCTCATTTGCCGAGACGATAGTTAGCATAGCCTTCAGCTATGTCATTTGCTACGACCTAGCAAGGCGCCATTACCAGTTATATTGATCTTATTATAAAACCTGTACCGTCAAGATCAACGTACACCAATTATGGATTAAAGTTAAGTATTACATCATCTACGTACTTTATTTGCAATTCTCAAGACATTGTCCTGTTCCAGACCTCACGCCAATCTGCGTGAGCTTAACGCGTGCCTTTCGGCTACCTCCGAGTGGCGTGGCTGTCTTGCTACGCCACTACACATACAATTCCTATACTGCACCATACAAAATCAGCCCATTTACATCATTCGTACATACACCACGAAGTCAGACAGCACCGAATACACTCCTCACAGGATTAGATATTTCCCTGTGAGGTAGGTGGACATCCACCTCCAACGGTTGACCAGAGCACCCTCAGCTGGCCGATGTCACTCACACAACTGTTCTACAAATTCTGACTCGTTCCTCCTCAGCACAAACGTGCTACGGTTTCTGGTCCGAACCTGCTTGTTTGCTTGCTTTTCTACACCCATCTCCAGACTCTGGGATTACAAGAAAGCATGTATTTCTGCATGGTTTGCCATAATATTACACCATTTTCGCGGTACTTCTCGATATCAAGCACACAACATAATTCTGAAGATATAGACTAGAAATTATTTCTCTACAAATCCCAGTCTTTAACGATGTGGACCGTGCTCTCGTAGACCACTGAGTAACTAGAAACGTATCCCATCTGTGAAGACCTTTATGTGAGAAATCGAAACAAATAGAAGAAAATGATATTTCCACTCATGGAATACCGACGTCGGTGGTGTAAGAGATTCCAAATCATCCCTATAATTTACAAATCCAACTTAAGTGTTTCTCATGTCTAGAGAACCAGTAAGCATGTCTTTCACCTGCTAGTTGCACATGCCCCAATCAATGTTCCCTCAACTAAATAAAGGCGCGAAATGGGCAGAAGCAGTCAACCGAACAATTTACATGGAATGGACTAATGGTCCAGCGCAAACACATGTCCATATTCAATCTTCTCAAATTTGCATGGGATCACAAAAACTATCGAAGACATACGAAGTATTAGTTTGCTATTTGGCTGTCTAGAGGACAACATGTCAGCTACATTCCTACACTCCAACAGGCCTCTCCATTCGGACGGCTTGTACTGATAACGGGAAACGTGAATCGTTCTCGCACAGATCACCGGTGCTGCAAGCCAAGCATGCATAGACTCAATCGTCCTAGAAAATAATCATCCTTATATATAGTTTATCCCTGTACTTACAACTAAATGTTACGATTGTGGTCTCAGTAGAACAATATTTGACAATGAGCGAAGTATCGGAAATACACCCTGGTGACAGCTGCAGCTCTGGAAATAGAAATATCGGTACCATTCTTATGACTTGACATACTCTTCCCTTTGCTATCACAGTACTCATGACTGGACGTAGTCATATCAGAACACAAACACATACTTTATAAGCCTGATGCTCAAGGCAAACCTATCACACACTCCCTACTACTAAGTATAATAGTCCACCAATAAATGATTGCAAATGATACAAAGTAATACTGACAGAAAATCAGCGATGGGTGGACATGTCTCATAAGTTTTTCTTGCGTGTTGTACCACTGTGTCTTAGAGAGGCATAATCGTCTTACAAACCACCAGATGTTAAAAAAACCGATCGCTACAACAAACATATGCTACTGTCACAAGCGGTCTTGGTTCTACAGGCATACACAAGTATCCATGTTAAAAGCTATATTGGCTTTATAAATTGAGGTACAAATTTACCTATGAATGAGGTGGTTTTTTGTCCAGACAAATACGGTGACGGTGATCACTGGAGTATATAGTATTAGATGGTTCAAATGGCTCTGGGCACTATGGGACTCAACTGCTGTGGTCATAAGTCCCCTAGAACTTAGAACTACTTAAACCTAACTAACCTAAGGACAGCACACAACACCCAGCCATCACGAGGCAGAGAAAATCCCTGACCCCGCCGGGAATCGAACCCGGGAACCCGGGCGTGGGAAGCGAGAACGCTACCGCACGACCACGAGATGCGGGCTATAGTATTAGAGCAACAGTGCACTTACACACCGCTGATGGTGCAACCTCGTAATAAAATTACCCAATTTAGAAAGCGATTACGGTAAGGAACGTGGTATGAAACCAGTATTTGCGACACCCTCAAGCCACCACAGCTAGATGTTTCTACAGTATTTGTAACGCATTCTCCCTCGATGCCATGTAAGAGGTACGGTGATATATCCACGGCGCTATAGGCGATGGTTGATTGAGAAGCTTCACAAACAGTACATGGTGTGCTGATTGAGGTCATAAGAAATGTAGACTAACTTTCCAGATCTCTAATGCTACGCTATCCACTACAAAAGCTGTCTGGGATTCGGAATCAAGTCCCCCCATTCAAGCACATACCTGCGCTTGATCCTATAGAGAAGTCGTTTAATGATTACAGCCACTAGTTAATCATATTTCCGGCACTCTCAGGTCTCGAAACGAGTCACCTCTCTCGAACCTATCTGCTACAGTACAATTCCATCATCGTTTTAGTTTTCCCCTATGCATCCTGCAACAGCCCTGTCTGACTCTTCGCTACCATCCCTGCAGCTTTGGGCATGTGATCGTTCCAATGTAAGTGAGAATCGAGTAGAAGTCGGAGGAAACTATATCTACCACCTTCTGCATACCGTGTAGGAACAGGCTAATCTGTGACAGGACTGTGTTTTGACCATTCGATGGGAAATAGAAGGACGAGGATTTTTGCTACTGCCCTGTGGTGCACCCCCAAACTACATACAAGTACTACGGATCCACGTCCTTTCATGTCTATCCCCCCAACATACTATCTTCGTTATTCTGTACCATCCATCAGAGGAAAATTACGAACTATAAAAGCTAAACTATCTTCATCCCATATAGAACTAGATAAGATTTTTACCACATCTCCCTCCTCCCATATATCGAAAACAAATACTGCACGCCTGCAGGCATCGACAACATTTGATGATCCTATTAAATATATAGGTATTGAACAACTGCAAAGACGAGTTTAAAGTTCCATCACCTGTACTCTAGGAGGACGACCGTATCCCCCTGATTATACTGTAAGTCGCGAGGTACGCACTCTATGGCCCTGTCTCATGGTTTGAAACATTATTTTCTTTTTTTTCTGCTCTAACACACTTTTTACACTGCCAAACATTTTGTTTTTCTGCCATGACTTCAAAGTCTGTGTCAGGTTCAAAAACTGATATTAAGACATTCCGATCCACTTCCTCTCGCCGACAACAAGGACATTACCCCAAAAGTACAGTTATACATGACATTGTACTGTGACGTGATTGATGTCATTGAAGCACCCCCCCCCCCCCTGCCAAGCCCCCCTACCAGGAGGTTTGAATTTTGGAGGGAAGATAGGTCAAGGCATCGCACAGTGTAAATAATATTGTTACTGCTGTTACCATAACACGCCACACAAACTTTCTTTCTCTTTCTTTCTTGGGGCCTTTGTCCTGCTTCAACGCGGGGTCGGCTTTTTTTATTACGGATTTGGCAGTGTTAATTGCAGAGGGTGGCCAAATGCTCTTCCTGACGCCACCCCGAACCCCATGGTACAGAAGTAGTGTACCCCAGTTGTCTGTGTCTACTGTAAAACATGAAATAGTGCAAACGATTTCGAATGTCTGTGAGTTGTGTAACTGAGGCGGAACTTGGGGACCAGCCCGGTATTCACCTAGCGGGATGTGGAAAACCGCCTAAAAACCTCATCCAGGTTAGCCAGCATGCCGACCCTCGTCGTTAATATGCCGGGCGGATTCAATCCGGGTCCAGCGCACCTACCCAGATCTAGGAAGCAGCACACTAGCACTCTCGGCTACCCTGGCGGGTGCACCACACAATATGGGCCTGTAATTCAGCGGATTACTCCTACTGTCCTTTTGAGGTATTGGTGTGACTTCAGCAATTTTCCCGTCCTTAGGTACGGATCTTTCTGTGAGCGAGCGGTTGTATATAATTGCTAAATATGGAGCTATTGTATCAGCTTACTCTGAAAGAAACCTGAGTGGTGTACAATCTGGACTGGAGACCTTACCTTAATTAAGTGATTTAAATTGCTTCGCTGCACCGAGGATATCTACTTCTGTGTTTCTCATCTTCGCGGTTGTTCTTGATTGGAATTCAGGAATATTTACTTCATTTTCTTTGGTGAAAGAGTTTCGGAAAACGGTGTTTGATAACTCTGCTTTAGTGACACTGTCATCAGTGACTTCACCGTTTTTATCGCGCAGTGAAGGTACTGATTGCGTCTTGTCACTGGTGTGCTTTATGTATGACCATAATCTCTTTGGGTTTTCTGCCATATTTCGAGACAGAGTTTCATTGTAGAAATTATTAAAAGCATCTCGAATTGAAGTACGCGCTATATTTCAACCTTCTGCAAAACTTTGGCAGTCTTGGGGACTTTGCGTTCTTTTAAATTTGGCATGCGTTTTTGCTGCTTCTGCAACAGCGATCTGACCCGTTCTGTGTACCACATTCCGCAACTTCTCTACGCTTTCATGATCAGATCGGAAGGAGGAAGACTATCTCTTAAAAATGCTTTAAAAACATTTTTATCTACTTTTTTTAAATACATACACTTTGCGTTTCTTTTTGATGGTTGTAGACGTTACGGTATGCAGCCTAGTAGCAACTGCCCTGTGGTCGCTGATCCCTGTATTCCTCCCTATTTGACCAAGATTGATTGTTGCTAAGAGGTCAAATATGCTTTCGGAACCATTTATGCATCCAGTGGGCTCGTGAACTAATTGTTCAAAATAATTTTCTGAGAAAGTATTCAGTATATTTTCGGATGACGTTTTATGCCTGCCGCCGCCTTTAAACGTATAATTTTTCCGGCATATCGAGGTTAGATTGAAGTCACCACCGACTATAATTGCATAAGTTGGGTACCTATTTGATATGAGACTCAAGTTCTCTTTGAACTGTTCAGCAACTATATGTTCTGGGTCGGGGGGTCGGTAAAACGATCTAGTTAATAGTTTTGTCCGATTGCCAAGTAATACCTCTACCCATACTATTTCGCAGGAACTATGTACTTCAATTTCACTACAAGGCAAACTACTTCTAACAGCAATAAATACTCCACCACCAACTGTATTTAATCTATGCTTTCTGAACACTGTTGGATCGTTTGAAAAGATTTCGGCTGAACTTATTTCCGGCTTTGGCCAGCCTTCTGTACATATAACTCTACTATATGAAAATGGGAAACGTTGACGAAAGTGTGAAAATTAGTGTAAATTATCGAAAGAGGAAGCGTGATTCACAGAATTGGCGCAAAGAAGTTGAGAAGAAGAAGCGAAACATTGGTAAAGAGTAGAGTAATTATAAAGGTGTTGTGAAAAGGGCAAAAATCACAAGTTTCATATTGTGCCTATACACGAAAATGCTGATATGGTACCTGTAGGTTCATGGGAGAAGTTGTTGCTTGATTTCAGGAATCTAAGTAACAATTATATTGAAAATTCATATAAATTTGGACGTGCGAATATGACTTCACTCAAGTGAAGGCATACTGAGGATCCAGAGAGGAGTAGGCAGAGAGCCAACATGTATAAGGTTACTGTAGATTTGAAAGAAAGCTTGTCTAGCAATCTTCAGTATGAGGAATGGAGGCCTATCCCGCGTGAATCAACAAAATAAAACATCTGGAACTCCTGATGGAAGTTTCTGTGTTTCATTGGCAACAAGATACTAAACGTACACTCACAATGATAGATTTATGTGTAACATGGCATTAAATGCTAAATATTTTATTTACGGAGGATAAGCGGGGAAGGCGTAATAATCGCCCAAATAAATGCAGTGAGGAGGACCAGGAATTTGCATTGGCTCATATAAATAGTTTTGCTACGCAGTCAAGTCATTACTCCAGCAAAAATAAATCCCACATGACGTATTTATGTGCAGAGCTAAACATTAGCAAGATATACAGTCTTTATCAAGATAAGTGCAAACACAGCAACAAGAATCCTCTTAGCTGTGGCATGTACTGTAAAATATTTTATGAGATTTTCGATACTGACTTCGCAAAACCACTTAGCGACACATGTCAAGTTTCACACCTTAAGATGCAAATTTCGTCTGAGGAAAACGGTCAAAAAAGAAAGAACTAGAAACAAAAGGGAACTTCCATGCTAAACATGCTAGTACTGCCAATGAAAATCTGAAAACGGACTCCAATATTCAAAAACTAATAATTCTGTTATGGTTTCTGCTTTAACCCGTGGCTGCATTGTTTTGCGACATCACATTGTGATAGTGTCCATTGGCTCAATCCACGAGGGTCACTCCAAACGAAATGCACTCTATTTTTGTAAAAATACAGTTTTCATTGTGCATGTGTGAAAGTTTTTCAGTGTGTAGATACATAGGTGCCGCTTGTTTTCAAACTTAGTTCAACCTGTACCCGTGAGAGGCGCTGTCACAGAATGTCTTCAAGATGGCTGCTACGCTTGACGTTCGTCAGAAGCAACGTGCTGTCATAGAATTCCTGTATTGTGAAAACGAGACAGTGGGAAACATCCACAAGAGGTTGAAAAATATGTGTGGAGATGCTGCTGTCGATCGCGGTATAGTTAGTCGGTGGGCAAGCAGGTTATGTGATTAAAGTGGGCACGGCAATATTGAAGATTGTTCTCGCAGTGGCAGGCCTCGTACTGCACACACTCCAGACAATGTACAGAGAGTTAACGAATTGGTGACTGCTGACAGACGTATCACAGACACGCTACCTTCTGTTTGCAGAATACTGAAAGTGTTGGCGTTAAAAAAGGTTTGTGCCAGGTGGGTTCCCAGGATGTTAATATTGGCACACAAAGAAACAAGAAAAACAGTATGCAGCGAACTTTTGGAACAGTACGAGAATGCTGGAGATGAATCTCTTGGAAGAATTGTGACAGGTGATGAAACATGGCTCCATCATTTTTCACCAGAGATGAAGAGGCAATCAATGGAGTGGAATCATGCAAATACACTCAAGAAAAAAAAATTCAAAACCACACCTTCTGCTGGAAAAGTTATGGTTATAGTGTTTTTCGATTCCGAAGGACTCTTGCTTGTGGACATCATGCCAAGTGGAACCACCATAAATTCTGATGCATATGTGACGACACTGAAGAAACTTCAAGCTCGACTGAGTCATATTCGACCACATCGGCAAACACAGGATATTTGCTGTTGCACGACAATGCACGGCCACATGTCAGTCAAAAAACCATGGAAGCGATCACAAAACTCGGGTGGACAAAACTGAAACACCCGCCTTTCAGTCCTGACCTGGCTCCATGTGACTATCATCTCTTTGCGAAACTGAAAGACTCTCTTCGTAGAACAAGGTATGAAGATGATGACTCCCTTGTGCGCGCTGCCAAACAGTGGCTCTAATTGGTTGGTCCAGAATTTTACCGTGCGAGTATACAGGCACTGGTTCCAAGATGGCGTAAGGCAGTTGAGAGGGATGGAAATTATGTGGAGAAATGAAAATATTGTTCCTAAAGGATGTATCTACACACTGTAAAACTTTCAAACATGTAGAACAAAAGACGGATTTTAAAAAAATAATGTGCATTTCTTTTGAAGTGACCCTTGTACAATCACCAGTTTTCCGTTTTATAGTACTTTTTACTACAGTTAATAGTAATTTGTGCTTGTGGATGTTTATAATATACAATACAAACCTTCACATATTATTGTTCTTCTTTCTTAATAGTTTTAATGTTAAGTTCCAACATAAGCAGTACAACAGATGAAAAACATTAACTGATCATACTGTATGGGTTTATGTTAAAAAAAATTAGCCGGTCGCTGAAGTGCCTGTTCAACAGAAGCTAACATTCGTGTTGTCAGACCTTGTGTACCACCGCCATGACAGTTTCCTGGAAATACTACACCCTGGCCTGCTGTCGGTTGTGACAGCCGTTCACTGACATTGTTCCAGACCATTCGGCGTGACACACACTCAGATGGCAAAAGTTATAGGCTGCCTCCTCATACCATGTCAGACCTCATTTTGCCTGGCGTAGTGAACGACTTGGCGTGGCATGGACTCAACATGTCGTAGGAAGTCCATTGCAGAAATATTGAGCCATGCTGCAACTATAGTTGTCCATAATTGTGCAAGTGTTGCTAGTGCATGATTTTGTGCACAAAGAGACTTCTCGATTATATCACACAGATGTTGGATATTATTAATATCTGGCGATCTGGGTGGCCTAGACATTCGCTTGATTTGTTCAGAATGCTCTTCAAACCAATCGCGAACTATTGTGGTCCGGTGACATGGCGGTTTGTCATCCCAAAAACTTTCATCATTCTATGAGAACATGAAGTCCATCAATGGCGGCAAATAGTTTCCAAATAGCCGAAAATAATCATTTCCAATTAGTGGTAGGTTCCATTGGACCAGAGGACACACTCCATTCCAAGTAAATGCAGCTCTCACGATTGCGCAGCCACCACCAGTTTCTACAGTGCCTTGTTGACAAGTTACACTACTGGTCATTAAAACTGCTACACCACGCATATGAAGTGCTACAGACGCGAAATTTAACAGACAGGAAGAAGATGCTGTGATATGCAAATTATTAGCTTTTCAGAGCATTCACACAAGGTTGGCGCCAGTGGCGACACCTACAACGTGCTGACATGAGGAAAGATTCCAATCGGTTTCTCATACACAAACAGCAGTTGACCGGCGTTGCCTGGTGAAACGTTGTTGTGATGCCTCATGTAAGGAGGGGAAATTCGTACCATCACGTTTCCGACTTTGATAAAGGTCGATTCTGTAGCCTATCGCGATTGCGGTTCATCGTATCGCGACATTGCTGCTCGCGTTGGTCGACATCCAATGACTGTTAGCAGAATATGGAATCGGTGGGTTCAGGGGGTAATACGAAACGCCGTGCTGGATCCCAACGGCCTCGTATCACTAGCAGTCTTATCCGCATGGCATGGATCGTGCAGCCACATCTTGATTCCTGAGTCAACAGATGGGGACGTTTGCAACACAACAACCATCTGCACGAACAGTTCGACGACGTTTGCAGCAGCATGGACTATCAACTCGGAGACCATGGCTGCAGTTATCCTTGACGCTGCATCACAGACAGGAGCGCCTGCGATGGTGTACTCAACGACGAACCTGGGTGCACGAATGGCAAAACGCCATTTTTTTGGATGAATCCAAGTTCTGTTTACAGCATCATGATGGTCGTATCCGTGTTTGGCGACATCTCGGTGAACGCACATTGAAAGCGTGTATTCGTCATAGCCATACTGGCGTATCGCCCAGCGTGATGGTATGGGGTGCCACTGGTTACACGTCGCAGTCACCTCTTGTGTGCATTGACAGAACTTTGAACAGTGGACGTTACATTTCAGATGTGTTACGACCCGTGGCTCTACCCTTCATTATCCGCAGCTCGTGGTCGTGCGGTAGCGTTCTCGCTTCCCGCGCCCGGGTTCCCGGGTTCGATTCCCGGCGGGGTCAGGGATTTTCTCTGCCTCGTGATGTCCTTAGGTTAGTTAGGTTTAAGTAGTTCTGTTCTAGGGGACTGATGACCATAGATGTTAAGTCCCATAGTGCTCAGAGCCTTTTGAACCATTCTACCCTTCATTCGATCCCTGCGAAACCCTACATTTCCGCAGGATAATACACGACCGCATGTTGCAGTTCCTGTACGGGCCTTTCTGGATACAGAAAACGTTCAACTGCTGGCCTGGCCAGGACATTCTCCAGATCTCTCACCAATTGAAGATGTCACCAATTGAAGACGTCTGGTCAATGGCGGCCGAACAACTGGCTCGTCACAGTACGCCAGCTGCATGGACAGCTGTACCTGTACATGCCATCCAAGCTGTGTTTGACTCAATGCCCAGGAGTATCAAGGCCGATATTACTGCCAGAGGTGGTTGTTGTTGTGGATTGGCAGGAGAGCCAACCCTTATAGAGGAAGCCGAAAGGCACACGTTTAAGCTCACGCAGGCTGTCGTGAGGTCTGGAACAGGACAAGGAATTTAGACTAGAAAAAAAAGGATGTAGCTGGTGGAATACTAACTTTAATCCATTAATGTTGAACGTAGCTCTTGTCTGTACATTATTTACAATATCAATAGCAACTGATAATGGCGCCTTGCTAGGTCGTAGCAAATGACGTAGCTGAAGGCTATGCTAACTATCGTCTCGGCAAATGAGAACGTATTTTGTCAGTGAACCATCGCTAGCAAAGTCGGCTGTACAACGGGGGCGAGTGCTAGGAAGTCTCTCTAGACCTGCCGTGTGGCGGCGCTCGGTCTGCAATCACTGATAGTGGCGACACGCGTGTCCGACGTATACTAACGGACCGCGGCCGATTTAAAGGCTACCACCTAGCAAGTGTGGTGTCTGGCGGTGACACCACAGTTGTTCTGGGTACTGTTTTCTCAGGATCTATGCACCCAAATTGCGTAAAAATGTAATCACATGTCAGTTCTAGTATAATATATTTGTCCAATGAATACCCGTTTATCATCTAAATTTCTTCTTGGTGTAGCAATTTTAATGGCCAGTAGTGTAGGTACATGGTTTTGTGGGGTGTGAGTCAGACTCCAACCTAGCATCAGCTCTGACCAGGGCACGGTTAATCAGTCGTCTAGAGTCCAACCGATATGTTCACGAGCCGGGGAGAGGCGCTGCAGGCGATGTGCTGTTAGCAAAGTCACTCGCGTTGCTCGTCTGCTACCATAGCCCATCAACGCCAAATTTCGCTGCACTTTTCAAAAAGATACGTTCGTCGTACGTCCCATATTGATTTCCGCGGTTATTTCACGCAGTGCTGCTTGACAGCTAGCACTGGCTACTCTACGGAAGCGCTGACTATACGGAAACGCTACTGCTCTCGGTCGTTAAGTGAAGCTGTCTGCTACTGCGTTATCCGCGGTGACAGGTAATGCCTGAAATTTGGTATTCTCAGCACACTCCTCACAATGTGGATCTCGGACTATTGAATTCCCTAACGATTTCTGAAATGATATGCCCCTTGCGTCTAGCTCCAACTACCATTCAGCGTTCAAAGTGTGCAGTTCCCTTACTGCGGCCATAATCATATCGGAAACCTTTTTACATAAAGCACCTAAGTAGCCTACAGATGACAGCCATGCCAACGCACCATCCTTTTTATATTTGTGAACGTGATACTGCCGCCATCTGTGTATGTGAATATCGCTATCCCATGACTCTTGTCACCTCAGTATACATATGCAACCACTGCCACAAAGTCAGCACGGAGCCGCGGCATATAACCTTGAGTCTCATCATCGTCAGCAGCGGGGGCAGTTGTATGGCGCCCATTGTGTGACAAACTGCGCCATATTGATGACGCTGGAGCGCGACGCAGACAGATGTACAGATACACTACTGGCTATTAAATTTGCTACACCAAGAAGAAATGCATATGGTAAACGGGTATTCATTGGACAAATATACTAGAACTGGCATGTAATCACATTTTCACGCAATTTGGGTGCATAGATCCTGAGAAATCAGTATCCAGAACAACCACCTCTCGCCGTAATAACGGCCTTGATACGCCTGGGCATTGAGTCAAACAGATCTTGGATGGCGTCTACAGGTACAGCTGCGTATGCAGCTACAACCCTATACCACAGTTCGTCAAGAGTAGTGACCGGCGTATTGTGACGAGCCAGTTGTTCGGCCACCATTGACCACACTTTTCAATTGGTGAGAGATCTGGAGAATGTGCTGGCCAGGGCAGCAGTCGAACATTTTCTGTATCCGGAAAGGCCCGTACAGGACCTGCAACATGCGGTCGTGCATTATCCTGCTGAAATTTAGGGTTTCGCAGGGATCGAATGAAGGGTAGAGCCATGGGTCGTAACACATCTGAAATGTAACGTCCACTCTTCAGAGTGCTGTGAGTCCAAACAAGAGGTGACCGAGACGTGTAACCAGTGGCACCCCATACCATCACGCCGGGTGATACGCCAGTGTAGCGATGAGGAATACACGCTTCCAATGATTGTTCACTGTGATGTCGCCAAACACGGATGCGACCATCATGATGCTGTAAACAGAACCTGGATTCATCCGAAAAAAAAATAACATTTTGCCAGTCGTGCACACAGGTTCGTCGTTGAGTACACCATCGCAGGCGCTCCTGTCTGTGATGCAGCGTCAAGGGTAACCGCAGCCTTGGTCTCCGAGCTGATAGTCCATGCTGCTGCAAACGTCGTCGAACTGTTCGTGCTGATCGTTGTTGTCTCGCAAACGTCCCCATCTGTTGACTCAGGGATCGAGACGTGGCTGCACGATCCGTTACAGCCATGCGGATAAGATGAAGATGCCTGTCATCTCGACTGCTAGCGATACGAGGCCGTTGGGATCCAGCACGGCGTTCAGGATGAACCCACCGATTCCATATTCTGCTAACAGTCATTGGATCGCGACTAACGCGAGCAGCAATGTCGCGATACGATAAACCTCAATCGCGATATGCTGCAAAGTCGGAAACGTGATAGTACGCATGTCTGCTCCTTACACGAGGCATCACAACAACGTTGCACCAGGCAACGCCGGTCAACTGCTGTTTGCGTATGAGAAATCGATTGGAAACTTTCCTCATGTCAGCACGTTGTAGGTCTCGCCACTGGCGCCAACCTTGTGTGAATGCTCTGAAAAGCTAATCACTTGCGTATCACAGCATCTTCTTCTTTTCGTTTAAATTTTGCGTCTGTAGCACGTCATCTTCGTGGTGCACCAATTTTAATGGCCAGTAGTGTATGTACCGCCACCAGGTCACCCACTTCAAACGCAGAATACTAGGTTCTTGTACCGCGGCAGCAGCCGTAGCGGGGCACTTGGTCAAGAGCCATAGGCTGTCGTACCGTGGTGAGCGATGGTGGAGATGGAGGGGGAAAGGGGGGTGCAGCTGGCAGATGTACTCTAACAGAATATTAACCTCGCTCGCTGTTCTCACTTACAGTTTTTAAGTGCATGGTTGCAAACGAACAGCAATCTTCGGAAGATTGCCGTCGCCCAACCATCTGTGTGTGTGAAATCTTATGGGACTTAACTGCTAAGGTCATCAGTCCCTAAGCTTAGACACTACTTAACCTAAATTATCCTAAGGACAAACACACACACTCATGTCCGAGGGAGGACTCGAACCTCCCCCGGGACCAGCCGCACAGTCCATGACTGCAGCGCCCCAGGCCGCTCAGCTAATCCCGCGCGGCCCCAACCATCTCCTCTCCCGTCAGACCACTTAGTATTTTACACAGTTATAGACTTGTTCTTGTCCTTTTTTGTACATAGCCTCATTTAACACTAATATGAAGTGCCAACTGCCTCCTTATCATGTTATTTTTAGACGCATGTGATTAATATAGTTACAGAACAATTTCGACTTGTAAATATCATTGTGGAAATTTGACAATCCACAGTCATATTTCATGTGTCAAGTTCACACATTAATTGCACTCTTCCATTAGCCGAAAGATACAGAACAATTATTGAGACTGACTACTTGTTTGTGTCAATTATCACTGCTTGTCAATTATCACTGCTTGTCAATTATCACTGCTTGCCTGCCTTACACAGGACTTCAGCCACCGGGTGTTTCGTATAGTTAGGCCTATAGGTCTGGTCATGTTCGTTTTCGTACAAAGCCACATGTAGGTCTAAAATGAAGTGTCGACTGTTTGCTTGGAAGGTTATTTTTAGCCACGTGTATTTTGTACTGTTCTATAACAATTCAGACGCGAAAATAGTATTAGGGCACATAATTTCAGGATCCACATTCATGTTTCAGGCATCAATTATGATGGATGTTTTAGATATGGAAAAAACGTTGTGTCACTTGACATAAAAATTGTGTGTGTGTGTGTGTGTGTGTGTGTGTGTGTGTGTGTGTGTGTGTGTGCGCCCGCTAATGTATTTTTGATAAACAATACTTATTATCTGGACGAGGAAATATTTAATTTGCATCTTCCACTGTGCCTTACATCAAGTGTGACTGAGAAATCGAATTAAGTCGGCTGAAGTGGTGCTTAAACTGTCAGTTAGATCGCTAATACCATGTCACTGCATTTTTGTTGGTATACTTAATTGTCTTCGATAATTAATAGAATACTTTTTAACGTATCTAATGTTCACATCTTTCAAAGATTTTTGCATTTGGTCACGATGACGGCGATATACTTATTGGCCTGTTATATTTTAATGGTGGGTGAAATTTTGTTCCAGTGGCCGGGATGAAGCCTCTTTTCGGCCATATCAAGAGCGTGTGGCTACATAATTCAAGATGATGACGCCATATAGAACGTGGCGTGGCATGTGGCGTGATGTGTTAAGTACAGACCTGTGCTAGGGACGTCGTGAATGGAAACAAAGAGGGCCTGGTTCCAGACGAAAACTCCACCCTGTACCAGTAACATGGGCACGCCAAAAAAGAGCTATTTTTGCCGTCCCCAAATATCTGTTTTACGATTCGTTCAGTGACCGGCTTTAACACACCTGAATCAGTCGTTCTGTGTAGTTATGGGAAACGCATGGCTGAAGTTCATGCTATCATTTGGTCGCCAGTGTGATTCGTTGCTTACACAGCCACTACCTATGATATTACTCGCAAAGCCATTAAACTCTATTAGATGAACCTCTTTTAAAGATCACCATGGATCACATGTATTTGATGGATAGCGATACTTAATATTATCCCTGGTGAGCTCATAAATGCTCGGTGAAGACTGACACTAAGTGGTGCGATGCGTAATCAATTGCCTGTTTCAGTGCTCAATACAAAGTGTTTGTCTCGAGTCTTTTTTCCCCCTGCTTACTTGCGTTCAGAATGAGGAAGTGTGGTCATAGGCGTCCTTGCACTCTGAGAGTGTTGCAGCTGCTAGAAATATCGAGTAATGGGGAAGGTAATCAGGTGCAAATTGTTTCCTCTCCTGTCAAGCTAAAGTTAGCCTACAATCACAGCAGGAAATGCTGTTTAAGTTCCTTCGGCTGCTGATGGAAGAATTTCCCCGGATTATATAGTTATTCGTGACTAAGTTAACTACTGGGGTAGCCCAGGTGGATTATATTGTTGTACAAGAAAAGTTAACTACTGAGATAGCCCAGAAGATAGCCCTGAAAACCTGTTTACGACGAGTACACTATAATACTATGAATTTACTTGCATCTAATTGAAGTGGATACTGTCTGTGTAACAACATACGTTTTGTATAAGAATCAGTACAACCTCTTTACTCAATACACTTGCACTAATGACGTATCAGTATCACATATAAATTCTGCCGCTGTGCTCAAAATGTTATGCGATATCGAAGAGGAAAAAAAAGTCAAGATAAGTTTTTGAACAAAATTAAGTAACTACTACATCTATAATTATTTTATAAAGTGAGAAATCAACACGATGCTTTTAATGTTGGCAGCGCAGTTGCCTCAAATAGCTTCTCATACATCGCCCTAATTTAAGAATTTCCATTGCAGTTTGCTCTTCCCTACAATGTGTGTAAGGCTATGGTCAGTGAAAGTAAATGTAGAGGAATATAGATGTGTTACTGTTTTATCATTAATTATATTTTTAACCCCGTAGAATTCTATTAAGCTTTTGAAGGGAGTGTCCTCATCTCCAAACGTCTTTACATTAAGTTAGATTTACATGGCAGCTGAGTAATGTGGCACTTAAAATCTTGAAATAGTTCACTAAAGGAGAAACAGATTGAGGAAAGAAACTTCTGTATGTTAGTTGTTTAACACTGGAAATAAAAAAAATTAAACGGATTTGCGTATGCATTACTTGTTTAAAAGAGGAATTGGCATATTGGTGTTACACTGATACTGAATAAGACGTCGAAAACCAGTGAATCTAAATGACACGACAAGTTTTGTTGCTAGAGATGACAGTTCAAAGATGACTAATGATCTATGAACCAATAACTGTAACCACGGAACAGTGTGATTGGAGGCTTGACTTTCCCTTAAAAGATGCTGAAAGTATGATATCACAGACGGTTCATGTCGAGGCGGTGCTTTCGGAGCGACACTAAAATATTGAAAAAATCTTTTTCGGCGTTTTTTGTTCGTTGAGTAAATTATTGCAAAATTTGTAAACTTCCTCGGATATATTCCCGTATTTGTCCTTATTCATTTTTTGTATTACCTGAAAATACGGGTTTCACGTCGCAGTGGCAAGGAAGCAATTAGAGATATCAAGATCGTTATTAATCTCATTAAATGGGCTGCCATGGTTTTAAACGATTCTGGGAGGAGAAGATGTTTACCCATTTGGCTCCGAAAGCATTTACGTAATCGTTATGTGATTTCTAAGTCTACAAGTCTGGTTTATATCATATGACTTAAGATGGAACTACCTAATTCATAAATGCTCTAGTGGCATAGCCCCTGTGTTGAGAGCTACGTTCCACCTTAGCTTTATTGTGGTTTATCTTTAGTTAATTTGTGAAGTCTAGACAGACTATCAGTTTTTGTGAGAAGCTTCCTACGTAGGCCTATAAAGTACCTACTGGTGTGTTTCCCGTAGAATGTCTTTCTGTTGTTAACACTACATTATCCACTATTCTCTTGTCGTAAATGACCTTACTCGAGTATTAATATCCTGCTGCCAGCTCGTTGTTTCAAGTTTATGTACTGGGATTGTTTGTTTCCTGATGAAGATGGCTTCCTAGTCTTTGTGATTGAGTGCTGAATCATGGAACAAGGAACTATGAAAATAGCGTTGTTGTCGGCCCATTTTTATTAGTCTTGTAATGACCAGGTTGTATTTTTATCACTTGGAAGAGAAACTTTTGAGGCCGATGGTCTTTGTAGTCTGGTCCCTTCAACCCCCAAAAACCAACCAAAGAGAAACTTTTTCGTGCTCCAATCTGAATTTAAAGCCCTTGCTTTCTTACTGGATGCATCTGCAGTGTTAATGCTGTCGTTTTTGTCTCTGTCGATCAGAAGTAATGAATCATCTACAAAATGGCTTTTACAGATTGTTTTCACTAAGTACTGAAGGTTTTTGGTGAATATTTTCTCCAAAACTGTTTATAATTTAATGTGAAGTAATAACTAAGAATTAATTATCATATATCTTTGAAATTTATGTTTTTACTAGTATTTTGTCTTATTGTTCTTCGTGAATATCGGGGAATTAGTGCATAGGTGAGTGATATCAAATGAATTTGGATGCGAGAACGCTTTTCTAAATACACCGACTTTCAGTGCTACTCTCATCATAATCTGATGAAAATTAATCGACAAACTGTTTATGTATAACCATTGATTCATTGCTCATATTTACATTGTCTTGTAACTTTTTGTGGTTGTTTCACATTTCCATGTCATACGTGTAGAACTGTGCAAAATGTATAAGCCCATTCGAATTCTTCATCTTTAATTATTGTGACAATAGGCAGTGTGTGATGCTAGTTGTTTCCATTTACTTTCTTTCTCCAACCTGTTTACACAGTGGTATGATCTTCTAAGACCAAAAGCTGCAAATCGCTGCAGAATAATCTGAACATCTTCTTTCTATTCCGTTAGGTATAATGAATAAAATGATATAACTGATCGAAATAATCACAGATAACGAACCATAGCCTTACTGGTGGATGAAAAATAATAAATGTAATCGTTTGTATGTTCATTGTGGCAGTGTTATCGTTAAACTGTTGATCCTAGCACATGTAATTTGTAGATTATCTTCTGTCTCCTTCGGCTCTCGAGACACTACAGTCAAATACAGAATTTTAAAACCATCGATACAGAGACGAAGACATCGCCATTGCATGAATATAGTTATGCTATTAGAGCGACGGACATATTTTGGGTATTAAGTAGAGCTTATAGTTCCTGATGCTGATTTCGACTATGAATGTAGGGCAAGAGTCTGTCCCGTAATATTGTTGCGATTTTGTTGTTGACCCCCTTAAGAGAGGGGAGCGCCAATACCATAATAGTCGTAGTTGGCACCACTGAAGCTACTGTCTTCAATACCCACTCACTCATTCCATAAGACTTCACGAACTAATAAGGAATTCAGTACAGAATATGTTCCTGAAATACGTTCTAATGAACATGAATATTTTGCAGTTACTAAATCCTGTTTAAGGTGTCAGACAAATAACACACCTTACATTGAATTTCTGAAACAATTCCGGTTAAATTGATATGTCACACGACACAGTTATGTGAAAATGTATGAAGTTTATTGATATACAAATCGAATAAACTAGTTGATATTTCGTGACTATAAACCACTAACACTAAATGGTTCAAATGGCTCTGTGCACTATGCGACTTAACTTCTGAGGTCATCAGTCGCCTAGAACTTAGAACTAATTAAACCTAACTAACCTAAGGACATCACACACATCCATGCCCGAGGCAGGATTCGAACCTGCGAACGTAGCGGTCACGCGGTTCCAGACTGAAGCGCCTTTAACCGCACGGCCACAACGGCCGGCCACTGACACCCACTCTAGTAATTGCACTCAAGTAATTTCCCAAATCCGAGCTATGAGATGCAGTTTAGGCAAGGAAAATTTTACGACAGCAACGCCCGTCCCATGTTTGGCCGAAACCTTCACAGCGGGATATAGAGCGGACACAGTGCAATGAAATGGCCACTGTGCAGGCAGCCAGCAAAAGCCGCCCTTGTTCCTGCTTTTAACGACGACACTTCAGAAAGCCTTTCTGCAGGAACACAACTGGAGATAAAAGTCCAGAGAAAACTAACTCAAAACATTGGTGACTCACTGTAGCCACCTGCGTAAAAACCCACGTGGAAAAAAGCTGTTTGCCTCAGTATCATGTAGCAGAAATTAAACTCTGCCCTACGAAAGGAACGACGCCTGTGATAGGCTACAGAAACTCTAGTGAGCGGAGTTATAACAAGTACAAACGCTCTGACTGTCCATAGAGAAAACGCATGGCCACCAGCTTTTATAAATGCAGACAGAAAAATTCGCTCTTCTCTTGCAGCAAATCTTCAAATGTTTGAGCAAGGCGACTCACGCCATGCTGAGACGATTGCGATAGTAATTATGTGAAAACTAGTTCACAGGCTCGCTTTAACTCTTAAGGAGTATGGAGAATTGCACCAAGCACAGACAGTTAACACTTGAGAGAGATTTAAGGGCAACCACATACACACTATTCCAGTCAAATAGCGTGTACCATGCCAATTAACTTATCTAGGGAACAACTTGGAGTCTTGGCTTCACCAAAGACTTAGGAAACGTATCAGACTGGTGTTTAAAAATCGAGAGAGATTTAGAATATATTCTCAGGTTCACAGCATGCACCAACAGCATCCACTTACATCGCTGACGAAATGTAAACACGCGTGATCACGCTATGCCAGCGAGTCATATTCAATGGACACTCAGAAATGTGGTCGTCTCCATCTCTCCTATTTTTTCGTACATTCAACTATGACCTGTAGTTGAACATATTCACGATTGTCGTGCTTAATTGCAGCAGAAACGCGAGATATCCAACCTAACGAAAAGGACTGAACAGTCAGTGCCGAGTGCTTTACGCTCTGAAGTTACTGAACTGTTTTAATTGTGCAGTTATATTTGCAGTGATATTTACGTACTCTGTACACACCCTATTAAATCTGGGTATTTTCACTGTGCATTTTTAGCTTAATTGATATCTCTGGCCCCAATTGTACTTAATTTGTTTGTATTTTATCAATCCCAAGACATGGTCGTCAACCCTCTTACTATTAAATAACCTTAGAATAGTTAGGTATTTCGCTTCACACTAGTGAACGCCCAGTATCAATATTTTAACATCTTGTACATATTACAATTATGATTGATATGTCATAAAGTCATACTTAGAGTAAAATGTAAACCTTCATAACGAAAATCTAAGATTTTTCGTTTTTTTGCTAACATATAGTTACGCATGAGCGCGTACACTAATTTCTGTCAGCGATAGCATTTCCATTACAGGGAGTGTAGTGGAACTGACATTGAGATTATTGTCTGATTACGTCACTGTCCGACCCGCTGCACTCTTCTGAACTTTGCATGGTGAGTTGGTGTCTTCCTACCTTGCAGGCCATAGGTTCAACACAAATTCCTAAAACACTTACAGAGCATCCTTGCGCAACTGCAGTAGGAAGATAGATTAGAATCAGTCTCATACGTATTAGACCTGTACTGATTAAAAATTGCTTATTTACTTACTGAGCATTACTAACAGTTACGATGCAACACAATCTTGTGGGGAAACTAGTACAGTAGATAGCTCTCGTTAGGTGTGAGTTCCGGCATAGAGTGGGAGAACGCCGAATCTTCCCTCATTCTGCACCGCGAAGTTGAGCGTGCAGACTATTGGCTGGCTGTGTTGCCATACTGCCGCGCATGAGCCTGCTTCAAATTTTTATACTTTAACGTCATTTCATTTTTTCTAAGCGGTTTTCAAAAACCTGTAAGAGTAATTAATCCTGAGTTTGTACCCCTTGTTTCAACAGGTTCCAGAAAAACTGATGTTTTAATCAAGTTTCACGTCCGCTGAAACCTGAAGATTTTGACAGCATATGTGGTGTAGCATAAAATCATTATATAGTAATATCTGTACAGTTAGGTTAAGTACTTTTCAAGTTACTGACGATTTTTAGAAATTTCAAATCCTTTGAAACTTGGAGCTACAGAGATGAAACTATAATATTAGATGCGTTTTACAGTAAATGCATGGTATGGATGTATCCATAACGGTAGGTTTATTATTTACGAAGTGATTACATTAATGGTGGATTTTGGACAAGAATTTAGTGAAGTGTAACACATTATCTTGTTTTGAGAGCTAAGTTACATTCTAGACATTACAGCACCATATTCTGACCATCAAATGATGGAGATGTACTCAGTTTCAAAGAAATTAAGGTGGTTTTAAGTGGTACAGCGACGAGAGAAAGCGCATATCAATGGACAATGTATAATGAAAGTTCTGTTTTAAAAATCGTAGAAGCTGTATATACTGGAGTAGAAAATCAAAACTTAAATGGCATGTACCTTTAACATATATCTATAACGAGCGACCAAAAGGTTTCCGTCTGAGGGTGTTGCTGCAACGTACTTGTAACGTAGCGCGACTCCGACGTGAGTATATAAACACCGACATGTAGCTAAGGGATTATTGTGGCATTCGCGTTTTTCCAACGAGCGTGCAATAAATGCAGAAACGTGAACTATGGCGACGTTATTTCCAAATGGGTCTAGACAGATGCAAGGTGTTGTTTTTCTTTTAGTGGTTGCTAAAGGACAAACACCTGTACACATCCACTGGAGAATGAAGGAAGTGTATGGAGCAGCATATCTGTCAAAAATCACTGACAAGGAGTGCTGCTGCTTATTGATCACCCCCATTATAGCCCTGATGTACCCCTGTGCGATTATCATTCCTTCGATCCCTTAAGAAAACCGACGAGGATTTGTATCAGGCAGTTACGGTCTTATTCACGCAACGGGATACGGTGTTTTACCAAACTAGTGTCTTCAACCAGGTGCTGCACTGTAATGACTGCCTCACTGCTTACCGAGATTCTGCCTAATTGGCACGCCGATTCTGAACTGTGCGGCCTTCGAAGTGAAACTTTTTGATCGCCTCTTATATTATAGGAATAACCAGAAGGTAGACCTACTCTAAATTGTTAGTTACTTGAAATTTAATTCGGTAAAAAGGGTACCTTTCCAGCAAAGAACTGTGTGGGCTGGCTTGCAAAAAGTGAGTATTTCCATTACCGCTTGCTTCAGGTTTATTTGGGCGGCTTCAGTAGCGCACTTAGAAGCAATCTATCGCAATCGTATGTGGAGTATCAGTTTGTTGACGAGTCTCAGAATGTATTCATTCGTAATGATACTTGGAAGCTTGAGAGACGGACCTGTAAGTTATCATAAGAGAGACTGTGATCGTACCTGATGCGATTTCGATAAACCTTCATCTTCGTGTGAACGTTAGATGATACATACCTCATCTGCGCTGCTCTTAAGCCTCGTGGCGCCTGAATCGATGTAATCTCTTCTCTTTAGGCGTGCTAAACCATCTTTGATTGGTCAGACTGTGTGCGGGGTCTTGATTCTGACTTCAGGTAGGTGCTGAGGAAGGGAAACACTTTTGGTATTTTGTGTGTTTTATGTCAAGCAAACTTGGAGGTACTGGATTTTTTGTAAGATGTGGTTTACTCGATTTCAGTAGATATTTCCTCTCTACCTCACTGTATCACGTATCAATTTCCTTTCCTCTACGAAGAGCTGAAAATGTGGACAAGTGGAATGCAGACTACAGGTAACTCGTTAAATACACTACTGGCCATTAGAATCGCTACACCAAGAACAAATGCAGACGATAAACGGGTATTCATTGGACAAATATATTATACTAGAACTGACATTTGATTACATTTTCACGCAATTTGGGTGCATATATCCTCAGGAATCAGTACCCAGAACAGCCACCTCTGGCCGTAATAACGGCCTTGATACGCCTGGGCATTGAGTCAAACAGACCTTGGATGGCGTGTACAGGTACAGCTGTCCGTGCAGCTTCAACACGATACCACAGTTCATCAAGAGTGGTGACTGGCGTATTGTGACGAGCCAGTCAACTGCTGTTTGTGTATCAGAAATCGGTTGGAAACTTTCCTCATATCAGCACGTTGTAAGTGTCGCCACCTGCGCTAACCTTGTGTGAATGCTCTGAAAAGCTAATCATTTGCATATCACAGCATCTTCTTCCTGTCGGTTAAATTTCGCGTTTGTATCATCTCATCTTCGTGGTGTAGCAATTTCAGTGGCCACTAGTGTACTATTTTCAGGTTACTGGCCTCAGTATGTTACACACACCTTTTGCGTCGTGGACTATAAGTAATAGGATTAAGCCAAGTAGAGAGACCCAAAGATTCAAAGTAACTGCACTGACGGAAAAAAATTGCAGCACCAAAAAGTAATTAATATAGGGAAATGGAATTTCTAGAATACATTTGCCTAGGTAACAGATCTAAGTGACTAACATTCCAGGTCACCGGTAAATGAAAGAGCGAGATAAGCCATTGCAAATGTAAAATATTGGTAGTTAATAACCAGCTTAAACGCCAGAATGTTGAATGCAATCATGCGAACGTGAATGAATTGTGTTGCAAGAGGTCCCGGATATCAATTAGTGTCGCACTTGGTCGGTCAATATGAGGCAGCACAACAGGCGGGATCACCAGACTGATGCACAAATTTGCAGTCTGGGTGCATGGGATAACAATGAGAGCGCTTCTGCTTTCATATGAACTCGCACCACACACCATATCTCAGGTGTAGGTCTAGTGTGTCCAGCACGCAAGCAAGTTGGTTGCTGGCCTTTACCTGGCCTCCTTATCAACATACGGCAATGTCTGGCACCGAGGCAGGACCAGCTTTCCTCAGAAAACGTAACATATCTCCACCCTGCCCTCCAATTGATCTCTCCTGACACCGCTGAAGTCTCAAATGGTGGTGGTTTGGGGTCTGTGGTAAGCAACCTGTACAGGGCTTCTGGCTCAGAGCTGTCATTGAAGTAACCGATTTATAACATTTCGTTGTGTCATTGTGACGTCAACTGGTTTTCAGATTACTGTTGCAAATGCAATACGATGCGCCACAGCCATACCCCGAATTCGATGATCCTGCTTCTCGGTAGTGCCACGTGGTCGTCTGGAACCCGGCCTTTTTGTGACGCTACATTCTCGTGATCACAGCTGCTAGCAATCGGGTATAGTGGCAACATTCCTGCCAAGTGTTTTTGCGATATCGCAGAAGTAACATCCAGTTTCTCGTAGCCCTATTACATGATCTCGTTCAAACTCTGTGAGGTGTTGATAACGGCGTCTTTGTCGCCTTAAAGGCATTTTTGACTATGTTATGTTATGTTGTGTTAACCGGGGACCTAGAAACGACGGAGAGGCTCTTTCCCCGCCGCAGCTGCAGTGGTCCACAACCCCACGAAGATTACCGCAGTCCAACCCTCCGCCGCCCCACTCCGAACCCAGGGTTATTGTGCGGTTCGGCCCCCGGTGGACCCCCCAGGGAACGTCTCACACCAGACGAGTGTAACCCCTATGTTTGCGTGGTAGAGTAATGGTGGTGTACGCGTACGTGGAGAACTTGTTTGCGCAGAAATCGCCAACATAGTGTAGCTGAGGCGGAATAAGGGTAGCAGCCCGCATTTGCCGAGCCAGATGGAAAACCACCTAAAAACCATCAACCGGTTGGTCGGCTCACCGGACCTCGACACAAATCCGCCGGGCGGATTCGTGCCGGGGACCAGGCGCTCCTTCCCGCCCGGAAAGCCGTGCGTCAGATCGCACGGCCAACCGGGCGGGCCATTTTTGGCTAACGTCAGCTCACCATGTCCAATCTCAAAGCTAACTCACGACCGTTACAGCGTGAATTTCAAGCAAGCCTGTTGTGCAGCCTCATAGTGGGACTGCTAGCGCCTCTCTTAAGCGACTAGTGTGAAGTTTGAACCGACATTATCTTCAGATATAAAAACACTCCTACCAACTTTCGTCTATATCGCACAATGCCTCGTTGTTGCGATCTTCTTTCCGCCGTTGTATATAAGAAAACCAACCGCCACGCTACAGTCACCAGTGACTTAATTATATGTTTATTTATTCATGGCGACACAAATACGAGTGGGAAAACGAGTTGTCAAGCACTGCGTTCAGAATGAGAGATCACGGTATTTCAACACTAAGGGCAACAGCATCTCCAGTGTGTTAAAAATACTCTGACGTTGGCTAAGTTTCTGTGAATAAATTTGTTGTGAATTTGTAATACGATTTTTAATGAAGTAATTGCAGGTCCCTGCCATCTGGGAAAATTACTGCCACAATAATACATAGGAAAATGCGATAGCTTTCCTATCCAGTTTGTGATGCATCTAACGAAGACGGTGTTTTTAATTTCCTTACAAAATTCTTAGTGCCACATAACTTATTAATTATGCATAACTGCTGGTAGGTCAGTCAGCCAGTTCATTCACATATACACACACATGAGGCACAAGTCGGTACATTTCCTGCTTTACTTATAATGTTTCATCTTCATATCTCTCAAAGTGTGCTTACCTATGCACTCATTGACAGTGATTTGCCTGCTGCACTGTGGTTGTGTAAATAACGCTTATTTCCCGTAATGAACCTTAACATACCTTGACTCCTGAAGTTGCTAGTTATGCAAATTTTTCACCAGTTAATCACGTGTGTCTAATTTCATTTTCTTCTTAATTATTTTTTCTTAATACAATACATTAGTTTTCTGAAGATAGTAACTGTTCTCGAAAGAACAGATACCACTGATGACCGTGCAGCTTCTCTAGAATAAATGATAATTCATTGAAACCCTCAGTTGCCGACAGGTGTTGTTGACATACCTTGATGGGGACAGCTGAAAATGTGTTCCCCGACCGTGACTCGCACCCGAGATCTCCTTCTTACATGGCAGACGCTCTGTCCATCTGAGCCACCAAGGACACAGATGAATAGTGCGACTGCAGGGACTTATCCCTTGCACGCTTCCCGTGGGACCCACATTCCCAACTGTCCACAATCTACATACGTAATGGTCCTAATAGATACTTTACCCATCCGCTCGTTAATCGTGCCCGGTTAAGTTGACGAGTAACGAGTGGCTGGATAAAGTATCTATTAGGAACATTACGTATGTATGTGGACAGTTAGGAATGTGAGTCTCACGGGGAGCGTGCAAGGGGTAAGTTCCTGCAGTCGCACTATTGATCTGTGTCCTCGGTGGCTCAGATAGACAGAGCGTCTGCCATTTAAGAAGGAGATCTCGGGTGCGAGTCCCAGTCGGGGCACACATTTTCAGCTGTATATCAACAACACCTGTCGGCAGCTGAGGGTTTCAATTAATTATCATTTACATTAGTTTTCGTATTCACTTTAATGTAGAGAAAGTTTTCAAGACCATAGTAAAGTACTGTAGAAATAATCGTCATAATTTAATTGGTTGTAGTCTTATATAAATACCGTAGTCCTTTCATTGAAAGTAGCTGTAGACAGTGTAGTAAACGTCGCACTTAATTTTAGTACCGTCACTATATTCATTAGATGGTTCTTCTTCGTAGCCTGCTCGTTAATTCCTCGGGTGTGACCATAGCTCTTGCCGTATAAATAACTTCTTTTGTATATAGCGTCTTCTTATAATTAGTACTACGTCTAGGTACGGTTGTGTGTCAAACTGCTTTGAAGATTGTCACTTGATGACGTGTCAAATTGGACGCGTCATTAAATAAAATAATTCATACCAGTAAACTCTGTGTAGCGAATACAAAGCGTGCGGTAATCTACATCTACATAGATATTCCGCAAACCACCGAAAAGTGCGTGGCGGAGGGTATCCTGTACCACTACTTATCATTTCTCCTCCTGTTCAGGGACGGTGGCAATGGGGGCGGGCTATGGGGGCTATAGCCCCCCTCACAATGGAGTATGATATAAAATTAATTCAGATTCAATCATATTTTTATAATTATGTAACAATATAGATTGCAGTGTATTTCAAACACATTTTAAGAAAAGAATAAGAGCGGCAAATAGCTTACTATCTACACCAATAAATATCATTTAAATTAAAATGAGAGTCTTATTATTTATTAATATACACTGGACGTATATTAATGTACGAGTACCACTTACAATAATCAAGAAGGCTAAATATGCCGGGTATACCTACCAACACTTAAATTGCTGAGCCCAGACAAAAACTTCGAAATCGCTGGACATCTGGGTCAAATCGTATTAATTTCCCAGGCACACACATTCTGTAGACATGTTTTTACCCTGAACTCCAAACCAGTTACCGAAAACTAATTTAAGCAACGCCAAATTTTACCAATTTGTCGGTGGACGACCGCCAGCTCTGCTTTTGTTAAGCGATATTCCACCCCCCAACCCCCTCCCCATTAGCCCCACCCCCTTGACCGACTTCCAGAATTGCCCCTGCTCCTTTTCCACTTGCAAATAGGAGGAGGGAAAAGCTACTGCCTCTACACCTCCGAACATTAACATACACGTTATACATTTTTATTCTTATGGCTAATACATTCGCTAGCGACACGGGTTTGTCAAATATACCCTTTGTTCCTACAACTAATTGTATATGTAACATGGAAAAATTGCAATTTCACTTGGTCGAATTTCTTGTAAATTAGTCTTTCGCAAGTATCAGCGTTTACTTAAGGTGGTTTATTCATAGTTTCTCCTTTGCGCAATTACATCTTATTTTGTCATTTCCACTAGTTAATGTTTGAATGACACCGTGACTCTTACATTCAATCATTGTTTGGTAAGTGGCACGCTAGCGCGGCCGCACAGTGCGCATGGGCGAATTTCGCCACTGCAGACTACGTCAGAAGTGTGAAGAGAAGAGGGGGGAAATGTTTATTCCCCTCGCGCTGTGCCAAACGCAGGCTCACACCTCTATTGTCGTTCATATTCACAGTTTCCAAAAATGTATTTAGCGTACAGTATGTGTATTATCATTTCGCTCAGAATAGCATAATAAAATTTTCGTAAGAGAATTAAAAGAATGTTAGTATTTATCTTTGTACACCTAGTCCAACATTCATTATGAGATTCGCCAATTTTTTATGGTAATATGGATATTTTGCGTGTAGTTAAGGAAACTGTAAATTGTCACTTACTAGAAGCGTTTTCAGTTTTTATACGCAGATAAACTCTCCAAATTTCTATAAGGATTATAGATTTTTTGTTTCCCGTAAGGGCTGTAGACGCTGAATGTATTTTCCTTTGGATAGTAGGTGCAGAAGTGGTTGATGTTCAGTGGCCTCTGTGATCTGTTCATTATATTGCTCATTAACGTAAAAGACTTCTGGTTACTTCAGATGGATACTCACTTTATCTACTAGCTGGTTATTCATATAGGTTTTTATTTTTATGAAATCAACTGCAATTCGTTATTGCCTGAATGAACATAACATTTGCCATTACCTAGGTCAATTTTCACCTGATTTTGCGTGAAAAATTACGTTACTAGGAGACAGTTAACTATTAGTTTTTCTACCACTAGGAATGTACAAGTAATTATGGTTCCACCGAAAGTTATTGGATTATAAGTTTGTAACTGGAGGCGCTTTGACTTATTTCCTACAGCTGTTAAAATGCGGCAACTCTGCAGAGGTAAAATTGGTAAGTTTAGTTTCCTGTTTAATCCATTGAACAAGCTGTACCAAACAAGATTCGTAGCCTCTCCTGTGCTTAGTATCACATGTACATTTATTGTTCCCATTTTGGCAATAACCACCGCTTGTACTTCGTCGTTTATTCCTTTTATATAATTTATCTTGTGTGTATATAGGTCATCTCGCTTATCGATTTCTTTGTCATATCTTAAGAAATAATGATTTATTAGCGTCACCCCCACACTCAAGTTTACCGTTGGTGGCGGAGGATCTAGGTCGACCGATCGTCGTTTACGACTGGGAAAGTGGGATGCTGACGCTTCCGTCAGACGTTTCCATAATGTTTACAACGTGACCATTATTTTTAAATGTTCTGCGTATAACTGGGGTAGCGTTTCTCTGATTTTGGTTTATGCTCCTAACATAGCCGTTGTTTTCATAGTTGTTACATGTGCGCGGGTATTCATTCCAGTTCCATAGCATTGTTTTCTGTTATCTGGACCGTTGTGGTTATTTCTTGATAGTGAGCCACGGTATGCTGGATTGTAATTTCTATTATTTCTCCCTTGGAAACCGTTACTTTGACGATTTCCGAATTCTCCATTACAGTTATATCACTGCGGCGACAGTTATATCCCTGCCAACAGCACTGCGCGTTGCCGTACTGATTTCTGGAATTACTACCGTTGTTGTTGTTAGCGTTACCATCGTTATTAAGTTCTTCATTTTTCTATGGACCCGACTGGTTTCTGTTACACTCATCTGAGTTTTGATTGCTGTCGCAAATGTGATCAATCGAATCATCGACCAACGACTCTTTAATATTCTCAAAGTATACAAGTCTGATATTGAATTGCTGCAGTATCTCGTCTTGTTCAAATATCTTTTGAAATACCGTCGCAGCGTTTCTGTTTTACGTTAAATGACCGTCGGTCAAAATCTTCCATTTGTAGTCTTTCCTGAATTCTCGGTTGCTTTTCTCTTTCGTTTATGATCTCTTCAACCGCGTCGACTTACCTGTCTTGTTCCCGGACTCACTTTTCAGCTAGAGTAGAAACGCTGTGAAAGTCGCCGGCCTCAGGTCTCTCATTTAATCTTTTTACATCCTTTTGGATGCGGTCGTTCTCGGTTTTTAAAAAGATTTGCCCAAAACTCATATCCTAAATCTTGCGTGCGTTTCTCTACATTATCTAGTAAACTTCTGCACGCAGACTTAAGTTCAGGTACGTGTGTTTGAACTGTTGTCACCACTTGAGCGAAGCTTTCATATGCGCTTCGTAAACTACCATGCGCCGTTGCAAGTTCTTCAACTTGACATGCACTTTCACCCTGATTGTCACTCATATTAAAAAGTTTTTTGTCTAATCGATTGTCTATATATTAGTACATTTTGCATCTAATTTCTCGCCTCTGTCAACTGTGTGTTCAAACCAATACGCAAATTTTCGAAGTTGTTCGAAAGTGTCGTGACTTCTTGATCTGAGGTACCGAGACTTTGATACAAGTTGCCGAGACCAGTGGACACGTTTGCGATTTGTGTACTCAAGTCTGAATTCATTTTTATTAATTTTTGTATTATTCCGTGGTTGATTCCTGCGAATGATGATTGCCTAATGTGTGTATAGCCTGAGTATGCGTGTGTTCGTTTCGTTCGTTCAGTATCGATCTCGGTAAATTTCCTGCATTGTTTCTATCCAAATTATTTCCGAAAGAGGCATTCCTTAAAGATGAATGTGAATTAACCTCATCGACTGTTAGCTACGTGACATCATTTGGTCTGCCATAATGTCGACTGATTACAGTTGAGTTCAGCTGAATATTGTTTTCGATTGTGACGTTGCCATCCCGTTGTGGTGCATTGTCATTTTCATTATTTAGTATTTTCGTGGTTTACTATCGTTAGTATTAAATTTCTCATTGATATTAGACTCCATTTTTACTGGCAACAAAACGTACATAATGTTATTAAATTATTGAAATAAAGCAGAAATTCAATAGTGGTGGAAACTTTCACTGGCGATATAAGTTATGAATTAATGAAGGTAAAACTTCGCATATATAGGTAGTTGAAATGTGTGCAGTCAAGCAATCACTAGGACGTACGTAGCTAGTAGCTGAAAAAAATTCTGCAATAAGTCGTTGGTAATCATCTTGCCATGGCAGTCTTCCCTCTTCGGAAATGAAATAAGCTGCGAATTCATCTCGAACGTGCTGAGCAGTCGGCGTTGAACGTCGTGGAATGTTCGCTAATCGTGTAAACGTTGTAGCAGGAGTGATCTCATTTCTCAATGTTCCTTGCTTAAATGCCCGCTCTTCTCATGATCGACTGCTCGTACGGGGTATAAATTTGTCTGGAAGCAGAACTTTTTCTCAAGAAATTATGGGAGTATATACAAGTCATAATAACACTTCGTGCTTTCTCACGTTGTAGTAGACCTAATATAGGCTTTCTTAGCCGGCCGCGGTGGTCTCGCGGTTCTAGGCGCGCAGTCAGGAACCGTGCGACTGCTACGGTCGCAGGTTCGAATCCTGCCTCGGGCATGGATGTGTGTGATGTCCTTAGGGTAGTTAGGTTTAAGTAGTTCTAAGTTCTAGGGGACTGCTGACCACAGCAGTTGAGTCCCATAGTGCTCAGAGCCATTTTTTTTAGGCTTTCTTATTATCTGGAACACGGAAGAAAGTATTCCGAACATATTTTCCACAATCCGCCGTGCTCTTGAAAGTCTGTAAAAACACTCCGTCGTCAGGCCACGAGTGGCCTACCGGGACCATCCGACCGCCGTGTCATCCTCAGTCGAGGATGCGGATAGGAGGGGCGTCGGGTCAGCACACCGCTCTCCCGGTCGTTATGATGGTATTCTTGACCGAAGCCGCCACTATTCGGTCGAGTAGCTCCTCAATCGCCATCACGAGGCTGAGTGCACCCCTAAAAATGGCAACAGCGCATGGCGGCCTGGATGGTCACCCATCCAAGTGCCGACCTCGCCCGACAGCGCTTAACTTTGGTGATCTCACGGGAACAGGCGTATCCACTGCGGCAACGCCGTTGCCCTTGAAAGTCTGTGGTTAAAAATTCTTTTCATTGCCTCCGAGGTTGTTGTCCACTATGTTATTATTGTTACGGGGAAACGCGTCGTCTGCTACAATAACATAGGGTACTTCTTTCTGCCTACCTAGGAGGCTATCATTGTCTGGAATAACGATGGTACCATTACTCATATTCTTAAAAAAAGATTTATTTCGAAAAACACCGACTGAAATTCTACCTTAGTAGCCGACATCAGTATACAAAAGACAATAGTCAGCATCTACTAGATCAAAAATAACTGTACTGAAAAGCGTCTTATAATTGAAAAAATCGCTTCCAGAATTAATTGGGCTTTGGACTGCGCAGTGTTTGCATTCCATTGCACCGAGGCAATGAGGAAAGTTCCATTTTTTTCTCATATTTCTCTGCTACAAGCAACCACTCTTGTTGTGTCTTTGGCATCTGCAAAAAAGTAAATACAAACTAATAACTCTTAATAGTATATATAATTATTAATAGCATTGATCATAACTGACATTCTAATAATTATGACCATTAATAATAATTAAAATCAATAATATGCGTAATAATAGGTATGTAATCATTATAACGAATATTCTGCATTTCACTTATCAACTTGACATTGTTCCTAATTTTTTACGATTGTTATCGTATATCCCCCTATTCCTACATCCATTCTTTAAGTTTTTACTCTGCTTCCTTCGATATTTTTTATATCAATCTATTATCGTCGCTTTGTTTTAGGAGGAATTTTTGCCGGTCATGATACAAACGAAGGTACAGCGAGCACCTGCGAAGAACTTAGTAGTCAAGATGTCGATGATTAAACAACGCAAGGCAAGAAACTACCACCCACACCAAACAAACGCACGATGGCATTTGCTTCACCTAGAAAAAAAATCAGAGAAAAAGGGCCGAAGATCCTCGTATAAGAGAGGCATATAATGCCCTACAAACTGCTTTATCTAAAACCAGAGATGAGTTTGACGCCTGTGGAGAGTACATAGCGAACTTTCTATGCTCCATGGACAAAAGAACACCTCACGGACGCAACTGCTTGTATTCCTCATTACTATGATTGATGGTATTGGCTGACCTGTCTTGCTGAGCTGATTCTGCTGTGTCTCAGCCTCCATGAGTCATACTGGCCAAAAACCTTTCGATGTTATTTTTCCCTTTTTTACTTGCTTCGTTCTTGTTAAAAATGGTTCAAATGGCTCTGAGCACTATGGGACTCAACTGCTGAGGTCATAAGTCCCCTAGAACTTAGAACCACTTAAACCTAACTAACCTAAGGACAACACACACATCCATGCCCGAAGCAGGATTCGAGCCTGCGACCGTAGCGGTCGCGCGTTTCCAGACTGTAGCGCCAGAACCGCTCGGCCACAAGCGGACGGCCGTTCTTGTTACTTAACTGCCAGATATCGTGATTTCAAATTATCCACGTCCTCCACGTCTACCAGATCCATAGCAAAATTTTTATTATTGCTACTCGCATGAGGTCTAGAATCTTCTGCGAGCTTTTAGAAAGTTACCAGACAATTTCGGATTCCGAATGCCTGCTCCTAAGATGTGATTTTGTGACCCTGTTGTCGTCCTTTCTACGGTCGCAGGTTCCAATCCTGCCTCGGGCATGGATGTGTGTGATGTCCTTTGGTTAGTTAGGTTTAATTAGTTCTAAGTTCTAGGGGACTGATGACCTCAGATGTTACGTCCCATAGTGCTCAGAGCCATTTGAACCATTTTGTCGTACATTCCAGTGATAATAAATTCTCACCATGTGATATCCTGTTTATGTTTAGACGAGAACTTATTACCAAATTCCTGTTGGAATCGGGTGGTTTATGCTTAATCTCACATTTAAACACTTCGCATCTCAAGCTACTGTATTATTTACCATATTAATCTTTTCCTGATCAGTCATTTCTTCGGGAAGATTCGTTCACAGTTCTTCAGAAGATCCACTGGTATGACCCATTTTGCTTCAATGTGGGTCACCGTGCTCTTCAGCATCCAAAAATTTTCTACTGACGATTCTGTGTATCAGATAATTCGTTTTATCTTTAATTTCCTTTTGAAGATCGAAAATTTTACCCTGGATATCAGAAATGGCTTTGATGCACCCATATTCACAAACAGTAACTTGCTTATTTAATGCAGTCTCACCATCACTATCAGAAATGGCTTTATTGAAATTTGAGTTTCCAATTGTATTTTCGTTTTCATTCTCAGCTTTTAGGAAAGGCACTTGGTGATTCTGTTTTATTTCTATAACTGGTTCACCATCTTTCTGAATCTTCCCTATTCCAAATTCGAATCTTCCTTTATCGTCATTTACCTGACTTTGAATGAACTCAATACTAGTATTCAGATTTTCCATTTACACTTTAATGTATTTAATTTATGTACTCAAAACTCATACTTGTTAGTCAACATTGTCATTTTATGACTTCTTCTGCTACACTGTGCTTCAATTTTATTACACTGCTCATTGTTTTGATTGTTAATTTTGTTACTTTGTTCCATAAATTGACTCTCGAATTCGTTTATCATCGAAATTTGATTGGATGTTCGGGCGACCAAAATTCTCAACAGATCTTTGATATCAACTACGTTTCGACATTTAGTTCTGAAACGAATCACTGTTCCATTCTCCTTCGTTCATTACGTCTTTACATTGTTGTTTTATTTCCACTAGGTTCATGTCAGTAGCCTTGGTCATGAATTCTTTTCCCCAGGGCCGTCTGTAGCTGGTGCGGAGCCATGTGCAAACTTTTCGCGCGGGGCCCTCCCGAATCATCCCCCTCCCTGCGGGCCTACCTGTCACTCCTCCAACACAGATTATATACCTTCGTCACGTTCAAACGAATTCTGTCGTCATTGATACCAATGTATGAAAAGACTGTTACTACCGTAGACCATTGTTGTAATAGGAAAATAATTAATCGCAGAAGGAATGTTAATAGATATGGTAATCACTAAAATGTTAAAAACAAAAACTAACTTGGGGTACAGGAATACTTCCAATTTAATGAAATTCAAAATCAAATAAGGTACACAAGCGTTTGTTAGGATATACACTTAAATGATTTCGACACTTGACTGTGCTCAATATTTACAAGAAATTAAATGAGTTGTAGGTTTTCAACGCTAAGGATTTTCTGCTTTACTCACTTTATGCAAAACATCTTTTCATTACTTTTTGACAAGCGAATTCATCAATAATGTCTTTAAAATACAGTTTTGAAACTACGTAGTGTTCCACTGAAAGCATGGCAAGAGAAGACAGGTGTTCTTGCGAGGTGCCGCTTCTGAAATAATTCTTGACAAGCTTCAAACGTGAAAAGTTGCTTTCTGGGCAGCCGACAGCCACTTTCATCGTCAGCAAAAATCCGTAGGCAATATAAATGTTGGGAAATGAATTTCCAATACCATTCAACAATCAACATTAACATAAGAGTTTTCACATCTTCGGACGCCATTCCTCTGAACACTTTAATTTCTGTCAAAAGGTCTGATGCAACAACGTCTTCCGAACATTGACCATTTATGTTTACACCTAGTTCTTTCTCAAGGTTTGTACACAGCATTTCTAGCTCATCGTCCTGTGTGTGTTTTAAACCCTCTGGAGAAAACAAAAAGCCTTATATTTCGGAATAATTAGCCAGATGGCAAAGACTCTGTTTCAAACTTTTTAACACTGTGTCGACTACAGGGTAGAAAAAATCGTTTTTCTATTTTTCCTCCAAAGATTGACCTCTGAAAACCATTTCGTCACCTTCATAATAAAATTGCATCGCCTTGTTACCAATTCTCTTTTCTCCAAATTTTGGTTCAGTCTCTAAACTTTCAACAAAATATAAAGGACACTGCATAGCCAGAACGCACCACTAGACCCAGAAGAAGGCCGCTGCAATCGTGGCCGAAACGTTGGTTTTTTCCTCTAGCAGCAGTAGTTTTTATATTATGACGCGGTACCATACCCAGAAAACTTTTATGTCGACTGACTCTGGCCGCGGAAGACTACGCAATTATATTTCAACTATCTCTTACGCTGTTATCTGCGCATTGACAAAACCTTTTTCCAAGGAAACTCTCAATAAATTTCACTGACTTTCGAGGGATTTTGTTGCTACTTTCACGTCCATATTTTCTGCTTGAAGTGCCATACTTACTACGTTCATGACAAATAGAACGTCAAACCACATGACAATCCATACAACTAACCCAAAGATTTCTAATTCGTTCACAACAAGCGAGTGTGCATCACTCTTTATTTTCGATTCATTAGTACTGTTGCTCACGTCAAGAAGGGGATCTGTGACTTCTCTTGTCTGGTACCTCATACCTTCGACACTCCCTACCCTACTTTCCCATCGAATATCTGAAAGCTTTGTAAAGGATGAGCCAGCAGGTAGGAAAAGTTTAATTTATTTTATTAGCTCACAGAAGTACATTTTTCCACTACGGCCAAGCCACGGTCGGCAGCGTTGGCAGCTTGTAAATTCTTTCGTCGCACAGTCTAGCAAGAGGAAGACAGCACCAAGGAAGGGCACCTTGACCACGCGCCTCCATCGTGTGCTGGCGAGGCACGCTATACGGAGGCGACGCTCTGGAAAGTTCCATTGCTGCCCCCCCGCGGGTTTCTTGGTCCTGACCAGTCAGGACAGAGGAAGCCGCGTGGGGCGTCGACTATACCTGGACACCCATCGTCGGGCCTGCTCTCGTTTTCTTGCTCTCCTGCAAGTCGGATGCACGCCCTGTAGCAGTGAACATCTACTGCTTCTCCCGGTGCTGCGGCACTGTGGACTTAGTTTTCACGGACACCAACCTTCGCCATACTTTTCCTTCCTTTCGCCAATAAATGGCCTTTGTCTAAATATTATCCTGATGAATTAAGCCGGCCGAAGTGACCAAGCGGTTCTAGGCGCTACAGTTTGGAACCGCGCGACAGCTACGGTCGCAGGTTCGAATCCGGCCTCGGGCATGGACGTGTGTGATGTCCTTAGGTTGGTTAGGTTTAAGTAGTTTTTAAGTTCTAGGGGACTCATGACCACAGTAGTTAAGTCCCATAGTGCTCAGTGCCATTTGAACCATTTTGATGAATTAATCACGCCCACTGTCTTTCCATCCGCCCATCCTGTACAACTGGCGTCAGAATGGAGATTCGTTCCCGTTGCGACTTTGTCGCTACATTGAATTCTTTCTGGCAAGATTCCGTGTACTTCGCACATGAAATGCGCCAATCGGCCACCGCGTTTGCTCCACTTGGTCCACGGCTGCGCCAGTAAACACGCACAGGGCACACGCTGCAGTGAGGCAGCCCACGCTAGTCAGCCACGTGAGCCGGACGCCGCCTCACTGCCCGTTGCCTGAGTTCGAGGGACCTGCGCTGCGCGACCGGCCGGGCCGCCATCATCCATCGCTATGCCAGCTGCCCACCGCCCACCGTCGCGCGCCACTGTCTGCAGCCATAGCAGACCGGCCGAGCCAGCACCGTTTACCGCCAACACATTTGCCGCTGCCCAAGGATCCGAACGCCGCTGCCGCCTGCTGCCACCCGCCAGCCACTGCCCGCCGTCACCACTCCACCACGCCGTCGCTGCCATCAATGCGTCACGCCGACTCCACTACTATGTAAGTCGCCATGTTGCTTCCAGCATTAACTTCAGTGACCTTCCGCCACTGGATTAGGAAACTTTGTGGCCACCCTTTTTTGTAAGATTTTTTTTTGTCACTAGCGTCCCAAAATTTGTAAACATGCCGATGGGAACACGAGTGATGGAACGGGATACTCCTGCAGAGGCACCAGCCTCACAAGATCCACCTGAGGCGATAAATGCACTAATGCACCAATTGTTTGCACTAAATCAGGAGCTATTTGAACCAAACCGCATCTTGAAACAGACGCTGGAAACTAGTGTGCGAACTTCCGTACCTGTGGCTAACTCCACCACTGTAACAAATACTCAAACAGTGGCAACTAACATTAATTCTGTCTCTAATGCAAATGCCACAATTTCTGCTAACATGGCGACTGTAAGCAATTTTCCTGCGTCTGATTTCGTTCCCACCTTTTCTGGGAAGTCGCACGAAAATGTGGTTATGTTCTTACAAAATATTCGTGATGTGGGTCGCACGTGTGCCTGGCCGGATGATCTATTGGTCAATGTAGCCAGGCTGAAGTTGACAGGCGAAGTCTGAATGTTTATAGAAACAGTGGATGAATTGCGTGATATGCACGACTTTGAAGTTTTGACTCACGGACTAACTACGCAGTATTCCGACACTAGAGATACCAGATATTACAGAGATCAACTATCAACCCTTAGGCAAAAGCCTAATGATGATTTTGGTGCCCTTGCAGATCGCCTACGAGAAGTATCTTGTTGTGTCTACAAGGTAGGTGAAAATGCCAGTGAAAATAGGATCTTGCACTCGGAAGTGGAAGCGCATGCAATTGATGTGTTTGTTTGCGGTATTGACCCCCGCAATGGAGGAGAAGTCTAAGCAGCCTCCCCCACGTCTCTGTTTGAAGCTGTTCATTTAACAATTGTACGCAAAGAGGTACTGCGTTTTTGCGCTGCCGCACCACGCCCGCCGGACCCAGTACCGGTCCCAGAAAAAGAAATATTTTGTCAGCATTGCGGGAGGCCCAACAATACGGCAATGTGCTGTCATGCGCTGTATTGCACTAGTAGGTCATGCTAATAGTGTCTGCCCACAAAGCCACCATTTTCAAAGCACACGCGCGGCCACCACAACGCGGGGCCGAACCAGGGAAACACGTGGCGGGGGGGGGGGGGGGGGGGGAGGGGGGGCGGCAGGTTCCGCCACCCATCTGCGCACACGACAAAAATAGTACACCCGGTGAGGACTGGAAAATGTAAAGAGGTGGAACATGTTAGTCTAGTTGGCGTACTCGGGAACAAAATAGTTAGAATTTTAGTTGATACTAGTGCTCAAGTTAGTGTATTGTTTGTGGAGAAAAAGATTGACGAGTGTTACAGCCACCCCAATTCCATATCAGTGGCCTTGGAGAGGAAGTAATTGTCCCTGTGGATTCGAGTGTAGCGAATCTGCAGATATACGAGGGTAAATACAGTCAAGAGGTGGAAGTAATAAAGCTAAAGAAGATTGATTTTGACATCATACTAGGGAATGACTTCCTGCACCATTATCAGGGGATAGTGGATTATCGAACGTGAACTGTGCAGTTCGGTGAAGCAATTCACTGATTTGGCAGTGCGCACCCCCGTCAGACGCGAGGGAGCTGTGAAAGGCGCTCTTCACAGTCTCCCATAAAACTGCAGAGGTGGACGATAAAAACCACTGACCCTGTGAGGATAAAAGGCGGAAGCGGAAAGATTCTCTGGATAGATGTCAAAAATCAGAAACAGCCTAAGACAGACATCCTGGTTCATTCACTCACCCTGAATGATGTTTTAGATCACCAGTCAGTACATTTAAAGAGAAGTAGCTGCCGACCGGAAAGGAGACAGAAGGGTTTTGCGATACCAGAAACTATAGATAATTTTGGTGTAAAAGATGTTGTAATACGGATGGGTACTATTGTTGCCAGTGGACAGGAAATTTTTGAGAAAATAGGAGGAGCTGAGATGCAGTGAAGTAAGGATGAGAAGGGATGGAGGAGAAAGAAGTGTTCAGTCAGAGACGTGCGCTACGTCGCATCATCATTAAGGAGTCAATTGTCAAAGAAATTAAGTGATTTAAACATTGAGGAGAGGAAGATATTGCAGGCAGTGTTAGAGGAATTTTCTTGGTTGTTTGAAGAGAGGCAGTTCTTACCGGCCACGGATTTGGTTCATAAGGAAATACCGACTGGAGAAGCTCGGCCAATTGCACAAAAACCTTTCCGTATACCATACCATTTGCAGTCTGTAATTGAAGATACGAATCAGCAGCAATTAACTGCAGGAATCATACAGCCCTCCTCGAGTGCGTGGTCGTCTCCCGTTGTCGTGGTACCAAAGAAATCAGTAAATGGGGAGAAAGCCTATCGCCTGCGTGTCGATATGCGGAAAGTAAACCGGGTGACAGTTCGAGATTCGTACCCCTTACCGAGAATTCACGAGACATTAGACCACCCTTGATTTAAATTCTGGGTACCATCAAATCCCTGTTGCACCCCAGGACTGCCACAAAACTGCTTTTGTTCTACCTACAGGATTGTACGAATTTGTAAGAATGCCATTTGGTTTGAGAAACGCTTCCGCCACTTTTCAAAGATTTTCAGATTTGCTGCTGCGTGGGTTGAAACCTACGACGTGCTTGGTGCATTTAGATGACGTTATTATTTTTTATAAACCAATAAAAGAACATGCAGAAAGCCTGAGGGATGTTTGGGAAAGGTTGAAAGAAGCTCATTTCAGTGTAAAATTAGAAAAGTGTGCTTCTGCCCAATCACAGGTGCAATGTTTAGGTCATATAATAAGTGGAGAAGGTGTCAAACCAGACCCCCATTTGACCACAGCAGTAAGGGAATTTCCAACACCGACAAATGTCAAAGAACTACAGTCATTTTTAGACCTTGCAAACTACTACAGAAGTTTTGTGAATAATTATGCTACCATTGCTAAGCCCCTGACTAAATTATTGAGAAAGGGAGTTAGTTTTATTTAGACCAAAGAATGTGACGAAGCTATGCAACAAATTTAACATGTTTTGACTAGAGCCCCTTTACTAGCATACCCAGATTTTGAAAAACCATTCATACTGTCAGTAGATGCCTCTGACTATGCTGTATGAGCCATTCTATCACAAGAGGTAGATGGCGAAGAACGACCAATTGGTTGTGCGTCTCGACAGCTTAATAAAGCAGAGTCAAGTTTCAGCACAACTGAGTAGGAACTTTTAGCACTCGTGATGGTGTAACTTATTTCTGATGTTATTTGTATGGGAGAAAATTTACTGTCATCACTGATCATGCCACATTACAGTGGATGCTAAGCTTAAAAGACCCTAGCAGGAGGTTAACTCGTTGGGCTTTAAAATTAAGCGAATTTGAGGTAAAACTGTAGGCGCCCCGGTGGTCCCGGTCGCCTACGGTGGACTGGATGGCCGAGCGGTGACCTCTCCAGTTGTCAGGATGCTAGGAAATGACTGTGGACGCGTCAGAAACGACATTATTAATCCATAACAACTTTATTCCTGCCGAGTACAATGTGGCTTGGTGATATCAACGACCTTACCCGTGTCCTCGCTGACTCGTAGTGATGACACCAGATCCGGGCCGCACAGTCTTGCTAGCGCTGCACAGCGTGCTGTGACGTAGCGTTGGAATGCCCTTGATCAGCCACGTGTGGATGGCGACGCCCGGCTGGCCGGCTGGCTGCGGACAGCAAGCAGCTGCGCGTGAAGGCTCCGGGTTGGAGTCCCTCACTGTCGGCACGAGAGGCGTTATCGTATTGCGGAGTGTACTCTATCCCACCCCGTCTTCCTCCCTGTTCCTCCTGGTGGCTCCTCCGCGGTGGACGGGCGGAACGGACCACAGTCCCCCAGCGTCGTCGGCTCACCTGGTTGTGACGGCGGATGCACGGGGCCTGGGCCCCGCACGTTCTCGACGACGGCTCACTGATGTGGTCGGCATTGGCGACGAGCGAGTCTGCCGCGATGTCTGCTAATCCTGGGTTGATGATTGACAGCGGCAGCAGAGAGGACCAGAGCTGGTACTGTCCCCTCACGTCTGCTGCTGAATAGGCCGCCCTTACTGCAACATCTCCTTAATAAAGATTAACATGTCGATCACCGAGCTGAGCGCTACGCAGCGACCCAGTACACATCTAACTGCAAGTCTAACTGCGAGTGCGAGTGCCTTGTTGCTATCAAAGCTGGCGTATTTAAAGGACGCACGAGCGACGTCCTGACGTCATGCTCGTTTGTAATGACCGCATTCGTTCCAGTTACACTGCTGATTCATCTGTCGTACTCGCCCCTTAGGTGTTCTTGAGACAGAGTTACGTGTTGTTACGGCAGACTTACGCGAAGTTGTGAATGCAACACAGCTGACCCTATACCTCTGTCTTGCACTCTACGAAAGTCTCCGTATAACACAAACCCGCGCGCTAGGCAATTCTCTCTCACCTGTTGTGTGTAACCAGGCCATTGCCCCTGCGTGGTGACACATTCCGATATATGTGCAATCCTCCTACCTCTGGCTCTCGGCATAGGCAACGAAACTTTGACAATATTCCACATTTCCAGCTCTTTACTATTCCGCGACATTACACATCCCCCTCCTTTAAGAAAATTCGTCCCGAATTTTACAATTATGGACTTACTGGTTGTGCACGCCATACTTCCTTACACTCTACATGTATCTTACAACTACTCCTTCAACACTGTCAAGCTTTTCTTATCCGCTAATAATCTATTTACACTTAATACTGATTCCAATCTTATCCTTGGTTATTTATTTACATTACGTTCCACTATTCCCGATCCATCCCATAGGTATTTGATGTACGGTTGTTATTTCAGAACGAGACAACTTTTTCCGTATACAAAAGTACATTGCACAAATAAACACTAGAACTAAGATTACGCTAGTCGTTGACACACCAAATATAATTGTGTTTTGCTTATGCTTCTCCCGATATTGCTGCACGTGCTGCAGTAGTTGATTAACTGAGATCAGCTCTTTTTCTGTGATAATCAGGCTATCTAAAGATTGTAGCAATGTGGGATCCAAGGACTCGTTAATAAACGTTAGGCTCTGGCGAGGCAATATGTGTGGCGGTTCCTCTGGATAATACAAGATAGGCTGTGTCACGTTAATCATTGTTGTACCCGTGAAAGTAGCTGGTAGGTGAAAATGCTTCCCCACTATTTCACGTCTAGTGCCATTAATCAATAACCCATTAGCCTGCAATTCAAGCTTTGATATATCTGTCAATCTACCATTTCTGTAACAAGTGGCAACTACGGTCTCTAGTTCGAACACAGAGTAAATCCAGTGTTCCCCAACTTTCCGAAATTTCAGTCTCGGAAGTAACACGCATTCTAAAGTTCCCATATTCCCCCAGGAACAACTGAATCTCACATGAAAGATTGTGGGTTGCCACCTCCTTTGCTGGACAAATAACAACACTTCCCCTGAAACAGTCTGTCAAATCGTTCGTAGACATTACTACATGAGCACTCCTCCGTCTTGACACTAACAACTCTTACCGAGTTTGCACTTCCACCCACTTCCCAACTCCTCTGCAACAGTGTAGCAGTACCAGACTGACGAAAAGTTTCCCGGGCCACGTCCTGGCGCGGCACCTGAAGGAAAAGGAAGCCATGTCAATCGCTCCCTTCCTTACCACGTCTAAAACACACAAATGACAAGTAAAAACTACGCATACCCTATTACCTAATAACAATAAATACGACATGTTCCTCCCCGAGGACACTTAATCTACTTATCCCTAGACCTAAGTGTGTAAGGAACGTTCCTCTGCTGTTCTTTTAGATTCAGTACCCTCACACCCTTCGTTACCGCTGGAGCAATCTGCGGTAACGCATCCACTGCGCCCTTAAACGGCTTAATCCTATCCACATGAACGGCTGACGACTTGGTTGGTAACTGCAACTTTACGTTCACTCGAGACACTATTTCATTTACCTGATACGGTCCAGAATATTTCGTCAAAAACTTCTTCGTTTTACCCTTCGGAACATAAGGATTAGCCAACAATACCCATTGACCAATTCTATATTGAGGCAGTTAACCTGTTCTTTGCCCAATACTCTCTTGTTTCTCCAAAGCATTAGTATTGGCACGCCGTACCGTTTGCCAGATCTCTCTCAATTTCTTGGCGAAATTCTTCACTGAATCATCCTGTGAACCTACCTTAGGTTTGGGCACATCAAATGGTGATGGCATTTTCCGACCATAAATTACCTCATACGGAGAGAACCCCGTTCCTGTATGAACTTTCGCGTTATAGGCGCTTGTCAACAGATTTAAATACACGTCCCAATCCGTGTGTTCTGAATTTACGTAGTGACTAATCATCTTAACTAACGTCCTATGAACCCGTTCTGTTCGTCCATTCGACTGAGGATGAAATGGGCTTGTCCGCAATTTCTTAACTTTCAATAAACGGCATAACTGCTTCATCAGCTACGACATAAAGTTACTACCCTGATCTGTAATTATATTATCAGGTACGCCATACTTCAGCAACCAGTTATTTACTAAGGCTTGCGTAACAGTGCTTGCCTTCTGATCTGGAATAGCTACCATTACCAGGTATCGGGAAAAATGATCTAATATTGTTAATACGTATCGATTACCCGCTTGTGTCTTGTTAAATGCTGCGATTACGTCTAGTCCAATGAATGCGAACGGACGATCCGCTTCAGGTAGTCTCTGTAACTGAATTTCCTGATGACTTACATCTGTTCCTGCGCACATACGAATGCAGATGCGCTTAGTAGAAAAATAGCAGCTGTACAAGTTGCTCATACTGCTCTACATCATTGCGACGTGTCTTCCACCAAAACCTTTCAGCTACCCGTCTATCAGTCATTCTTTCACCACCATGACCCGACAATACATGGTCATGCGCTTGTTTCAACACTTCTTCCCTCAGCGATTCCGGTAATACGACGCGTAGTCCGCACTCCGTCTTCCTGCAAAGCAATCCACCCTGCATTTCAAACTGCGGTTGCGTTCGGAACAATTGACGCGCTCTGTCAGTGGCTTGCGCCTTTATCCACTCTTTCTCACTTACGCCCACAACTTGTACAGCTGCTATTTTTCTACTAAGCGCATCTGCATTCGTATGTTTTACCCCTGGTTTGTGAATTACCTCGTAGTCAAATTCACTTAGTTTCAGTGCCCATCTCGTTAAACGACTTGAAGGATCTTTCAACCCCAACAACCACTTCAATGCTGCGTGATCTGTAATCACCTTGAACTTACGCCCATATAAATAACAGTGAAAATACGAGATACCGTAAATCACTGCTAACATTTCTTTCTCTATAGTTGAATAATTCTTCTCTGCCTTATTCAGTTGCCTGGAAGCATAAGCCACTGGATGTTCCTGTCCATTAACCCTCTGAGAAAGAATACAACCTACAGCAATATTACTAGCATCACAAGATAGTATGAACTCTTGTTCGAAATCAGGAAGTATCAACACTGGGTCTGATGTTAGTATCTGTTTGAGCTTCTCGAATGCCTCCTGACACTGTGCTGTCCATTCAAACTTAACACCTTTCTTTAACAATCTCGTTAATGGCTGTGAAATTTCCGCGAACCCCTTCACATATCGTCTGTAGTAATTACATAAAGCGACATATTGCTGAACTTGTTTAGTGGTCTGTGGTACTGGAAAATTATGCACAGCCGACGTTAGACGAGGATCGGTTCTTACCCCATCCTGACTGATAATATGCCCAAGATAAGTCACCTGCGTCTGAGCAAACTGACATTTCTCGACATTAAGCCTCAGATTTGCCGCTCTTAGCCTACTAAATACTTCGTTCAGTCGTTCCACATGGTCTTCTATATTACGCGAAAAAGTAACAATATCATCGAGGTATACCATAGCAATCTTCGGTTTCAGACCCCGAAGCACACCATCTAACAGACGCTGGAAAGTAGCAGGAGCGTTTTTCAACCCAAATGGCATTCTGAGATACTGAAAGCGACCAAGGCTTGTTGTAAAGGCCGTCTTCGGTCTATCCTCGGGACTTACTTCTATCTGATGGTACCCACTCTTTAGATCGAAAAATATTTACACCGACCTAGGTTATCTAATGTTTCCGTGATGTTCGGTATTGGATACGCATCTGTTACAGTTCGTGCGTTCAAAAAACGATAGTCACAGCAAAACCTATACTTTTTAGTACCGTCCAATGACTTCTTAGGAACTACCACTATGTTGGCAGACCACGGGCTTTCACAGTTCTCTATAATACCGTCCCTTAGCTGTTGATTAATAAATTCTTCCACTAATGGTTGTAGGTGTTTCGCTATCCTGTATGGTTTTCTATAGACCGGCGGACTACCGCCAGTCGGTATACGGTGCTGTGTAATAGGAGTTGCTGGTAATGGACCTTCTGAATTAAACAAATCTAAGTACTATAATAACAAAGCTTCCATAGCTTTCCGATCACCATTCTCCAAATGACGAATCTTATCACGTAGTACAGATGCCTTGACGGTTTGCTTGACGTTATAATCACCTTGGGATTCACCTATATCCTCATCGTCGAGTATTTCCAAACTTACTACCACTAAACCCTTTGGGAGATCCACTTCATCTGCCCCAAAATTATCTACACTGATCGGAATCATCAATTCCCCATTTATACCCGTTACGCGCGCAACGTTCCTCCTAATAAAACAATGCATTTCATCCAATGCTTCATTGCTCTGCAGTGGCTCCACCACAAATAGTCTCTGCTGTGGTACATCGGTACCTACTGACAACCAAAGTAACTTCCCTGTACCCGAAGGCACTTTGATATGCGTAATCATCGTTAATGCCCTTGTACGCGGTTCAATTGGTGACATCTTAGCAACGGATGCACCTCGCGACGTAGAAACATTTACAGCTGTTGTACCCATTGAAAACAACTTTCCACTAAGTTCAACTGTACGCTGTGGAAGATTAATTTTGGCATGGTGTTTATCGAGGAAGTCCAGTCCGAGTATCACAGAATACCCTTGTCCCACAGTTGGCAACACTTCCATTTGCTCACTGAACTCTACAGTTCCAATCTCAAAAACGAGCTACGTTGTACCCAATGACTGTAACTCATTATTCCCTACTCCACGTAATCTATACCTAGGAGTACCTAGTCTTCTCCTACCCACGGGGTCTAGACTAGCAACAGATACATGTGCCCGTGTATCAATCAAAAACTTACATCTGTTATTCCTTACAACACCCATCACGCAACAATCCGTCTCTGTACTAATTTTCACCGTACTTCTGCTTACCGGGAATGTCTTCCGACGGACGAAACACTCCCGTTCCCGTTTAAAGCTTTTTCCTGTTTATTCCCGTTACCATTCTGCTTACTACGACACTCATTCGCCTTGTGACCGTAACGTTTACAAGCATAGCACTGCGGCTGTCTGCATTGAGCCTTCACGTGACCTTTCCTCCCACAACGGTAACAATTCCTCTCCGACGCAAAGATGCGTTTATCATTGCGAACCCTTGTTGCAATGTCTGTCTCCTGCAGATGCGTTGCAATACACAGTCCTGCAGCTAAATCCCCAGGATTCTCCATCCTAACCCTACGAGAAAATTCTGCAGGAATTCCCCTGAGGAATACATCAAGGGCTCTGTTTTCTGCCTCTCGTAGTAATACACGATCCGCATCAGAATTACCAGATAATTCATAAGTATGCGAATTAATTTTCCTTATCCTATCTGAAAAAGACTCCACTGTCTCATTGACCTTCTGTGTCAAATTAGCTAACTTCTTCCTGAAAAATCTTGCACTAGTCTGCTTACGATATCTTTATTGTAACCCGTCTGCCAATTCTTCAAACGTGCTCGCGTTACTAAGCGTCTCGTGGTATATCACGAACGTCTTGGCTTCCCGTGCAAGTCGCAAATTTGCCATACGTAACGTAGTTACGTCCGACCAATTGCTCATTGCAGCTGTTGTCACAACATCGTTAATGAACGCTGTGACATCCTCTGTTGTTTTACCCGAGAAAGGCGTGATCAGGTTAGCTACTGAAGGATATATTGCAAGGTTGGACATTGCTACTGACTTGCACTCACTTGAACCCGTTTGCGACTCTTGCGCCGAACACAAGGTTTCCATCTGCGTCATTAATTCCACATGACGTAACTTCTGCTGCGCATTCTCTTCTAACAATTTTGAAACTTGCTCCATCAGAGCAGCTATACTCACTTCAGTACTAACGGATCTTGTTCCCGGCATGATTTGTGCAAATTACCAACAACTTATTCTACACAGAATTTACTCCTCAGAACAATAACTACACTAGCTACTCAACTCCTTTGTCACAGTTCAGCACTACACACAAGAAGACAAACAAGACTCACAATGCACAACTTAACAAAAGTAATCCTTCCGCCTTGTTATTGCCCAGCAACACTCTCTACAATTGTGCGTTGTGTAACCAAACCATCTACAAATTGAACATTCTACTGGTACGAACTTCGTGCATGGCTCCCCATGCCCTGTTAAATTACACACAGTACATCTGACTGGTACCAAGTACGTTTCCCAACTGTTTCCCTTAAACTCAGATAAATCTGCTGTTTCCGCAGGTCTCACAAAGGGCACTCCCAATAAAGAACGTGCATCCATAGTTATTCACAAAAATCGCCTGGTGCACTTACCGCAAGGCTGCGTAGAGTCGACATTTCTGACCGCAACTCTGTGGTAGTCCTGCAGTGGCGGTGTCGACCACTCCAGATACCAGATCTGCAGGCCAGTGCTGTAGTGGGCGGTTCGAACACTTCTGATACCAAATCCGTAGGCGGTGGGCGCCAGGACTTCTGACACCAAGCCGGCCGCGGTGGTCTCGCGGTTCTAGGCGCGCAGTCCGGAACCGTGCGACTGCTACGGTCGCAGGTTCGAATCCTGCCTCGGGCATGGATGTGTGTGATGTCCTTAGGTTAGTTAGGTTTAAGTAGTTCTAAGTTCTAGGGGACTGATAACCACAGCAGTTGAGTCCCATAGTGCTCAGAGCCCATTTCTGACACCAAAACTGTAGGCGGTGGGCGCGAGGACTTCTGACACCAAATCTGTAGGCACCCCGGTGGTCCCGGTCGCCTACAGTGGACTGGAGGCCGAGCGGTGTCCTCTCCAGTCGTCAGGATGCTATGATATGACTGTGGACGCGTCAGAAACGCCAAAAAAACATTACTAATTCGTAACACCTTTATTCCTGCCGAGTACAATGTGGCCCGCGTAACACAGGCTGGCTGAGCTTGGTGATATCAACGACCTTCCCCGAGTCCTCGCTGACTCGTAATGATGACACCAGCCACGGCCGCATGTATTCGAGGCCGGAGTCGTCAAGCTGACAACGTCGTAGCCTGTGACGTCAGTAGGCCGGCTAGCGTGACCAGCTAGGCCGAGACTGAAGTTTAGATTTCGTAGATTGCAGACGACGTGTCAGATATAAATACGCAATCACTTTCTTTTTTTGTAGATTTGGTCCCTATAAGTAACACAGTAACCTAAAAAAGCTAATTTCTCGCAGTATTACGCCGACTTTATGTCGGAATTACGCATTTTATTCTCGTTTCCTTGCAGCGATGAACTTTACAATAACTCACATGTGCTTCATAGCAGTATATTATGACGTTTCGTACCCGAGATTTGGAGATACAAGTTCAGCAAACAATTTTGTGAGATGCCTACTAACATTATTTGCAGACTTGCAATTATTTCAGTTGTTATTTGAAATTTATTATCATGTTCCTTCCTATATAAATGACAAACTAATATAAGAGTTTCTGACAGCTGCAACATATCTTTCACACCTTTATATACGAGGGTGGCATAATAACAATATTTTTAACGAGCGTTTTTTTTGTGTATTGTTCATTAGTAGGTTAGATTTTTTTTAATCACAGGTCATACACAATCTACACATCTTTCTGAGTCAGAATGAACTGGGGACCTTGCTGTAGGATTTGCATAAGAAGCATGACTGAAATTTATCAGTGCATTAAAGTTTATTTCATAGTGGCCACCTCCTCCTTGCCATTACTAATCAGAACATTTAAGGACTGAGGTTATGGGTAAGAAAAAAGTTTCATAATTTTGTGTCAAAAGTTATGTAATGTTTTTAATTTTCTATTAACTTCCTCCTTCTTGGAACATATTAAATGATCATTTTGGAGTTTGGTGCAATTATTTAACAATATGTTACACATAATGGAAACCAGCTTTTTGTAGATATCAATAAGTGGCCTTCCACAGAGACATGAATCTGTTAGGGAATCAGTAGGGAATCTGAACACTGAGATGTAACCCTCTTCCTTGCTGGATTTGTAGTTGCTGTTGCAACCAGGAACACATTTTTCTGGCATCTGCAAATAGAATGATGCATTAATTGCAAACATCTTAAATCAACATACTATTATGTAAAAATAGCAAATGAGAATTTGGGTGGACTGGTTTTTTCTACTGCTTGGAGATCACGAAACACAAGTCTACAAATAGAATCAAATGTGTAGAAATATTCATAATATTAACACAAAATCACTTAGGAGAAGATTCTGATACTAAACTTATGAATTCAAAACTTTATTTTCAAATAATATCTAGAATATAGTAGAACTTTTGTTGCAGTTGTATAGACGAAAGTCGATCACGTAGCACACTTATACATACACATGTAAAAACGCTACAAACTTCACAGAATTGTATACTTACATTGTGTTATATCTTCGACTGTAGTCACGACTACTTGCTATAATTTTTGCAGCGTCCAGTATAGCATAATTACACTGTAATGTCGGATAAAACAGACACCGCGAAAGTACATAAACAACTGCTTCGGTTTGCTACCTTATAGCCACAGCCATACGGTAGGCCTTAACGTAACGTTGCCACATCTCAGTCCTCCGGCCTCTAATACAGGCGGCCGTGCACCAGCTCCGGGCCGCACCAGTCTTGCTAGTGCAGCTCCACGTGCTGTGACGTGGCGGAGGAATGTCCCTACTTGGGCCACGCGTGGCTGGTGGCGCCCAGCTGCCCGGCCGGCTCGGCGGATAGCAGGCTGCTGCGCGTAGGAGGTTCCGGGTTGGTGTCCCAGCATGAGAGGAGTTCTCGTAGTGCACCCCGTCTTCTTCCCTGCTCCTCCTGGTGGCTCGTCCTCCTGGTGGACAGGCGGAATGGGCTGCAATTCTCCAGTGTCGTCGGCTCGCCCAGTTGTGACGGCGGATGCACAGGGCCTAGGCCCCGCACGATCTCGACAACGGCTCACTGATGTGGTCAGCATTGGCGGCGAGCGAGTCTGCCGCGATGTCTGCCAACCCTGGGTTGATGGTTGACAGAGGCAGCAGAGAGGACAAGAGCTGGTACTGTCCCCTCAGGTCTGCTGCTGGATAGGCCGACCTTACTGCAACATCTCCTTAATAAAGATCAACATGTCGATCACCGAGCTGAGTGCTACGCAGCGACCCAGTACACATCTAACTGCAAGTCTAACTGCGAGTGCGAGTGCCTTGTTGCTATCAAAGCTGGCGTATTTAAAGGAAGCACGAGCAACGTCCTGATGTCATGCTCATTTGTAATGACCGCATTCGTTCCAGTTATACTGCTGATTCATCTGTCGTACTCACCCCTTAGGTGTTCTTGCGACAGAGTTACGTGTTGTTACGGCAGACTTACGTGAAGTTGTGAAATGCAGTAAAGCTGACGAAATACCTCTGTCTTACACTCTACGAAAGTCTCCGTCCAACACAAACCCGCCTGTTGTGTGTAACGAGGCCATTGCCCCTGCGTGACGACACCTTCCGATACATGCGAAATCCTCTTACCTCTTGGCTAACCTACTGCCTCTGGCTCTCGGCATAGCCAACGAAACTTTGACAATATTCCACGTTTCCAACTCTTTACTATTCCGTGACATTATGAAGGACCAAACCATATCATCCGGCTTACTTTGCCAGTAAATTCGGAAATTCAGTAAGCAGAACACACAGTGATCGTTCACTTTGATAGACTGAAACTGTATAAAGGACCCGAGCCACTCCCACCTAACAATGAAGATGGGCCTATTATGCCAGAAGTTCCACACAAGAAAACAAGAAAGAAGATAATGCAACCACCTAGACCGCTACATAGATATGGTCTAAGGTCAAAGCACCCCTGTGATTTACGTTTCAGGAGGTAGATCTGAGATGTCATGTAAACAGCTGGAAAAGTCCTGCATGCAGCAAGAGAATTAATTGACGGAAAACAACGTCGTTACTGTACACTTAATATGTTGCGCATGTTAGTTATAAGCAGACATAAGAATTCGCAACCATTGGTAATTGGTAATTTATGATGCTAATGGAAGTTATTGAAGTTTTGTAATCATTTTGTCTTGTGTCATTTAACGTCTCCAGTAATGTTATCTTAGCAGTTCAGAACTGAAAACACAAATACTTATTGGTAATGGAATTAAGGGGAAAATTGTCCTTGCCAATAGAACACGCTGAGGTAATGATTAGTTAATCATATATATGATAAATGGATTCGAATTTCATCTTTTGATTTAGTGAATACTGAATGACATAGCTGTTAAAGCTTTACCCTAAAAATATGATAGGAATGCGCGTTCGTAACTGCCAGTAGAACTCTGACAACATGCTGTCATCTACCTGCATTTGAAATAAGCCCTATTACATGTATATTTTTGCTAAATGATAACACAACGATAATAACAAGAATATGATCACAGAACGATAACAACAAGAACAGTTATGTCCAAGTAAACAACAAACATGTTACTCTAAGAGTGAAAGGAATCTTCCTTAAGTGCTATTTTCATGTTTTCATGAGACCACGATGGAGAGTCAACAATGTAAGTTTTTACAATAATACGTGTCACTGCATATTAAATGCCACGGAAGGAGCCACCTAAATACCGCCACTGTTGTCTACAACTGTTCACATGCGGTGAGCTTAGCTGACGAAGTCGCCCTCTTCCCTTCCCTCCCTCCTACCTGCCGAGTGAGCGGCCATTGCAGTTCCGCCTTCCCCGGCCCGCCGCCTCTGTCTCTGGCGCGGGAAGCACCCGCACCTCCTCCCCTCGCCCCTCCTCTTCCCTGGCACCCTGCTTCTGCTCTCGCCACCACTATACCCCAGCTGTACGGCTGACCGCTTACTCCTCTCCCGTGCTGAGACGTTTTCACTAACCTACTCTCCCCTCGCCCCTCGCCACCGACCCCCTTCACCACACCCACCACGTGCCCTGTTACGCTAATCCAGCTCCAGGCTACACCTTCGTACATTATTACATTGCAGTTAAACCAGCAAACTTAAAGGGATAGTTATATAAATAAATTCACCAGCTTAATATTGCCCTACAGATTTTACTAGTTTTATCTAAAGATGGGAATCTATTTGTGTTCTCTATTTGAGTTTTCAGTAAGGAACCAAATCATGAGAGAGAAGAAAATTTTCCTTGTACACATCAGGATTAGAAAATGTTGGAATTTCAGATTGATCTCCAGCTATGTTGTATTACCACCGGGGTTAATAAATGGATCTATATGGGTTCAAGGAAGCCAGCCCTTGCCATGATATTAATTCTGTAAACGACTGCTGTGTGGGAAACGCATTAGCCAAGGAGTTGGGTTTGGAATGCCATCACAAAATATAGTTTATTTAGAAGCATAAAACCTACCAGTTACCTAAATTTTAGAGGGGCAGGGTATCTAAGCGAATAAACAAGTCACGATAATTTTTCGAATTTTAACAATTAAGTTATCTGAGTTCCTTGAAAACATCCTCCATGCAAAAGTGTCATGAACATCATAAACTAACCTGGGAAGGAAATTTTGTGACCATCCCGAGGAACTAAACTCCGCCCATAGCATAGTTCTACGCCACCCACGCCATCCCCTCCTGAACCAGGCCTGGCCATCTGTGTTGTCTCGGCTGCAGGCACAAAGAAACGACAGCTGTACCCTCCACATTCCTCAGTTGTGGGACTGCATCGCTTAGAGCAGTATATGATGACAGCAAAAGCAGGAAGTAACTGAAATATCTGCACTAAATAATGGATCATTTTTACTTTCATTAACACTAGTCTATTGAAATTAAGGTTTAAACTGTTGCAACAGCAAGACTGGGAATGCATTATGTATGTATTAATTGGGAGTTGTAAAGAAGGGATAAATAAAAGTTTCATGACTCACAGAGAGCTACTGGGAAATATCTAAGGTATTAAGTACAAGTTGTACTAGTGACCGCCATTAGTATTATAAAACAATCACTCAACCAGTCTTTTGTAAGGCTTAGTTCCACCAGCAGCATAGTACAGTAGCACTGACACACGTGGGTGCGTTGCCGCCGAGGCAGTTGAAACCAGTCACAACCATATTGTCAGCGACTTACAATCTCACAAGTGCGACGCCTGTTGCTTCTTACCGCTCAAAGCAGTGCTGGATCTCAACACAGAATTCTTAACCATTATGTAATGAACCCCTCCTCCGCAGCAAAAAATGCCTTTGTTGTAATGATGTCCGTCCCAAATCCAGTATCTGCTTAGTGGCACTCTCTTGCCTATTACACAATTATACAAAACTTGCTGCCCTTCTTTGAACTTTTTTAATTTACTCTGTCACTCCTATCTGGTAAGGATTCTACACCGTGTAGCAGTATTCTAAATGAGGATGGACAGGCATAGTGTAGGTAGTCTCCTTACTAGATCTGTTACATTTTCTAAGTGTCCTGCCAATAAAATGCAGTCTATAGTTAGCCTTCCCCACAACATTTTCTGTGTGTTCCTTCCAATTTAAGTTGTTCATAATTGTAATTCATAAGTATTTTGTTTAATTTGTAGCCTTTACATTTTACTGATTTATCTTGCAACCGAAGTTTAACGGATTCCTTTTAGCACTCATGTGGATGACCTCGCACTTTTCATTATTTAGGGTCGACTGCCAGTTTTTGGACCAAACAGATATCTTTTCTAAATCATTTTGCAGCTTGTTCTGATCTTCTGATGACTTAACTAGTTGATAAACAAGAGTGTAATCCGCAAACAACCCAAGTTGGCTGCTCAGATTGTCTCTCAAATCATTTATATAGATAAGGAACAGCAAAGGACCTGTAACACTACTTTAGGGAATGCCAGAAATCACTTCTGCCTTACTCGGTGACTTTTCATCAGTTACTATAAATTGCAACCTCTCTGACAGGAAATCACGAATCCAGTGACACAACTAAGATGATATTCCACAACCATGCAATTTCAGTACAAGCCACTTGTGAGGTATATTGTCAAAAGTATTTTGCAAATCTAGAATTATGGAATCACTTTGGAATCCCTTGTCAGTAGCATTCAACAGTTCATGTGGGTAAATAGATAGTTTTGTTTCATGAGAACGATGTTTCCTAAATCTGTCTTCATTGTGTGTCAATAGACAGTTTTCTTCAAAGTAATTCACAACATTCGATCCACCCTAGAATATTGCTCAAGTATGTGTACCAGATAGGAATAACAGGGGATACTGAATGTATACAGAGAAGAGCAGCAAGAATTGTCATAGGTTTGTTTAATGTGCGGGGTAGTTTCACAGAGACCCTGAAGGTACTGAACTGGAAAACTCTTGAAGATAGATGTAAACTATCCCAAGAAGGTCTATTAACAATGTTTCAAAAACAGGCTTTACATGATTTCTCAATGGATATGCTACAATCCTCTACATATTGCTCACATAGGGATTATAAGGATAAGATTGGAATAATTACTACTTGTGCAGAGGATTCCAACAATATTTCTTCCCACACTCCATACATGAATGGAACAGAAAGAAACCATAATAACTGGTACAGTTGGATGTACCCTCTGTGATGCATCTCACAGTGGTTTGTAAAGTATAGATGTAGAAGTAGATGTACATGTACATAAAGTACGTAACATAAATTTGCGGCAATATTCTCATTCTGATATAGTGCCTTGTGTCAAATGAACTCTCAGACAGCAATTGTTTAAATAAAGTAGCTCCCTTTTCTCTTAAGAGTCTATAGAAATATATCTTCCAGTACCAATAGTAGTCAATGTGTGTGGTTTCTTTCTTAACATTGTTAGTGCAACTGACTAGTTTCCAGTATAAAGTTCTGTGTGCATAGTCAAGTATTCACTTGAAAACTGCTAAGCATTGTTTATTTTTAAATAGTGTTCATATATATGCCACTTAGTTGTAATATCCACCCCTTCAACAAACTCTCCAAATGCCAAGAAAACTCTCTCACATATGTAATACTAACTGTGACAATATTTTGTATATACACTATATGACCAAAGGTATCTGGACACCTGGCTGAAAATGACTTACAAGTTCGTGGCACCCTCCATAGGTAATGCTAAAATTCAGAATGGTGTTGGCCCAACCTTAGCTTCCATTCTTGCAGGCATACGTTCAGTCAGGTGCTGGAAGGTTTCTTGGGGAATGGCAGCCCATTCTTCACGGAGTGCTGCACAGAGGAGACGTATTGATGTCAGTGGTTGAGGCCTGGCACAAAGTCAGCAATCCAGAACATCCCAAAGGTGTCCTGTAGGATTCAGGTCAGTACTCTGTGCAGACCAGTCCATGAAAGGGGGTGTTGTTGTAGTGTAACCACTCCACCGCAGGCTGTGAATTATGAACAGCTGCTCAGTCGTGTTCAAAGATGCAGTCACCATCCCCAAATTGCTCTTCAACAGTGGGAAGTAAGAAGGTGCTTAAAACATAAGTGTAGGCCTGTCCTGTGATAGTTCCATGCAAAACAACAAAGGCTGCAAGCGACCACAACATAACACCACCACCTCTAAATTTTACTGTTGGTACTACATGTGTTATCAGATGATGTTCACCGGGCATTTGCCATATCCGCACTCTGCCATCGCATCACCACATTGTGTAACATAATATGTCACTCCACACAATGTTTTTCAACTGTTGAATCATCCAATGTTTATGCTCCTTACACCATACGAAGCGTCATTTGGCATTTAATGGCACGATGTGTGGTTTATGAGCAGCTGCTCAACCATGAAATCCAAGTTTTCTCATCTCCCAACTAACTGTCATAGTACTTGCTGTGGATCCTGATGCAGTTTGGAACTCCTATGTGATTGTCTTGACAGATGTCTGCCTATTACACATTACAACCCTTGTCAACTGTCGGCAGTCTCTGTCAGTCAACAGATGAGGGCAGCCTGTACACTTTCATGCTATACATGTCCCTCCACATTTCCACTTGACTATCACATAAAAAACAGTGGACCTAGGGATGTTTAGGAGTGTGAAAATCTCATGTACAGATGTTTGACATAAGTAACACAATCACCTGACAACATACGAAGCCCATGAGTTCTGCCTAGCGATGCATTCTGATCTCTCACTATGTCAAATGACTACTGAGGTCATTGATATGGAGTACCTGGCAGTAGGTGGCAGCACAATACACCTAATATGAAAAACGTATGTTTTTGAGGATGTCCGGATACTTTTGATCACGCAGTGTAGTTGCGTAGTTTGCATACTTGTAGAATACAAATAAGATAAAATTAATACAGACAGGTAATAAAGTTTCAGCACACAGACTGAGATTATTTGTAGGATTAGTAGTTCATCTTTTGTTACTAAGTAATTTTTCTATGTAACTTCCTTTTTTTATTGCCATAATTCCACAGTATTAGTTAAATGAAAATTAACATTCACTAGTCAATAAAAAAATAGGAGTGCGGGTTAGCTACTACAAACAGCATAGTGAACGCATTATTGTGGCCAAGATAGACACAAAGCCCATGCCTACTACAGTAGTACAAGTTTATATGCCAACTAGCTCTGCAGATGATGAAGAAATTGATGAAATGTATGACGAGATAAAAGAAATTATTCAGGTAGTGAAGGGAGACGAAAATTTAATAGTCATGGGTGACTGGAATTCGTCAGTAGGAAAAGGGAGAGAAGGAAACATAGTAGGTGAATATGGATTGGGGGGAAGAAATGAAATAGGAAGCCGCCTTGTAGAATTTTGCACAGAGCATAACTTAATCATAGCTAACACTTGGTTCAAGAATCATAAAAGAAGGTTGTATACCTGGAAGAATCCTGGAGATACTAATAGGTATCAGATAGATTATATAATGGTAAGACAGAGATTTAGGAACCAGGTTTTAAATTGTAAGACATTTCCAGGGGCAGATGTAGATTATGACCACAATCTATTGGTTATGAACTGCAGATTGAAACTGAAGAAACTGCAAAAAGGTGGGAATTTAAGGAGATGGGACCTGGATAAACTGAAAGAACCAGAGGTTGTAGAGAGTTTCAGGGAGAGCATAAGGGAACAATTGACAGGAATGGGGGAAAGAAATACAGTAGAAGAAGAATGGGTAGCTCTGAGGGATGAAGTAGTGAAGGCAGCAGAGGATCAAGTAGGTAAAAAGACGAGGGCAAATAGAAATCCTTGGGTAACAGAAGAAATATTGAATTTAATTGATGAAAGGAGAAAATATAAAAATGCAGTAAATGAAGCAGGCAAAAGGGAATACAAACATCTCAAAAATGAGATCGACAGAAAGTGCAAAATGGCTAAGCAGGGATGGCTAGAGGACAAATGTAAGGATGTAGAGGCTTGTCTCACTAGGGGTAAGACAGATACTGCCTACAGGAAAATTAAAGAGACCTTTGGAGATAAGAGAACCACTTGTATGAATATCAAGAGCTCAGATGGCAACCCAGTTCTAAGCAAAGAAGGGAAGGCAGAAAGGTGGAAGGAGTATATAGAGAGTTTATACAAGGACGATGTACTTGAGGACAGTATTATGGAAATGGAAGAGGATGTAGATGAAGATGAAATGGGAGATAAGATACTGCGTGAAGAGTTTGACAGAGCACTGAAAGACCTTAGTCGAAACAAGGCCCCGGGAGTAGACAACATTCCATTAGAACTACTGATGGCCTTGGGAGAGCCAGTCATGACAAAACTCTACCATCTGGTGAGCAAGATGTATGAGACAGGCGAAATACCCACAGACTTCAAGAAGAATATAATAATTCCAATCCCAAAGAAAGCAGGTGTTAACAGATGTGAAAATTACTGAACTATCAGTTTAATAAGTCACAGCTGCAAAATACTAACGCGAATTCTTTACAGACAAATGGAAAAACTGGTAGAAGCGGATCTCGGGGAAGATCAGTTTGGATTCCGTAGAAATGTTGGAACACGTGAGGCAATACTAACCTTACGACTTATCTTAGAAGAAAGATTAACAAAAGGCAAACCTACATTTCTAGCATTTGTAGACTTAGAGAAAGCTTTTGACAACGTTAACTGGAATACCCTCTTTCAAATTCTGAAGGTGGCAGGGGTAAAATACAAGGAGCGAATGGCTATTTACAAATTGTACAGAAACCAGATGGCAGTTATAAGAGTTGAGGGGCATGAAAGGGAAGCAGTGGTTGGGAAAGGAGTGTGACAGGGTTGTAGCCTCTCCCCGATGTTATTCAATCTGTATATTGAGCAAGCAGTAAAGGAAACAAAAGAAAAATTCGGAGTAGGTATTAAAATTCATGGAGAAGAAGTAAAAAATTTTGAGGTTCGCCGATGACATTGTAATTCTGTCAGAGACAGCAAAGGACTTGGAAGAGCAGTTGAACGGAATGGACAGTGTCTTGAAAGGAGGATATAAGATGAACATCAACAAAAGTAAAACGAGGATAATCGGGTGATGCTGAGGGGATTAGATTAGGAAATGAGACACTTAAAGTAGTAAAGGAGATTTGCTATTTAGGGAATAAAATAACTGATGATGGTTGAAGTAGAGAGGATATAAAATGTAGACTGGCAATGGCAAGGAAATCGTTTCTGAAGAAGAGAAATTTGTTAACATCGAGTACAGATTTAAGTGTCTGGAAGTCGTATCTGAAAGTATTTGTATGGAGTGTAGCGATGTATGGAAGTGAAACATGGACGATAACCAGTTTGGACAAGAAGAGAATAGAAGCTTTCGAAATGTAGTGCTACAGAAGAATGCTGAAGATAAGGTGGGTAGATGACGTAACTAATGAGGACGTATTGAATAGGATTGGGGAGAAGAGAAGTTTGTGGCACAACTTGACTAGAAGAAGGGATTGGTTGGTAGGACATGTTTTGAGGCATCAAGGGATCACAAATTTAGCATTGGAGGGCAGCGTGGAGGGTGAAAATCGTAGAGGGAGACCAAAGTATGAGTACACTAAGCAGATTCAGAAGGATGTAGGTTGGAGTAGGTACTGGGAGATGAAGAAGCTTGCACAGGATAGAGTAGCATGGAGAGCTGCATCAAACCAGTCTCAGGACTGAAGACCACAACAACAACAACAGTCAATTATCAGCAGCAAGAATAGCGAAAAACAGTAATTAGAGATTAACTGCACCATGTTGTTTGTTGTTGTGGTCTTCAGTCCAGAGACTGGTTTGATGCAGCTCTCCATGCTACTCTATCCTGTGCAAGCTGCTTCATCTCCCAGTACCTACTGCAATCTACATCCTTCTGAATCTGCTTGGTGTATTCATCTCTTGGTCTCCCGCTGTGATTTTTACCCTCCACGCTGCCCTCCAATACTAAATTGGTGATCACTTGATGCCTCAGAACATGTCCTACCAACCGAGCCCCTCTTCTAGTCAAGTTGTGCCACAAACTTCTCTTCTCCCCAATCCTATTCAATACTTCCTCATTAGTTATGTGATCTACCCATCTAATCTTCAGCATTCTTCTGTAGCACCTCATTTCATTAGCTTCTATTCTCTTCTTGTCCAAACTATTTATTGTCCATGTTTCACTTCCATACATGGCTACACTCCATAAAAATACTTTCAGAAATGGCTTCCTGACACTTAAATCTATACTCGATGTTAACAAATTTCTCTTCTACAGAAATGCTTTCTTTGCCATTGCCAGTCTACATTTTATATCCTCTCTACTTCGACCATCATTAGTTATTTTGCCCTCCAAATAGCAAAACTCCTTTACTACTTTAAGTGTCTCATTTCCTAATCTAATTCCCGGAGCATCACCCGACTTAATTAGACTACATTCCATTATCCTAATTTTGCTTTTGTTGATGTTCATCTTATATCCTCCGTTCAAGACACTATCCATTCCATTCAACTGCTCTTCCAAGTCCTTTGCTGTCTCTGACAGAATTACAATGTCATCGGCGAACCTCAAAGTTTTTATTTCTTCTCCATGGAATTTAATACCTACTCTGAATTTTTCTTTTGTTTCCTTCACTGCTTGCTCAATGTAGAGATTGAATAACATTGGGGAGAGGCTACAACCCTGTCTCATTCCCTTCCCAACCACTGCTTTCCTCTGATGTCTCCCGACTTTTATAACTGCCAAATTGTAAATAGCTTTTCGATCCCTGTATTTTACCCCTGCCACCTTTAGAACTTGAAAGAGAGTATTCCAGTCAACATTGTCAAAAGCTTTCTCTAGGTCTACAAATGCTAGAAAAGTAGGTTTGCCTTTCCTTAATCTAGCTTCTAAGATAAGTTGTAGGGTCAGTATTGCCTCACATGTTCCGATATTTCTACGGAATCCAAACTGATCTTCCCCAAGGTTGGCTTCTACTAGTTTTCCATTCGTCTGTAAAGAATTCGCGTTAGTATTTTGCGGCCGTGACTTATTAAACTGATAGTTCGATGATTTTCACATCTGTCAACACCTGCTTTCTTTGGGATTGGAATTATTATATTCTTCTTGAAGTCTGAGGGTATTTCGCCTGTCTCATACATCTTGCCTACCAGATGGTAGAGTTTTGTCAGGACTGGCTCCCCCAAGGCTGTCAGTAGTTCTAATGGAATGTTGTCTACTCCCAGGGCCTTGTGTCGACTCAGGTCTTTCAGTGTCCTGTCAAACTCTTCACGCAGTATCGGATCTCCCATTTCATCTTAATCTACATCCTCTTCCATTTCCATAATATTGTCCTCAAGTACATCGCCCTTGTATAGACCCTCTATATACTCCTTCCACCTTTCTGCTTTCCCATCTTTGCTTAGAACCGGGTTTCCATCTGAGCTCTTGATATTCACACAAGTGGCTCTCTTTTCTCCAAAGGTTTCTTTAATTTTCCTGTAGGCAGTATCTATCTTACCCCTAGTGAGATAAGCCTCTATATCCACACATTTGTCCTCTAGCCATCCCTGCTTTGCCATTTTGCACTTCCTGTCGATCTCATTTTTGAGACGCTTGTATTCCTTTTTGCCTGCTTGATTCACTGCATTTTTATATTTTCTCCTTTCATCAATTAAATTCAATATTTCTTCTGTTGCCAAAGGCTTTCTACTAGCCCTCGTCTTTATACCCACATGATCCTCTGCTGCCTTCACTACTTCATCCCTCAAAGCTACCCATTCTTCTTCTACTGCATTTCTTTGCCCCATTCCTGTCAATTGTACCCTTATGCTCTCCCTGAAACACTGTACGACCTCTGGTTTAGCCAGTTTATCCAGGTCCCATCTTCTTAAATTACCACCTTTTTGTAGTTTCTTCAGTTTTAATCTACAGTTCATTACCAACAGATTGTGGTCAGAGTCCACATCTGCCCCTTGAAATGTCTTACAATTGAAAACCTGGTTCCTAAATCTCTGTCTTACCATTATATAATTTATCTGAAACCTTTTAGTATCTCCAGGGTTCTTCCATGTATACAACCTTCTTTTATGATTCTTGAACCAAGTGTTAACTATGATTGAGTTGTGCTCTGTGCAAAATTCTACGAGGTGGCTTCCTGTTTCATTTCTTAGCCCCAATTCATATTCACCTACTACGATTCCTTCTCTCCCTGCACACTGCACCATCAGAAGTCCAAATTGCAGATGCATATGACATGTGGCTGGGTCAGTAAAGGTTGCCCCGCTTTTAATGTTTAAAGAAAACGTTTTCCTGGGGGAATATTGGCATTGTTGTAAAATAAAATTATATGTCATACTTTATGTATTCATAAAATAGTATGTAAAAGATTCCTAACTTTTCTGCACCACATCATATAACAGTTTACTTTCCCTTTCCATAGCTGTAAGTGTTTAGTTGTACTACATTCCTTAAGTTAAATAATTATCTTGTTCTCTTGTTTTTGGATAAAGTAATCAGTAAAAATTTCGATGAGAATTTGATACAGCTTTAAATGGCCCAATATATACTGTCAAAAAACTTTCACATTTCATTACTAAATGCTCTAGATGTTTCATTGGTTTTCACATCAACAAGGGCCTCAGTTCCGGATTGTGTAACTTCTCTTTTCCTGTCACGTCTTTGTTTCCTTCAATTATACTATTGTTCCATGGTCCCCCAACCAATTTCTGGTATTGATATATTCCAGATTATATTATAAAAATAACAACCGGGCAAATACTTTCGCTTTTATTGGACATACGCAATTCATCCTTATCATGTGGTGTCTCCCCACACCAACTGAAAATGGCAGAAGTAATACCCCTATATACAAAAGGTGATCATCAGTGTATGGGTAGCTATAGGCCTGTGTCTCTACTGTCAAGGTTTTCGAAAATTATTGAAAAAGTGTTCTTTCAAAACTAATTACATTCTTCAACAAGAATAATATTATTTCTGGATGTCAACATGCCTTCAGACCACAGCGATCAATTGAAACAGTCACTTTCAATCTGATAAGCCATGTCTTAAATGCAGTGGACAACCACAGAAATGTCTCAAGTATATTCTTGGACCTTACAAAAGCTTTTGATGTGATTGATCATTCTGTGCTCCTGAGGAAGCTTGTACGGTATGGTGTAAGAGGTGTACCAAATCAGTGGATTAATTCATATTTGGAATATTGCTCTCTGGTGACTGAAATTAAGTTCATGGAAAGAAATGAGCTCCAGGTACACCTTTTAGGACCATGTGGACTAAGTCATGGTGTTCCACAGGGCTCCATTTTAGGGGTCCTTTTTTTGGTGTACATTAATGATTTCCCATCACACGTTAGGCTTCTGAACCAGTACTGTTTGCACAGTCTATTGACTGAAAGGAATAAAGAAGAAAATCTTATTGCATCTGCAAAAGACATTATAAAAGGAGTGTCTGAATGGTTTACCAGAAGCAGGCTAATAGTTAATACCCAAAATAGTACTCTTGAATGTCCACATCAATCAAAATAAAAATACGTCACAACCCGTAATATGTATAGATAACCGAAACATTAGTGCTGTGAATGAAACTAAATTTCTTGGGATTCACATCCAGGAAAATCTTAAATGGATCACGCATATCACATTCCTAAAAAATGGCTCTGAGCACTATGGGACTTAACATCTGAGGTCATCAGTCCCCTAGAACTTAGAACTACTTAAACCTAACTAACCTAAGGACATCACACACATCCATGCCCGAGGCAGGATTCAAACCTGTGACCGTAGCGGTCTCGCGATTCCAGACTGTATCACATCCCTAAATTCAAAAGTAACAAAAATGGCTATGCAGTAAGAATTCTTTGCAACAATACTACATCAGAAACAGTTAGGGCTGTATACTTTGCTCATGTACATTCAGTGCTGAAGTACGGTATCATTTTCTGGAGAAATGCACGCCAAGCAATAACAGTTTTCAGGGAGAGAAAGGCAATTATAAGAATAGTGAAACAAGTGAGCAGCAGAAATCCATGCAAGCCTTTCTTTAAAGATCTAAAGATCCTACCCCTTCCCTGCATTTACATGAGGCACTGAGAGCAATAGCAGATTAACCTCAACCTTCCTCCAACAGAGATATTCAAGGTAGAAAGAAACTGGATTTGACAAACATGTTCTGTTCTTTACTCAGTCATTTTATGTTACAACTTTTAGCTTCTAGCAGTATTGCTGGCCTTGTACGTGGATTATACAACCAAATTACATCTTGACCTTTAAAATTCCCGATTTTTATGTGTGTTAGTCCACTTTTGCATTACACATAATGTGACTTTCTGCAGATAGTCACTGTTGCATTAGGTTTACAGCCTCTGTCACAAATGATTTCCATTTTCTTTTGGATTCAAACGTATTTCAGATTGTGTACTTTGCAATCCGAGTATGAAAACACCAACATTGAAAAAGAAAGTAAAGTAATATACACGAAAGAAATGAATAAGCAAATACAGTGAGGAAGTAAATACAATGTACTCATTGAAATAGCTAAAAATTGCAAGCATACAAATTCTTTATATACTATTGTAGCAGTATAGGATCTACAGTTTGTTTACATCATTGAACAGCTTTAAAAAACAATGTCATGAAATAATGAAGTAACAACAAGTACAAAAGTTTCCACAAGCTGTTATTAACCATCATAATCTTCACTATCAAGATATGATATGGGCAACATATTTGCCAATTTTGCAACAGCTGCCCACAGGGTCTTATAAAAATCATGGTGAACTGGTGGAATGAAGTCCAGGGGACTCAATAAATCTTTCTTCTTGAGTTCACTCATTGCATTACCTTCTGGATACACCCAGTCTAACTCCTTTATAAGAGTTGATGTCCTCTTGGACACATCAACTTTATTAAATATGTCACCTGTTTCATTGGAATATTTAAAAAGTATGTCAAAAGGCAGCTTTTCCACAAATCGTAATCACTGGATGCTGAACCACTCTTTGGTTTGATCAACCTATATTTTCTGCTTCGAGCTGGCCGGAGTGGCCGAGCAGTTCTAGGCGCTTAAGTCTGGAACCGCGTGACCGAATCCTGCCTCAGGCATGGATGTGTGTGACGTCCTTAGGTTAGTTAGGTTTAACTAGTTCTAAGTTCTAGGGGACTGATGACCAAAGAAGTTAAGTCCCATAGTGCTCAGAGCCATTTGAACCATTTATTTTTCTGGTTTGTAATATTCCTTTCAAGCACTTTTGTTGAAAAAAAATCATCTTTACCCATATGAACTAATTTGAAAGGCTTTTGCTCCCTAGCAGCCTCAATAATCTCATTCCAATGTTCTGGAATGTAAACATTTTTAAAATACTTCTTTTGTTTTTCAATCAAGCCAAAATCTTGATTACAGGGTAAATACGACCACTGACTAAAAATTTGTGATCAGTTTCACTTACTATGTAAATAGGATTGGAAACTATGTACTGGCACATACTTGAGAGTTTAATATTGCTATTTTTACCTCTGCACAGATACGAGTACATAATTAACTGGGAAGATATCACAAAATGGTTCACATAGTACAACAAACATGAGACAATCTCCTGAGAACCTCTAGATGCTATCGACTTGTTCCAAAGAAACATGTGAACATCATCATTCCCTACATTATGAATACCGACACAATAGTTACACATTTGCCTTTTGTAATAGCATACCCCTGTTGACAATACAGGAGTAGGCAAAGTTTTCATGAGGCCAAATTTTATAACTGTAACATTATCATTTGATTTAGCAAGCAAAGTATCATTCTGCAAGCCTTTACGTGCACACTTAGCTTTCCTGAAATGTTTGTCTTTCTGTGAGATGAACGAACTGTTGTTTGGTAAGGCCATTATACTGATCTGGAAAGAATCACATTTCTTACATGAAACCAAAATAGGTGGATGGAAAGATAAATTAAGCTGCTCATTGAAGTTTTTGCAAAATATATGATCAGAATATGAAATATATGATCAGAATACATAATACTGATGCTTAAATCAGGTGCTAAATACTTTCTACTCGATTTTTGTGTGGCATAGTGACTTTCACATGCTGGAAATTTGTCAACAAAACACTTCACTTCAGCTATTTTATTTGACAGTGTTTTGTTCGCAGATTCACATCGTACTCGTCAGTCAAGTGGAGCAGTTGCTCTAACACCTTTCTGCTTCAGTATCCTGTCTATTCATCCTGCAGATACTGCCAACATGTTCTGAAAAAATGGTTTGTGCACTTGCACATCACTACGATGAACATCAAGCAAAAAGAACTGCCTTGTATTTTCCCATCGAGAAAGGAACGTGGTATGTGTTCATGATGTTTTACAAACATTGACACTGTTAAATAGAAAGGCCAATTACAAATCAAAGTTCGCCAATCCATAATAATCATTAAATATTTTACACTGCTTGTCTGCACTTATCTTTAGGTGGCATTGCTTCATACAAGAACATGGTCCCATTCGGCATTCTTTTTTAGGTGTAATCTTCCCCTTACCATTTACATATTCTTCCCCCTTGGCTCATCTCTGTTTTCTTACATTCCGTTTCCAATCTTTCTCCTTCCCCAAACACTTTTTGCCTTTCATACTGTTCACATTATCAGGGGATGATGAGGATGTAGATGGTCCTGGTATTGAGGATATTTCCAAACCATCCTTAAAATCAAGCCACTCTGTATCACGTTCTTGATCGTCACCTGCCCCCTCCACTTCAAACATATCTGTGCAGTTCAATGTCAAACGTACAGGAATCAATATTTTCGTATTACCTCTACATTTATTTATTTATTTATTTATTTTATTTATTTATTTATTTATCTCCTGAATCTTTGTGGTATATATACCATACCTTAGATGTTGGACAAAATGATATTACATTAACATACTGTTACATTGGTGTATACATTACATTTATAGATTGTTACATTTTTATATTGCTATATTGTTACATTTACATTTTTATATTGTTACAACCAACTAATTTTTCAAGATACTGTGTTACTGAGTAAAAACAGTTTTCCAAGAGATATGATGTTGCAGATTTTTTAAAGCTATGGATTTTGTTTATCGCCTTTAGGTTACTTGGCAGCTTATTAAGCAAATGTGAACCTGAGTGATATACACCTTTCTTGCACAGTGTGGTGTAACAATGTTGTCTGTGTATGTCACTATTTGCCCTTGTATGGTGTTCATGTACAGATTTATTTTGAATAAATACATTTCCATTTTTTAGCATGCTTTTTTTTAGGAACATTACAACTTCTAGTATATAGATACATGGTAGGGGTAGAATCCCCAGTTCTTTAAAGAACGGTTTGCATGATTTTCGGCTGCTGGCATTTTTCATTACCCTCACAATCTTTTTTTGTTTCCGGAATGTGGTTATGCAATGAGGAGAATTTCCCCAGAATATGATGCCATATCTTAATAGGGAGTGTATGCAAGCGTAATACACTGCTCTAACTGTTTCAGGACTTGTGTTGTTCCATATAATCCTCATCGCATAAGTCATTTTGGATAGGTTAGAATTTAATGAAGTGATGTGGGAATTCCATTTAAGATTGTCTTGTAAGTAGATGCCAAGAAATTTTGCTTCAGTGACACTGTTAATTCTTTGGTTTTCCATTGACATGTTTGGTTTTAATGGGTTTTTATTTTGTTGTGTATGGAAGTGTAAGACGACTGTTTTTTGAGGGTTCATCAGTAATTTATTCCTCATAAACCACTCTGAGACATTTTCACTTGTGACTTTAGCATTTAAACTTAGAGCCATTTCATTTTCACCTTCAATTAATATGCTTGTGTCATCTGCAAATAGCACTGGTTCGGAGTGTTGAACGTGTAGGGGGAAGTCGTTTATGAAAATTAGGAAGAGAAAGGGACCTAAAATTGAGCCTTGTGGTACACTGTGGGTTAATGTGGAAGGTTTCGATTGATAAGCTTGGAGTTCGTTTTTTCCCATGTGTTTTACCTCAGTTATCTGAGAGCGATTTTCTAGGTAGGATTTCAGCCACTCGTGTGGCAGGCCTCTTACACCATACCACTCTAACTTTCTTAGGAGAATTTCATGGTCTATTAGATCAAATGCCTTTGTTAAATCCAGGAAAATCCCCGAAACATTTTTGTGACTAGCCACTGAATTTAAAATACGATTTATGAGGCTAAAAGTGGCTGTTTCAGTGCTGCACTGAGGCCTGAAGCCATGCTGACATCCTGAAATCATATTTTTTTTGTTAAAGAAATTAGTTAGTTGTAGCAGAACTAGTTTTTCAATGATTTTTGAAAAACCTGATAGGAGTGACACAGGCCTATAGTTGACCATCTGCTGCCGATCGCCCTTTTTGTAAAGGGGTACAACTTTTGCAGTTTTTAACTGTTGTGGGAAAATACCACTTGATAGTGAAGAATTGCATATATCTAGCAGTGGTGCGAGTATGTGTTCAGCTGATACTTTTATAATATAGTCTGGCACATCGTCGACTCCGGCTGAATATTTATTTTTTAATGACTTTATACTGTTTAACAGTTCTTCCCTACTTATTGGACGGAGGAACATGGATGTATTTGTTACACTATTTCCAGAAATTTCCTGTAATATTTTGTTTGATGTTTTTCCCATTTGTTCCTTCGCTAACTCACGAGCAATATTGGTGTAGTAAGAATTGAAGTGGTTAGCAATTAATTTTGGATCAGTGATCTTGCTGCCCGCCTGTGACAATACAATATTTTTGTGTGTTTCCACCTTTCCAGTAAGTCTCTGTACCGTATTCCACATTGTCTTAGTTTTGTTTGATGACTCCATAATAAGTTTGTCATTTTCCCTTAATTTTGCTTCCCTTATTACACGACTCAGAGTTAACTTGTATTTTTTGAAGTGGTGAGCAAATTCAGGGCTGCTATTTGTTTTTGATAGTGCAAAAAGTTCCCTTTTTCTTCTACATGATACTTTGATCCCTGATGTAATCCAAGTTTTGGGTTTGCTGGGGCCTTTACAAATTATTTTCTTTTTTGGAAATGCAATTTCGAAACAATGTCTGTAAATTTCCATGAAATTATCCAGCTTTTCATCTGTGTTGTAACTGTTGAAGATTTTATTCCATGAGTGGGTACTTAGCATATGTTTGAAGTGCTCAATATTTTGCATGCTGAATTTTCTCTTGTAGATAACACTTCCATTCCTAGACAAATCAACACTTCCGCATACGGCAAGTAGCTGTGCATTGTGGTCACTGTAGCCGGTATTAAAGTTTTCTGAGGTGTGCATGTCAGTGCTTACAAAGATCGGATCAATAAGTGTAGCACTAGTTTTTGTTACGTGTGTAGGGGAGTTTATTTTAGTGCACAGGTTATATTCTTGAATAATATTAAGGAATTTTTCTCTTTGGTGGCTGTGTGTTAAGAGGTCAATATTAAAATCGCCACACAGTACTATAGTTTTGCAAGTATTTTTAAGTTTCCCTAGTGCAAGGTCAAGTTTTTTAAAGAAAATGTTTACATTGCTGTTGGGTGATCTGTAAACACACATTATTAAAGTTTTTCCTGATGTTATTTCAATAGCTGAGGCTTCAAAGTGTTTTTCGCTTCCTAAGTGATGTACACAGTCTATTATCTTATAGTCTATGTTTTATTTTACATAAATGCAGCTTCCTCCAAGCTTTGATATTGATCTGCAAAAGTAGTTTGCCAGTGTGAAACCGGTTATGTTTATAGCACACACAAACAATAATAACATACATTGTAATTGTTCCTCTATAGTTTTAGGTTGTGTGTTTTGATCCATCTTCAATAACTATCACCGAACGAACACACTATGACTGCACTACACAATTCCATAGTGTGAATCAATGTGGAGTGATGCAAATACTGTGATAGCAACTACTACACAAGGCAACATCATCACATTGTGCTGGCCATGACTGCACATAGCGAACTTTGAAGGTGCTTCAGGGAACTGCTGTCAGTGTAGCAGTGGACTGATGAATCATAGTCCACTATTGCTCCACGAAAATGTGACAAAGGTCCCTCATATACGTTTACCATACAGAATTTAAATATGTGGTTTTGTTGGGTTTTTATACTTCACATAGGCATCATTTCATGCAGGTAACTTAACATGGCAACAAATATGGGTTAGTCCACTCTTGCCCTCAGTGCCTCATATACTGCAAGTAGTCATGCATGTCAGAAAAAGTATACTGAGAGAAGAAAACCTTTCTCCTCAAAACAAAAGTGTCCATGATTACAGGTCAGGTCAGACAGTAACATACATGTTAATCATTGTAACACCACATTATGCCAAAGAAGTGTATATCACTATACAACAAATTACCAAGACATATAAGATCTCTTCCTGAACTACAGAGCTTTAAAAAGTCTGTGACAACCTACCTTATGAAAAACTGCTACTACTCAATTTCACAGTATCTTATGAACTGTAGAAATAAGTTATAAATATGCAGTATTTTTTAAAAAAAATCTAAGTATTAACTGTATAGATACAATTTGTTATAAAAATTTAAATAATGTATGTTTGACATTTGAAAAACCAATAGATAAAAAGGTCCAATAACCTGTGTGCAATATATGTACTGGAAAAGAGATTTATATGGACAAATAAACAAAATAAATTATCCAGGCAACTCATCCATCAGAACATCCACTTTAGCTTCAGCTAATTCCACTTTATGTGGTACAGCTGTACGATTGTTATGTTTCTTAGAAATGGTTTCCTCTGCACCATTGACAATTTCTTCCAGTTCTTCTCTTGCTGCTAAATTGTCATTCCTGTGTAGGAGAAAAGATAGCTTCGACTTGACACCATGTCTCATGTCCGCAGCTCATGGTCTACTGGCTAGCGTTGATGCCTCTGGATCACGGGGTCCCTGGTTTGATTCCTGGCTGGGTTTGGAATTTTCTCCATCTGGGGGGGTGGCTGTTTGTGCTGTCTTAATCATTCCATCATCATCATCATCATCATCATCATTCGTGGCAATGGCTAGATTGGACAGCATAGAAAAAATGGACTGTGTAATAATTGGGACTTTGTACGGACACTGACGACCCCATAGTTGAGTGCCCCACCAACCAAACTCTGTCATCATCACAATGTCTCACAGTAACAAAAAAGGGAAATCTATCACATACTTAGTTGTTAAATGGACCACACATTTCTTTCTTTGACTTTACAGACCACTCATTTTGTAATTTCTATTCACAGTACACTTGATCACAGATTTTAACTTCTGTAATGATATCACAGAATGGCTCTGTAGCTGTCATTAGCACATTTAAATTCTTCTTCCTAAGGAACGTACTACTTTTGATGTAATTTAAGTTGACAGTGTCACTAGCAAGGTTATCCAGGTTCTCCAGTAAGACACAAACCAAAGCTTTTGTCGATCTGTCTTCCTCCCTAATTCCTGAGAAACATTTTGGATGTCACGGAAGGTTAGGTTGACACTTTTCACTACAACAGAAGACCAGAAGACTTGCCAGTTGCAGCTGTCAGACCTCACCGTATACTCAACAATTCCAAGATGGCAGCACTTCTGACAGTTGTGATCTTCTGGTCCTGCTTTTGAAATTTCATTTTACTTCCAGTCCAGTGGGACACACATAGCCCTATTGCAGTATATTGTGAATGTGTGTCTACAAGCGAACTACAAAATGGTGTGCTCCATAGGAAGAAGAAATGAAATGATTACACCTATTACAAATCTGTTTTGTAATAACCCTGTTTTTCATGTCCTATGCCAACATTTTTCATCTAGCAGTTGCAACCTAAGTCCTCAATTATTTTCTGAGAGTGTGCCTATATCTCCTATAGTTTTTACCCTCTACCTCCACCACAAAGGTTATTTTCCAATGTCTTAATGGGTGCCCTATCACTTTATCCCTTACTCTTTTCAGTACTATACATATGTTCCTTTCCTCAGCTATTCTGCAGAGAACCTCCTCATTCCTTATCAGTCCACCAATTTTCAGCACTCTTCTGTAGCAACACATCCCAAATCCTTCTATTCTCAGTTTTTCAGATTTTCGCACAGAGCATGTTTCACTGTCATACATTGCTGTGCTCCACACGTACATTCTCAGAAATTTCATCATCAAATTAGGGTCTGTGTTTCAAACTAGTAGATTTCTCTTGGACAGAAATACCCTTCTTGGATTTATTCTCATCCCATGTTCTGTACTCATCAAACAAACCATTCCATTCAACAGATGCTATAATTTTTCTTTACTTTCACTTAGGATAGCAATGTCATCGGTAAATCATATTGCAGATCTTTTCACCTCGAATTTTAATGCCTCTCTTGTAACTTTTTTTATTTCTGTCACTGAACAGCTGGGGTGAGAAATTACATGCCTTTCTTCTTCATCTTCTCATAGCATTAAAACCTTATGTGGTGTTTAGCCTCATCAACAAGTTTCCTCCATCCTGCCCTCTCCAGCACGGTTCTCCTCCATCATCGGACTCTGAGGTTTTATATCATCCTCCACTGCTTTTGTGATCTTCCTCTCTGTGTTCTTCCAGTTGGTCTCCATACAAATATCTTTTTAGTTGTTCTTCCAGTATCCTTCCTGAGAACATGTTCAAGCCAGGCTATTCTACTTTTTACAATTCCTACAATGCCAGCTCCTTGTATGAGGTGGTCCCGCTCAGTATTCGTCCTAGATCTCCAGAAGCCATTATTATTCTGAACTGCCCCATAGACCTTGCGCAGCATTCTACGTTTGTATATCCCATGCTGCTGCTAATCACAATCGTTAGTGTCATGTTTCGCATCCCCAGGTTACAACTGACCTGATCATGAACCTTTACAGTTGCAGTTCCAGCTGCCTATTTAATAACCTGGAGGCCAACAATTTCTTAAATGTGTGGAAGCATCTATTACCACTTAGGATGCGCAGTATTATTTCAGTTGACATGGAATTTGTACTGTTCGTATTAGAGCCCAAACAGTCAAAGTTCCACACATGATCAAGATTGAAACTGTCTGCTGATAGTCATGGTCTATCCAAGTTATTATTTTCCTTCCCGGTGAAATTCATCTACTTACTACTTGTTTCATTTATAAAAAGTCCTCTACGTTATGTGGCTTCTTTCATCTCACATGTTGTCCTCTGTAGTGACAACCTTCTTCTATCAATAATTGCTACATCATCAGCATATTCCCAACTCTGAGTCATCTTTGTGCCTATGTAACCAGATATCTGAAGCTCCCGTGTAGCTGCTTCAAGAGTCATATTGAAAACTGTTGTACAGAGTGCGTCCCCTTGGTCCCCTTGTCTGACTCCTTTCATAATACTAAACCAACTGCTAGACTCTCCATCTACAAGCCCTGCAGCTTTAGAACCAGCCAATGTTGGTTGAGTAAGTGAGACCTACTTCGATGGTATACCAAGCAGCAGCAAATCATTTACTGAATGGCTGGAATTTGAGAGGTGGTGTGTGATTGTAAATCTCCTTTTCCACAAAGTAGGGAGGGTAAGTATGGTACGTGAGGGCCTCAGAGAGACCAGTTAGAGAGGGACTGCTCGTCACTATATATGTGAAGGCCATGGGTGGCTAGGCTGTATGTGGATTCCTCTACATGGTCCATGAACAGGTTGGCATTGGATGGTGCCATGTGTGTGCCTATAGCCATACCCTGGATTTATTTGTAAGGTATTGCCTTCAAAGGAGAAGTAATTTTGGGTGAGGATATAGTTGGTCATGGTGAGTGGAAGAAGGTTGTTGGTTTGGAATCAGTCAGGCATTGGGAAAGGTAATATTCAGGCCATGGGCATTAGGACTGTTAGTGTAGAGGGAGGTGGTATCATTAGTGACAAGCAGGGCGCCATGTGACAGAGGATCAGGAACTGTGGAGTGTCAGTGGAGGAAATGGTTAGTACCTTTTATATAGGAAGATAGGTTGCAGATAATAGGCAAGTGGTGTTGTTTTATGAGAGCAGAGATTCTCTCAGTGGGACCACAGTAACTGCTGGTAACTGGTCCCAATAGGGTATCCTGGGTGGTTGGGTTTATCGAATTTAGAAAACATTAAGAGAAATGGTCTGCAGGGAGTGGTGGGGATGAAGAGAGAAATGGACTCTGGAAAGAGGTTCTTGGATGGGCCTAGTTTTTGAAGAGAGACTGGATGTCATTTTAGATCACTGGAGTGGGGTAAATGCAACAGGGTTTGTAGGCCGATGAATACGACAGCTGGCAGAAACCTTCTGCCAGGTGAACCTTCTGGCTCAAAACAACAGTTGCCATGACCAGTCACCCACAATTAATTCTCCTTGGAAGGCATTATCTGCAAATAAATCTTGGGTATTGCTTTGGGCACCCCCATGGCACCATCCTTATGCCAATCTATTCATGGGCCATCTAGAGGAATCCTTCCTAGGCACCCAGAAACCAAACCCCTTACCTGATTCTGATTCATTGAACATATCTTCATGATCTGCATTAAGGGTAAGATCACCCTATCCACATTCCTCCAGAACCTCAACATCTCCCCCATTTGCTTCACCTGGTACTGCCCAACCCAACCAGCCACCTTTCTGGATGTTGACCTTCACCTAAAAAATGCTTACATCACTACCTCTGTCTATATCAAACCTATCAGCAATACCTCCACTTTGACAGCTGCCGCCCATTCCTTACTAAGAAGTCCCTTCATACAGCCTAGCCACTTATGACCATTGCATATGTAGTGACAAGCAGTCCCTCTTAAAATATACAACTGAGGCCTTCACTGACCATACTTAGGGTCTCAACTTTGTGCAAAAGGAGATATCCGGTGTCTTATCTTTCCAGTCACTCATCACATCCCGAAGTCCCACCATCCATCTACAGAGGAGAATTCCCCTGGTGACTCAGTACCACCCAGGACTGGAGAAACTGAATTATATTTTCCACCAGGGTTTTCACTACCTCTCATCAAGCCCTGAAATGAGAATTGTCCTACCCACTATCCTTTCCACCCTTCCCACATTGTTATTACACCAGGCTATGAACCCACATAATATCACCTGCCAACCGTACATAGCCCCTGCTCCCAAACCACTGGCTTATGTTCCTGTAATAGATTTAAATTCAAGTCCCTTTCCATACATTCTCCCACCACCACCTACTCCAATCCATTCACAAGCATCACTTATCCTGACAAAGGCAGGGCAAGCTGTGAAACCAGTCATGTGAACTACCAGCTAAGCTGCAACCACTGTGCTGCATTCTATATGGGCAAAACAACCAACAAGTTTCTGTCAGGATGAATGGCCACTAACAAACTGTGGCCAAGAAACAGCTGGACCACCCAATTGCTGAGCATGCTGTGCAACACTGTTTTCATCATTTCAGTGACTGCTTCAAAACCTGTGACAACTAGATCCTTTCGGCCATCAGCTTTCCTGAATTTCACAGGTGGAAATTCTCCCTGCAACACATCTTATGTTCCTGTAACACTCCTAGCCTCAACCTTGGTTAGCCATTGTTCTTACCCATCTAGACTCTTCCCTGTTCACATTCCAACACTACATTGCCCTCAGTTCCACCAACGTATCCTCCATCTTTTTGCTCCTCTCCTTTTCTGCTACCCTGGCTCCCTTCCTTGCCCCCCCCCCCCTCTCCACCCCCACCAACTGTCTAACATGATGAATGCACCCAGGTGCCCTATCTGCTCTCCACCTTGTTCCTGTTTGCTCCCACAAGCAACACTTCATGGTCTACACTGCTATCCCTCCCCCTTCCCACTCCTTACTCCTCTTTAACCCCACCAACCAGTTGTCTCACTCATCATGTGCTGCTGCTTGCAGTCTGGCTTACAGCTGCCAGAGAATGTGGTCCTGTGCGTGTATGTTGCATTCGTGTGTGTGTGTGTGTGTGTGTGTGTGTGTGTGTGTGTGTTTTTTGTCTATTTTCAACAAAGGCCCTGTTGTCCAAAAGCTCACTTTCTGACAGTTTTTTTGTCGTGCCCATCGACAACTTAGCATCGTTGCTGTATGGTGAGTAGCAGCTTTCCTCTTCATAATACTGTCAACAGCAGTTTAACTTTCATTTATTCCTGTTTGATACTGATAATCACTTGATATTTGTAAGTTCCTGAATGAACTGGTTTACTCTTCCCCTTTCTGCTCTGTAGCCCATGTCACCTTTTACTTAGTGGCAGAACCTGCTTTAGAGGGGATTCCATCAGTTCTGGTTTGGTTATCCCTCAGAAGTAATACCTCACCAGCAACACTGATATTGTACAAATCCCTTTCAAAGTTAACAATGATGTTAGCTATATATGCTTCATTGTGTATGACACTTCTATTGGTACAAAATTGATTGAACATCTCAGGACGCTGAAAACTGAGTTAGTGACCTGCTAATCTTGTTTTCCATTCCTGTATTTAACTCCCCATTGATAGCAATTTTTGTAGTAGATTTTAACAAATTTTTTGTAATTAATCCAAAATCCTCAAAGAAGATACCCAAATCAACACTTTAAGATCTGTAGAGATTTGTAGTGGCTATGTTATGATCCACAAGATTTATGGAGAGGAATCCCCCCTCCCCCCTCCTGTTTCAGAAGAGTATGTGGTAATACCAATTTTTGTGACACTTTTCCCCTTTTAACAGACATGTCTACCGCACCATTTTTTTTTTTTTTTTTTTTTTGCTTTACAACACATTACATCTATATCTACAGCTACACTCTACAAACCACTGTGAGTGTGCATGGCAGAGGGTACATCCCACCACACCAGTTATTAGGGTTTCTTCCTGCTCCATTCATGTATAGATTATGGGAAGAATGATTGTTTCAATTCTTCTGTGTGTGCAGTAATTAATATAATTTAACCTCATGATCTCTATGTGCTCATATGTAGGGGGTTGCATTATATTCCTAGAGCAATCCTTTAAAGCCAGTTCTTCAAACTTTGTTAATAGACTTTCTCAAGATAGTCTACCAGTTCTGTTCCCTCAGTATCTCTGTTACACTCTCCCACCTGTGACCATTCATGCTGCCATTGTCTCTATAAATTCAATATCCCCTGTTAGTCCTGTCTGGTACAGGTCCCACACACTTGAGCAATATTCTAGAACCAGTGATGTGAGTGATTTGTAAACACTCTCATTTGTAGATTGATTGCACTTCCCCAGCATTCTACCACTTAACTGAAATCACCTATTTTATCTGCAATGGAACTAAAATGATCATTCCATTTCATATCATTACAAAGAGTTACACACATGTATTTCTATGAGTTGGCTTATTCCAGCAATGACTCATTCATACCGTATTCATAGGATACTAAGTTTTTTTATTTTATGAAGAGCAAAATTTTACATTTCTGAACATGTAGAGCAAGTTTCTAATCCCTGCACCACTTTGAAGTCCCATCAAGATCTGACTGAATATTTATGCAGCTTCTTTCAGATACTACTTCATTATAGATAACTGCATCATCTACAAAAAGCTGATTTTAATCAATATTGTCTGCAAGGTCATTAATATACAACATGAGAAGCAAAGGCACCAAAATACTTCCCTGGAGCACACCAAAAGCTACTTCTATTACTTCTACATCTGATAATAACTCTCCATCCAAGATAACAAGACAACGTGTTGCACCATCCCTACCTCTGCAGCAACATATCCCTGAGAAATAAAGAAATATGACTCATTATACCAAGATGAAAATAACAAAGCTATTGACAGTGAAGTACAGCTGATCACGGAATGCGGTAATGTTGTCAGTTCAACGGTGGGTGCACATGCAGTATGGCTGCAGCTGCAACACCTGTGTGGTTCTTTACTGGACTACATTCTCGTGCTGCCTGTTATCGTGTGGTATTGAGTTAGCTATACAGGATCCTAATATCATGGTGGCTTAACACACACAGTGCTGCATATGAAGTGATACCATTTTCCTATTATCTGTATAGCTAAAAAAAAGCAATAAGAGTTGCTGCCACTGTCATTTACAATGATCAAATGTTTCGTGGTCAGTTGTTGCTTTCAATTTAAAAAGAGTGTTAAAATGGATCTGAATCATTCACGTAAATACAATAACTAACAACATTAAAGTAACATAAACTGTTGAGTACCTACCAATCACTTTCATATGTGAAATATACTAGGGCTTATCTGTTAATTAGCAGACATTCATCTTGATTTCTTTGATGTTCCAGCAGTTGTAAAATAATTTGTGAGTTATATGCTCCACCAAAATCTGCTGCCACCTGCCAATTTATTGGCAGTATAGATTTAGATTTGGTAGTGGTAAGAGAGATTCTAAGAAATTCAGGTTGACACAATGCCCTCTTTCAAAACCATGATAACTGCATAATATTGTAACCAAACTTGCTCACTAAAATTGACCCCCACATGGGTGGTTTGCCACTCATTATAAATATTTGTAACAATTACTGCTTATGTCATCCAATATTAAAAACAGAAAGTTTGTGAATTATGATCAAAATCTTGCTAGTGATCACAGACTGTTGTTACTCAGTTAAACACTAATTTGTTTCTCTCACATTGCAGCATAAAGTTTATACAGCTTTTAGCTTTTAGCATTGAAACTCAGTAAATATGTTTGCTAAACTTGTTTTTGTGTAAAGTTGCTTATATCATGAAGATTATTAGATGCAAAAGTTCCTAACATTTCTATATGTTTATTGCACAAATGCAGTCAGAATTCTAGTTTCAACCGTTACAAAAACTGTCATGAATACAAACAGGATGTGGATTTCTGTCCCTAAAAAAGCTATCCTAAAATTACAAAATGAGAATTATTGCTGTTCTGTGTTCAAATAACAGTTAGTAACGTTTGAAGCAACAGACAGATTGATGTGTGCTTACTAAAGTGAGAATGAAATTAATGGCAATATTAATCAGTACAATAAATTGAATTCTAAATTATCTGATAATTGAAATAAGTTTGTTAAAAAATTTATATATGCCTGTAAATGTGGCAGCCTGACTTGAGATCCACACTTCATGTCATACTCATCCAAATGATCGAATACAGGGGAGGAATGACGTGCAGGTACATAATTTTCTGCAAGCATTCAACATATTGATATGTAACATAACTTTCATATAATGATGAATTAATTTGTTCAGTGTGCAATGTATACAATTAACAGTTATTAATCCAGTCAGATGTGTCACTGCAAGTGATAGCTTATATGCAAATTCTATTGAGTTAACTCCTTTTCTGATCCAACAAAGCTACATTACAGTGAGGTCATAACTGCCTCATCCAAAGTAATCATCCTTTCAAATTCTCGTAAATGAACTGTGTAAACAGCATTAATTTTGTCTGTCATACAAATACTTTTTAAAAAAATAGTGTACTGGAAATATATACATAATGGCTGAGTAATAGGCTTTACTTTCCACAAATCTGCAATATCCCATTAATTATTCACTTAAGTTTTGCAAATTAAACACCTATCAAAATACAGTACAATGGAACTTGTGTATACAAATGCATATCTCAACAAACAAATAACTCCAGTGTAAGTTTACAAGTGTGACACTTTTTTGGCTATATATCTTTACCATGAAATACAGGTGTAGTAAAATACAGTAATACCCAGTCAATCTGATCCTTGCCCATTGACATTACAACATGTGAACACTGAACAAGTGACAAATCATAAATAAAAGAAAGGAAGAACATATGTGTCTGACAAGGGCATTGACTAAATGGAATCACAAAATGCAGTGACTCACATCAGTTAGTGAATCTTTTCTGTGAATTATTCAGTATCTCTTTTCACAGACCCCCCCCTCCCCCTCCCCCCATCCCACTCTCTCTCTCTCTCTCTCTCTCTCTCTCTCTCTCTCTCTCTCTGTGTGTGTGTGTGTGTGTGTGTGTGTACCATAAAGCACAGATACATTACCAGTAACATAACAGGCTGCATAAATTAAACTCAGTTTAAATCACTTTTTTTGTAGTGTATGATGTGTGAACAATTTAGAACTCTTCCATGTGAACATGTTTGAGACATTTCATTGATAAATTCCCCATAGTCTACCAGTTACTCAACACCTTGATGATGAGAACAATAGTGTAATGTAATACTGATCATATACATTCATATCACTAACTTCATTTTTCCTTTACCAGTAGAATATAAATCACATAAAATAGCGTACAAAGGCAATATTTATCTATAAAGCAGCTTTGAGGTAAATATGTGTGCATTATTTCTAAATAGTATCCATTTGCCTCAATGTTCATTACATCTGAACTGCAATATCACCCACAGGATGTGTCAATGGTAGATCTAGGCATCCTGTACAGGGTGGGCATGGACCAGGAAGGACTCATGATGTTGAACCTATCCCCTTAACCAATAAGTCTGAGGTGTTGTCTTTCAATGAAACTAAAATTGAGACAGTGGGACCCACTAAACCTGTTTTGTCTGGTGCCAGGAAGAGACAAATGCAAAAGGGTAGGGATCTATTAATTTTTGGCAGTTCAGACATACAGAAAATGATGGTACAACTTAGGGAAATGGCAACAAGAGACAGGAAAGGGACACCAGATGCAATCGGTGTGTGTGCCTGGATGCTCTATTCAACATATTGAAGAGGCTATCCCAGCATCCATTGAGGCAACAGAGTGCAACCAGCTGCAGAATGTGGTGCACGTTGGAACAAATGATGCCTCTCATCTGGGCTCCAAGGTTATTCTTGGGTCATTCCAGTGACTGGCAGACAAGGTTAAGAAGACTAGCCATGTTAAAGGAGTTTCAGCAAAGCTCACAATTAGCAACATTGTCCTAAGAAATGATCAGGACCCTTTGAATCTGAGTCATGTGTAAGGACTGAACCAGAGACCTAGAATATTCTGTGACAAGCTAGGCTGTGACATCTAGGACTTGCACCATAGCGTTGAGAACTGTAGGGTCCCCCCTAAATAGGACAGATGTGTGTTACACACCAGAGGCTGCTACTCAGGTAGCTGACTGTGTGTGGGGTGCACACAAGGCTTTTTTAGATTAAGTGATTCTCCATCCAAACCAGATAATGATAGCTATAGAAAACTCAGAAGTATCGATGTAAGATAGAAAGAAATGGTTCCCACAGGTGGCAGCAGTAAAATCCTAATGGTAAACTGCCTTGCAACAAAGTACCAGAGGTTGGTGTGATCATGAAAAGCAGTGAAGCTCACATAACACTAGATACAGAAAGCTGGCTGAAACCTGTAATTGATAGCAGTGAGATTTTTGGGGAAAATTTAAGTGCCTATAAAACGAATAAGTAGACACAAAAACTCAAATCTACCCAGATAGAAATTGAAGATGCATGTGAGATTTTTTTGGCAAGACTCAGTATCAGGGGTGGGCACAAAATGATAATTGGGTCCTTCTACCATCCACTAGACGCATCTCCTGATATGATGAAAAGTTTGGAGAAAATCTCAATTCACTTGTGCATAAGTTCCCGTCATACTGTAATCACTGTTGGAGACTTAAATCATCAAAAAATTAATTGGGAAAATTATGATACTGTTAACGCTGGATGTTATAAGACATCCCGTGAAACTTTACAAAATGCCCTCTCTGAAAACTACCTTGAACATATAGTTAGGAACCCCACTCACAGTGTAAATACACTGGATCAAATGGCAACACACAGTCCTGACCTTTTCGTGGATGGTCACATCAAAACTGGTATCAGCCCCTAATATGCTTGTGGCAAAAGTAATTACCAAAGTACAAAGGACAACTAAAACAAGCAGAGAGATATACATGTTCAGTAAACTAGATAAAAAATCAATAGTGTCATTTCTCAGTGAGGAACTTGAAACTTTCAGCACATGTCACTAATATTTAGAGGAACTCTGGCTCAAGTTTAAAAGAATAGTGGAACATGTACTGGATAGGTATGTGCCTAGTAAAACAGTTCATGATGGGAGGGAACCTCCATGGTATACAGCCACTGTAAAGAAACTTCTAAAGAAACTGCATAATAGATGTAAAACAAACTAGGGCTTTAGATAGAGAGATGCTAAATGAGATTGACTTGGCTGAGACAGGAACTGAAACTGAGAGTAGCAGAGCAGAAGCTGAAATGCCAAACTCCAGTTTGAAATTTTCCTTTACAAAGGAAAACCCAGGAGAATTGCCCCAGTTTCATCTTTGCACCACTGAAAAAATGAATTAGTGGTGTTAAGAAACAGTTGAACCTATTAAAACTGAACAAAGCTCCAGCCCCTGATGAAATTGCTGTCAGATTCTTTTACTGATGTTATGGCTGAGTTAGCCATTCTTCTAATTATGATCTATTGTATACCTCTCAAACAAAAACCATGCTCATTTCTTTGAAAGTGACACAGGTCACACTCATTGACAAGAAGGATAGTAGAAGTGATCCACAAAACAACCATCCAATATCCTTGACACCAATTTGTTGTAGAATCTTAGAAGTTATTCTGAGCTCAAACAACATGAGGTGTCTTGCAAAGAATGACCTCCCCAATGCCAACCAGCATGGATTTCGAAAACATTGATTAACTGAAACATAACTTGCACTTTTCTCACAAGAGATACTGAAAGCTTTGGGTCAAGCAACCAGATAGATGCAGTGTTTCCTTATTTCTGAAAAGCATTTTACTCAGTACAGCACCAACACTGATTGTCAAAAGTACAATCATAACAGGTATCAAGTGAAGTTTGAGACTGGATTGAGGACTTTTTGGTAGTGAAGACACAACATGTTATCTTGGCTGGAGAGTCATTAATTGTAGAAATAATTTTGGGTGTAGTAGTAGTAGAGTAGCTTTATTCATCCATGGATCTCTTTTTACAAGGCTATAGGGCATGTCAAAGTATTTACAAGTTTAGATCAATTTAAAATAAGCTAATTCATATACACATATATTTACAGACTTCTAGTTAGAGACAATCATTAGAATTACTCCTGGCATACAATACTTTTTTTACAAGTAACTTGTTAAATAATGTAATACCACACTGTTCACTTGTATCTTACTATCAGTGACTGCACACACTATACACCCATTGTTTCGTAACACATCACTCACTACAAACACACACATACACACACACACACACACACACACACACACACACACACACACACACACACACACTGGTGACCTCTAGGCCATTTTCTGTGCTGCAACTTCCCATTTGCTATCCTGAAAAAGTGAGTAAGCATCCCCGCATAATGAGTGAGATGTTGAGCTCAGGAAGAGGAAAAAGTGTTAGCATTGTGCTATGCATAGCTTGGGGGTAAGTATTCCTGGAAAGGAAAAAAGAAGGAGAAAGAAAGAAATTGAAGGTGTTATGTGGAATGTTAGATATTTTATAATCATTATTATTTATTTGTATAACATTTTTTTATCAGACCCCTACTGTTTTATCTAATAATCCTTCAATGTGTAAAATGTATTGAATAACAGCTGCCTTTTAAATAAGTGTATTTTCACAATGTCTTTAATCTCTTTTGGTAATTTATTGTGCAGTTTTATTCCTTGGGAGAAAATGTTGTGTTGAGTTTTATGTTTATTTTTTCTTGGCAAATGTAAGTTGAGTCTCTCTCTTGTTGCATGGTCATGGACAGAGCTGCTTGTGCAGTAGTTACCAATGTTATTTTTTATGTGTACAACTGACTGGTAAATGTATTCACATGGAGCAGTTAAAAGTGAAAGGAGAGAAGTACTGAAGTACTCAGTAAAGTAGAAGAAGAAGGGATGGGAGATGTACTTAAATTGGGATATATGGGTAACTAATCCCAACAGAACAGGGCTTATGTAAGATTTGGATGGACCTGTGGAAAAGAGGACCCCAACCTCTTTAGAAGAATGGAGTGGTACATCACACCAACCGGGCATACAGAATAACAGGAAAAGAATACTGAATCCGTGTAAAGATACCCTTCAATTACGGAGAAGTGCTTAAGGGTAACACTCATAAAGAAAAATAGTAAGGCTCTTGCTTAAGAGAGAATCACCTCCAAAATGAATAATAAACTGAGAAAGTATGAAACTGGCTAACTCTATAGTTTACCATGAGTATTTTAGTCTCTGCATAATATAATTTTTGATCTTAAATTTGTATAACAATTGCTTCCTTCAATGGTGAGAATAGAAGTTAATGGAACTATTGGTTAAAGAGCTGAAAGTGCTCTGAAAGAAAGCAATGTACTTATGGTTCACTTTATGTCACTATGCTACAAACAACAGAGGAACTATTATATATAAAACAAATGAATTAATGAAAATTATTATTAGAGGATATGTATGTTTGTCATGACTGATTGTTAAGTGTACAATCATGACATCTTTTTTCTTGGTGGAGGGACATGTAGTGATCCATGCCATTCATGGAAGGGGATGTACCATGTACATCAAATATAGAGCTCAGAGTAAAGATGGGCATAATTACAATTAGTTTATAAAGATCGGCCCACACAAGTATGGGAAAGTATTACTAAATAGGTGTCTAGTCTACCTGCTAGAGAGCATTTGTAATCTCCATGGAGCAAGGAGGAATAAAGAAGCTCTAGTACATTGGATGATTCCCAGCACCACAGAAGATAAACATGATGTATGTAGGTGATTGTTGTTATATACTATTCACAGACAGAATGTTGATGAGATGTCTTAGAGACAGTAATGTTAGTTGGGTTCCATGTAACGTATAAATTTTATTGGAAGCTGTGACAATACACAGAGTTAACTGGAAGTAATCTACACTTTATTTAAGTAGAGAAGCTGTGCTTTGTATTATAGCCACTACACTTACAAGAATCTGCACGGAAGAAAGACGCTCTATGGCAAAGGAGAACAGGGCACAGCATAGCTGAACCCTGATGTAAATCACTTGAGTTGTGAGGCTGAATATCTACACCACTATTGGTGTTATGATGGCAGAATTAGGTGCAGCTACAGGAGTAATATCTCTGGAAAAGGCATTGCTTAAACAATTAAAGCATCACTACACTAGCTAAATAGACCAGTTATAAGCCACTAAGAAACAAACCAATTTCCAAAACATTAAAGAAAATTTTGAGAGATGAAAATATAAAACACATATTAATTTCTGTATATTTTCCAGCTATCAGTCCAACAGAAAGGTACATGAGAGATATAGATAGGTTGTGAAGAACATGTTGCAGTAAAAATCATTTTGGATGAACAGACTATGTGAGAGATTTTGTAGATGTTTCAAGTAGTTTACAACATTCTAATACTGGGTTCTCTCCTTACAAAATTATGTACAAGGAAAAACCTGGCAACATTTTCAATGAATCAGTAGAGTTCCTAGTAAGTAGAAGCTTAAATGTACAAGAAAGGGAAGAAATTGTTAGAAGTGCCATGGAACAACAGTATAATTTAAGGAAACACAGACGTGACAGGAAAGGAGAAGTTACACAATCCAGAACTGTTGCCCTTGTTGATGTGAAGACCAATGAAAGATCTAGAGCATTTAGTAATGAAATGAGAAGGTTTTTTGACAGTATGTATTGGGACATTTGAAGCTATATCAAATCCTCATCCAAATGTTTACAGATTACTTCATCCAAAAACAAGAAAACAAGATAACTATTTAACTTAGGAATGTAGTACAACTAAACACTTACAGCCATGGAAAGGGAAAGTAAACTGTTATGTGATGTGGTGCAGATAAGTTAGGAATCTTTTACATACTATTTTCTGAATACATAAAGTATGATACGTAATTTTATTTTCCAACAATGTCAATTTTCCCCCATGGAAAAGTTTTCTTTGCACATTAAAAGTGTGGCAACCTCTGCTGACCCATCCACATGTCATTTGCATCTGCAATTTGGCCTTCTGATGGTACAGTTAATCTCTAACTATTATTTTACTCTATTCTTGCTGCTGATAACTGACTAGTGAATGTTAATTTTCATTTAACTAATACTGTGGAATTATGTCAATAAAAAAAGGAAATTACATAGAAAAGTTACTAGTAACAAAAGATGAAGTGTTAATCTTACAAAGTATCTCAGTCTGTGTGCTGAAACTTTATTACCTTTCTGTATTAATTTCATCTTACTTGTATTCTACAAGTTTTCAAACCACACAACTACACTATGTGATCAAAAGTAGCTGGACATCCTTAAAAACAGATGTTTTTCATATTAGGTGTATTGTGTTTCCATCTACTGCCAGATACTCCATATCAGCAACCTCAGTAGTCATTTGTCATTGTGAGGGAGCAGAATAGAGTGCTAGGCAAAACTCACAGACTTCGAATGTGTTCAGTTGATTTGTTGTCACTTGTGCCATACATCTGTGCATGAGATTTCCTCACTTCTAAACATCCCTACGTCCACTGTTCCTGATGTGATAGTCAAGTGGAAACGTGGAGGCACATGTATAGCACAAAAGCATACAGGCCGACCTCATCTGTTGACTGACAGAGACCGACAGTTGACGAGGGTCGTAATGTGAAATAGGTATACATCTATCAAGACCATCACACACGAATTCCAGACAGCATCAGCATCCACTGCAAGTGGTATGACAGGTGGGAGATGAAAAAACATTGATTTCATTGTTGAGCGGCTGCTCATAAGCCACACATCACGCCGATAAATGCCAAATGATGCCTCGATTGGTGTAAGGAGTGTAAACATTGGACAATTGAACAGTGAAAAAATGTTGTGTGTAGTGACTTATCATGGTACACAATGTGGCAATCCGATGGCAGGGTGTGGGTATGGTGAATGCCTGGTGAACGTCTTTTGCCAGTGCGTGTAGTACCAACAGTAAAATTCGGAGGCGGTGGTGTTATGTTATGGTCATGTTTTTCATGGAGGTGACTTGCACCCATTGTTGTTTTACATGATACTATCACAGGACAGGCCTACGTTGATGTTTTAACCACTTTCTTGCTTCCCACCATTGAAGAGAAATTCGAGGTTGACAACTGCATCTTTCAACATGATTGAGCACCTGTTCATAATTCACAGCCTGTGGTGGAGTGGTTACACTGCAGTAACATTTCTGTAATGGAGTGGCTTGCACAGAGTCCTGACCAGAAGCCTATAGAACACCTTTGGGATTTTTTGGATCACCGACTTTGTGCCAGGCCTCACCCACTGACATCAATACCTTTCCTCAGTGTCACAGTTTAGTATTACATATGTGAGAGACAGTATGCTTGGCATTTCGAGAGTTTGTTGAAGAGGTGGATAGTACAACTAAGTAGTATATATATGAACATCATTTAAAAATAAACAGTGCTGAACTGTTTTCAAGTGAATACTTGACTATGCACACAGAACTTTATACTGGAAACTAGTCAGTTGTACTAACAATGTTAAGAAAGAAACCACACACATGAACTACTATTGGCACTGGAAAAAATATTTCTATAAAGTGTTAAGAGAAAAGGGAGCTACTTTATTTAAACAATTGCTGTCTGAGAGTTCACTTGACACAAGGCACTATATCAGAATGAGAATATTGCTGCAAATTTATGTTACGTACGTTATGTACATGTACATCTACTTCTACATCTATACTTTACAAACCACTGTGAGATGCATCACAGAGGGTACATCCAACTGTACCAGTTATTATGGTTTCTTCCTATTCCATTCATGTATGGAGTGTGGGAAGAAATATTGTTGGAATCCTCTGCACAAGTAGTAATTATTCCAATCTTATCCTTATAATCCCTATGTGAGCAATATGTAGAGGATTGTAGCATATCCATTGAGAAATCATGTAAAGCCAGTTTTTGAAACATTGTTAATAGACTTTCTTGGGATAGTTTACATCTATCTTCAAGAGTTTTCCAGTTCAGTACCTTCAGGGTCTCTGTGAAACTACCCCGCACATTAAACAAACCTATGACAATTCTTGCTGCTCTTCTCTGTATACATTCAGTATCCCCTGTTATTCCTATCTGGTACACATACTTGAGCAATATTCTAGGGTGGGTCAAATGTTGTTCTAGGGTGGGTCGAATGTTGTGAATTGCCTTGAAGAAAACTGTCTATTGACACACAATGAACACAGATTTAGAAAACCTCGTGAAACAGAACTATCTATTTACCCACATGAACTGTTGAATGCTACTGACAAGGGATTCCAAAGTGATTCCATAATTCTAGATTTGCAAAATATACCTCACAAGCGGCTTGTAGTGAAATTGCATGCTTATGGAATATCATCTCATTTGTGTCACTGGATTCATGATTTCCTGTCAGAGAGGTTGCAATTCATAGTAACTGATGGAAAGTCATCAAGTAAGGCAGAAGTGATTTCTGGTGTTCCCTAAAGTAGTGTTATAGGTCCTTTGCTGTTCCTTATCTATATAAATGATTTGAGAGACAATCTGAGCAGCCAACTTAGGTTGTTTGCAGACTACATTCTTGTTTATCAACTAGTAAAGTCATCATAAGATCAGAACAAGCTGCAAAATGATTTAGAAAAGACATCTGTATGGTCCAAAACTTGGCAGTTGACTCTAAATAACAATAAGCGCAAATCCATTAAACTTCAGTTACAAGATAAGTCAGTAAAATCTAAAGGCTGCAAATTAAACAAAATACCTATGAATTACAATTATGAACAACTTAAATTGGAAGGAACACATAGAAAACATTGTGGGGAAGGCTAACCACAGACTGCATTTTATTGGCAGGACACTTAGAAAATATAACAGATCTACTAAGGAGACTACCTACTCTATGCCTATCCATCCCCATTTAGATTATTGCTACACTGTGTGGGATCCTAGCTAGATAGGAGTGTCAGAGTAAATTAAAAAAGTTCAGTGAATGGCGGCAAGTTTTGTATTATTATGTAATTAAAACAAAGGCATTTTCGCTCCGGAGGGAACCTCTCATGAAATTCCAATCACCAACTTTCTCTTTCGAATGCAAAAACATTTTGTTGATGCCAACCTACATAGGGAGAAAAGATTACTATGATACAATAAGGGAAATCAGAGCTTGTGTGGAAAGATATAAATGTTCATTCTTTCCGCACTGTATATGAGATGGGAATAATACACTCCTGGAAATTGAAATAAGAACACCGTGAATTCATTGTCCCAGGAAGGGGAAACTTTATTGACACATTCCTGGGGTCAGATACATCACATGATCACACTGACAGAACCACAGGCACATAGACACAGGCAACAGAGCATGCACAATGTCGGCACTAGTACAGTGTATATCCACCTTTCGCAGCAATGCAGGCTGCTATTCTCCCATGGAGACGATCGTAGAGATGCTGGATGTAGTCCTGTGGAACGGCTTGCCATGCCATTTCCACCTGGCGCCTCAGTTGGACCAGCGTTCGTGCTGGACATGCAGACCACGTGAGACGACGCTTCATCCAGTCCCAAACATGCTCAATGGGGGACAGATCCGGAGATCTTGCTGGCCAGGGTAGTTGACTTACACCTTCTAGAGCACGTTGGGTGGCACGGGATACATGCGGACGTGCATTGTCCTGTTGGAACAGCAAGTTCCCTTGCCGGTCTAGGAATGGTAGAACGATGGGTTCGATGACGGTTTGGATGTACCGTGCACTATTCAGTGTCCCTCGATGATCACCAGTGGTGTACGGCCAGTGTAGGAGATCGCTCCCCACACCATGATGCCGGGTGTTGGCCCTGTGTGCCTCGGTCGTATGCAGTCCTGATTGTGGCGCTCACCTGCACGGCGCCAAACATGCATACGACCATCATTGGCACCAAGGCAGAAGTGACTCTCATCGCTGAAGACGACACTGGAGGCGGGCTGCACGATGTTGGGGCGTGAGCGGAAGACGGCCTAACGGTGTGCGGGACCGTAGCCCAGCTTCATGGAGACGGTTGCGAATGGTCCTCGCCGATACCCCAGGAGCAACAGTGTCCCTAATTTGCTGGGAAGTGGCGGTGCGGTCCCCTACGGCACTGCGTAGGATCCTACGGTCTTGGCGTGCATCCGTGCGTCGCTGCGGTCCGGTCCCAGGTCGACGGGCACGTGCACCTTCCGCCGACCACTGGCGACAACATCGATGTACTGTGGAGACCTTACGCCCCACGTGTTGAGCAATTCGGCGGTACGTCCACCCGGCCTCCCGCATGCCCACTATACGCCCTCGCTCAAAGTCCGTCAACTGCACATACGGTTCACGTCCATGCTGTCGCGGCATGCTACCAGTGTTAAAGACTGCGATGGAGCTCCGTATGCCACGGCAAACTGGCTGACACTGACGGCGGCGGTGCACAAATGCTGCGCAGCTAGCGCCATTCGACGGCCAACACCGCGGTTCCTGGTGTGTCCGCTGTGCCGTGCGTGTGATCATTGCTTGTACAGCCCTCTCGCAGTGTCCGGAGCAAGTATGGTGGGTCTGACACACCGGTGTCAATGTGTTCTTTTTTCCATTTCCAGGAGTGTAGATAATTGTGAAGGTGGTTTGATGAACCCTCTGCCAGGCACTTAAATGTGATTTGCATGGTTTGCATGAGTGATTTGTAAGCAATCCTTTTTGTGGACTGATTACACTTCCCCAGTATTGTACCAATAGACCGAAGTCTAACACTTCCTTTACCCACAACTGAACCCATGTGATCATTCCATTTCGTATAACTACAAAGTGTTACACCCACATATTTGTATGAGTTGTCCAATTCCAAAAGTGACTCATTGATGTTATAGTCATAGGATACTACTATTTTTGTCCTGTGAAGTGCAAAGTTTTACATCTCTGAATATTTACAGCAAATTGCTAATCTCTTCACCATGTTGAAATCTAATCAAGATCTGCCTGAATATTTATGCAGCTCCTCTCTGATAGCACTTCATTATAGGTAACAGCATCATCTGCAAAAAGCCTCATTTTACTATTAATATTGTATGCACAGTCATTTATATATGATATGAACAGCAAAGGTAACAACACACTTCCCAGGGGCACACCACTGGCAGAATTAAGTAGAGAAGAGCCTCAGGTAGAAAGAGGAGCAGGAAATGTGCAGCAAACTTCAACCAAGGCCAAGAAGCCTACGAATGTACAAAGTCTTAGGAAGAAGGAAGTGCTGCTGCTAGGTAGTAGCCCTGGGCAAGGTGTAGGCCGTCAGTTACAGGAAAGTTTAGGGACAGCATACCAGGCCACCAGTATCTTCAAGCAAAATGCAGGGCTAAATCATGTGGTAGAGGACCTAGGGTCTTTATGTAAGGACTTTACAAAAGAGGACCATGTAGCGATAGTGGGTATGGCGGGAAAGAGTTTGGACAGGGATGGGGCATATGACATAGGTGGTGACCTGGACAAGATAGCTTACCTGACTCATGACACAATGTACACATTGTTCAGCTGTTCCAGTGTCATGATCAACCACATCTTGATGGAGCTGTGAGGTGAATCAATTTGGGTTAGGGATGGCTGTAAGGACAGCCAACTTTGCTCATGTTTCTCTGGTGCCCACCTGGACTATCATCAGATGGGGTTTCACTAGGCGTGGCCTACACCTAAACAGGACTGGGAAGGGAATATTGGTACAGCTGATTCATGAAAGTATAGGGGGTGGATCTTGGGCCACACATGGTCAAAAACCTGTTGTCATAGGTAGGAAAAGTAGGTCTTTTTTAGGATAAATCCAGACAACAGGTTACCCTGCCCAAAGAGTATCGCCAGGAGCTTAAAAAATACTGAAAAACACTCACAAAACAGATTTTAACACTTCAAGTATCACATACACCTGATGTCACAAAGAAAAACAAACCATTGGAAAAAAATGGCTCTGAGCACTATGGGACTCAACTGCTGTGGTCATCAGTCCCCTAGAACGTAGAACTACTTAAACCTAACTAACCTAAGGACATCACATACACCCATGCCCGAGGCAGGATTCGAACCTGCGACCGTAGCAACAGCACGGCTCTGGACTGGAGCGCCTAGAACCGCACGGCCACCACGGCCGGCAAACCATTGGAAAGAGTAACATGGGGCATTTCACAGACTTAACAATTCTCCATCAAAACATGTAACGAATAAAAAATAAAATACAACTATTAGAAGTTGAGCTCCAATCTTTGAACTGCACAGTAGTTTGTATTAGTGAGCACTGGTGTAGAGACACAGAAATCCAACACGTAGTATTATCATTGTATGAAAAGGCAAACTCTTACCGCAGAACTACTTCAAGGGGTGGAGTATCATGCATTTATATCAGAAAAGGAACACAGTTCAAATCAAGATATGACCTCAGTACAGTAAGTGAAGACAAACACTTTGAAATATAAGCTATTGAATTAATGGGGCTTGATATCACCAGAAAATTAATTATTTTGTGTGTGTATAGATCTCCCAGTGGTAGTGTGGAGGCTTTATTCAATAAATTAACAGTTCTAGATAAAGTCTCAAGTACAAAGGTCAACACAATTCTGTGTGGGGACACTAACATCAACACTAATATCATAAACGAATACAGCAGCATCTTCATAAACATCCTTCAAAGTTATGGCATGTTCCTATTGGTCAATAGTACAACAAGGGTTACTACAATGACTGCAACAGTAATTGACCATGTGGCCACAAACATGAATAGGGAAAAATGTGATGTAGCTGTAAAAGATCTCTGACTATCAGATCATCTCTGTCAAATAACAACAGTAAAATCAGGCATTGAATCATTCTTTAAACTACAAGTCTACAAACAACATCTATCAGAAATCAAAAGAAAAGATTTTTCAAAAGAAATAGAAAAACAAACCTGGGTTGAAGTGTATAAGGATACCAATGTGAATATGAAATTCTCTAAATTCTCCACATTGTTTAAATTGAATCTTGAAAAGGCATTTCGAAAAGTATGCATGTCTGTATCAACATCTCACAAAAACAGATGGATAATGGACACCTCAGTTCCATGAAAAAGATTTGCAATGATCCAGAATTCTTAAATTTATATTATAGATACAAAAAGATCTATAGGAAGGTGCTGACTGCTGCAAAAAAGTCATTTAATGACAAAATAATATATAGTGCAGAGAATAAAAGCAAAACAGTCTGGGATGCTATAAAAAAGGAAATGAGGAGAGGCAAACAAATGCAGAATAACATACTGTTAAGGGAGAAGGATAAGGTAATAAATGATCCACAACACTTAGCAAACTATGTAAATGAGCACTTTTCAACTATTGCAGAGAAGTTACAGCAAAAATTCCACCAAACAAATATAACACCTGTAAATACTGTTGCACTAAATACAATAATGTTACTTTCAACCACAGAGAATGAAGTCAATAAAACTGTTCAAAAACTAAAAAATAAAAAGTCAGTAGGCTTAGATGAAGTACCAATGTGTGTACTGAAACAATGGGTAGGGATTATACAAGGCCCCTTAACAAATATAATAAATGAATCCTTTACATCAGAGACATTTCCAGAGCAGTTAAAACAGGTAAGAGTTGTACCTTTGCTTAAGAAAGGTAATGCAAGAACATAGAAAATTAGCGTCCCATTTCCCTGCTGTCAGCATTTATAAAAAATAATAGAAGCAATTATGAAAGACAGATTAATGAATTACCTGAATAAATGCAATCTTTTAAGTGAATCACAGTTTGGTTTCTGAAGTGGCAAAAATACGGAGGCAGCCATAGTAGAATTCACAAAAGTTGTACTTGATGCTCTTGATAAGGATGAGTATGCCACAGGCATTTTTTTGGATCTCTCTAAGGTGTTGACCACAAGATTCTATTAAATAAATTACAAGCATTAGGAATAAGATAGGTAACTAATGACTGGTTTTGATCATACCTAACAGATAGGGTACAAAGGGTAGAGATAAGAAATATTTCAAATAGATCTAAACATTTATCAGAATTAAAATCCATTAATATAGGGGATCCACAAGGTAGCATATTAGGACCAATACTGTTCCTGATATACATCAATGACTTGTGAAAAAATTCTCTTTGCTGATGACAGCAATATTATAGTCACTGAGAAAACAAGAGAACTCCTGAGAAAGCAAATGAAACTCTCAAGAAAGTTTGTGATTGGTCAATAAGCAATCAAGTGACTTTGCACATAAAGAAAATTAATGGCGTGAATTTCCGTTTGAAGAGAAAAAAATGACAATGTTAAATTAAATGTAGATGGCACCTCTATAGACTGTAATAAATGCAAAATTTCTGGGAATGAATATTGATCCTCAGTTGAAGTGGTGTAAACACACAAAGGTACTTGCAAACAGAATGTCATTAGCATGTTATGGCCTTAGAAACCCATCATCAGTGTGTAGCATGCAATGTCTTTTAGTTACATATTCTTAGCAATGGCATTCTTTTTGGGGAACAAATGCACAAAATATGAACACAATTTTCAAACTCCAGAAAAGAGCCATAAGAATAGCAACCAAAAATACTAGTTGAGCTCATTGTAAAGATCTGTTCAAAACACTGGGGATTTTAACTGTTCCATGTGAATACATTTACCAGTCAGCCGTACATATCAAAAATAACATTGCTAATTACTGCACAGACAGCTCTGTCCATGACCATGCAACAAGAGATAGACTCAACTTACATTTGCAAGGAAAAAATAAACATAAAAATCAACACAACATTTTATTCCAAGGAATAAAACTGTACAATAAATTACCAAAAGAGATTAAAGAAATTGTAAAAGTAGACTAGTTTAAAAACATTATGCAATACATTTTAAACATTGAAGGATTACTTAAATAAAACAGCAGGGGTTTGATGAAAAAATGTTATGCAAATAAATAATAATAATAATAATGATTATAAAACATCTAACACTCCACATAACACCTTCAATTTCTTTCTTTCTCCTTCTTTTTTCCTTTCTAGAAATACTTACCCCCAAGCTATGCATAGCATAATGCTAACACCTTTTCCTCTTTCTGAACTCAACATCTCACTCATTATGCGGGGATGCTTACTCACTTTTTCAGGATAGCAAATAGGAGGTTGTAGTACAGAAAATGGCCTAGAGATCACAAGTGTGTGTGTGTGTGTGTGTGTGTGTGTGTGTGTGTATTTGTGTGTGTATGTAGTGAGTGAAATTTTACGAAACAATTGGTGTATAGTGTGTGCAGCCACTGACAGTGGGATATGAGTGAACAGTGTGGCATTACATTATTTAACAAGTTACTCGTAAAAAAAGTATTGTATGCCAGGAGTAATTCTAATGATTGTCTCTAACTAGAAGTCTGTAAATATATGTGTATATGAATTAGCTTATTTTAAATTGATCTAAACTTGTAAATATATCTAAAAACAAAGATGATATGACTTTCCAAACGAAAGTGCTGGCAGGTCGATAGACACACAAACAAACACAAACATACACACAAAATTCAAGCTTTCGCAACCAATGGTTGCTTCATCAGGAAAGAGGGAAGGAGAGGGAAAGACAAAAGGATGTGGGTTTTAAGGGAGAGGGTAAGGAGTTATTCCAATCCCGGAAGCGGAAAGACTTACATTAGGGGAAAAAAGGACAGGTATACACTCGCACACACACACACATAGCCATCCGCACATACACAGACACAAGCAGACATTTGTAAAGGCAAAGAGTTTGGGCAGAGATGTCAGTCGAGGTGGAAGTACAGAGGCAAAGATGTTGTTGAAAGACAGGTGAGGTATGAGCGGCGGCAACTTTAAATTAGCGGAGGTTGAGGCCTGGCAGATAACGAGAGGAGAGGATATACTGAAGGGCAAGTTCTGACAGATTGGTGTTAGTGGGAAGTATCCAGATAACCCGGACGGTGTAACACCGTGCCAAGATGTGCTGGCCATGCACCAAGTCATGTTTAGCCACAGGGTGACCTCATTACCAACAAACGCTGTCTGCCTATGTCCATTCATGTGAATGGACAGTTTGTTGCTGGTCCAGCTGACCATGTGCTGAAAGTTTCAAGTTCCTCACTGAGAAATGGCGCTATTGATTTTTTATCTAGTTTACAGAACATGTACATCTCTCTGCTTGTTTTAGTTGTCCTTTGTACTTTGGTAATTACTGTTGCCACAACCATATTATGGGACTGATGCCAGTTTTGATGTGACCATTCACAAAAAGGTCAGGTCTGTGTGTTGCCATTTGATCCAGTATATTTACACTGTGAGTGGGGTTCCTAACTATATGTTCAAGGTAGTTTTCAGAGAGGGCATTTTGTAAAGTTTCACGGGATGTCTTATAACATCCAGCTTTAACAGTATCATAATTTTCCCAATTAATTTTTTGATGATTGATGTCTCCAACAGTGATTACAGTATGACTGGGGAACTCACGCATAAGTGAATTGAGATTTTCTCCAAAGTTTTCGTCATATCAGGAGAGGCGTCTAGTGGATGGTAGAAGGACCCAATTATCATTTTGTGCCCATCCCTGATACTGAGTCTTGCCAAAAAAATCTCACATGCAACTTCAATTTCTATCTGGGTAGATTTGAGTTTTTGGGTCTACTGTGACAAATACATCATCTCCACTTCCCATTTGCTTATTCGTTTTATAGGCACTTAAATTTTCCCCAAAAATCTCACTGCTATCATTTACAGGTTTCAGCCAGCTTTCTGTATCTAGTGTTATGTGAGCTTCACTGCTTTTCATGATCACTCCAACCTCTGGCACTTTTTGCAAGGCAGTTTACCATTAGGATTTTAATGCTGCCACCTGTGGGAAGCATTACTTTCTATATTACATCGATACTTCTGAGTTTCCTACAGCTATCATTATCTGGTTTGGATGGAGAGTCACTTAATCTAAAAAAGCCTTGTGTGCACCCCACACACAGTCAGCTACCTGAGTAGCAGCCTCTGGTGTGTAACGCACACCTGTCCTATTTAGGGGGACCCTACAGTTCTCAACGCTATGGTGCAGGTCCTAGATGTTGCAGCCTAGCTTGTCACAGAATATTCTAGGTCTCTGGTTCAGTCCTTCCACATGACTCAGATTCAAAAGGCCCTGATCATTTCTTAGGACAATGCTGCAAATTGTGAGCTTTGTTGAAACTCCTTTAACATGGCTGGTCTTCTTAACCTTGTCTGCCAGTCACTGGAATGACCCAAGAACAACCTTGGAGCCCAGATGAGAGGCATCATTTGTTCCAATGTGCACCACAATCTGCAGTTGGTTGCACTCTGTTTCCTCAGTGGCTGCTGGGATAACCTCTTCAATATGTTGAATAGAGCATCCAGGCACACACACTGATTGCACCTGGTGTCCTTTCCTGTCTCTTGTTGCCATTTCCCTAAGGTGTACCATCATTTTCTGTATGTCTGAACTGCCAAAAATTAATAGATCCCTATCCTTTTGCATTTGTCTCTTCCTGACACTGCACAAAACAGGTTTAGTGGCTCAATTTTAGTTTCATTGAAAGACAGCACCTCAAACATATTGGTTAAGGGGATAGGTTCGACACCCTAAGTCCTTCCTGGTCCATGCCCACCCTTTACAGAATGCCTAGATCTATCATTGACACATCCTGTGGGTAATTTTGTGGTTCAGTTGTAATGAGTAATAAGGCAAATGGATACTGTTGTGAAATAATGCACACACATTTCCCTCAAAGCTGCTTTATAGATAAATATTGCCTTTGTACGCTATTTTATGTGATTTATATTCTACCGGTAAAGGAAAAATGAAGTTAGTGAAACAGAATGAATACAATCAGTATTACCTTACACTATTGTTCTCATCATCAAGCTGTTGAGTAACTGACAGACTATTAGGAATTTATCAGTGAAGTGTCTCAAATATGTTCACATGGAAGAGTTCTAAATTGTTTACACAGCGTACACTGCAATAAAAGTGATTTAAACTGAGCTTAATTTATATAGCCTGTTATGTTACTGGTAATATATCTGTGCTTTATCGTACACACACACACACACACACACACACACACACACACACACACACACACAGAGAGAGAGAGAGAGAGAGGAGAGAGAGAGAGAGAGAGAGAGAGAGAGAGTCTGTGAAAAGAGATACTGAATAATTCATGGAAAAGATTCTCTGACTGACGTGAGTCACAGCATTTTGTGATTCCATTTCGTCAATGCCCTTGTCAGACCCATGCAATCTACCTTTCTCGTATTTATGATTTGTTCACTTGTTCAGTGTTCACATGTTGTAATGTCAATGGACAAGGATCAGAATGACTGGAGAGTTTTGTTGGGTATTACTGTATTTTACTACACCTGTATTTCATGGTAAAGACACATAGCCTAAGTGTCACATGAGTAAACTTATACTGGAGTTATTTGTTTGTTGAGATATGCATTTGTATACACAAGTTCCATTGTATTGTATTTTGAAAGGTGTTTAATTTGCAAAACTCAAGTGAATAATCTATGGGATATTACAGATTTGTTGAAATTAAAGCCTGCTATTGAGCCATTATGTGTGTATTTCCAGTACATTATTTTTTTAAAAAAACTATTTATATGACAGACAAAATGAATTCTGTTTACACAGTACATTTATGAGAATTTGAAAGGAAGATTACTTTGGATGAGGCAGTTATGACCTCACTGTAATGTAGCTTTGTTGGATCAGAAAAGGAGTTAACTCAATAGAATTTGCATTTAAGCTATCACTTGCAGTGACACATCTGACTGCATTAATAACTGTCAATTGTATAAATTGCACACTGAACAAATTAATTCATCATTATATGAATGTTATACTACATATCAATATGATGAATGGTTGCACAAAATCATGTACCTGCACAGCATTTCTCACCTCAGGTAATCACAATTACACAGTACTGAGAAACTGAAGAAATGAAATAATGAACTGCTAGTTTTGTAACTTTGAGAATCTACACATTACTTTGTTGACCATGAGCGACCTAAGCACAGAAGTATGTGCCCACACAGTATTTCCTTCTTCTGGAAAAAAAAGAGAAAAACCCAAATATTTTGATACTTTCTGAGTTCTGGACTACTTCATAGTGAGAGGAAATATAATGTCAAAATTAATAAAAAATGCAAATGAAATGAAAATAGCTTATAACAGTGAAAACACAAATTCATTAATTTGTTGTCTGTGTGCTGTTTTAACTTTTATTCTGTCTTGAAGGTGATATTTGTACATGTTACCCACAAATACTATTTGAGGAACTCATGCTCCCATATCAGTAGAATTGACCAAAACTTATATTTCTAGAATGCTACTGTCTTTGAAGCAGTATTTCTGTTATGATAATGAAATTTGAGACTTTAATATAAGCACTATATCTGAGTTTTCGAGCACTGATGTGTATTACTATTTTCTGATGTGTTTCTTTGTACATTATGCTGTGTCTGTTGCAGTGGTGAATAGTGACTAAAAGTAAATTGCACATATGTGCAGAAATGTTGGAAAACACACTATGTCCCTGGGAGCACCAGAGGAATATACAGTGACTGGAAGGAGCAGTTACTGCAAATGGACTGAAATCTTTCCAAGCAGTGCAATGAACACATAGGAAAAATATATATATTCTTCTTTATAATTTTACATAATTGATTCATTTATTTCTTTTTCAAATTATATGGAAATGAAAAGGATTTAAATATCAGTCTATGTGAGATACTTTGCTTTGAGCATGTATTCATAATTTCTGCATATTTGATCTACTACCCTCTCTGTTACATTTTATGTTCCCTGAAGTCAACTTCATATTGTGCTAATTGGTAATTTCTGGGGAGTTTTGTACTATGTTTGTGGCAGTTGAGTGAAGCTTTATTTTTGGCAGGGTATACCTTGTGAATGGGAGGGGGGAGAGAGGATGGCGGATTGAAACATACCTGTATTCGATCATTTGGATGAGTATGACATGAAGTGTGGATCTCAAGAGTCAGGCTGCCACATTTACAGGCATATATAAATTTTTTAACAAACTTATTTCAATTATCAGATAATTTAGAATTCAATTTATTGTACTGATTAATATTGTCATTAATTTCATTCTCACTTTAGTAAGCACACATCAATCTGTCTGTTGCTTCAAACATTACTAACTGTTATTTGAACACAGAACAGCAATAATTCTCATTTTGTAATTTTAGGATAGCTTTTGTAGGGACTAAAATTAGCATCCTCTTTGTATTTGTGTAATAAACTCACTGAAATAATGGATACTTGAAAAAAAAAAGAAAGAAAAAAAGAAAAAAAAAACATAACAGTTCTCATTTTATAACTGCATGACAGTTTTTGTAAGGGTTGAAACCAGTGATGTGCCTACATTTGTGTAACAAATTCATAGAAATGTTTGTAACTTTTCCATCTAATAATCTTCATGATATAAGCAACTTTACAGAAAAATATTTTTAGCAAATATATTTTGTGAGTTTCGATACAAAAAGCTAAAAGCTGTGTAAAACTTCATGTTGCAATGTGGAAGAAACAAATTAATGTTTAACTGAATGACAACTGTCTGTGATCACTAGCAAGATTTTGATCATAAACCATAAACTTTCTGTTTCTAATAATGGAGGACATAGGCAGTAATTGTTACACATATTTATAATAAGTGGCAAAATACCCATGTGGGGGTCAGTTAGTTTTCTGACAGTTTTAGTGAGCAAGTTTGGTTACAATATTACGCAGTAATCATGTGGTTTTGAAAGAGGGCATTGTGTCAACCTGAATTTCTTGGAATCTCTCTTACCACTACCAAATCTATACCTACACTTTCAATAACTTGGCAAGTAGCAGCTAATTTAGGTGGAGCATGTAACTCACAAATTATTTTACAGATGCTGGAACATCAAAGAAATCTAGATGAATGTCTGCTAATTAACAGCTATGCCTTGGTATATTTCACATACGACAGTGATTGGTAGTTAGTCAAACAGTTTATATTATTTTAATGTTCTTAGTTATTGTATTTACATGAATGATTCAGATCAATTGTAACACTCTTTTTAAATCGAAAGCAACAACTGATTACAAAACATTTGATCATTGTAAATGACAGTGACAGCACTTCCTATTGCTCTTTTTGAGCTATACAGATAACAGGAAAATGGTATCAGTTTATATGCAGCACTGTGTTTGTTAAGGCACCATGATATTAATATCCTGTATAGCGAACCCTACCACACAATAACAGGTGGCATGAGAATGTAGTCCAGTAAAGAGCCACACAAGTGTTGCTGCTGCAGCCATACTGCATGTGCACCCACCAGTGAACTGACAACTTTACCCCATTCCGTGCTCAGCTGTGCTTCACTGTCGATAACTTTGTTATTCTCAGCTGGGTGTAATGAGTCATATTTCTTTATTTCTCAGGGATCATCAGACATAGAAGTAATGGAAGTAACTTTGGGTGTGCTCCAGGGAAGTATGTTGGGGCCTTTGCTCTTCATGTTGTGTATTAATGATCTTGCAGACAATATTGATAGTAAAATCAGGCTTTTTGTAGATGATGCAGTTACCTTTATTTATTTATTTATTGTTCTGTGGGACCAAATTAAGGAGAAGTCTCCATGGTCATGGAATGAGTCAATACATGAAATTATAACACGATGTTAGAAACAGATAAAATGAAATATGTTGTTGTTGTTGTGGTCTTCAGTCCTGAGACTGGTTTGATGCAGCTCTCCATGCTACTCTATCCTGTGCAAGCTTCTTCATCTCCCAGTACGTACTGCAACCTACATCCTTCTGAATCTGCTTAGTGTATTCATCCCTTGGTCTCCCTCTATGATTTTTACCCTCCACGCTGCCCTCCAATGCTAAATTTGTGATCCCTTGATGCCTCAAAACATGTCCTACCAACCGATCCCTTCTTCTAGTCAAGTTGTGCCACAAACTTCTCTTCTCCCCAATCCTATTCAATACCTCCTCATTAGTTACGTCATCTACCCACCTTATCTTCAGCATTCTTCTGTAGCACCACATTTTGAAAGCTTCTATTCTCTTCTTGTCCAAACTGGTTATCGTCCATGTTTCACTTCCATACATGGCTACACTCCATACAAATACTTTCAGATACGACTTCCTGACACTTAAATCTGTATGCGATGTTAACAAATTTCTCTTCTTCAGAAACGATTTCCTTGCCATTGCCAGTCTACATTTTATATCCTCTCTACTTCGACCATCATCAGTTATTTTACTCCCTAAATAGCAAATCTCCTTTACTACTTTAAGTGTCTCATTTCCTAATCTAATCCCCTCAGCATCACCTGATTTATCCTCGTTTTGCTTTTGTTGATGTTCATCTTATATCCTCCTTTGAAGACACTGTCCATTTCCGTTCAACTGCTCTTCCAAGTCCTTTGCTGCCTCTGACAGAATTACAATGTCATCGGCGAACCTCAAAGTTTTTACTTCTTCTCCATGAATTTTAATACCTACTCCAAATTTTTCTTTTGTTTCCTTTACTGCTTGCTCAATATACAGATTAAATAACATCGGGGAGAGACTACAACCCTGTCTCACTCCTTTCCCAACCACTGCTTCCCTTTCATGCCCCTCGACTCTTATAACTGCCATCTGGTTTCTGTACAAATTGTAAATAGCCTTTCGCTCCCTGTATTTTACCCCTGTCAACTTCAGAATTTGAAAGAGAGTATTCCAGTTAACGTTGTCAAAAGCTTTCTCTAAGTCTACAAATGCTAGAAACATAGGTTTGCCTTTTCTTAATCTTTCTTCTAAGATAAGTCGTAAGATTAGTATTGCCTCACGTGTTCAGACATTTCTACGGAATCCAAACCGATCTTCCCCGAGGTCCGCTTCTACCAGTTTTTCCATTCGTCTGTAAAGAATTCGTGTTAGTATTTTGCAGCTGTGACTTATTAAACTGATAGTTCGGTAATTTTCACATCTGTCAACACCTGCTTTCTTTGGGATTGGAATTATTATATTCTTCTTGAAGTCTGAGGGTATTTCGCCTGTCTCATACATGTTGCTCACCAGATGGTAGAGTTTTGTCAGGACTGGCTCTCCCAAAGCTGTCAGTAGTTCTAATGGAATGTTGTCTACTCTCGGGGCCTTGTTTCGACTCAGGTCTTTCAGTGCTCTGTCAAACTCTTCACATAGTATCTTATCTCCCATCCTCTTCCATTTCCATAATATTGTCTTCAAGTACATCACCATTGTATAAACCCTTGTATAAATATAAATAATATAAATATAAATATAAATGAATATATATATAAATATAAATATAATATAAATATAAATATAAATATAAAAAAAACATATTCAGGTGACAAGTCGTAAGTTTAAATGAAGAAAATCAACAATGTAGCACTGGAATTTGCTTAATGTTTTTAGCTCTTCCAGGAGCTCCTCGACAGAATAGAAGGAGTGAGCCATGAGGAAACTCTTCAGTTTAGACTTAAAAGAGTTTGGGCTACTGCTAAGATTTTTGAGTTCTTGTGGTAGCTTCTTGAAAATGGATGCAGCAGAATACTGCACTCCTTTCTGCACAAGAGTCAAGGAAGTGCATTCTACATGCAGATTTGATTTCTGCCTAGTATTAACTGAGTGAAAGCTGCTAACTCTTGGAAATAGGCTAATATTGCTAACAACAAATGACATTAAAGAAAATATATACTGTGAGGGCAATGTCAGAATTCCCAGATTTTTTAATAGGGGTCGACAAGAGGTTCTCGAACTTACACCACATATAGCTCGAACAGCCCATTTTTGAGCCAAAAATACCCTTTTTGAATCAGAAGAATTACCCCAAAAATAATACCATACAACATAAGCGTATGAAAATATGCGAAGTAGACTACTTTTCCTGTTGAAGTGTCACTTATTTCAGATACTGTTCTAATGGTAAATAAAGCAGCATTTAGTTTCTGAACAACATCCTGGACATGGGCTTTCCACAACAGCTTACTATCTATCTGAACGCCTAGGAACTTGAACTGTTCCATCTCGCTTATAATATGCCTATTCTGTCTGATCAAAATATCAGTTCTTGTTGAATTGTGAGTTAGAAACTGTAAAAACTGAATCTTACTGTGATTTAGCATCAAATTATTTTCCACAAGCCACGAACTAATTTCATGAACTACATTATTTGTTACTGTTTCAATATTACACACAAGATCCTTCACTATCAAGCTGGTGTCACCAGCAAACAGAAATATTTTCGAATCACCTGTAATACTAGAAGGCATATCATTTATATAAATAAGAAACAGCAGTGGCCCCAGCACCGACCCTTGGGGAACGCCCCACTTAACAGTGCCCCATTGGGACTGAACATCACTACCACTCTCAATATTGTGGAGAATTACCCTCTGCTTTCTGTTCTTAAAGTAAGAGGTGAACCAATTGTCAGCTACTCCCCTTACTCCTTAATGGTCCAACTTCTGCAGTAATATTTTGTGGTCAACACAGTCAAAAGCCTTCGTTAAATAAAAGAAAACACCTAGCGTTCGCAACCTTTTATTTAATCTGTCCCAAACCTCACAGAGAAAAGAGAATATAGCATTTTCAGTTGTTAAACCATTTCTAAAACCAAACTGAACATTTGACAGCAAATTATGTGAATTTAAATGCTCCAGTAGCCTTGTATATACAACCTTCTCGATAACTTTAGCAAACACTGATGGCATAGAAATAGGTCTAAAATTGTCAACATTATCAATGTCTCCCTTTTTATAAAGTGGCTTCACTACCGAGTACTTTAATCGGTCAGGAAACCGACCACTCCTAAAGGAGAAGTTACAGATATGGCTGAGAACTGGGCTAACATACATAGAACAAAACTTCAGTATTCTGCTAGATATCCATGAGAGTTCCTGATCTTTAGTGATTTAATTATTAACTCAATATCCCTCTTGTCAGTATCATGGAGGAGCATTTCAGGTAACAGTCTCGGAACACTTTTTTTCTAAGAGCGCTATATGATTCCCTGTTGGGACTAGGTTTCTATTTAGTTCACCTGATATATTTAGAAAGTGATTATTAAATACTGTACATATATGCGACTTATCAGTAACACGACATTCCCGCTATGCACTGATTCTATATCCTCGACCTGTGTCTGCAGACCAGCAACTTCCTTTACGACTGACCATATGGTTTCAATTTTATCCTGAGACTTAGCTATTCTATCTGCATACCACATACTTTTTGCCTTCTTAATAACATTTTTAAGCAGCTTACAATACTGTTTGTCATGGGCTGCTGCATTTAGATTTTGACTGTTTCTAACGTTTTGATATAATTGCCACTTTGTTCTACAAGATATTCTTATCCCTCTAGTCAGCCACCGAGACTACCTGTTTGTGCTAGTACCCTGTTTTAAACGTTCTAACGGAAAGCAACTTTCAAAGAGCATGAGAAAAGTCTTGAGAAAAGCATTATATTTATCATCTACTGTATCAGCGCTATAAACATCTTGCCACTCTTGTTCCTTTATAAGGTTTACAAAGGTCTCTACAGCAGCTGGATCAGCTTTCATGAGCAGCTGATGACTATATTTAACACGTGTTGCAGCACAAAAATCTTTTAAAGTTAAAATTTGTGCATCATGATCTGAAAGGCCATTCACCTTTTTGCTAACAGAATGCCCTTCTAGTAATGAGTAATGAGGAATGAACAAAAATGTTGTCTATGGTTGTTCTACTGTTCCCTTGCACTCTCGTTGGAAAGAATACGGTTTGCATAAGATTATATGAATTAAAGAGGTCTACCAGCATCCTCTTCCTTGCACAATCACTTATACAATTAATATTGAAGTCACCACATATAACTAACTTTTTGTATTTCCTATAAAGTGAACGAAGAACCTCCTCTAGCTTTAGCAAAAATGTTGTGAAATCGGAGTCTGGGGATCTATAAATAACAACAGTTAGAAGTTTAGCTCCGTTAAATTTAACCACACCTGCATAACATTCAAACACCTTTTCAGTGCAGTACTTTGAAACATCAATTGACTCAAATGGGATGCCGTTTTTCACATACATGGCTACTCCCCCACACCGTAAAGAGCTCCTCGAAAAGCTGCCAGCCAACCTGTATCCTGGTAAAGGAAGCCTCTGAGTTATCTCCTTATTTAAGAAGTGTTCAGATACACCAATAATTTCAGAGTCAACATCTATAAGCAGTTCACTAACTTTATCTCTAATACCTTGTATATTTTGATGAAATGTACTAGTTCCCTCATTATAAGCTTTGCCAACCTCCCCTTCCCATGCCTGTTGAGGTGCAGGCCATGTCTAGTGAAACCCGTCCTGCTGATAGACTCCTCCGACACCACTGAAATGTGACCCATGCCTTCTGTCATCAGCGCACCCCCAAGTCTCATGTTATTATGCCTGATGGCTGTATTAAGATGAGGCTGATCGTGATGCTGAAACAGTTCCACGAAATGCACATTTGTGTTGCCAGTCTGAGTGGCTATCTTTGCCAGGTCACCATGTATGTTATACTCCCCATCCCTATCAATACTATTACCAGCCCCACCCACAATCACTACCTGATCCTCTTTAGGAAAATCCCTACATAACCCCCCTATGTTAACAGTCACCTGAGCCAACCCTGCATTAGGCTTCACACTGCTGGTGACCTGGTACTCACTCCCCAGCACTTCCTGCAACTGCTGTCCTACACCTCTGCCATGAGAACTACCTAACAGCAGAACCTTCTTCTTCCTTTTCAACTTTGCAACTGTTCTAGGCACAGTAACTACTGAGGTCTGCTGCATACTTCCTACATCTACAGCTACTAGAGATTCCTCTCCACTAGACTCTGACAGTTGGTCATATCTATTGTAACCACCAATAGTAAAACTATCTGAAAATCTTCTTCTCCTAGCAGATCTCTTGCCAACAGCCAGCTCCCAATCCCCAACCCCCTTCTCCCTCCTCATCCTATCTAGCTCCTCCTGTGCGTTTTTCAACTACACCTGTAGGGCACAGATCTTACGCTCCTGCTCCTCTACCAACTTACTCTTGCTACATAACCTGCAGTTCCAGGAGAAGATCTCACCAGAATGCCCACTGGCTTCCCCACTGCATTTCCCCCAGTGAAAATACTTCGAACAAGTGTCACACCGCAATCCACTACTCACGAACCTACGGCAAAGCCCACACTTCTCACTCATGGTAAAATTTAACTTTTTCTAAGTTCTGCTACTACAATAAGATGATGTTAAAAACCTGACTACAATAATCACAAACTTACTCTACAAGGGAAGTAACTACTATTATTAACAGTATTAATAAACAACAAATGTGAATATAACAAAAGACTAATACAGAAAGAGAATCAAACGTCTAATGACACAGTAACAAAGCTGAAAACAGTTCCCAAAAGGTTCTGAAATTATTTCACCAGAAATATAATGAAGCAGTATCTGAAAGAAGCTGCATAAATATTCAGTCAGATCTTTATGGGACTTCAAAGTGGTGCAGGGATTGGAAACTTGCTCTAAATGTTCAGAAATGTAAAATTTTGCTCTTCATAAAATGAAAAAAACTTAGTATCCTATGAATATGGCATGAATGAGTCATTGCTGGAATAAGCCAACTCATAGAAATACATGTGTGTAACTCTTTGTAATGATATGAAATGGAATGATCATTTTAGTTCCATTGCGGATAAAACAGGTGATTTCAGTTAAGTGGTAGAATGCTGGGGAAGTGCAATCAATCTACAAATGTGGGACCTGTACCAGATAGGACTAACAGGGGATACTGAATTTATAGAGACAATGGCAGCATGAATGGTCATAGAGCTACTGAGGGAACAGAACTGGAAGACTATCTTGAGAAAGTCTATTAACAAAGTTTGAAGAACTGGCTTCAAATGATTGCTCTAGGAACATACTGCAACCCCCTACATATGAGCACATAGAGATCATGAGGATAAATTATATTAATTACTGCACACACAGAAGCATTGAAACAATGATTCTTCCCATAATCTATACACGAAAGGAGCAGGAAGAAACCCTAATAACTGGTGTGGTGGAATGTGCCCTTGCCATGCACACACAAAGTTATTTGTAGAGTGTAGCTGTAGATGTAGATGTAGATGTGATGTGTTATAAGGCAAAAAAAAAAAAAAAGTCTGGTGTGGTGAGGGTGGTGGGGAATAGCAGCGTAGACAGTAAAGTGTTGCTTGTAAGATTAAACAGAACAAGGTGGAGATCAGAACAGTGGTTGCAGCTTAGCTGGTAGTTCACATGACTGTTTCCCTGCATTTGATGGGACAGGTGATGCTTGTGAATGGATTGGAGTAGGTGGTGGTGGGAGCATGTATGGAAAGGGACTTGCATTTAAATCTATTACAGGGATATAAGTGATGAGGCAATGGTTTGGGACCAGGGGTTATTTAGGTTTGGATGGTGATATTATGTGGGTTCAGAGCCTGGTGGAATATCACTGTGGGAAGGGTGGAAAGGATAGTGGGTAGGACATTTCTCATTTCGGGGCATGATGAGAGGTAGTGAAAACCCTGGTGGAAAACGTAATTCAGATGTAAGGTAAGACACAGGACATCTCCTTTTGCACAAAGTTGAGACCCTAAGTATGGTCTGTGAAGGCCTCAGTGGTATATTTTAAGAGGGATTGCTTGTCACTACATGTGCAATGTTACTAAGTGGCTAGGCTGTATGAAGGGACTTCTTGGTATGGAATGGGTGGCAGCTGTTAAAGTGGAGGTACTGCTGGTAGGTTTGATAAGGACAGAGGTAGTGATGTGGGCATTTTTGAGGTGAAGATCAACATCGAGAAAGGTGGCTGGTTGGGTTGGGGTTTACCAGGTGAAGCAAATAGGGGAGATGTTGAGGTTCTGGAGGAATGTGGATAGGGTGATGTTACCCTTGATGCAGGTCATGAAGATATGTTCAATGAATCTGAACCAGGTAAGGGGTTTGGGTTTCTGGGTGCCTAGGATTCCTCTAGATGGCCCATGAATATGTTGGCATAGGGATGGTGCCATGGGGGTCCCCAAAGTAATACCCAGGATTTATTTGCAGGTAATGCCTTCCAAGGAGAATTAATTGTGGGTGACTGGTTATGGCGACTGTTGTTTTGAGCCAGAAGGATCACCTGGCAGAAGGTTTCTGCCAGCTGTCGTATTCATCGACCTACAAACCCTGTTGCAGTTGCCCCACTCCACTGATCTAAAATGACATCCAGTCTCTCTTCAGAAACTTAGGCCCATTCCTCTTCCAGAGTGCATTTCTCTCCTCATCAATACCATTCCCTGCAGTCCACTCCTCTAAATGTTTTCTAAATTCCATAAGCCCAATCACCTGGGATACCCTATTGGGACCAGTTACCAGCAGTTACTGTGGTCCCACTGAGAGAATCTCTGCTCTCATAAAACAACACCACTTGCCTATTATCTGCAACTTATCTTCCTATATAAAACGTACTGACCATTTCCTCCACTGACATTCCACAGTTCCTGTTCCTCTATCACATGGTGCTCTGCTTGTCACTAATGATACCACCTCCCTCTACACTAACAGTCCTAATGCCCATGGCCTTATCACAACTGAACATTATCTTTCCCAATGCCTGACTGATTCCAATCAACAACCTCCTTCTAGTCGCCATGAACAACTATATCCTCACCCACAATTACTTCTCCTCTGAAGGCATTACCTTACAAATAAATCCAGGGTATGGCTATGGGCACACACATGGCAACATCCAATGCCAACCTATTCATGGACCATCTAGAGGAATCCACATACAGCCTAGCCACCCATGGCCTTCACGAATATAGTGACAAGCAGTTCCTCTCAAACTGGTCTCACTGAGGCCTTCACAGACCACACTTACCCTCTCAACTTTGTGCACAAGGAGATTTCCTGTGCCTTATCTTTCCCATCACCCACTACCTCCAAAATTCCAACCATCCAATCACAGAGCAGCATTCCTTAGTGATTCAGTACCACTCAGGACTGGAGCAACTAATTTACATTCTCAGCCAGGTTTTCAACTACCTCTCATCATGCCCTTAAATGTGAAATATCCTGCACACTATCTTTCCACCCCTCCCACAGTGGTATTCCACCAGCCTCCAAACCTACAAAACATCATTACCCATCCCTACACAACCCCTGCTCCCAAACCCTTCCCTCTTGGCTCAAATACCTGTAATAGACCTAGATGCAAACCCTGTTCTTTACGTCCCCCTGCCGCCACATACTCCAGCCCATTCACAAATATCACCTATCCCACCAAAGGCAGGGCTACCTGTGAAACAAGTCATGCATACTACCGCCTAAGCTGCAACTGCTGTGCTGCATTCTATATGGGCAAGACAACCAACAAGATGTATGTCTGGATGAATGGCCACTGACAAACTGTGGCCAAGAAACAGCTGGATCTCGCAATTGGTGAGCACGCCATGCAACACTACAATCTTAGCTTCGGCGACTGCTTCAGAACCTGTGCCAAATGGACCCTTTCTGCCAACATCAGCTTTTCTGAATTGCACAGCTAGGAAGTCTCCTTGCAATGTATCTTACATTCCTGTAACCTTCCTGCTCTCAACCTTTGTTAACCTTTGTCCTTACACGTCTACCCCTTTCTGTTTCCATTCCAGCACTACACAGCCCTCTATCCCACCAATGCATCCTCAGTTTTTTTACATCTCCTTTTCTGCTACTCGCAATCCCTCCCCTCTAACCTGTGTCTAACCTCACGACTGCACATACCTGCCATTTGTGTGCTCCCACAAACAGCAATTTACTGTCCTCCATCTCCACCCTACTATCCCCCTCCCTCCCCACCACAGACTCCTCCTTACCCCCACAACCCAGTTGCCTCTCCCATCTCATGCTGCTGCTTGCAGTGTGCAGTGTGGCTTCAGCTGCCAGAGACTGTGGTGATGTGTATGTAAGTTGTGTTTTGTGTGAGTGTGTGTGTGGTTCATTTTTGACAAAGATGTTGTATACCAAAACCTCTCTTTCTGACATTCTTTTTGTTGTGCCTATCTGTGACACGCCATTTCCACTACATGGTAAGAAGCAACTATCCTTTTACAATGTTGTTACATTCCATCCTGGGTTTTCCAATTTTTGATTGAAACTACTTTTGAGAAGTTCATTCAAATCTCTTTAGATTTGTGGTATACATGTTCTTCTCTTGTGAAAAACAGTCATAAAAGCAATCCTATTAAGAAGAACATTGAACGGTACATAGATAACCTTACCAATGTTAGGAAAAATATGTTATCTTCATACCATATGCATAAAACATATTTTAAATATGAAGTGAGCAAAAAGGTGAATTACACACAGCTTATCTTGAATGTAAGAGAATGTAACGAATTAAGCTTAGCATGGCAAAAAGAACAGCATGTGGAAGATACACTGAAGGTGCTCCTAATAAGTGCAAACCTGCGATATGATGTTTTCCCAGCGTATTTCCAATCTGAACAGTTCTCGGGTATTCGACCGGATAGCGTCGTAATTTCTCCACAATATTTCAGCAGACGTACACGCTGCCATGTTCAAGTGGTTCCTGACGAGTGCTGTGCTATTCCTCTGCTGCTTTCATCTAATACTTTCCCCTCTTTGGGGAAGTGTGAGGGGGAGTTTGTAGCCCTTTGGCTTTTACTCCCCTGTGTACATGTGTGTGTGATTTTTCTATATATTTTTGGTGTCTGTGATATGTGATGAATTGTTGTGTGTGTGTCTGGTACTTGCCTGAGGTAGGCGAGATGATTGGTGATATATGGGAAGGAACTGGATTAGGGATTGGTTATTGGGATTTTCTCTTCGACTTAATCGTCGAAGATCGTCATAGGGCGCTTGTGTTTATCGCGGGACATGTCATACCGACCTAGGGAGTGGATGAGTGCATTTCCGGATCTGGAAGTACCTTCATAGAAGGCCCTTGCCAGATCCTGGAAACGCTCTCTCAGGAGTGGGATTTCGGCTGCGGCGTGCAGGTCGTCTGTGGGGAATCCGAGAGGTAGATGCAGTGCCATTCTGAGGGCGCGGTTTTGCAGCCTCTGGAGTTTGTCCAGGTGCCGCTTTGCCGCGTATCCCCAGACAGGGCACGCATACTCCATTACTGGCCGGATCAGGGCCTGGTATACATTTACTGCTACTGGACAGGGAAGGGAGCTGGTTGTGTTCAGGATAGGGTATAGGATGGACGTGCTATTCCTCTCGGCACCCTATATATACTAGCCATTACCCCCTCCAACGTTCCTCTCCTGGTGTCTTCGGTGCGGCCGGCGCGGTGGCTACTAGATGTGGTGGGGGAAGCGGCGCCTGGGTCTGAACTGGGGTCTGCAGTCTCCCTGCTGCCGCTCTCGGGGCGGTCCTCGATCTCTGAGACCGCATCTTTCTCTCCAAGCTGAGTGCAGGGTTCCAAGCCTGACTGAGTTGAAGGCCGCTGTCTTTATTAATTTGATCGTCCTGTAGTCGGACCACAACTCACAGCGTGAAGGCATGTTGCGCACACTTGTTCACAGGGCATGGTCGATCTGCGATCAGGAGAGCCTTCCAGCAGAACTGCAGCACCTCGAGACAACATTTCGGAAAAATGGGTACAACCAGAAACAAATAAGACACGCATTCAGACAGACTGTGCCAAGAGAACAAGAAGATGAAACAGAAGAACACAAGTCATTAGCGTGCATTCCGTTTGTCGGAAACACCTCAAGAAGAATCGGTAGAATCCTGGGGAAAGACAGTGTGAAATGTGTATACCGACCCCCTGCAAAAACCTTGGCTCTACTGGGTTCAGTGAAAGAAGACCTAGGCCTTCGAAAACCACGCGTTTCAAATTCCCTGTCAGTGCAGAAAAATCATACATTGGGGAGACAGTCCGCACTGTATAAGAGGGGTGTTGCGAACACAAGCGCCATACCAAATTACGGCAGGCCACTAAATCAGCCGTGGCTGACCATTGTATAAAGACTGGTCATATTATGGACTCTGAAAAAGCAAAAATACTCTGTCAATCCTCCTACTTCTGGGACTGTGTTACTAAAGAGGCCATCGAAATCAGACTACAGGACGATCAAATTAATAAAGACAGCGGCCTTCAACTCAGTCAGGCTTGGAACCCTGCTCTCAGCCTGGAGAGAAAGATGTGGTCCCAGAGATCGAGAACCACCCCCGACGGCGGCAGCAGGGAGACTGCAGACCCCAGTTCAGACCCAGGAGCCGCTTCGCCCACCACCTCCAGTAGCCGCCGCGCCGGCCGCGCCGGCCGCACCGAAGACACCAGAAGAGGAACGGTGAAGGGGGTTACGGCTAGTATACATAGGGCGCCGAGAGGAACAGCACAGCATTCGTCAGGAATCACCTGAAGATGGCAACGTGTACGTCTGCCGAAATATTGTGGAGAAATTACGACGCTAACCGGTCGGATACCCGAGAACTGTTCAAAGTGCAAACCTGCTTGGATTGTTGTTGTATAAGAGCATCGCATGTATCATGAACATAACATAGCTATTGGCCTCAATAAAGTTAATCCTTTTTTCATGGATTCTCTAAGTTATTTTAGGAACAAAATTAAAACTGCAAGTACTAATGCAACTGATCTACTTAAGTAACACCTACATGGGAACTATTGCTTTAAACGGAGGACAACCACACCCACTGGGAGTGTAACAGTTGTAGGCAATTCCTGAAACTTGAAGAGACTGCATAACTCTTTATTGTACAATTATATAATTAGAAAAACAGTACATATAATTAGTAAAACACTGGTGTTTATTTTTAACAGGTATACAGGTATTTAGAGTTTGAAGTATTTCCAAAAACATTAATAGTACTGAAAATTATTCCAGTGTACAAAAATGGGGACAAACATGTCAGAAATTACCTACCAGTTTCAATAGTTCCTATTTTATTACAAATGTTTGAATCCCTTATCTATTACCAGCTAATCGTCTAACTCGAGTTGCACAATGTACCTTCTGATGATCAATTTGGCTTCTGCAAAGGAAGAAATACTACCATTGCTGTTCTTCAATTGGGAATGAAGTAATAACCAGCGTGACTGAACTGAGGAATTTGACTGTATTTATCATGATATCTTACTTGCTAAACTCAAATGCTATTGTGTACAGAACTCGGCATTGGCAGTGATTGTATGATACCTAAACAATAGGAAACAGGTTGCCTCTGTCAGAAACAGGCACTTACAGCTGTCAGAACAGAGGTTCAACAAGGTTCTGTTCTCGGGCCTTCGATTTTTATAATGTATCCCACTGTGTTTCTAACTCTGTTAATTGTTATGCTGATGAAACAGCTTAGCCAGCCCTGCATGAGAAAACACTAATTCTGCAAGATGGCATGGAAGCAGTACTGCATCGGTTCTCTTCAATTTTTTAAAAAATTGTAATTATTAACTATATAGATCCCATTTGTTATAAAAATTTAAATAATGTATGTCTGACATTTGAGAAACCAATAGATAAAAAGGTCCAATATCATGTGTACGATATATGTACTGAAAAAGAGATTTATATGGAGAATTTTCTCCACCTGGGGGTTGGCTGTTTGTGCTGTCCTAATCATTTCATCATCATCATCATTCGTGGACTGTGTAGAAAAACTGGACTGTGTAATAATTGGGACTTTGTACAGGCGCTGATGACCCCATAGTTGAGTGCCCCACCAACCATACTTCGTCATCATCACCATGTCTCACAGTGATGAACAAGGGGAATCTGTCACGTAGTTAGTTGTTAAATGGACCACACATTTCTATCTTTGACATTACAGACCACTCTTTTTGTAATTTCTGTTCACAGTCCACTTGATCACAGATTTTAACTTCCATAATGATATCACAGAATGGCTCTGTAGCAGGCATTAGCACATTTCAGTTCTTCTTCCTAAGGAACATACTACTTTTGATGTAATTTAAGGTGATAGCGTCAGTACCAAGATTATCCAGGTTCTACAATAACAGACACAGACCAAAGCTTTCGTCGAGTGGCCTGGTCTTCCTCCCTAATTCCTGATACATGTTTTGGTTGCCAGGGAAGGTTAGGTTGACACTTTCCACTGCCACAGAAGACTTACCAGTTGCGGCTATCAGACCTTACCATATACTCAAAAATTCCAAGGTCGCAGCACTTCTGACACTTGTGATCTTCTGGTCCTGCTTTCGAAATTTCATTTTACTTCCAGTCCAGCAGGACCCACATAGCCCTATTGCAATATATTGTGAGCGTGTGCGTACATGTGAACTGCAAAATGGTGTGTTCCATAGGAAGAAGAAATGAAATGTGATTACACCTGTTACAAATCTGTTTTGTAATAACCTTTTTTTTCATGTGCTATGCCAACATTTTTCATCTAGCATTTGCAACCTAAGTCCTCAATTGTTTGCTGAGATTGTGCCTATATCTCCTATAGTTTTTACCCTCTACCTTCACCACAGAGGTTATTTTCCGATGTCTTAACAGGTGTCCTATCATCTTATTCTTTACTGTTTTCAGTGATATACATATGTTCCTTTCCTCGCTTATTCTGCAGAGAACCTCATCAGTCCACCCATTTTTCAGCACTCTTCTGTAGCAACACATCTCAAATCCTCCCATTTATCAGTTTTTCAGATTATCCCACAGAGCATGTTTCACTGTCATACAGTGCTGGGCTCCACAAGTACATTCTCAGAAATTTCATCATCAAATAAAGGTCTATGTTTCAAACTAGCAGATTTCTCTTGGACGGAAACACCCTTCTTACAGTGCCAGTCTAATTTGTATGTCCTCATCTCTCCATCATCGGCTACTTCACTGCCTAGGTAGTAGAACTCCTTAACTTTGTCTACTTCATGATCCGCAATTCTGATACTACGCTTCTCACTGCTCGAAGTTTTGCTAGTTCTCATTATATTCGTCGTTCTTCAATTTATTCACAGTCCATGTTCTGCACTCATCCAACTAGCCATTCCATTCAACAGATGGAGCTATTCTTCTTTACTTTCACTGAGAATAGCAGTGTCATCAGCAAATCACGTCGTTGGATTTTAATCCCTTTCTTGAAATTTTCTTTTATTTCTGTCATTGAACAGCAGGGGCGAGAAATTGCATGCATTTCTTCTTCATCTTCTCGTGGCACTTAAACCTTATGTGGTGTTTAGCTTCATCAAGTTTCCTCCATTCTGCCCTCTCCAACGTGGTTCTCCTCCATCATCGGACTCCGAGATTGTATACCTTCCTCCACATCATCTATCCACCTTTTTCGTGGCCTTCCTCTCTGTGTTCTTCCAGTTGGTCCCCATTCAAATAACGTTTTAGTTGTTCTTTCAGTATCCTTCCTGAGGACATGTCCAAGCCAGGCTATTCTACTTTTTACAATTCCTACGATGCCAGCTCCTTGTATGAGGTGTTCCCGCTCAGTATTCGTCCTAGATCTCCAGCAGCCATTATTATTCTGAACTGCCCCATAGACCTTGCACAGCACTCTACGTTTGTATATCCTGTGCTGCTGCTAATCACAATCATTAATGTCATGTTTCGCATCCTCAGGCTACAATTGACCTGATCATGACCTTTTCTAGTTGCAGTTTCAGCTGCCTATTAAATAACCCAGAGGCAAACAATTTCTGAAACGTGGGGAAGCATCTATTACCACTCAGGATGCGTAGTTTTATTTCAGTTGACATGGAATTTGTAACTGATCAAAATTGAAACCGTCTGCTGGTAGTCATTGCCTGTCCAAGTTATTATTTTCCTTCCCGGTGATCTACTTAGAACTTGTTTCATTTATAAAAAGTCCTGTAGGTTATGTGGCTTCTTTCATCTCACATGTTGTCCTCTGTAGTGACATCCTTGTTCTACTAATAATTGCTACAGCATCGGCGTATGCCCATATCTGAGTCGACTTTGTGCCTATGTAACCAGATATCTGAAGCTCCCGTATAGCTGCTTCAAGAGTCATATTGAAAATCGTTGTAGAGAGTATGTTCCCTTATTCCCCTTGTCTGACTCCTTTCCTAATACTAACCCAACTGCTAAACTCTCCATCTACATGCACTGCAGCTTTGGAACCAGCCAATGTTACTTGAATAAGTGAGACATACTTCGATCGTATACCAAGCAGCAGCTAATCATTTAGCATTTGTGCTCTATTGAGACTATCAAAGGCCTGCTTGAAGTCTACATAGAAGTTACAAAGCTCATGTTTTTCTCTCAATACAATTATCATGTCTGTTGTTGACATATTAGGCTGAACTCCACTCTGGGAAATATCCTTTTTCTCCTTAATGTGGGTGATCGTGGGTTCCCACGCCTTGCTAAGGATGTAACCGCTGTCACTGTTTAGTTGTGGCTCCCTTACTCTGATCTCTATGGCTTCCTTAATGACACAGTCCCAGTATTTGGAAGTCGGTGTCAGGACTTTGGTTTGGTCGTAACCCATGCTGTGGAGTTCCGACAGGCAATGCTCAGCGATTGCCGACTTACTGGGCTGTTGCAGTCTAGTGTGACGTTGATGTTCTCGGCATCGGTCCTCAATGGTACGAATGGTCTGACCTATGTATACACTGCCGCATTGTCAAGGTATCTGATAAACCCCTGATTTACGTAGACCAAGGTTGTCCTTGACACTACCAAGAAGGCTCTTGGTTTTGCTTGGAGGACGGAAGATGGTTTTCACTTGGTGTTTACGTAAAATGCGTCCAATTTTTTCCGGATAAGGCCCCAAAAAACGGAATAATAGCCAAGGCCACCTCCTCCTGAGGTTCATCCTCAGTTTCCGCCGGTGCTGCAGGTGTGGGATGTACAGCCTTCAGAATTTGCCCTTCCTTGTAACCGTTCCTCCAAAACACGGTCTTCAGATGGTCCAGTTCTTGTTGGAGACTGCCCTGTCGGAGATGGTGTGAGCTCTGTGTACAAGAGTTTTGAGCACGCCATTCTTTTGTGCCGGGTGGTGGCAGCTATCCGCATGTAGGTACAAATCGGTGTGCGTCTTCTTCCTATACACGCTGTGGCACAAACTGCCGTCAGGTCGTTTTCTAATCAAAACAGCACAGCGGCCGGCAGATACCTTGCCAATGCGGCAGTGTATGCATAGGTCAGACCATTCGTACCATTGAGGACCGATGCCGAGAACATCAACGTCACACTAGACTGCAACAGCCCAGTAAGTCGGCAATCGCTGAGCATTGCCTGTCGGAACTCCACAGCATGGGTTACGACCAAACCAAAGTCCTGACACAGACTTCCAAATACTGGGACTGTGTCATCAAGGAAGCCATAGAGATCAGAGTAAGGGAGCCACAACTAAATAGTGACAGCGGTTACATCCTTAGCAAGGCGTGGGAACCCACGATCACCCACATTAAGGAGAAAAAGGATATTTCCCAGGGTGTGCCGACTTCGGGGGAGGAGGGAAGAATAAGGAGAGCGCTGCCGGCGGACCCTCCTGATCGAGACCTAGGACGCAGCGCCCAGACAGCGGGAGAACGCTGTACCTGGACCGCGCGCGGGAGATTGCCCAATATATACCTGGCGCTGCCCCACCGCTGGTCAGTACATCAGCGCACCTGATGATGGCCACGTGGTCGATTGCCGAAATATTGTGTCCTATGCGCACTCATACCAGGCTGTTCACCAGACATTTGTTTCGTCATAAAATACGCCTGGAGAAATTAAATAATCACGAATAATTCCTCGGTAATTTGAACAGCAGGTCTTGTCTTCTTTCCTGTGAATTGATTGAGTCATACCTAAAGTCTATTCTTCTGGGATTATTTCCTGATTCCACATCAACGTGATAAGTTTATGAATCTGCTTACGAAGACCAGTTCCCCCATTTTTTAGAAGTTTGGCAGTTATTTCATCAGTTTCTGGGATTTGTAATTTTTTTGACAATACGCTACCTTCTATCCTTCCTCTGAAGTTGGTCTCTATTTCTGGATCGGTGCCATAATAGAGTGGCTGCTAATTCCTGGTAAGATTACCCTCCAAAATTCCCTTGGTACACTCCCTTGATACATTCCCATAGAGGTAACGTTTCTAACTGATCACTCATCTTAATTAAGTAATGAGCTTAAAGATTTTGAAAGGAGTGAGTTAAATGAGAGGATGTATTACTTACAGGCCTGAAGCTAAGTCAAAAAAATGGTTCAAATGGCTCTGAGCAGTATGGGACTTTACTTCTGAGGTCATCAGTCCCCTAGAACTTAGAACCTAACTAAACTAAGGACATCACACACATCCATGCCCGAGGCAGGATTCGAACCTGCGACCGTAGCGGTCGCGCGGTTCCAGACTGTAGCGCCTAGAACCGCTCGGCCACTCGGGCCGACGAAGCTAAGTCACCTTTCTAGCCAACAAAGTTCTAATTACAACTAAGTTTGAAGTAAAAAATGATAAATCTCTTATCAGAATGTGTTCTTCTTGAATAATTATAATGGATCACTTTGATATGGGGATGAAAGTCTGCGATGAATGAGAATCTCGTCATGCTGCAGGATGTGGATGTTGGAGCTGGTGTGATGCCACTGAAGGCTGTTTCAGGGATATGATGCCCAACTCAAGTTGAAAGATGAATTGTAATAAGATACTCAGGCGTAGAAAAGAAGTGGGGGATTAGATTGGAAAGTGGATTGGAGAAGCGAAATTTCTAAGAGTATAGCAAGAGTTATGGCAATGGAATAGAAACCAACTGCGCTTACGGCGAACATTATGATATCCCACTCAAACGGAAAATGATGTAGCGTTTTCCTGTCATCTTCAGTGATTTTATGTTCGCTCCTGAAGGTATATTTTTCTGTCGGTGACATACTGTAATTTTTTAGCTTTGTATTGCATTTATGTACCAACAGCACTTGTTCATACAGGAATTATAAAAAAATAGGCCTCTATTTTAAAAATGCAGTCAATTTGCTGGGAGAAATATGCTGCCGTCCTGTAAATCTTACCCTACGTAACAGCAATGAACACATTGCCAGACGGCTGCCATAAAAGGGATACCCACTGAACACAGCAGCTACCCATCCAGACATATTCGGAAATTGGTAGGATTCGTTTAGGACCCACACTCACCTCCTCAGTGTGAAAAAGTGAGAAAACGTCGACCTGTCAAGTCGTCTAGTCCAGTAATATATCAAGTAACAGAAGATAAAAAAAAAAGAGAAATAGTCAGCAGTTGGTCAGCTACTGATGAAACAATGTGAATGTCTTCGAAATATTGCAGATTCTACATCGATAATATGTGATACACAGATGCCACTGCGAAGAATTCCGGCGTAGTTTTCTACCATTGCAGTCCTATTGTCTATGTCGTCACCTATAGCAAATAGGGGGCTACGTCATAACGACGTCATAAATGCAAGCGGAAGATTGTGCTGGCTTCACGAAATTTCGGGCAGGTCTGCTCACCGAAGGCGACGTACTTACTGTCTTTATTTAGCAAACTTATCAGCTTTAAAATTATATTTTACTACCATAGCACCCAAGAGAATTCTAGCAACCCGTTATAGGATTTCATCTCCTTTCGTTTGTCTTCTATATGTCTTTCTTGACACAATACTTGGGAAAAATTCAGAACATAGTGGTTGGCAGGGTAGCCATCTGATATAGCAGAGAGGTTATCGGTTCAAAGTATCCCTCATTCTTGTAGCTATAATCAAAGCTAGCAGCTTCTCACATTTGGTACATGGTAAATGTTAATAACTACAAGCTACAAAGCAATAAATTCAAATCAATATTTCCTGTCACAACTTCTTTAGATGCATCTGCAAAAAGGTATCCAAGAAATTTTCTGTGCCAGGCCGCCCGCATGTACCGTAAACTGTAACAGCGCTAAGGACTTTGGCGTCAAGTTATGCTGTGCAGGAAACTGACCAAAGAGAAGAAATGCAATTATGTACAAGGGGCTTAAGTTTACAGAAAGGCAAAGATTTTTATTAATACATAGCCTCGGGCATCAGCTTCAGTTTTGTTTCTGGCATGTACCTGCTTATGGAAGACAAAGGTTGCTCAATTACCTTTTGTGTCTTCGTTAAAATAGGTCTTCCCATATAAGGAAACGATGCAAGCTCTTTCTGTTAAATTACACAAAAAAATCAGCAGAATGTTATTCCTTGTTCCAGTGCAATGACCATTAATTGTAGACTTACTCTACACTCTATTGCAAGCACGATTAAGTGCATGTATCCAGTCATATTCTGGGTCAATTACGTAATTTATTAACTCCTGCAGGTAAGTTGAGAACACTTGAATACTGATTTACAATGTTGTAGAAAGTGAAACCTGTGAATCAGAAATAGATACTCTATTGACTATGACCAGGCTGATATCAAGGATATTTGTAGGATGAACTTGGCTATAATTTACTTTTCGTATGTCATTAAGTAGTTTGTTTATCTGTGTGAATCGATCGCTCTGGGAGGTGCCTTTCAAACTCGAATTTGTTAGCAGCGAAATTGGATGGAAAGGAATTACGATTTTGAAACTAAGGAAGTACATATTGTGCATTCAGATGTTAGCATGGAAATACTTAATAAATGATTATTACGAAATGGATAACACGTTTATTGGTGGACATAGGAAACGGAAAAATTAAAGCGACACGTCAATGTTAACTACTGCTGTACGGATTGTTTTCTGAGGTTCTGAGGATAGTCTCACACGAACGTAGTAGGAAAGATATCGTTCTGCTACCGATGCTACTGACCACTGCTTTAATTAGTGATGCACCCACATCATATTAAACATTTACTTAATAAGTAAATTGAAATAAAAGCTGTGTAGGAGGCTGACCATTTGCCACTTTAGAGTGACCTTTGCCGGTTGCCCACGCTATTGGACACAGAGTGCCCTTTCGTCGTTGTGGTCGTCTGGCCTATCCGGTTCGCAAAGGCAGAAGGCCGGATATAGTTATTTGCATAATACAGGCGCAGTAGTCGGCGGCATCCAGTTGATTGCACAATAGTAACCGAGCAGCTTAATGCCATGAGAAGTGCCAGCACATTACACGATGCTAGAAAAGTGGCAGCACAGCTGAAGTTAGATACATTGTTTCTCCAAGATCCGCATACTAACGCCGGAAAAGTTTCCAATACGCCAGAAGCGGCCCTGATAGTCACGCGAGAGCGGCTTCCTAAATGGCTCTGAGCACTATGGGACTCAACTGCTGTGGTCATTAGTCCCCTAGAACTTAGAACTACTTAAACCTAACTAACCTAAGGACATCACACACATCCATGCCCGAGGCAGGATTCGAACCTGCGACCGTAGCAGTCGCACGGTTCCGGACTGCGCGCCTAGAACCGCGAGACCACCGCGGCCGGCAGAGCGGCTTCCTCTGACAGCAATAACAGTATTTAAAAGGCCATTAAAGTGACAAAAATATCATAGCATTTCTCAGAATACCCAGCGTGTGTCTAAATATCAGCGGGAAATGAGAGTTGCATTCTGACAAGACTAAAGACAGTTAGTAACCTAGGACGAATTAAGCCTCTTTTGTACGCTGTTGTTGCAAATGCGATGTCAACAGCTTGACTGACGATTCTGTAAGGCAATTATGAAACTCAGTCTACCGGTATTGGATTTATCTTATTTACCTGCAGTTTTCTTTTGGTCTGTTATCTAAATACAAGAACAGAGAGACTGTTGCACATGAATCGACACGAATGAAGCACATAAAATGCTAGCGTAAATCCAAGTATATAAATATGACGAAACATTATAATGTTTCAGAGGCGGTATATCTACACAAAGAAAAAATATAATAACTTTTCAAAGAATGAAATAAAAGAAAATTTCTACCTTTTACCGTTTGGCCATGAGGCACACAAATGTATGTTGAATTGGAATCCAGAACGTACGCTTTTTTTGTTGTACTGTGCTTCATTGCTGGACCACAGATTTTTGATTTATAGATCTGGACTACTGTGCAGTACAACTCTACACTACCTTAGGCTACTCTGCTTGGTAGGAGAACCAAGCTAGATTGCTCATTTGTCTGAATAGTGAGTCTCACACGCTCTGAGGCACAACTCAGGAATCACAGTGCCTTTATATTCCAAACCAACCAATCACAGTCACTGTACTTGTACTACTGTGCTATCCACGGTGGGAGATGTCTGTCAGGTTCTCACAGTATTCTTTCTGGTCCTCCCCGAGCCTCATCTGCTCACTGCCTCTTTAAGGTTTTTGAAGGTGGATGTTCTTCAGTGGTGAGTCTGGTTATCATGATGTATGGCTTCTCTTTTGTCTGTCAGCCACGTAGGCTCATTCCTTTTCATGTTATAAATCGTTGTATTACCAAAGGTATTTCTCTCCGGATCGGTGATATCTTGCCTAATGGCACACTTCACGATAATGTGATCCATTTTGCTGATTCCTCCACATTTACAAATTTCTGTGGTGCGTTGTACTTTCAGCAAGCAGCTGGGATATGGACACTATCCCAACAGGTGGTATATTGCTTTTATGTTAGGGTGGAGGTAGTAAGTCTCCTCCCAGTTTCTGTTCCATCGCAGAGTAATTGACATTCTCTGTCAAGACATGCCCTTATTTCTTTATTCGACGTGGCTTCTGTGGTCTATATCTGCTTCATCTTACCACATTCGCCCTTTTTTGCCCAATATTGTGTACTCCTCTTTCGTACGGTTATGTCCAGCGGTTGTAAGCCAAGTACGACCTGAAATTCCTCAATCCATTAGTCGATGTTGTTCTACACGCTCCTCTCAGGAGCACAAAAGGGATTTACCCACAGTCCACAGAACTGCTTAAGATTGGTCTGTGGTACGATATTATTATAAGCACCTGAAAACTTCTTTGGCTCTAGCAGACTGTTCCTACATATACATTCATTTTGCTTATCGTTTATTTAAGTCATATATAGCTCTTTTCTTTTCAAGATTGGTCATTTATCTTAATTATAAGGCTCCTCGTTCTTGTTAACATTCTTTTGTGTACTGCTATCGTTAGTACGAATTCTACGCCACAGTTACTTAATCTTTCAAGAACTACCCAACTATTTTCCTTCTACTTTAGCCCTTGTGGTGACAGATACTATAACTACCAGATCTTCGCTGCAGGCGATGCAGCTTGTAATGTTTGTTATACGAGCTCTGAGCGTAGTTCAGTAATGGATCTATGTTAACATAACGTAACTCAGGACCACAAACAGAACCCCATGGGAAGTATAGGGCGAGGTTTTTCGCAATTTTTTTCTGTCACTTTCTAACTGTAGCTGTCTGTCTCTGGAAAAATCTCCTAGATTGTTATAGAGACATCTGGCACAGTTGATACGTTTCATTCTTTTAAATAATGCACGCCACCGAAAATTATCAGATGCTCCAGCTGTATCAGTCATTATGGCTATAAAGTACTTGTAGTCTGAGGTGTTCACAATATTTAATGATTTCGCACCGTGGTCTAGGGTTCGTGGTCTGAGGCACCTTGTCACGGTCCGTGCGGCCCCACCCGTCGGAGGTTCGAGTCCTCCCTCAGGCATGTGTGTGTGTGTTGTCCATAACGTAAGTTAGTTTACGTTAGATTAAGTAGTGTATAGGCTTAGGGACCGATGACCCCAGCAGTTTGGTCCCATAACACCTTACCACAAATTTCCAGTTTTAAAGCCGGGACGGTAGCTCAGCGTGTTCGGTCAGAGAGCTGGTTGCCCCCTGTAATAAAAAACTGAGTGAAAGGATCAACAACGAACTTGAACGGATGTCATTTGACGTCCGCAACGACCAAACACAACAATCAACAAGGAACAAAATGCGAAAAAAAGGGTAGCGTCTTTGATTCATAATCAAAGCCTCTTCGGTCCCGGGTTCGAATCCCGCCGCTGCTTAAATTTTGATTAATAGCATTTTTCCGGCAAAAGAAGTCCCCCATCATTCTGACAACAGCCTTGTCAAAGAGGGCGGAGGAGCAGACATAAGTAGAGGGCACTCTCTTGTCCTAGGGGTGGGAAACTGGCCTAAAGGCGGAAGAATCAGCAATGATCAACAGCATGAGGATGCAGAAGGCAAAGGAAACCACTGCATTAAAGACACGTAACGTGTATCCACAGGACATGTGGCCTGTAATTGAAGAAGTGTCATGATGATTTCTCCATTGGCAAAAGATTCCGGAATATTCCCCCATTCGGATCTCTGGGAGAGGACTACCAAGGGGGAGTTTACCATGAAAAAGAGATTGAGTAATCAACGGAAGGATAACATTCTACAAGTCGCGGCGTGGAATGTCAGAAGCTTGAACGTGGTAGGGAAACTAGAAAATCTGAATAGGGAAATGCAAACGCTCAATCTACATATAGTAGGGGTCAGTGAAGTGAAGTGGAAGGAAGACAAGGATTATGGATAGGAGGGTAAGGCAGAGAGTGCGTTATTGTGAACATTTCAGCGATAGGGTTGTTCTTATCAGAACCGGCAGAAAACCAACAACAACGACGATAGTTCAGGTATACATGCCGACGTCCCAAGCTAAAGATGAAGAGATAGAGAAAGGGTATGAGGATATTGAAAGGCTAAAACAGGATGTAAAGGGATATGAAAATCTAATAGTCATAGGATAATGGAATGCAATTGTAGGGGAAGGAGTAGAAGAAAAGGTTACAGGAGAATGTGGGCTTGGGAAAAGGAATGACAGAGGAGAAAGACTAATTGAGTTCTGTAATAAGTTTCAGCTTCTAATAGCGAATACTCTGTTCAAGAATCACAAGGGGAGGATGTATACTTGGAAAAGGCCGGCTGATACGGGAAGATTTCAGTTAAATTAGATCATGTCAGACAGAGGTTCCGAAATCAGATACTAGATTGTAAGGCGTACCCAGGAGCAGACGTAGACTCAGATCACAATATAGTAGTGATGAAGAGTAGGCTGAAGCTTCAGACATGAGTCAGGAAGAATCAATACCCAAAAATTGGATACGGGAGTACTAAGGAATGACGAAATAGGGTTGAAGTTCTCTAAGACTATAGATACAGCAATAAGGAATAGCTCAGTCGGCAATACAGTTGAAGAGGAGTGGACATCTCCAAAAAGGGCCATCACAGAAGTTGGGAAGGAAAACATAGGTACAAAGAAGATAACTACGAAGAAACCATGGGCAACAGAAGAAATGCTTCGCTTGATCGATGAAAGGAGGAAGTACAAAAATGTTCCTGGAAACTCAGGAGAAATACAAGTCGCTGAGGTATGAAACAAACAGGAAGTGCAGGGAAGCTAAGACGAAATGACTGCAGAAAAAATGTGAAGACATCGAAAAAGAAATGAATATCGGAAGGACAGACTCAGCATACAGGAAAGTCAAAACAACCTTCGGTGACATAAAAAGCAAGGGTGATAACGTTAAGAGTGCAACGGGAATTCCACTGTTAAATGCAGAGGAGAGAGCAGATAGGTGGAAAGAATACATTGACAGCCTCTATGAGGGGGAAGATTTGTCTGATGTGAAGGAAGAAGAAACAGGAGTCGATTTAGAAGAGATAGCGGATCCAGTACAAGAATCAGAATTTAACAGAGCTTTGGAGGACTTAAGATCAAATAAAGTCGTAGAGATAGATAACATTCCATCAGAAATTCTAAAATAATTGGAGTAAGTGGCAACAAAACGACTATTCACGCTGGCGTGTAGAATGAATGACTCTGGCGACATACAAACCGACTTTCCGAAAAGCATTCTACTTACTCTCAAGAAATGAAAGATGAGATTATAGAATTACTATCGAATGGAATATCAATAGGCCTGCCTGAGAGAGGTTCTGCCGATACAAGTAGTCCATTCAGTGACCATCAGTCAAAATCCATCGGCAAATGCCCGTTTATAAAAAGGCTGAAGTTAGGTCTTATTCCTCTAAAATCAAACGTTTTAACTACACTTTCGAATATTCATTAAGTTAAAGTTATTTAAGAGACGCACTGTAAAAAGTGGGAAATTGACATATCACTGATTACATGAGGGCTCAGCGCTCCCACTATGTACTACTACAGAGGTATGAGATGATCTTTAACTGAGTGTGAATAAAATATTCACTAACTATGTAATGCATAACTCCTAATAAGGCAGATAATTTAAGGAAATTTTGATTAGTGAGTTGCCCGCGAAACATAGTGAATTTTATACATTTATGAATGACATCTTAGATGTAATTGCTTAATCAAGAGTATACAGAAAATACGAACCGAGTTTTTTTTTTGTCAGTGGGTAGCATAGTGTGTAAATATATAAATCAGTATGGGCAAAAAATTTAAAAATGAATGCTAATATAGCTCAAAGATGTAAACTGTCTTCATTACACTAAGAGGCAAATGTAGTTATAATTATTTGGTATGAAAGTTCAAATTCAATTGAACACAGTCAGTAACAAAACTATTGTCCATCTTATGACTGGAGCTCGTATTATCTCATTACATAACTAGATTTACACTAATCGTCACTTTCATAATTTATAACAAATTCGACTTCCTAATCAGAATTAATCTTCGTATTTAAAAAAGTTTTTATACGATCGTCACAAGGGTAACACGTATCTGTGTCATAGTAATGGTAAGTTGTACAGGTTTCTACTTTCTTTCGGTTTATGTTCTTTGGAATTGGTGCTTTATTGAATAATTAGGCGCACATAAACATTAGTGGTCGCTAATATGCCGAAGAGTGTTGGGAGGGCTACAATGTGACATTTATTCGTGAGTACGTTATAGATGGATACAAGATATCTGGTAGCAATAGACAGAATACACTGATTTTTAGACCTGAAGGTCTTACAAATGAAAGATAACTCATTGCTGTTTCTAGTTAAGTGTTTCCACTGTAACACATGATGTGGGTTATAACGTGAATAAATTTTTATCTGAGTACATCCACCAACTATTTACATTCACAGTTTTCCTCAATTGTGTACTTTATTTATGAATTTTCGATTTGGACCTAAACCAAGGAGGTTTAGCGATCATACCAAGACAATCCTTCTCTTGGAACTCATTGTGTAAGAGTTGTATATTGCATATGCTTGTCTCTGTCGACGAAACTTTCCAGTCCTGACACGTTTGGAACACCTGTTCCACCTCGTACAATGCCACTGTCAGCCATCCATTGCCATGGGTAAATGTATCGTTAATGTCGATGCTGAAGTTCAATTTACATCCACAAAAGACTGCGGGTCCATCTAGAAGCGAGTGTGCAGCGACAGATTTAATTGTGTTCTTCTTCTTGTCAGCTGCAGATGTTGTCATTTCCACATCTTCAATTGTTTTGTCTGAGAAGACAAAGTGATTTGCATCAAAAAATTTTAATGTTTTGCTGATATATTCACGATTTTACGTAATCATAACGGAATCACCCTTTTCTACTTTCAAGACTAAAGCTTATTCTTCACTCTATGTAGCACGTATGCTCTTTATTAAGAAAAACCTACATGTACAGCACTTATATTTCCCATTAACTACTTTAATGTATAACTTCACAAAACTTTTCTGTACAATACAGAGGCTTTAAACAGATTACTCCTAACTGAACTGGCAGCTAACCTTTTTGTATTTCTACCGTGTTGTCTGGAGCGTTAGCTGTATTTTAAAATCTGTTTCCTTCGTCTTAACTTCATCATTGGAGATATTTTTGTTGGTCAGTTTCATCACTTTGTCATAAAACTGAAAATAAGACGTAACATTACCAGTACTAGGACACTGCTGTATAATGAAAATTTCTATCTTTTTAGTATGCCTCAGGATGATGGATTCTTTTTATGAGTTATTAAGCCTCTGACCGATCTAGAAGTGTTAATGTGCACTGCTGCTGCTGTCCCCAGATGCTCTGCATGTGTTTACTCGTGCCTCTCATCCTTTAGTCAAGTGCTCCAGATGCGTATACGCTCACTCTTTTGCCGACTCCTGTGAACTCCCGAGGTGTTAACATAGCTGGCCACCTGGGTCCCTGTGTGCTTCAGACGCCTTAACGCATGAGGCGCCTGACAACCAGGTAGAGTGCCCAGGTACTCGCATTTTTGATGAGTGCTCCTTAGATTTCCATTGACCGGGCTGTCTGTGTTTGCTGCCGTTATTTTATTTATACTGCTCTTTTCTTCTTCGTTTTCACTTAGAAAGAGGCACGCTTTGGTGGTTGTGTAGACGATGAAATCATGAAGATTATCACAGACAATTATGCATGATCTACATCTGCATGGATACTCTGCAAGTCACATTTAAGTACCTAACAAAGGATTCATCGAACCACTTTCACTATAATTCTCTGTTATTCCAATCTCGTACAGCGCGCGGAAGAAACAAACACCTACATCTTTCCATGTGAGCTCTGATTTCTCTTATTTTATTACGATGGTTGTTTCTCCCTACGTAGGTGGGCGTCAACTAAACATTTTCGCATTCGGAAGAGAAAATTGGTGATTGAAATTTCGTGAGAAGCTTCTGCCGTAACGAAAAACGCATTTGTTTTAATGATACCTGCCCCAAATCCTGTATAATTTCAGTGACACTCTCTCCCCTACTTCGCGATGATGCAGAACGTGCTGCCCTTCTCTGAACTTCCTCGATGTACTCCATCAATCATGTCCGGTAAGGATCTCGCACCGCATAGCAGTATTTAGAAGAGGACGGACAAACATAGTATAGGTTGTCTCTTTAGTAAATGTTTTACATTTTCTAAGTGTCCTGCCAATAAAACGGAGTCTTTCGTTAGCCTTCCCCATAACATTTTATGTGTCTTCCTTCCAATTTAAGTTGTTCGTAACTGTAATTAGTAGCTATTTAATTCGATGTAAGGCCTTTAGATTGGACTAATTTATCGTGTAACTAAGTTTAACGGATTCCTTTTAACATTCATGTGGATGACCTCACATTTTTCGTTATTTGGCGCCAACTGCCAATTTTTGCACCATACAGGTATCTTTTCTAAGTCGTTTTGCAATTTGTATTGCTCTTATGATAACTTCACCAGTCGATAAACGACAGCATCATCTGCAAACAACCTAATAGGGCTGCTCAGATTGTCTCCTAACTCGTTTATATAGATAAGAAACAGCAAAGGACCTATGACACTACCTTGGGGAACGCAAGAAACCATATCCGTTTCACTCAATGACTTTCCGTCAATTACTACGAATTGTGATCTCTCTGAAAGAAAATCACGGATCCAGTCGCGTAATTGAGACGATATTCCATGAGCACGCAATTTCACTGCGCGGTACTTGTGTGGTTCAGCGCCAAAAACATTCTGGAAATCTAGTAATACAGCATTAATTTTAAATCCCTTGTCTATAGCACACACCACATCATGTAAGTAAAGAGCTAGTTGTGTTAGAGAAGAACGATGTTTTCTGAATCTGTGTTGACTGTGTGTCAACAAACACACAGGGTAATTCATAATGTTCAAAATAATATATGTCCCAAAATCCTGCTGCATATCGACGTTAATCATATGGGCCTGTAATTTAGTGGATTACTCCTACTACCTTTCTTGAATACTGGTGTGACCTGTGCAACTTTCTAGTATTTGGGTACAGATCTTTCATTGAGTGAACGGTTGTATATGCTTGTTAAGTATGAAGGTACTGTATCAGCATACTCTGAAAGGAACCTAACTGGTATACAATCTTGACTGAAAGACGCTTTTGTTAATGATTTAAGTTGCTTCACTGTCGAGGGTATCTACTTCTAAGTTACTCATGTTGGCAGCTTTTCTTGATTCAAATTCTGGAATACTTACTTCGTCTTCTTTAGACAAGGAATTTCGAAAGGCTGTGTTTAGTAACTCTGCTTTGGCAGCACTTGTAACGTAGCAAGTTATTACGAGATAAGAGTCATTGCAGTAAAGCATGCAGCCGTGTAGCCCGGTGGCTGCAGCATTGTGTCTTCGCTATGACTCACAGCGCAGCTGACCCTACTGGCCGTGAAAATGGTCTCCAATACCATCTAGTACGAATGTAAATTCATACCCCCTATAAATCTAAATGAACTACTGTAATTATCATCCGATTAGCTTAAACTTGGTATACCATCTTTTGTAATTAAGTAAAGGATGCTGTAAAATTTTCAGACTTTTACCTCTTATAGTTTCAGAGACTGAGAAAATTACTTAAATGTCGAAAAACAAACATTTATGTTTCAGAACTCAGTTAGGAACGATAACAGTCTTTTATTATCATCTAAAGTCATAACCAGAGTTCTCAGTGTATAAAATCACTTAACTGAAATTTTTCTTTTCAAAACTTTAGTTACTCTGCATTTCGTAGTCTAAAAGTCATTCCAAATTATTATCTGCTTATTACTTTGTTGTTTGAATACATGGGAATGAATGAGAGAGTGTCTGTGACACATACGAAAAAAACTTAACACTAGTTTATGAAAAAACTTATGAAATTGGATCGCGAGAAAATTGTGGTGCAACCACGCAGCTGGTGACGTATGTCGATGTATGCTTGCTTATGTAAGAGTGCAGCCAGAATAGAAGTTGGAAGTGGAATATGGTTCCAAATTAATTTAAAGATTATTTTGCATTTCGGTCTATTTTATTAAACATTATATTAGAAATTGTCTTTGGAAAGATGTAAATTATTTTCTGATTAGTGATTGGCTCAGGCATGTTTTGCCGCGAGAATGATCTAAAAGGATCATTTTGATTGGCCATTCAAACCATTAGCCAATTAGAATTAAGCTGTTCCCATGCATAGAAAGTTAGATAGGCACAGAATGGGGTGGCATCGAGAGTGTCGCTCACCTATCTTCGTACGTGTAACATCATGCCAAATGTCGCCGAGAAAATAACTTGTTAAATGAAGAACTGTTGAGTTCATTGCTGATAGGAATTGTCGTGACTTAGGCAGTTTAAGTCACGAACATTGAGAGGACAATTTGATTAATTAATTGATGCGTTATGAGCGTGTGATATTTCGGTCTAGTGAAATTCCACGTGGCATATTCTGTATACTTTATGGAAAACTTGGGCGAGCACTTCTAACTGTGAAGACCACTGATACGACCGAACTTTCAACTCGCTATAGTTGTGGGTCAGTTACTGTCAGATCGAACATTAATCAGGTCGGAACGGTAGATATTCTGGCTACTTTTTTTCGTGCGAGAATATTTTGTAAAGACTTATGTGGGAATAGTAGAGCAATTCAAATAGTAAATTCGGACTTAATAGCAAATTTATGTGCGTCCTTAAGAACTGAAACCAGATTACTAAAATTTCCGGAGGCTTGCTGCAGGTAAACTGCATTTACCCACCACCCGAAATTTGTTAAGATGAACTTACAGAAACTGATTCGCAACTGCAGTTACACGGCATCTGCGTCGTAGGTATTAGGTCGTGTTTCCATCAACGCTGCTTTACACGGCCTAGTGAGTATCTACTACTGCAGAGTGGAGGGACGTCGCAAGGAAGCCGTACTAAGGTAGGTGGACAATGAATGAGAAAGAGTGTACGAACGAGTGACGACGACAAACTCCGCCCCACCACACACTGTCATCTGTAGTATTTCCATTGCTATCGCGCAGAGAATGCATTGATTGTGTCTTGCCGCTAGCATACTTTACATACGACTAGAATCTCTTGGGTTTTTATGCCAGGTTTCTAGCCAATATTTCGTTGGGGAAACCATCTCGCATTGACGTCCGCCTTAAATTTCGAGCTTCTGTAAAAGATCACCAATCAATTTCAATTTGTCAGGTTTTTATCGTTGTTTCTGCACAGTGTTCTGACCTGTTTTGTGCATCAAGAAGGAACGCCTCCACCATTTGTTAATTTATTTAGTATAAATCTCTCAATTGCTGTGATACTATTGCTTTCATTTCAAGCCACCTTTGGTCTACCCTTACATTTGGAAGGAGTGGAGATTGTCTCTCAGAAAAGCGTCAAGTGAAATTGTACTTGCTTGTTTGAATAAGTATATTTTTCGTTTATTTTTGGAGAATTTGTGGGTTACAATACTCCATCTCGCTACGACAAACTTGTGTTCACTAATCCCTGTGTCTGCACTGATGACTGCTATTAGCTAAGGATTACTTGTTGTAAAGAGGTCAAGCGTGTTTTCATAACCGTTTACTATTCGCGTGGGCTCATGAATGAACTAACTGCTCGAAATGATTTTCAAAGAACGCATTTAGTACTATTTCGGATGATGTTTTATGCGTACCTCACGATTTACACATGTATTTGCACCAACATATCGAGGGTAAATTAAAGCCACCACCAGTTATAATTGTATGAGTCTGGTACGTGTTTGAAATTAAACTCAGGTTTTCTTTGAACCTTTCAGCAACTGTATCATCTGTATTGGAACGTCGGTAAAAGGATCGAATTGTAATTCCGGTTGCCAAGAATGACCTCCGCCCATACTAACTCACAGGAACTATCTACTTCAATTTCAAGGCAAGATAAACTACTCAGCAAGAAACACGCCACCGCCAACAGTGTTTAGGCTACCCTTTCTGAACAGTGTTAGATTTCGGCTGAACTTATCCTTGGTTTAGCCAGTTTTCAGCGGCTGTAACGATTTGGCTATTAGTGCGTGGAGCTCTGGTACTTTCCCTTCACAGCTACGACAGTTTACAACTGTTATACCGATGGTTCCTGCGTCTTCGTTCTTCCTGTGTTCGGCGTGCATCCTTTGAGTGTGAAGCTCTTTTTGTGTTTTCTCGAGACCTACTAAGTTAAAAAACCGCCAAGTCCACGCCACGCCACACAGCAACCCGTGAAGCTGCCTTCTGCTTATGGTGGAGTCCTGACCTATTCAGCGCAACCCGAAACCCAACCACCCTATGGCGCAAGTCGACGAATCTGCAGCCTATACGGTCGCAGAACCGTCTGAACATCTGATTCAGACCCTCCACTCGGCTCTGTGCCAGAGGTCTGCAGTCGGTCTTGTCGGCTATGCTGCAAATGGTGAGCTGTGCTTTCATCTCACAAGCAAGACTGACAGCCTTTATCACTTTTGTTAGCCTCTCGAAACCAGAGAGAATATCTCCCGACCCATAGCGACACATGTCATTGGTACCGATATGAGCCACCACCTGCAGTTGGATGCACCCTGTGCTCTTCATAACATCCGGAAGGACACGTTCCACGTCTAGAATGACTCCACCTGGTATGCATACAGAGGGCACATTGGCTTTCATTCCCTTCTTGGCAGCCATATCCCAAAGGGGTCCCATTGCGCGCCTATCACTGGAGCTTCCAACTACCAATAATCCCACCCTTTGTGACTGGAAGGATCTTGCAGGCTGAGAGGTTTCCTCTGAAACGGGACAGACGACTGCACCTGGCTGAGGGACAGTGTCAGCCACAGACCGCACCTGGGACCTGTTTATCAGACTAACCGGGGAGGACCTACGTGCAGCCACCTGGGAAGTATTTCGCCGCGTGCGACGCCTCGAGGCGACTTCCCACTTAATCACGGGTGAGGCGTCAGATTCTGTGAGAGGAGTAACTAGGCTGGCCACCGATAGGGACCGATCAGAGGACTCGGGCGTACTGGACGTTCGTTGGATACCCACCGCCAGCCCACAACAGTCATGCCCATCCACTACAGCTTCAAGCTGTGTAACCGAAGCCGTCACAGCCTGGAGTTGAGACAGAAGTGTCACCAACTCGGATCACATCCGCACACAACTGTCACAGTCCCTGTCAATACTAAGGGCTGTGGAAAACTTCACTACTCTGAAAAAAGGACTATCGGCACCTGCCGCGGAACACTTCTGTAGACTCTGACGAAGGCGCAAGAACTATGTCAAATAAATTACGTTAATACGCGGAGATTTAAAAACCGAACTACCGAAGCACTCAGGTGAGACTAAACAGTTCGCTCCTGATTTGGAACTTGTAATAGGTCACAAAATCGCTTTACTTTCCGACGCAAACGAAAACGCGAAAACTGTATCTATTAGAATTCCAGAAATTCTATAAAATCAACTATCAAGACAAACAGATGAAATTATGATAATGATAAAACAGAAAATTCAAGGACGGGCGATATACACTCCTTGAAATTGAAATAAGAACACCGTGAATCCATTCTCCCAGGAAGGGGAAACTTTATTGACACATTCCTGGGGTCAGATACATCACATGATCACACTGACAGAACCACAGGCACATAGACACAGGCAACAGAGCATGCACAATGTCGGCACTAGTACAGTGTATATCCACCTTTCGCAGCAATGCAGGCTGCTATTCTCCCATGGAGACGATCGTAGAGATGCTGGATGTAGTCCTGTGGAACGGCTTGCCATGCCATTTCCACCTGGCGCCTCAGATGGACCAGCGTTCGTGCTGGACGTGCAGACCGCGTGAGACGACGCTTCATCCAGTCCCAAACATGCTCAATGGGGGACAGATCCGGAGATCTTGCTGGCCAGGGTAGTTGACTTACACCTTCTAGAGCACGTTGGGTGGCACGGGATACATGCGGACGTGCATTGTCCTGTTGGAACAGCAAGTTCCCTTGCCGGTCTAGGAATGGTAGAACGATGGGTTCGATGACGGTTTGGATGTACCGTGCACTATTCAGTGTCCCCTCGACGATCACCAGTGGTGTACGGCCAGTGTAGGAGATCGCTCCCCACACCATGATGCCGGGTGTTGGCCCTGTGTGCCTCGGTCGTATGCAGTCCTGATTGTGGCGCTCACCTGCACGGCGCCAAACACGCATACGACCATCATTGGCACCAAGGCAGAAGCGACTCTCATCGCTGAAGACGACACGTCTCCATTCGTCCCTCCATTCACGCCTGTCGCGACACCACTGGAGGCGGGCTGCACGATGTTGGGGCGTGAGCGGAAGACAGCCTAACGGTGTGCGCGACCGTAGCCCAGCTTCATGGAGACGGTTGCGAATGGTCCTCGCCGATACCCCAGGAGCAACAGTGTCCCTAATTTGCTGGGAAGTGGCGGTGCGGTCCCCTACGGCACTGCGTAGGATCCTACGGTCTTGGCGTGCATCCGTGCGTCGCTGCGGTCCGGTCCCAGGTCGACGGGCACGTGCACCTTCCGCCGACCACTGGCGACAACATCGATGTATTGTGGAGACCTCACGCCCCACGTGTTGAGTAATTCGGCGGTACGTCCACCCGGCCTCCCGCATGCCCACTATACGCCCTCGCTCAAAGTCCGTCAACTGCACATACGGTTCACGTCCACGCTGTCGCGGCATGCTACCAGTGTTAAAGACTGCGATGGAGCTCCGTATGCCACGGCAAACTGGCTGACACTGACGGCGGCGGTGCAGAAATGCTGCGCAGCTAGCGCCATTCGACGGCCAACACCGCGGTTCCTGGTGTGTCCGCTGTGCCGTGCGTGTGATCATTGCTTGTACAGCATTCTCGCAGTGTCCGGAGCAAGTATGGTGGGTCTGACACACCGGTGTCAATGTGTTCTTTTTTCCATTTCCAGGAGTGTAGATCAAACTAAGAGTTTCTTTTTAAAATCTAGTGTATCAATATGTAACTGTGCTAGTATATGTACACCATACACCAGTTCGCACACATACCTTATGTTCTAAGGTTAATACACAGGCCAAAGACCAGTTTGTACACTGATGCAAAAATGAAACCGACATCACATTAAAACCTGAACCCTGAGTGATGTTAGCGAAAGATGTAATAGGAAACTTGAAACGATTGTAAGTCAGGACGAAAATCTGAAACATTCTGACACAAATATTTAAACGATCAATGAATTCTCATAAACTTCTCCTGATCACTGAAAGTCTTTGCAATATAAATGTTTGAAAAATGAATAATACTAGAAACGTTTTAAATCACATGAAAACGGTAAATGCGAAGTTTTGTGAAACTGAAAAACGTTACAAGTTGTGAAAAAACTCTTAGCATAAATACAAAAGATAACAGAGACCTTCTGAAGTCAATCGAAACATCAGATTCATAAGTCATCGATTTTGAGAAAATTTCATTGATATGAAGAAATCGATGGGTTTAGGATGGATAAGTTCCTGAGACTGTATGTGACGAATGCTACTCGTATCTCCAGATCTGTTTAGTATACTCAACAGCAGGTCGTTAAAATGCGATGTTACCGAGGCACAGAAAACTGTCCGATAGAAATTGCAATTGCTAAAATCCGGATAAGTGAAAATGATGATTCTGTCGCAGAAACGTTTAAGCCTTTAAATGAAAGTCTATAACGAATCTTGCAGAATTTCTATAACATGGACAGAGACAGGAGCGAGGAAGTAGAAAACGTAGTATGATATAATGCTACACATTCTTTTAACCATTGCAGAGATACAAAGACAGTAGCCTGATGCGGAGTTAGCAGGGAACCACAGTATATGCTAGGTATGCAACGCATGCAATACAGGTTCGAAACACAGAATCTTAAAGAATAGCTAGTTAGGGAAATCTAACATTATTAAAAACCTCAAAAAGCGATATGTATTTTCCAAAAGATATACAAATATATGGTTAAATATTATATATGACTCAAGTACATAGGCCCACTTTGCACTTAAATGACCTAAAAGAATACAATAGTTGCCTACATGTAGGGGAAGGGCCAGTTACCTTGAACGTATGACGTCATCACATCTTGACCGTTCTTATCAGTGTCATCATCATTATATCCCTCCTTATCCCCTCTCCTCCACCTCCGCTCTATTATCTCCAGCCAATAAAAAATCGAAGATGGCGGAACTAGCTTTAATCACTGGCGCATTAAAATTATGCATAAAAATGTTTTCATGTCATATTATTTCCGAAATATATTTTACACACCTATGACGTTATATTAAAATGATGTATATGCCAAAGAAATGCATTATTTTAGCGATGTTTATGTAAAATTGTGCACACATACCTCAGTATTTAAACAGTGTAACATTAGAATTGTTGTTTGTCTCTGAACAGCATATTCACTCAACTCTAGATTTCTCTGTATTTCCTGTATCAAATACTGGCTCCTTACACAGTTGCGGTCTCTCTCATGCAAAGTAGTCATTACTTCCCTATCTCTTTAACTCTCAATCTCTCTCTTTCTACCTCTCTCTCTCTCTCTCTCTCTCTCTCTCTCTCTCTCATACATACGCATCCACCACACCACCCGCTCACGCCCACACACCCACGCACCCACCCACCCACACCCACACCCACACACACACACACACACACACACACACACACACACACACACACACACAAGGGTATAGAGCAGAAAATCGACCGTAAATGGTAATTTACAAACGGTTGAATAGCAAACGATAAATGGTCAGTGCTAAGGTGTATTCATTACCTGTTACATATTACCTGTTACTCACTACATATTACCTCAAAATCTGCAACAACAGTACCAAATTGCCCATCAAGCTGTGTCAAGATACCTCTGAAACTGAATCCACATGTCTTGGAAATGTATCAACTTAACACAACCAGTGTTAGCTTCTCAAACTGCATGCAACTGCCCCCGGAACTATCGTACATCAAACTGACCCAAATTGTGAAACAAATTTTCCCTAAAATTGTCGGAAATCACCACAAAATTCTAACTAATTTCGGTGCGTCAGTGAAGGCTCATACTTGCTGCAAGGCTGAGAGATGCAATAATGCATATAGTTACCCCAGTATGTCTGAGCTGTCCAGAACAGACACATAAGTGAGCCAGCTGTGTTAAGAGAGAGGTTTCCTAAGCTAATATTGCAGGAAGTAAATAATCTATGTATGATTTTGACAGATATAAACGCAAAACAAAAATGCTTTCTACATAAAATGTACTATAAATTTTTTCTGCATGCAACGTTTTTACATAAAATGTTTTCATATATTTACATTGTCTATGTGTCATACGTATTCAAATGTGCCTTTATGGTGCACTGAGCTATTTCAATGAAACATTCTCAGTGAGAAACGATGTGTGATATTCAGAATACTGTGCATGGTGGACTGACAGACAGAGTGGGAAAAGCTTTCTTTTTAATATTAATTTTTACTTTATCAAAGTTTTATTCTATTTACAGCAGAACTGCGATTCACTGCAGAGCTGCGGCTGGGTATGGGCTGCCATGGCGCTTACTTTCCACGTACGTCATTGCCAGTTCATGCGCTAATCCTGTCCATACCACTCCCACAGTGAGTATCACTGATGGGGTGAAGTTTAGGCGAAGTGTTGATGACGACGGAATGCTTTTAGAAGCACCTCCAGCAGCCAGTCAGAGAAATGCGAATGACCATATAGGGCTGTTCAGTAGGCTGGTAAAACCAAAGTGAGACAGACTGCTCGCTCTCTCAGTAGCCAGCTTTTGATCTGATCAGATGTGCTTTCTGCATTCCATTCTCAAACAGTATTCCCCTCAGTCATTTTGTAGACATTCGGTCACCACTTGCATTCAATAGCAGAAGTTTTCTAGAATAAACTGAAGCCAGTTTCTTACATCAAACAAATTGTTCTCCTTTCGCCAACTTTCATGTGCCCAGACTCCCACATCTTCAAAAATCCTTGCCCTCAAGCAGGTCCTGAACACTAGTATCAAAATTAGGATTGAACACACTGATCGGTCTGGTTTATGAAAGTTTGCTATGAAAGGAGGCTGTCTGCGTGTTGTTACCTCATAGTACTATTCTGGACTCCATGGTGAGGTATCTTTTAATATTTCAAGCTATGAGATGGACCTATATCACCCCCCCCCCCTTATGAAATTGCATGTGGTGCGTTATATTACTGCATTCAACCACATCCGACGTTTTTCCATACGTGCATATTCTAAAAACCACGCCGACACAACATTGCTGACTGCACTAGTACCGCCTGAGCTACTGCTGCACCGCTACGTGTTCGATCAAAGTGAGTTGGAGCCATCACCGTGCCGCCATGATGCCGGTCGCTGTGTTCCGCCCTCTCTTCAAGGTCCAGGCTATTTCTCTTGCTTCTGATCCACCATCGCTAACACCGACGCCGACGCTTCCCACAGTACCACCGACTCTGATGAACTTGCCATAACTGTTGCGCCTCGGCATGAATATTTAAAATAAGTCTCAAACGCCAAGCTTTCTTACCCTCTTCTGTCGCCACATCTCTGTGAGCTACTGCTGTTGCATCTTGTTCTGGTCGGGCTTTACTCTTCGTTTTAGTACTGGGACCCGTACTTATTTTGCCAAAGTTTTGGTCATTTTTAAAATATCATTTTCGCCACGTTTTGTAACCATGTCTGATACGCGCTCTTGAATGAATCGGCTGGAAGAATTACAGGAGGCTGCCGCTGCTGAATACGCTAACACAGAGCCTGCGCTGTTGTCAATTAACAAATCAATGCCTTAACCTTGCAAAACACAGCGTCACAGGAACAGGTGCCTGAATTGCCCCACTTCTCTAAAACTGAGTAAACAACGAGTGAGACCACTGGAAGCACCTCAGCAGCGTCTGCAGTTAGGAGTGTGATTTATATGCCAAATATTGCAAGCACATTCCCTGCAGTATCTTTGATTCCTACTTCTCTGGATAAGGTCAGTGGAGATGTTATCACCTTCTTACAGAACGTCTGTGATGTAGAACACACAGATAATGCACACACATATGTGTAATCTGTCGATGCGTTATCACATGTAGAATGAATCCGCAGGTAAGTAGTCAAGGTGGATGATGCAATAAGATTAGCCTTGCTCCGCAGGGAGGAAGGACGATTTAATTCAACCCATCACAAAGAAGTGATCAGTACCAAATTATGGTCAATGACACAAATTGGAAATAGTATGGGAAGTGAATCATTCAGTTGAGCACTGTCACATACCATGTTGTACTAAGTGCTGCGTAGTAGATCACCTCAGTAATGGTTACGGACAGTCTCAGGGGTATAGTTATCAACAGTGGAATTCTCTGTGTGATAACAGACAAATTGCGAGGACACAGTGGGGTGATGCCCAGGGTGTAGGAACTGCCACCCATCCTCGCCGACAACAAGTGTTCGACTTCTCCGGTATCGAAATGTAAATGAGTTGGCTAATATAATGTTAGGTGACAGGACTGCTAAAGTATTAGTAGATAAAGGGGCTCCTGTCAGTGTATTATTTGCTTTTCATAGTGTTAAGGACCTATTGAAGTTGTTGCAGCGTAGTACTAGGGGAAAAGTAATAGTATTCACAGGAACACGTTTTGTAAATATGCAAATACATGTTACGAAATACAGTTTTGACTTGGAAGTTACGAGGCCATGCAGAAGGAATTTATATGTAGTTCTAAGGACTGATTTTCTCCATCATAGAAGGTAGCTTTGAGAGATGGAATAGTGGAGGCAGCAGAGGATCAAGTAGGTAAAAGACGGGGGCTGGTATAAATCCTTGGGCAATATAAGAGATACTGAATTTAACTGATGAAAGGAGAAAATATAAAATAGCAGTAAAAGAAGCAGGCAAAAAGGAATACAAACGTCTCAAAAACGAGATCGACAGGAAGGGCAAAATGGCTAAGCAGGGATGGCTAGAGGACAAATGTAAGGATATAGAGTCATAGTGTAAGATAGGTACTGCCTACAGGAAAATTAAAGAGTCCTTTGAAGAAAAGAGAACCACTTATATGAGTATCAAGAGCGCAGATGGAAAACCAGTCCTAGGGAAAGAAGGGAACGCAGGAAGGTGGAAAAAGTATACAGAGGGTCTGTGCAAGGGCAATGTACTCCAGGGCAATATTACTGAAATGGAAGAGGACATAGGTGAATGTGAAATGCGAGATATGATACTGAGTGAAGAGCCGAAAGAAGGCCTCGGGAGTAGACACCATACCATTAGAACTACTGACAGCCTCAAGAGAGCTAGCCCTGAAAAAACTCTAGCATCTGGTGAGGTAGATGTATGAGACAGTCGAAATACCCCAGACTTCAGGAAGAATGTAGTAATTCCACTCCCAAAGAAAGCAGCTGTTGACAGGTGTGAAAATTACCGAACTAGCAGCTTAATAAGTCACGGCTGCAAAATACTGACACGAATTCTTTACAGATGAATGGAAGAAAATGGTAGAAGCCGATATTGGGGAAGATCAGTTTTGATTCCGTAGAAACGTCGGAACACGTAAGGCAATACTGACCCTACGACTTATCTTACAAGATAGATTAAGGAAAGGTATACCTACGTTTCTAGTTTTTGTAGACTTAGAGAAGGCTTTCGACAATGTTGACTGGAATACCCTCTTTCAAATTCTGAAGGCGGCAGCGGTCAAATACGGGGAGCGAAGGCTATTTTCAATTTGTACAGAAACCAGATGGCAATTATAAGAGTCGAGGGACATGAAAGGGAAGCAGTGATTGGGAAGGGAGTAAGACAAGGTTGTAGCCTATCGTCAATGTTATTCAATCTATATATTGAGCAAGTTGTAAAGGAAACAGAAGAAAAATTTGGAGTAGGAATTAAAATCCATGGAGAAGAAATAAAAACTTTGAGGTTCGCCGATGACGTTGTAATTCTGTCAGAGACAGCAAAGTATCTGGAAGAACGGTTGACTGGAATCTACAGTGTCTTGAAAGGAGAATATAAGATGAACAACAACAAATGCAAAACGACGATAATGGATTGTAGTCTATTTAAATTAGGTGATACCGAGAGAATTAATTAGGAACTGAGACAGTTAAAGCAGTAGATGAGGTTTGGTATTTAGGGAGAAAAGTAACTGATGTTGGTCGAAGTAGAGAGGATATGAAATGTAGACTGGCAATATCAAGAAAAGCTTTTTAGTAGCAGAGAAATTTATTATCATCGAGAGCAGATTTATGTGTATTTTCTAAAAATATTTGTATGGAGTGTAGCCATGTATGGATGTGAAACATGGACAATAAATAGTTTAGACAAGAAGAGAATAGAAGCTTTTCAAATGTGGTGCTAATGAAGAATGCTGAAGATTAGATGGGTAGATCACGTAACTAATGAGGGGGTACTGAATAAAATTGGGGAAAAGAGGAATATGTGGCACAACTTGACTAGAAGAAGGAATCGGTTGGTAGGACATGTTCTGAGGCATCAAGGGATGACCAAGTTAGTATTGCAGGACAGCGAGGAGGGTAAAAATCGTAGAGAGCCACCAAGAGATGAATACACTAAGCATATTCAGAAGGATGTAACGTTCAGTAGTTACTTGGAGATGAAGAAGCTTGCACTGGATAGAGTAGTATGAAGAGCTGCATCAAACCAGTCTCTGGACTGAAGACCACAACAACAACAACAACAACAACCACGTGGTGGTAGATTATAAGACATATATTCAGTGGTGCCAGCGCCCATCAATCCCGACGAACCTGTGGAGTGAGGCCTCTTCCACAAGCTCCAGCAGAACTGTGTACTTGGGGAGTAAAAACGAATATCCTGTCCCATCAGCGATGGCACAGGAAGGATTCTCAGGATAGGTGTCAAAATCTGAAAAACAATGAGATTGGATTTTCTGGTTGGTTTGTCAGTCAGAAGGATATTCTAGACAGGTTGCCGATTCACGTGGGAAGAAGCATCAGTGAAACACAGGTAGCGGGGATGAAGTTTTGTATTTCACTACATATTGATAATTTTGGGCAAAGAATATTGAGATTGTGTGTGGAACAACACTTGCTACAGATCAGGAGGTTGTAAAGGAGGGATTTCAGTGTTAAAATAAGTTAAAGGGTAAGAAGCAGCTAGTAAGAAAAGTCCTCACAACGGTGCCCCTACTTAGAAACCAATTAAATGAGATGCTAGTACATTTGTCTGAGTCAAAGAGAAATCTGTAGCACTGAGGATATGAGATATATGCTTGATTCTTTGCCCATTTAGCACAAACTGACCATATTCAACATGAATTCCAACTGGAGGGACTTGCCCAATTGCTCAGAAACCATACATTCTCCAGTTCCACCTCAACCTGTTGTTCAAGATATTACAGAAGAACAGGTGTCTTCAGGAATAATTCAACCCTCTGCAAGTCCTTTCTCCTCTCAGACTATTGTGGTACCAAAAAATTCAATCAGGGGGTAAAATCCTATCATCTGTGCATTGATATGTAAGTGATAAACAAGGTAATCACACCTGATAGTTTCGCTCTCCAAGATATCAATGAAACGTTAGACAGATTACGTAATTGTAGGTATTTTACCACCATTGAAGTGCATTCTATTTACCAATAAATTCCGATTGCACCACAGGAGTGACAAAAACTGCTTTTGTCGTTCCTTCAGGGCAGTATGACCTTTCATGCATGCCTTTTTGCCTTAGAAACGCGCCTAAAACATTCCAAAGATTTTTGGGTGCAAAGAGTATTGAAGCCTATCGTGTGTTTGGCGTACTTGGATGGTATTATAATACTGTCATGGGCCATTCCAGAACAGTTGTAGAGAATGATAAATGTGTGATCAGGGCTTCAGAGTGCACATTTGCTTTTAAACACAGAAACGTCTTCTGAAACACTCAAAAGTCAAGTACCTGAGACATGTTATCGGTTCAGAAAGATTTAAGCCCGACCCATCGTTAACTGCAGCAGTAGACTCTCTTTCTAGTGGCCGCTATTTTTAGAGAGTTGCAATCTTTTCTTGCGGTCACAAATTCTTATCATCATTTCATGCATTATTCCATTGTGGCTGAGCCATTAACAGAGTTGTTAAAGAAAGGTGCAATATTTCAGTGGGCAGAAAAATGTGAGGTATCCATGAGGGTAGCCAAAGATATTTTTATGAGCTCACCTTTACTAATGTATCTAGTTTGAGAGAAGCATTTAATCTTTATACAGACACATCAGTTTATGCTATAAATGTCAGTCAGGAACAGAATGCTGAGAAAAGACGTATTGGAGACAGGTCATATCAGTTAAATCAGGCAGTGAAAAATTACAGTACCGCTGATAAAGAATGATTAGTGCTTATACATGGAGTGAATTATGTTCTTAATATGGGAGATAATTCACTGTAATCACTGACTACAATGCTCTTTTGTTAATGGCCATTTTAAAGAATCTCACAAGTCAATCATATTGGGCTTTAATAACATCAAAATAGTGTTAGGAAGTATACCACAAACCAGGCCACTTACAGTAAAATGCTGATGCACTAAGCTGTGAGGTCAGAGAGGTTGAGACAGATGAAGTACTAATAGAAGAATTGAAAGAAACACAGGAAAGTGATATGGAATGCACCGCTACATTTCCCTTCCAGATTTTGCTAGACAGTATGGTAAGGTATACTACAAGAGCACCCTGAGTAACAGAGTATTAATTCCTAAATGGTCGCAACAGTGTATAATATCACAGTGTCACAATAGTTGGCTAGCATGACATAGTGTGCAGAGAGCTAGGAATGCTAGAATAGCCTCACATTTCTGGTGGAAAACACATAATAGCACAGTGTCATAACAGTCTGCAAGTGTGACGTAGTAGACAAAGAGCTATTAATGTTAGAACAGCCTTATAGATCTGGTGGAAGGGAATACAAATTGATGTTCAGAGGTATGCAGAAAATTACTTGCGCTGAGCCCAGAGTATACTCCCACCAACAACCTAAATTTATTTGCTAATCCTTCCCAGAAGCTACAAGGCCATCATTTTTTTGATATTGCCAGTCTATTTCCACAGTCCAAATATGTCATAGCTAACGTTTACTACTTTTTGAGAAACCTAATTACAGTACTACTTGCAAATCTGACTGCCAAAACATTTCCATGTGCCTTTGTTAATCATTTAGGTTTACCGTTCAGTAGGCCCAATGCTATTCTGACCAGGGAACTGATTTTACGTCTGCCCTCTTCATACAGTTCTTCACATTACTGCAAAAGAAAACTGGAGAATAAGTCCCTTTCTTGAAAAAGCTAATGGTCGCCTTGAATGTGTTCTTTGAGCAGTAGTTCGAACGTTGTCTTACGAAGTGAATTGACACAGTGCCTGGGATAGTTATATTGCCTATGTAGATCGCATACAGGAATCAACTGAGTGTATGTCACATGAGGCAGTATGTACACTAATGGCCATTAAAATTGCTACACCAAGAAGAAATGCACATGATAAACGGGTATTCATTGGACAAATATATTATACTATAAATGACATGTGATTACATTTTCACGCACTTTGGGAGCATAGATCCTGAGAAATCAGTACCCAGAACAACCACCTCTGGCCGTAACAACGACCTTGATACGCCTGGCCATTGCGTCAGAGCTTGGATGGCGTGTACAGGTACAGCTGCCCACGCAGCTTCAACACGATACCACAGTTCATCAAGAGCACTGACTGGCGTATTGTGACGGGCCAGTTGCTCGGCCACCATTGACCAAACGTTTTCAATTGGTGAGAGATCTGGAGAATGTGCTGGCCAGGGCAGCAGTCGAACATTTTCTGTATCCAGAAAGGCCCGTACAGGACCTGCAACATGCGGTCGTGCATTATCCTGCTGAAATGTAGGGTTTCGCAGGGATCGAATGAAGGATAGAGCCATGGGTTGTCACACATCTGAAATGTTCAAAGTGCCGTCAATGCGAACAAGAGGTGACCGAGACATATAACCAATGGCACCCCATACCATCACACTCGGTGATACGCCATATGGCGATGACGAATACACGCTGCCAATGTGCGTTCACTACGATGTCGCCAAACACGGATGCGACCATCATGATGCTGTAAACAGAACCTGGATTCGTTCGAAAAAATGACGTTTTGCCATTCGTGCACCCAGGTACGTCGTTGAGTACACCATCGCAGGCGCTCCTGTCTGTGATGCAGGTAACCGCAGCCATGGTCTCCGAGCTGACAGTCCGTGCTGCTGCAAACGTCGTCGAACTGTTCGTGCAGATGCTTGTTGTCTTGCAAACGTCCCCATCTGTTGACTCATGGATCGAGACGTGGCAGCACGATCCGTTACAACTCTGCGGATAAGATGCCTGTCATCTCGACTGGTAGTGATACGAGGACGTTGGGATCCAGCACGGCGTTCCGAATTACCCTCCTGAACCCATCGATTCCATATTCTGCTAACAGTCAGTGGATATAGACCAACGCGAGCAGCAATGTCGCGATACGATAAACCGAAATCGCGATAGGCTACAATCCGACCTTTATCAAAGTCTGAAACGGGATGGTACCCATTTCTCCTGCTTACACGAGGCATCACAATAACGTTATACCAGGCAACGCCGGTCAACTGCTGTTTGTGTATGGGAAATCGGTTGGAAACTTTCCTCATGTCAGCACGTTGTAAGTGTCACCACCGGCGCTAACCTCTTGTGAATGCTCTGCAAGGCTAATCATTTGCATATCACATCATCTTCCTGTCGGTTAAATTTCGCGCCTGCAGTACGTCATCTTCGTGGTGTAGCAACTTTAATGGCCAGTAGTGTAGATGGCCTGTGAGCTCCTCTTTTGAACTTGATAAATTCCTACCTGGAGTGGACTGTGAGCTCCTCTTTTCAACTTGATAAATTCCTACCTGGAGTGGACTGTGAGCTCCTCTTTTGAACTTGATAAATTCCTACCTGGAGTGGACTGTGAGCTCCTCTTTTGAATTTGATAAATTCCTACCTGGAGTGGACTGTGAGCTCCTCTTTTGAACTTGATAAATTCCTACCTGGAGTGGACTGTGAGCTCCTCTTTTCAACTTGATAAATTCCTACCTGGAGTGGACTGTGAGCTCCTCTTTTGAACTTGATAAATTCCTACCTGGAGTGGACTGTGAGCTCCTCTTTTGAACTTTATAAATTCCTACCTGGAGTGGACTGTGAGCTCCTCTTTTGAACTTGATAAATTCCTACCTGGAGTGGACTGTGAGCTCCTCTTTTGAACTTTATAAATTCCTACCTGGAGTGGACTGTGAGCTCCTCTTTTGAACTTGATAAATTCCTACCTGGAGTGGACTGTGAGCTCCTCTTTTCAACTTGATAAATTCCTACCTGGAGTGGACTGTGAGCTCCTCTTTTGAACTTTATAAATTCCTACCTGGAGTGGACTGTGAGCTCCTCTTTTGAACTTTATAAATTCCTACCTGGAGTGGACTGTGAGCTCCTCTTTTGAACTTGATAAATTCCTACCTGGAGTGGACTGTGAGCTCCTCTTTTGAACTTGATAAATTCCTACCTGGAGTGGACTGTGAGCTCCTCTTTTGAACTTGATAAATTCCTACCTGGAGTGGACTTATGTGAAGTAAAACTGTTAACCCGCTACTTGAAGTCAATTTCAAAGCAGGTAGAGTAGAAAAATTCCAAAACGACTCAGCAACATAATTAATTGTATTTTAAACATAGCTGCACAACAGCAACGGTTCCACGTAATAAAATAATAAACAGCCGACCAGTTGCAATGGAAAAGAATTCTTTACCTAGGTTTCAACTAATTTAAATTTGGGTCGGTTGTGAGCTCTGCAACATCCATGTACTAATTTATATTTACGTGACAAACCCTATTTTTAGGGCTATATTTTAATTTTGACAAATGGATCTATGCAGACATTTGTAAAAACGGCGATGATACATCAGTCCATACTAATGTAAAATTGCCACCTTCTGAAGAACACAAATTTAAATTTGTTGAAACCTAGGTAAATAATTCTTTATCCATTGCAACTGGTCGGCTGTTTATAATTTTAAATAATTAATTGTATAACAAAGGGGCTATGCTTCGCCGGCCGGAGGGGCCGAGCGGTTCTAGACGCTACAGTCTGGAACCGTGCGACCGCTAGGGTCGTAGGTTCGAATCCTGCCTCCGGCATGGATGTGTGTGATGTCCTTAGGCTAGTTAGGTTTAAGTAGTTCTAAGTTCTAGGGAAATGATGACCTGAGAAGTTAAGTCCCATAGTTCTCAGAGCCATTTGAACCATTTGGCTATGCTTCCCCAGTAGAAACCCAGGGAAGTTATTTTGCTTCATCACCTTATGGTTAAGAAAGAGAAGACATTTACAACACAAAATGAAGGCACTTGTCCCAATGTACAAGTGACTTCTCCTGTAAATACAGAAATCCAACTGCCTGACCTCACTGTGAGGTAACATTTTGACCGTTTAAAGCTGTATCACGGTCAAGCTGTGCCACTCCCTGCACTTCCACCCACCACATCGCACAGTAGTCAACTGCAACTACAGGCACTGTTATGAAGAAAGTGAGGAAGGAAAACTTCAAGCTGCTCTCAGCACATGGCGATTATGCCTTGGGATTCAAGCACTCGTATGCCTTGAGGTCAAGACACTGAAATACAGTTAGTGAAGTGGATTATGTATATCATTTTGCGCTGAATACAAGTGATTTTATTTTCAGATGTAATTTGCTTATTGATGCTTTACGGGCATGAATTATGATGTTTATTGGGCTTTTTGGGTTTTACATTTTACTATAAAGAAATTATGCCAAGCTATTGGAACCAGTTGCCTGCCGAACTTAGTTCACTGTTTTTCTTATGTGGTACTACTGTGTAGGAAGTTGATTGAGCTGCTTTCTATAATGTAGGGTGCAATGCTGTGGTATACGTTATGATGTATTAAGAGCAAAGCAATAAGAGCAGTGACAAAGTGATAATGTAAAATTTTAAATTGGTTACCAGAACTAATTTCGTATACAGTTGATAAGAACCTAAGGTGATGTTACTTTAGTTGTTTTACAGTAATAAGGTACTAGTTTAAGTGAATGTGAAGCTGCCACTAATCAATACCAATGTTGTTGGTGTTGTTGTGATCTTCAGTCCTGAGACTGGTTTGATGCAGCTCCACATTCTACTCTATCCTGTGCAAGCTTCTTCATCTCCCAGTACCTACTTCAACCTACATCCTTCTGAATCTGCTTAGTGTATTCATCTCTTAGTCTCCCTCTGCGATTTCTACCCTCCACGTTGCCCTCCAATACTAAATTGGTGATCCCTTGATGCCTCAGAACATGTCCTACCTACCGATCCCTTCTTCTAGTCAAGTTGTGCCACAAACTTCTCTTCTTCCCAATCCTATTCAATACCTACCCGTTAGTTATGTGATCTACCCATCTAACCTTCAGCATTCTTCTGTAGCACCACATTTCGAAAGCTTCTCTTCTTGTCCAAGCTATTTATCATCCATGTTTCACTTCCATACATGGCTACACTCCATACAAATACTTTCAGATACGACTTCCTGACACTTAAATCTGTACTCGATGTTAACAAATTTCTCTTCTTCAGAAACGCTTTCCTTGCCATTGTTAGTCTACATTTAATATCCTCTCTACTTCGACCATCATCAGTTATTTTGCTCCCCAAATAGCAAAACTCCTTTACTACTTTAAGTGTCTCATTTCCTAATCTAATTCCCTCAGCATCACCCGACTTAATTCGACTACATTCCATTATCCTCGTTTTACTTTTGTTGATGTTTATCTTAGATCCTCCTTTCAAGACACTATCCATTCCGTTCAACTGCTGTTCCAAGTACTTTGCTGTCTCTTACAGAATTACAATGTCATCGGCAAACCTCAAAGTTTTTATTTCTTCTCCATGGATTTTAATACCTACTCCGAATTTTTCTTTTGTTTCCTTCACTGCTTGCTCAATATACAGATTCAATAACATCGGGGAGAGGCTACAACCCTGTCTCACTGCCTTCCCAACCGCTGCTTCCCTTTCATGTCCCTCGACTGTTATAACTGCCATCTGGTTTCTGTACAAATTATCGATAGCCACCTTCAGCGTTTGAAAGAGAGTATTCCAGTCAACATTGTCAAAAGCTTCCTCTAAGTCTACAGATGCTAGAAACGTAGGTTTGCCTTTCCTTAATCTAGGTTCTAAGATAAGTCGTAGGGTCAGTATTGCCCTACTTGTTTCAACATTTCTACGGAATCCAAACTAATCTTCCCCGAGGGCGGCTTCTACTAGTTTTTCCATTCGCCTGTAAAGAATTCGCGTTAGTATTTTGCAGCCGTGACTTATAAAACTGAGAGTTCGGTAATTTTCACATCTGTCAACACCTGCTTTCTTTGGAATCGGAATTATTACATTCATCTTGAATTCTGAGGGTATTTCGCCTCTCTCATACATCTTGCTCACCAGGTGGTAGAGTTTTGTCAGGACTGTCTCTCAACGCTATCAGTAGTTGTAATGGAATGTTGACTACTCCTGGGGCCTTGTTTCGACTCAGGCCTTTCAGTGCTCTGTCAAACTCTTCACGTAGTATCATATCTCCAATTTCATCTTCATCTACATACTCTTCCATTTCCATAATATTGTCCTCAAGTACATCGCCCTTGTATAGACCCTCTATATACTCCTTCCACCTTTCTGCTTTCCCTTTTTTGCTTAGAACTGGGTTTCCATCTGATCTCTTGATATTCATACAAGCGGTTCTCTTTTCTCCAAAGGTCTCATTAATTTTCCTATAGACAGTATCTATCTCAAACATAGTGAGATAAGCCTCTACATTCTTATATTTGTCCTCTAGCCATCCCTGCTTAGTCATTTTGCACTTCCTGTCGATCTAATTTTTGAGACTTCTGTATTCCTTTTTTCCTGCTTCGTTTACTGCATTTTTATATTTTCTCCTTTCATTAATTAAATTCAATATTTCTTCTGTTACCCAAGGATTTTTTTACCTACTTGATCCTCTGCTGCATTCACTACTTCATCCCTCAAAGGTACGCCGGTCGAAGTGGCCGTGCGGTTAAAGGCGCTGTAGTCTGGAACCGCGAGACCGCTACGGTCGCAGGTTCGAATCCTGCCTCGGGCATGGATGTTTGTGATGTCCTTAGGTTAGTTAGGTTTAACTAGTTCTAAGTTCTAGGGGACTAATGACCACAGCAGTTGAGTCCCATAGTGCTCAGAGCCATTTGAACCTCAAAGGTACCCATTCTTCTTCCACTGTATTTCTTTCCCCCATTCCTGTCAATTGTTCCCTTATACTCTCCCTGAAACTCTGTACAACCTCTGGTATAGTCGGTTTATCCAGGTCCCATCTCTTTAAATTCCCACCTTTTTGCTGTTGCTTCAGTTCTAATCTACAGTTCATAACAAACAGATTGTGGTCAGAGACCACATCTGCCCCTGGAAATGTCTTACAATTTAAAACCTGGTTCCTAAATCTCTGTCTTACCATTATACAATCTATCTGAAGCCTGTCAGTATCTTCAGGCTGCTTCCATATATACAACCTTCTTTTATGATTCTAGAACGTAGTGTTAGCTATGATTATGTTGTGCTCTGTGCAAAATTCTACCAGGCGGCTTCCTCTTTCATTTCTTACCCCCAATCCATATTCACCTACGACGTTTCCTTCTCTCCCTTTTACTACTACCGAATTCCAGTCACCCATGACTATTAAATTTTCGTCTCCCTTCACTGTGAGTAATTTCTTTTATTTCATCATACATTTCTTCAATTTCTTCGTCATCTGCAGAGCTAGTTGGCTTATAAAATTGTACTACAGTAGTAGGCGTGGGCTTCGTGTCTATCTTGGCCACAAAAATGCGTTCACTGAGTTGTTTGTAGTAGCTTACCGGCACTCCAATTTTTTTAATTCATTATTAAACCTACTCCTGTATTACCCCTATTTGATCTTGTATTTATAGTCCTGTATTCACTTGACCAAAAGTCTTGTTCCTCCTGCAACCAAACCTCACTAATTCCCACTATATCTAACTTAACCTATCCATTTCCCTTTTTAGATTTTCTAACCTACCTGCCCGATTAAGGGATCTGACATTCCACGCTCCGATTCGTAGAACGCCAGTTTTCTTTCTCCTGATAACGATTTCCTCCTGAGTAGTCCCCGCCCGGAGATCCGAATGGGGGACTATTTTACCTCCAGAATATTTTACCCAAGAGGACACCATCATCATTTAACCATACAGTAAAGCTGCATGCCCTCGGGAAAAATTACGGCTGTAGTTTCCCCTTGCTTTCAACGGTTCGCAGTACCAGCTCAGCAAGGCCGTTTTGGTTAGTGTTACAATGCCAGATCAGTCAATCATCCAGACTGTCGCCCCTGCAACTACAGAAAAGGCTGCTGCCCCTCTTCAGGAACCACACGTTTGTCTGGCCTCTCAACAGATACCCCTCCGTTGTGGTTGCACCTACGGTACGGCTATCTGTATCGCTGAGGCACGCAAGCCTCCCCACCAACGGCAAGGTCCTTGGTTCATGGTTCATGGTTCAATACCAATACAGCATAAATATGCTGCTCCGAATATTTGAAGTGTTGTTTGAAACGACATTGAATACTGATTACTTTTGCGCAAGTGAGTGAAGGTTTTCTACACCTTCTGAAATGAACTTTTTTACTAACACATTTACCCAGACGCAAACGAGGTGTAAACAGTAATTAGTTGTTATGAGATAGGGACTGCTGTTTTGAGATAGAGGTGTTGCTATACCTGTTCATAAGAAATATATGGAAGTTAAGTAATAAAGTGGTTTCCACTATTAAGGGAATGGTTTCCTTATAGGAATAATAAATTTTTTCTTCGGCCAAATTTCTTACGGAACAACTACAAAAGATATGAATTTCCACTGATTGAAGTTGATCGACTGTCATTTTACTATCAGAGATTACTGTCCGGATTCACTGATCTTTGCCCACCATGAGAGAGTAGAACTACTTATTCAAAAATGTAACTGCCTTAGAGACAAGAGATAAAGAATTTGATCCTATTGCACAACAAAGTAGTGTATTTTAAGGTGTTATTTATCACACTCTGTTAATCATCAGCTGCCGCGCGGGATTAGGCGAGCGGCCTAAGGCGCTGCAGTCGTGGACTGTGCGGCTGGTCCCGGCGGAGGTTTGAGTCCTCCCTCGGGCCGGCCAGAGTGGCTGAGCGGTTATAGGCGCTACAGTCTGGAACCGCGCGACAACTGCGGTCGCAGGTTCGAATCCTGCCTCGGGCATGGGTATTTGTGATGTCCCTAGGTTAGTTAGGTTTAAGTATTTCTAAGTTCTAGGGGACTGATGACCACAACAGTTAAGTCCTATCGTGCTCAGAGCCATTTGGACCATTTTGAACCTCCCTCGGGCATGGGTGTGTGTGTTTGTGCTTAGGATAATTTAGGTTAAGTAGTGTGTACGCTCAGGGACTGAAGACCTTAGCAGTTAAGTCCCATAACATTTCACACACAACAACAACTAATCATCAGCTACCAGTGGATTATGAAAAAAAAAAAAGTTCAAATGTGTGTTAAATCTTACGGGACTTAACTGCTAAGGTCATCAGTCCCTAAGCTTACACACTACTTAACCTAAATCATCCTAAGGACACAGACCCATGCCCGAGGGAGGACTCTAATCTCCACCGGGACCAGCCGCGCACTCCACGACTGCAGCGCCTTAGACTGCTCGGCTAATCCCGCGCGGCACACACGATGCAGTGGATCGTGAAATTATATGTTTGGAGTTAACATTAATTCATACAGTTAGTAACGCATAGAAGTCACGTACTTGCCCCTCTTCCATAACATCTGCAAAGACAACTGTTGACAGATATCTAAAATTTTCGTAACACACACCAGCGGAAAACAGTAGTTTATGTAACAACATTATCTGAATCTTGTGTTGATCTTCTGTACACAATAAGTAGGATACACCATAAACATTTAGTAGTAAACAGGCCCATACGTGCTGAAGAGGCAGTGTTCGTTTTGATTTGGCAATAACTCCGTTCATTAGAGGGTGTTTGTGTGCTGTGTACACGAGAGAGTGTATGAAACAAAAGGTAAGTCTTGGTGCTGGTGATCTGCAGTGGAAAGAACAGCGTTTCACACTACTGATCTGATGAAACAAGCTACGCAACTAGTGACATATTTTGTACAGCAGCAAAGGGTATTGCTCTACCGTGCAATGACAGCATAACTATTAAATTGGAAATTTTATAAGGTAATGTGATTGGCGGACAAAGTCAAAGACAGTTACCACAAGCAAATGCAGCCGTCTGGAACAGACAGATCCCTCCGAGCTAAGGGACTCCATTACACTGTATGCGTGGCCTGAAGTGCAAATTCTGCAACTAGAGCGCGCCAGCTAACGCAGGCTGCTGCTTTGCACTGTCATCTGCCACGCTAGGCACAAACGTAGACATGTATAGCGCGTGAGGCACGGCGTAAAGCAGGGTGCATTTTTGTAACTTACCAGGTTTGAAGTGAGACCGCGCAAACTGGGACGCGACGGTATGGTTATGCGACCTGCGCCTGCGCCATGCCGCGTGTCGATGTGGTGCACAGCTTCTCCTACTGTGGGAGAGGCGGGACGGGGGGAGGGAAAGCAGTCCTCCCATAACCATGCTCCCTTCGACACTTGCACGTAAGGGCAGTGCTAGTGCTGGCCATCCGAAAAATATTGTCCCACTACTGAACTTAATTGCTGTATAGTAGTGTTTCGTTTTGCGCCACTTAAGCCCTCGATCATTTTTCATTTGTATATTATATTTTTCAATTGTTTATATCCATACAGCTTTGCTCTTTCATTTCGTTATTGTTTTTATTTTGTCAACAAAAACCTACAGTAACTAGTAGACCATTAACCATTGGGATTATATCTCCTGCCTTCACAATGTCCTCAAATAGCGAGAAGGGAGAGACGATTCATCGTGAGGGTAGTGAAATAGCAAGGAATTTTTGTAGAATCATGCGATCAAGAAGCAAGACAGGACATTATGTAGAGAAACAATTTTGTCATAGCGCTGCCTATTGTGCTGGCGTAACTGTACCATGTTACAAAAGCTCTAAAAGTGGGATTTTTCACAACTACACTACTGGCCATTAAAATTGCTACACCAGGAAGATGACGTGCTACAGATGCGAAATTTAACCGACAGGAAGAGGATGCTGTGATATGCAAATGATTAGCTTTTCACACTAGGTTGGCGCCGGTGACGACACCTACAACGTGCTGACATGAGGAAAGTTTCCAACCGATTTCTCATACACAAACGGCAGTTGACCAGCGTTGACTGGTGAAAAGTTGTTGTGATGCCTCGTGTAAGGAGGATAAATGGGTACCATCACGTTTCAGACTTTGATAAAGGTCGGATTGTAGCCTATCGCGATTGCGGTTTATCGTATCGCGACATTGCTGCTCGCGTTGGTCGAGATCCAATGACTGTTAGCAGAATATGGAATCGGTGGGTTCAGGAGGGTTATACGGAACGCCGTGGTGGATGCCATCGGGCTCGTATCACTAGCAGTCGAGATGACAGCCATCTTATCCGCATGGCTGTAACGAATCGTGCAGCCACGTCTCGATCCCTGAGTCAACAGATGGGGCGTTTGCTAGACCACAGCCACAAGCACGAACAGTTCGACAACGTTTGCAGCAGCATGAACTATCAGCTCGGGGACCATGGCTTCGGTTGCCATTGAAGCTGCATCACAGACAGGAGCGCCTGCGATGGTGTACTCAACGACGAACCTGGGTGCACGAATGGCAAAACGTCATTTCTTCGGATGAATCCAGGTTCTGTTTACAGCATCATGATGGTCGCATCCGTGTTTGGCGACAACGTGGTGAACGCACATTGGAAGCCTGTATTCGTCATCGCCATACTGGTGAATCACCCGCCGTGATGGTATGGGGTCCCATTGGTTACACATCTGGGTCTCCTGTTGTTCGCATTGACGGCACTTTGAACAGTGGACGTTACATTTCAGATGTGTTACGACCCGTGACTCTACTCTTCATTCGATCCCTAAGAAACCGTACGTTTCAGCAGGATAATGCACTACAGCATGTTGCAAGACATGTACGGGCCTTTCTGGATACAGAAAATGTTCGACTGCTGCCCTGGCCAGCACATTCTCCAGAGCTCTCACCAATTGAAAACGTCTGGTCAATGGTGGCCGAGCAACTGGCTCGTCACAGTACGCCAGTCACTACTCTTGATGAACTGTGGGATCGTGTTGAAGCTGCATGGGCAGCTGTACCTGTACACGCCATCCAAGCTCCGTTTGACTCAATGCCCAGGCGTATCAATGCCGTTCTTATGGCCAGAGTTGGTTGTTCTGGATACTGATTTCTGAGGATCTATGCGCCCAAATTGTGTGAAAATGTAATCACATGTCAGTTCTAGTATAATGTATTTGTCAAATGAATACCCGTTTATCATCTGCATTTCTTCTTGGTGTAGCAATTTTAATGGCCAATAGTGTATATCCCCTTTACACTCCTGGTAAAAAGCGTCGAAGAGCTGAAGGACGTAAGTTTGATTGTGATTACTTGCATACTGATGTAATTAGAGACAATATACTACATGTATTTCACTGTAAACTAGAACCATTTGAGAAAGCCTACTGAATGATAATATTATAATCATTGCGTAGTGACGAGAAAAAGCATTTTATTGGTTGTGTACAAGGTATCAGCATTTAAAAAATAAACATAGAACAGGGTATACAAGTGAAGAACGTGGCCGGTATTATTGCGAAAGTATCAGTACCGTCAAAGAATGTGGTGATCTGATATATTTAATTTGCTAAAATGTATTGCTGACAAAGGCAGCCCTAATCCGTGACAATGTTTCTCTAGTGGCGTGAAATCTTTCTCTTACATGGCAATCTTGACTAGCTTCCATGTTCATGTAGCGCTCGTTATTCTGAGCTGCTGACAGTACACTGTGTGGTGTCACCGCCAGACACCACACTTGCTAGGTGGTAGCCTTTAAATCGGCCGCGGTCCGTTAGTATACGTCGGACCCGCGTGTCGCCACTATCAGTGATTGCAGACCGAGTGCCGCCACACGGTAGGTCTAGAGAGACTTCCTAGCACTCGCCCCAGTTGTACAACCGACTTTGCTAGCGATGGTTCACTGACAAAATACGCTCTCCTTTGCCGAGACGATAGTTAGCATAGCCTTCAGCTACGTCATTTGCTACGACCTAGCAAGGCGCCAGTACCAGTGAATAATGTACAGTCAAGAGCGACGCTCATCATTAATGGATTAAAGTTAAGTATTCCAACAGCTACGTCCGTTTTTTCTAAAGTCTAATTTCCTTGTCCTGTTCCAGACCTCACGCCATCCGGCGTGAGCTAAAACGCGTGCCTTTCGGCTTCCTCTATTAATACGGTATGGCTCTCCTGTCAACTCACAACACACTGACCATCGTGTTCTGCAGTGGATCAGTTGTTTACTTTTCTCAATAATATCTCTTTTATTCGCAAATAACGTTGTCAGTTTGGCAAGTCGTAAGTGAGTAAGCAGCATCTGACATGTGCACACCAGTCTGCCTGAAGGCGCATTCGTCATTATTTTCTTATTTCCTGAGATGAAGAACAGAAAGAAAATCCTTATTAAGTTTTTACATTCCAGTCGATTTCTATAAAAATACGATGTGTTATGGAGCTTCTGCAAAAACTGCACCGGAATTAGCAATTTATCTTTGTGTGAACTGTTAAACTTTTCTCTTTTGAAGATGCATCATCATTTATAAGTTACGTCTACATTTCTCTTGTTGACAGGTTTAATTGTGATGCCGTTGCTAAAACATAGTATAATTTCAGCAAAATCACCTTGCAGCAGCTATTGTGACAGAATCCTGAAACAAAGTGTCTGATTAAACCAGCAGCTGACGATTGGAGAAGTCAACGGCTTACATGAAACACCTCATTGTGTGGGTTTGCAGTATCATAAAAGAACAAAACTTCAAAAAGATTTTCCTGCATTAACCATTTGGCAAAACGCTCTCCAACTGCCGTCCTGTCATTTTCAAAAATCTGGTTTCTATATTTCTACTTTTTTAGGAATGTTATGAATATTTCGTTCTCGCAAGCATGCGTTTGTAAGTGAGCGGTTATATGACAACTATTTCCTCGAAACTGGGTACAGACACAAACTCTTTCCAAGTGTAAGGAAAAATTTAATATTGTAGATAAATTACATACCCGCCAAAATATAGTGTAATATGCACTAAATGGTAAATCATAACGACCCATATTTTTCATTGTAAGCTCTTAGAATTTTGTGCAGTGTCTTACTTAAATAAGAATACCACAATAAACATAATCATTAGCGAGATAATCGGTACTTCACCATGAAGCTGACATATAAAGCTACAAGATGGAAAAATATTTTTTTTACTGAACAGTTTCTATGCAATCGTTTGAAAAAGAATACAGGACGAGTGCCTCGTTTCTGTAGTGCAGTTCGTCGCCAACAGGCACGCGGTGAAACAGCTTTTGCGTGTTATCGTTGTCCCAGTTCGTGCTTCATCCCATCAGTGTTAGTAAGAGGTGATCACTTCTTCAATTGTCATTTCCCCATATGTGAAGTAATTAACTAAAAATGGGGTTACATTGTAAGGATAGTTGCTCTGAAGGGAGTAGCTAAGTGCACCCCAGATATCTACCATTATCTAAGTAATATTGGATGCTAATACTTGTCTATTGGTTTAATGATTGTGCTTGATGTTTCTTGGATTATTCAGTCTTTACTGCGACCACTGAATTTTCTATTCTCTTCAGGAGTGAAATGAGATCGCTATCGCTATTAACTTAGTCACAAATGGTTTCCTTAACCTTATGTACTTAGGTTTGTTTGACAGAATTTTACTTTGTCCTTTTACTTTTTTGCGGAATACTGCTTCCATCATTGACAAAGTAGGGATAGCTCCGAAGTCAATTGAACTTACGACTGAGGCTGATAAACAGTGACAGTATTGTCCATTTCCGTTAATACCACAAGTGGTCCACAACGCCGCGTGTTCAGGTGTTTTCTCTACCATCCATAGCAGGAGTTCATTAGAGGGTAATATGTTAGCGAAGCTGGACGTTACGGTATTTATATTTCCATTTTCAACCTGCAATGTGTAGAGAGGGGTCAGCTCTTGGACCGTACTCTAAAGTGTCTATGGTACATGAAATTGTTCATGTCCGAACAATTCTTTGTCGCATCTGAAATCTGTTCGTATATACATTCCAATCTAGATACAATACTTATGATCGGACTCCATTTTTAAAACCGTCATTTAACCTACTGACTGTATTATTGAATATCCCTCACACCTAAATAGAATATTGTGATGCTTTTATTGCTCATTCCTGAAGCAAGATGTTCGTAATGCTAAATATTCCCGATAAATGACCAATGGGTTATAATGATCCACTAAGGAATACAATGCACTGAACACCCAAGAAGGGAATATTTGTCTACATTACAGTGGCTTTTTCGGTCATTTAAACTTACTGACTACTTATTGCTTACTTTTTTATGCACTTGTGCCCAGGGATTTGGTAGACGATCGCCACATGCTCGCATGATTCTCAGTAATCATTCACAATGAGATATTCACTCTGCAGCGGAGTGTGCGCTGATATGAAACGTCCTGGCAGATTAAAACCGTGTGCCGGACCGAGACTCGAACTCAGGACCTTTGCCTTTCGCGGGCATGTGCTCTACCATCTGAGCTACCCAAGGACGACAAACACCCCGTCCTCACAGCTTTTTGGAAAGTAGGGCACGAGATACTGGCGGAAGTAAAGCTGTGAGGACGGGGTGTGAGTCGTGCTTGGGTATCTCAGTTGGTAGAGCACTTGCCCACTGAAGGCAAAGGTCCCGCGTTCGAGTCTCGATCCGGCACACGGTTTTAATCTGCCAGGAAGTTTCATCTCAGTAATCATATTCGAGTTTTTGATCCTTGAACATTTGGGTGGATAAATTTACTCTTCTTGTTCGTTAAACTGTACAGTGCCAGTCGAAAGGAAGCCACAGGCTAAGTGGCGGGGACACGAAGTTGGAAAACACCTCATCGTACATTCCAATGTGTCAGTAAGACGAGTACTGCGCTATGGATTTATATGTTCACCGCTGGTTAGATGCTGTATGCTCAACTCAAAGAAATTACGTTTTGGTACAACTCTTATCCACAGCTGTTGCCTCTCTATCTGATATCACTGTTTTATACTTAGATTGCTATACAGTATTTCATATTGGGAAAAGGTATTCAAATGGTTGAAATGGCTCTAAGCCATATGATGTCATCAGTCCCCTAGACTACTTAAACCTAACTTTCCTAAGGACATCACACACATTCATGCCCGAGGCAGGATTCGAACCTGCGACCATGGCATCAGCGCGGTTCCGGATTTAAGCGCCTACAACCGCTCGGCCACTGCAGCCGGCTGGAAAGGTACTTGTAACTCTGAGTTGATGCTACGAGGCCAAATAGATTGTCTTCAGACGCCACGCACACTGTCCAACCCTCAAAGCCACTACCACGCTGACCCCAACTCTACCCAGGAGGTGCCATGTCCAAAAGAATAGACGCCACGCAATCATGTAATGGAGTCGCGTCGATGGGCAATGAATCCACCACCTTCAGGACGGAAGCACAATTACGTCAGACATCTCAAAGTAGTGAGCATGAAGAACAAGGACGGGGACTGTGGAAGTTGGCGACTGTGATCAACGCAACTGTGAAGCAAGCAGTACATCCTACGTTCGAGTTCTGGTCAAGCACAAATTTTCATTTGTTGCCGCTGATTCCGCACAAAGTCCCAAGGCAAGTTGCATCATTAGTTGCTTCTTTTCCCTTTCCTTTCTTCCTCCACCTCACTGACTTTACATTATGTGTATCACAGTTGCGGATCCCGTGTGGTGCCTGTTCTTTCGGACATGTCCAAAATAAAAGACAGCATGCATTCATGTAATTAATTGGCCTCCATGGGCAACGAATCCTCAACATGCGGTTGCACATTTACGGTCGACCTCCAGTTTGAATCCAAAATCAGCGGCATGGAGGACACGGACGGGAACTCCGAATAGGTGGAAGTGAGAGTCGGCTGAATAGCGTGCCAAGATACTAGACACATTTGCAAAAAACGCTGTGTCTGGGAGGTGCGGCGGTTAACACAACTGTCTAGTAAGCAGGAGATCTGGCTTTGAGTCCTGGTCTGGCACACATTCTCGCTCGGCGCCACTGATCCTACGCAAGGTCCCAATACCGCTGACAGTATTAGTTCCTTCCCTTTCCGTCCTTTCTCCCCCCTCTCTCTTCAATTTAGATAATAGAAACAACCATCTTTCACGTGATTAGTGAGCACTGTATTGCTTGAATTAGATTATAATGGCTCCATTTACACACAACACAAAAACCTGTGAGAACACAACTTTCACTCTTGGACGTTTCCCAGAGGCCTCCCTGTGTGGTTAACTCTCCCTCTAAGCCTTATTTCCTGCTTCTTCCTCCTGTCAGGAACCCTTAGGCTACAGTTACCAACTTTAGAACAGATTTGGCAATCCACTCCTCCAACAGCTTGTCGTTGTGACTATCGACGGTCTAACCTGCAGTTTACGTGTAATATTACCTCCATCCACATAAGCGTATGAGACATCGGAAGCTGAAATACAACATGCATTAGCCTTCCATGTGCCGGGTGTCTCAAACCTCTAAGGTTAAATTGAAACTGTTATATTGAGATACTGAATCAATAGTCTGAAATGCATATTTATCGTGTGGTGGGCATACACAACGTAACAAAAGCATAGCCCATAGTCATTATTCAAAGCGACGATCGGTAGTCTTAATGCATTCATATCAACGGTGCATGAAGTTCTGCCGCACTCTCTCAAATGTTCCTGGAGTCTGTTGTACCAGGACACAGGCAGCTTTGACCCTTGCAAGCAGATTTTCATCCGTTTCTATGGTGGTATCATACAAATATATCTTGACGTGAACCCACAGGAAAAGCTCCAAAAAATTTGATCGGCGAACGCGCTAGCCATTGAGCAGTACCTACCCTTCCAGTCCAGTGATGAGAGTATGTGTTAACCATGTTCTTGCCAACATTGAAACTGAAGTGGGCTCGTGCACCGTCGTGCTAAAACCACATCCTTTCGTGGACAACAAGGGGCACAGTCTCCAAGAAGTGTATCAGCACATGTCGTAGTAAAACCAGGTAATGTGGAGAGGTCAGACAGGGAAGTAGCAAATAACGTCCTACTAGGTGAAATTAACGGGTGCTTATTCCTGGACGGTCGGCCACATGGTCGTGTCTTAGACGGGAACTTGGTCGACTCTCTGTGGTGTGAACGACCCCATCTCTCATAAGTTGGTACCCATGGAAATAAACTTCTTCCAATTAGAATGATGCCTCTTGGGAAGGCGTTCTTTGTACATTCATGCTGCTTTATGGGGGCTACATCTTGCCGTACCATACATTAAATTGTCTGCCAGCTCTGATGACGAGTAAGGTTCCATCTTTAGCTCTCCATCACACCTTGTAAATAGTAACACACCTCATCATACACTCCTGGAAATTGAAATAAGAACACCGTGAATTCATTGTCCCGGGAAGGGGAAACTTTATTGACACATTCCTGGGGTCAGATACATCACATGATCACACTGACAGAACCACAGGCACATAGACACAGGCAACAGAGCATGCACAATGTCGGCACTAGTACAGTGTATATCCACCTTTCGCAGCAATGCAGGCTGCTATTCTCCCATGGAGACGATCGTAGAGATGCTGGATGTAGTCCTGTGGAACGGCTTGCCATGCCATTTCCACCTGGCGCCTCAGTTGGACCAGCGTTCGTGCTGGACGTGCAGACCGCGTGAGACGACGCTTCATCCAGTCCCAAACATGCTCAATGGGGGACAGATCCGGAGATCTTGCTGGCCAGGGTAGTTGACTTACACCTTCTAGAGCACGTTGGGTGGCACGGGATACATGCGGACGTGCATTGTCCTGTTGGAACAGCAAGTTCCCTTGCCGGTCTAGGAATGGTAGAACGATGGGTTCGATGACGGTTTGGATGTACCGTGCACTATTCAGTGTCCCCTCGACGATCACCAGTGGTGTACGGCCAGTGTAGGAGATCGCTCCCCACACCATGATGCCGGGTGTTGGCCCTGTGTGCCTCGGTCGTATGCAGTCCTGATTGTGGCGCTCACCTGCACGGCGCCAAACACGCATACGACCATCATTGGCACCAAGGCAGAAGCGACTCTCATCGCTGAAGACGACACGTCTCCATTCGTCCCTCCATTCACGACTGTCGCGACACCGCTGGAGGCGGGCTGCACGATGTTGGGGCGTGAGCGGAAGACGGCCTAACGGTGTGCGGGACCATAGCCCAGCTTCATGGAGACGGTTGCGAATGGTCCTCGCCGATACCCCAGGAGCAACAGTGTCCCTAATTTGCTGGGAAGTGGCGGTGCGGTCCCCTACGGCACTGCGTAGGATCCTACGGTCTTGGCGTGCATCCGTGCGTCGCTGCGGTCCGGTCCCGGGTCGACGGGCACGTGCACCTTCCGCCGACCACTGGCGACAACATCGATGTACTGTGGAGACCTCACGCCCCACGTGTTGAGCAATTCGGCGGTACGTCCACCCGGCCTCCCGCATGCCCACTATACGCCCTCGTTCAAAGTCCGTCAACTGCATATACGGTTCACGTCCACGCTGTCGCGGCATGCTACCAGTGTTAAAGACTGCGATGGAGCTCCGTATGCCACGGCAAACTGGCTGACACTGACGGCGGCGGTGCACAAATGCTGCGCAGCTAGCGCCATTCGACGGCCAACACCGCGGTTCCTGGTGTGTCCGCTGTGCCGTGCGTGTGATCATTGCTTGTACAGCCCTCTCGCAGTGTCCGGAGCAAGTATGGTGGGTCTGACACACCGGTGTCAATGTGTTCTTTTTTCCATTTCCAGGAGTGTATTTGAAGACCGGCAGACACGATGTGTCTGAAAAGGGATTTTTTGCCATCATTGTCAGAACGTACACATCCTTGTCACCTTGCCGCGATAATTAGTATTTTCAATATTTTGAATCGTCGTTCACTGAACAACTTTTTACTGAAATATATTAATATACGAGAAATAACGTTTCATAACGTAACGTAGCTAACACTTGGTTCAAAGATCATGAAAGAAGGTTGTACACATGGAAGTAGCCTCGAGATACTGGAAGGTTTCAGATAGATTATATAATGGTAAGACAGAGATTTAGGAACAAAGTTTTAAATTGTAAGACATTTCCAGGGGCAGATGTGGACTCTGACCACAATCTATTGGTTACGAACTGTAGATTTAAACTGAAGAAACTGAAAAAAGGTGGGAATTTAAGGAGATGGGCTCTGAATAAACTGACAAACAAGAGGTTTTAAAGAGTCTCATGGAGAGCATTATGGAACGATTGACAAGAATGGGTGAAAGAAATACAGTAGAAGAAGAATGGGTATCTTTGAGAGACGAAATAGGGAAGGCAGCACAGGGTCAAGTAGGTAAAATGACGAGGGCTAATAGAAATCATTGGGTAACAGAAGAGATATGGCTCTGAACAGTATGGGACTTAACATCTGTGGTCATCAGTCCCCTAGAAGTTAGAACTACTTAAACCTAACTAACCTAAGGACATCACACACATCCATGCCCGAGGCAGGATTCGAACCTGCGACCGTAGCAGTCGTGCGGTTCCGGACTGAGCGCCTAGAACCGCGAGACCACCGCGGCCGGCTAACAGAAGAGATACTGAATTTAACTGAATACAAAAGTCTCAACAATTATATCGACAAGAAGTGCAAGATGGCTAAGCGGGGATGGCTAGAGGACATATGTAAGGATGTAGTGGCGTATGTCACTAGGGGTAAGATCGCTGCCTACAGGAAAATTAAAGAGACCTTTGGAGAAAAGAGAACCACTTGCATGAATATCAAGAGCTCAGATGGAAACCCAGTTCTAAGCAAAGAAGGAAAAGCAAAAAGATGGAAGGAATATATAGAGGGTCTATACAAGGGCGATGTTCTTGAGGACAATATTATGGAAATGGAAGAGGACGTAAATGAAGATGTAATGGGAGATATAATACTGCGTGAAGAGTTTTACAGAGCACTGAAAGACCTAAGTCGAAACAAGGCCCCGGAAGTAGACAACATTCCATTTGAAATACTGATAGCCTTGGGAGAGCCAGCCCTGACAAAACTCTGCCATCTGTCGAGCAAGATGTATGAGACAGGCGAAATACCCTTAGACTTCAAGAAGAATATAATATTTCCAATCCCAAAGAAAGCTAGTGCTGACAGATGTGAAAATTATCGAACTATCAGCTTAATAAACCACAGCTGCAAAATACTAACACGAATTCTTTACAAACGATAGGAAAAACTGGTAGAAGCCGACCTCGGGGAAGATCAGTTTGGATTCCGCAGAAATGTTGGAACACGTGAGGCAATACTGACCCTACGACTTATCTTAGATGCTAGATTAAGGAAAGGCCAATCTACGTTTCTAGCACTTGCAGACATAGAGAAAGCTTTTGGCAATGTTGACTGGAATACTCTGTTTCAAATTCTGAAGGTGGCAGGGGTAAAAGACAGGGAGCGGAAGGCTATTTTCAATTTGTACAGAAACCAGATGGCTATTATAAGAGTCTAGGGCCATGAAAGGGAAGCAGTGATTGTGAACGGACTGGGACAAGGTTGTAGCCTATCCCCAATGTTATTCAATCTATATATTGAGCAAGCAGTAAAGGAAATAAAAGAAAAATTTGAGTAGGAATTAAAATCCATGGAGAAGAAATAAAAACTTTGAGATTCGCCGATGGCATTGTAATTCTGTCAGAGACAGCAATGGACCTGGAAGAGCAACTGAAAGGAGGATATAAGATGAACATCAACAAAAGGAAAACGAGGATAATGCAATGTAGTCGAATTAAATTGGGTGATACTGAGGGAATTAGATTAGGAAAAGAGACGCTTAAAGTAGTAAATGAGTTTTGCTATTTGGGGAGCAAAATAACTGATGATGGTCGAAGTAGAGAGGATATAAAACGTAGACTGGCAATGGCAAAGAAAGCTTTACTGAAGGAGAGGAAGTTGTTAACATCGAGTATAGATATAAGTGTCACGAAGTCGTTTCTGAAAGTATTTGTATGGAGTGTAGCCATGTATGGAAGTGAAACGTGGACGATAAATAGTTTCGACAAGAACAAAATAGAAGAATGCTGAAGATTAGATGGGTAGATCACATAACTAATGAGGAGGTACTGAATAGAATTTCGGAGAAGAGAAACTTGTGGCACAACTTGACCAGAAGAATGAATCGGTTGATATTCTGAGGCATCAACGGATCACCAATTTAGTATTTGAGGGCAGCGTGGAGGGTAAGAATCGTAGGAGACCAAGAGATGAATACACTAAACAGATTCAGAAGGATGTAGATTGCAGTAGGTTCTGGGAGATGAAGAAGCCTGCACAGGATAGAGTAGCATGGAGAGCTGTATCAAACCAGTCTCTGGACTGAAGACAACAACCACAACGTTTCATACGGCGCCCAAAAAATTCAATTTTTGTCATCTGTAATTAGAAGCTGTATTTTTCCGGCACCTATTTATTTGCTAACTTTGGAGAGAAATTGTAAGATGTAGGATCCACTATTGGATGGATTATAACAAGGGTAATAGTAAAGTGGTACTGGATGTAGCACAGGAATTTATTTTTTCTTAATGGGAAAGCACTGACGGGAGCCATTAAGAATATGCTCTAAACAACTCTGTCTGTTAGAATATGATACTGAATTTTTAACTATATGTATGTGAATATGTTATCTCATGAAACTACCTTAAAAATGAATGGTCTTATTTGTCTCTGCAGTCAAAGTAAATGTGTGGCAATGAAAGTGGTTCTGCAACTCTATAGAACTTTTACTTTATATCGCAAGTAACAGATGAACATTTTTACTTTCAGTTATCTTGTCATTACATTTGTACTTTCGTCTGTGTGACCTTCTAATCATCAGGCATCACTTTCGTGTATTACTATTTGCTGGAAATAATTAAGTTTACATTTACACATGGAAACTAATTAACTACCTGTCATGAATATAGTTTAAATAATATATTTATGTTTTAAAGTTAACGAATGCGAGAAGTTGGAAGCGGATTGTTCGATGACGAAACCATCCAGCACTATTAGTGTTCTTCATTAAATCTTCGTTAATTGAGAACAAGACCACCATTAGATTAACTGTCCGAACTTTTTTAATTAGCGTAAGAATTGTTCTAGGTTGATCTGTCATCCATAAACGAACAATAATGCCGAAGATGCTCGTTGGCCTGATATGGTCCCACGTTTATATTCGTTGATCATGGCGTATCAAAATGTTAATCAATTCTCATACGGGAAGATTTCAGTTAGAATCGGAGAGGAAAGGATTACATCATGGTCAGACAGAGATTCCGAAATCAGATACTGGACTGTAAGGCGTACCCAGGAGCAGATATAGACTCAGATCACAATATAGTAATGATGAAGAGTAGGCTGAAGTTCAAGACATTAGTCAGGAAGAATCAGTACGCAAAGAAGTGGGATACGGAAGTACTAAGGAATGAAGAGATACGTTTGAAGTTCTCTAACGCTATAGATACAGCAATAAGGAATAGCGCAGTAGGCAGTACAGTTGAAGAGGAATGGACATCTCTAAAAAGGGCCATCTCAGAAGTTGGGAAGGAAAACATAGGTACAAAGAAGGTAGCTGCGAGGAAACCATGGGTAACAGAAGAAATACTTCAGTTGATTGATGAAAGGAGGAAGTACAAACATGTTCCGGGAAAATCAGGAATACAGAAATACAAGTCGTTGAGGAATGAAATAAATAGGAAGTGCAGGGAAGCTAAGACGAAATGGCTGCAGGAAAAATGTGAAGACATCGCAGAAGATATGATTGTCGGAAGGACAGACTCAGCATACAGGAAAGTCAAAACAACCTTTGGTGACATTAAAAGCAACGGTGGTAACATTAAGAGTGCAACGGGAATTCCACTGTTAAATGCAGAGGAGAGAGCAGATAGGTGGAAAGCATACATCTAAAGCCTCTATGAGGGTGAAGATTTGTCTGACGTGATAGAAGAAGAAACAGGAGTCGATTTAGAAGACATAGGGATCCAGAATTAGAATCGTAATTTAAAAGAGCTTTGGAGGACTTACGGTGAAATAAGGCAGAAGGGACAGATAACATTCCATCAGAATTTCTAAAACCATTGGGGGAAGTGGCAACAAAACGACTATTCACGTTGGTGTGTAGAATATATGAGTCTGGCGACATACCATCTGACTTTCGGAAAAGCAGAATCCACACAATTCCGAAGACGGCAAGAGCTGACAAGTGCGAGAATTATCGCACAGTCAGCTTAACGGCTCATGCATCGAAGCTGCTTACAAGAATAATATACAGAAGAATGGAAAAGAAAATTGAGAATGCGCTAGGTGACGATCAGTTTGGCTTTAGGAAAAGTAAAGGGACGAGAGAGGCAATTCTGACGTTACGGCTAATAATGGAAGCAAGACTAAAGAAAAATCAAGACACTTTCATAGGATTTGTCGACCTGGAAAAAGCGTTCGACAATATAAAATGGTGCAAGCTGTTCGAGATTCTGAAAAAAGTAGGGGTAAGCTATAAGCAGAGACGGGTCATATACAAAATGTACAACAACGAAGAGGGAATAATAAGAGTGGACGATCAAGATTGAAGTGCTCGTATTAAGAAGGGTGTAAGACAAGGCTGTAGCCTTTCGCCCCTACTCTTCAATCTGTACATCGAGGAAGCAATGATGGAAATAAAAGAAAGGTTCAGGAGTGGAATTAAAATACAAGGTGAAAGGCAAAAAAGGCATTTCTGGCCAAGAGAAGTCTACTAATATCAAATGGCTCTGAGCACTATGGGACTCAACATCTTAGGTCATAAGTCCCCTAGAACTTAGAACTACTTAAACCTAACTAACCTAAGGACATCACACACACCCATGCCCGAGGCAGGATTCGAACCTGCGACCGTAGGAGTCCCGCGGTTCCGGACTGCAGCGCCAGAACCGCTAGACCACCGCGGCCGGCTACTAATATCAAATACCGGCCTTAATTTGAGGAAGAAATTTCTGAGGATGTACGTCTGGAGTACAGCATTGTATGGTAGTGAAACATGGACTGTGGGAAAATCGGAACAGAAGAGAATCGAAGCATTTGAGATGGGGTGCTATAGACGAATGTTGAAAATTAGGTGGACTGATACGGTAAGGAATGAGGAGGTTCTACGCAGAATCGGAGAGGAAAGGAATATGTGGAAAACACTGATAAGGAGAAGGGACAGGATGATAGGACATCTGATAAGACATGAGGGAATGACTTCCATGGTACTAGAGGGAGCTGTAGAGGGCAAAAACTGTAGAGGAAGTCAGAGATTGGAATACGTCAAGCAAATAATTGAGGACGTAGGTTGCAAGTGCTACTCTGAGATGAAGAGGTCAGCACAGGAAAGGAATTCGTGGCGGGCCGCATCAAACCAGTCAGTAGACTGATGACCAAAAAAAACGAACTGATATGCGCGCATCTGATGCGAGTTTGTTTCTGGGGAAATAATGGGACGAGTAGAGGGAAGGAGCTTCTATCAGACCCATCGAGGGTAAGTGCTCACTGATTTCACGCCGGAAAATGTGTGGTTGAATTGCTACGAAGAAGACAGAACGGTGGCGTCGAAAAAGCTCGAGTTTCGGGAACGTGGAATGATCGTTAATGGCACGACTTGTGAGGTAGGCGGGACGGATTTTCACCTTCCGGCTACGCTCACAGGCTGAACTGTCATGACATTGTCGCGTAGTACGTTCTACTCGTCACAAGGAGGGTGTTACCCGGCCAAAATTTAACGTATTTGAAGGACACACTAAAGCCGACGCTTTTGCAGTCCTTGGACAGATTAATAGAGACACAGCATGAGGGAATTTTGATGGAACAATAGTGGCAGCATATACACCATTTTCGGGAAGAACAGGAGCACACAGTATTAGTGGTAAGCGCGTCGGCCACCAGTTGCGTGTTTCTAGCGGGCTTTTTGCGTACTGTATTTCTGGATAAGACAGAAGTAGGCACAGGCTGTGGACGTGCCAACACACCAGGTACTTCTCGGCCGTTCTGAGAAATTATAACCTATGAGGTCCGGAGGTTGTAACATTGTTTTTATAATAGGAAAAGAGAGACGATGCACGTTTATATACAGTGCAAGTGCAAAAATAATATCCAAATAACGTTATGCTATAGGGAGGCAACATCAAATAATACAAACAGTAGAAATCAAGTGTATTTATAAATAAGTTTCTCGCCGAAAGATTTAATAAAGGAAACTCACGTGTCGTAATTATGAATACAACATAATCCGATACTTTCAAACTGTTAACATGGTTTAGCTGAAAAAATATATCTGACGTGTTTCAAAACTACATGGAATGTTATTTAGATAAAATGCTAAAAAGTAAACGATAAAACAGGAAAGCTAAGCAGATTAAAAAGTTTTGCGCTCAATGACGTAAAAAGACCATGGACGTGTCGTAATTACGAAAACGTACAATTCGAAAAACTTAACATGCTTTAGCTTAAAAGTGTTATATTCTAATCTAATATCAGAATTACAATTGCATGTTTTTAGAAACACAAGCTGAAAGTAATTATTTGGGATTTATAATAGTGTAAAATAATTGGAATCTACGAATTTTCTAAGTCGGGTGTAAAAGCACGACCTCTTAATGAGTAAAATTAGAGCCACCGGCAATGGCTTGGGGCTCTTGCATAGCTTGGACGCTTCGTCGATTGCTTACAAAAGTATGTTTACAAACAACTAGCTACAGCTGCGAACATGCAGAAAATCTTCAAAGAAAGGTAACGATAACAGGGCGGCAGATATCCAAGAAATTGGTGTTCCTTAAAGTTCATTGCTCGCTTATCATTCTTTCTAGACTTTTTTCCAAGCGCGAGTAAATTTTTCTCCCTTCCTATGTGGCCATTAAGTATCCTTCGTCATTGCATGAGGTATTGCAATGTTGATGTGACTATTTTGTCTAAGATAAGTAGCGAATGTGGATTTACTACCTTTTTTTTTCTTTTTAATTCCCCATGTTCCTTACATCGAGTTCTGAAATTTCTGCCGGTTTGACGCATGTACTTCGCTTTACGGTCAGAGAAATGAATTTTGTACATGCCATTGTTTTTGGTATACGTCACGTGTTGTGTTAATGTCGACAGTTAAAAGGCATAAAAGGGGGTTGTGATATACACGTGATTTGGACATTATTTTTTTTAAAAAGGTTACTTAGTCTGTGTGAGACCTAGCCATTGCAAGGAAACGAAACTTTTTTTGTTGTTGTTAAATGTAACAGCTTGTTCTGTGTCAATTGATTCTCTTTACACGAGGTGAAATTGTAGGTTTTTATCAACGACAGGGCTGTGACATCCGTTAATCCGTGTTTTATTTCGCCGCCACTCAAGATCCTTCTCAGTTTTCATGGCTAGCGGTGGCAGGTAAGGAGTCCGCTCACCGCTCAGCGAAAAATGGCCTTTTTATGCTGAGCAAGATGGAACGATGTGGCTGGAAGATAAAGGCTTATGTTAAATGCCAAATATACGCATATGTTCAATTGTGGAGATGGAAAGAGCTAAGAACTTAATACCGTTTTCATACAGACGCTCGACCTTAGAAGTAATACTATTGAGTTATGAGAAAACACATTTGGGAGTTGGTCAGTTTATTGTAGCGAACCACGGAATAAGACGAGAATGTCACTAACATATCGTTTATAGTAGATTTCACGACGACTTTACAAGTCAGAAGAATTTATTTTCCAACTGACTTACTAAAATATCTGCAGGACATCCCAAAGCTAAGCCATCTTTTTGAAGGTTGATATTCTCCTGAAACACGAAGTAGTTGTACTTCAGTACGATTTTGAGAAACTCGATGATTTTCCAAGGTTACTCCATGGGTAAGTCTCCTGTGTGTTATCAAATTATTTTTAATTCCTCTCATAAATTCATTTATAGGAATATTAGTGTACATTTGCCTATATCAAGGGAAGCAAACATCGTATTAGGATGAAAACAAATATGTCTACTTTTTTCCGCAAGTTCACAACTGTTGTTTACGTAGTAATTGTATCGGAAGGTATACTGACGTTTCAGTAGTGAATTGAGTTAAAACACGCAAGAGCAGTGCTCCTCGACCAATTAGTTAATGTCATAGACAAACCTAGCTACTTACTGGAGAAATTTACTTCCTGCTTCACTTACTTTTATAGACATGTTAATCATCGTGGCTGCTGGAGTCGCCAACTAGTTCGAGGGAAAGCAAACACAGAACGAAGTAAGGATAGTATTACGGAGGGGCTGGCACAAACTAGGTGGTGGTGCGAGCACGCCATTGGTCGAATGCTATGAGGCCTCCCACGGCAAGCCGTATGGTGGTGGGGGCAACATTTTCCACCAGGAAATCACTGCCAGTCACATGTGGGCCGCAACCGCGGAGGTACACGATCAGACACGTGTCAGCGCGGCGCTTGGCTGCATCTCATTGATGGCGGTAAGTGGGTCAGCCACGCCACGGGCGTTGGATCGTCGTTAAACCTAGTTTACTCCGGGCGGAACACATGCGAACGAGCTTGAGCGAACGAGATTTCTCTCAGCTGAAAACGGTAGAGGATAGCGAGCAGACAGCATTCAGTCATGTTCGGTTCGCGTTCGCTGGTTGTTGACCTCTTAAAGAACCATCGAACGTAGTTCGGGATATCCATGATTTCGCTACAAGCAGTACAGACAGCTTTCGTTCGCTACCTGCTCTGCGTCTGTCGCTGACATGCGTTGCGTAAGCGATTGAGTGGTCTGTAGAGAACGTGACGTTGGTGCTGGAAGAATGTAGGTGTCTAGATGCGTCTGGTGTTGAAGAGATCGATAGCGCAAATACCATGGAAAAAGAAATATGACTCGTAAAAAAGAAGTCGATAAATTCATTAGATGCCTTTATAAGGCGAGAAAGGAGTGAGTAAGCACGAGCTTTGTATTTCATTGTATCAAAAAGAAATAGTACAATACATTTCCATGAAAGCAAACAGGTCTGAATAATAATGTATTTCTCTGATTAAAACAAACACAAACAACCTTTCTCCTTTTTTTCAGAAAGGTAAAGACAATAAATTTGTTCGAAAGCAAATGAGTATAAATATATATCTATTTGTTGGTTGGTTGTTTGGGGAAGCAGACCAGACAGCGAGGACATCGGTCTCATCGTATTAGGGAAGGATGGGAAAGGAAGTCGGCCGTGCCCTTTCAGAGGAACCATCCCGGCATTTGCCTGGAGTGATTGAGGGAAATCACGGAAAACCTAAATTAGGATGGCCGGTCGCGGGATTGAACCGTCGTCCTCCTGAATGCGAGTCCAGTGTCTAACCACTGCGCCACCTCGCTCGGTCATGTATCTATTATGTTTTAGGAAAGAAACGATAATCTTGCTTGGTTATTTATCACATGTTAGCGATTTTCTATGGAAAAAAAATGACTGGTTTGCTTCGGAACACGCTATTTGCCCTCCAACTATACAGAAGGCTTTGTCAAATAGTTAATGTGACAAGCCGTATGTACTATTTACATTTCATCTATTATGTCTAATTTACATTACCTTTCCTTGACATACTTTAAGAGCTTCTTGAAGTGCTTAACATATGAAGCTGCAGACATCAGAAAGAATCTCAGATACAGCAGATACTGAAATGCGAAGAATCACCGACGCAAATGTCTCTAGTTGCTATTAACTACAGTAGTAGGCACTAGCCTTCCTTTAGGTTAACGTTTGCAGCTGATAACTAGTGTCCTGCTTTTTAATTTCTTACTCAGTTGTAGTAATAATCTAGCGAAAAGGTGCACCGGCTATGTGCAATTTTTTTAGAATAATGCTGAAGGATGTTTGAGCTGCAACTGAATGTAAAGTGCTCACACTACCTTTACACAGGCGGTCTCGCGTCCATGTTAGTCACAAATTGAAAACAGGGAACTGGTGATTAGAGCAAAGAGTCTGTATTACAAGCATGTTACTAACTCTCACACGATATGAAGATCTACATTATATACATGTGTTGCAGGATTTCACAACTATACCGTGCAACACTGGTGTGCAGCGGGATGTGCATAAGTGCCTCGAGAAAAACTATTAACAACATACCGAGTCTCTTTTCGACATTTTATGCTACTAATTAATTTTGAAATTTTGCTATGATTTCTGTGTTATTAATAATGAATCAAAATTGAAGTAATCGCAGAATTAGACAAGTTTTTTACTTTTTAAAAAATTCTATTAACCTTCAAAGTAAATCATGTGTTTAAGCAGAGTACCATATTTTTCAGTGATCCGTGTTTTGACCAGCAGACTTGCCTGTTAATATGTAATCATAGAATACTTAAAGTACATTACAGTGGAAAATAAAGCAGATGTTAACCATCACGAATTAATTATGAGAGAGAGATGAACATAAAGAAACAAAATCTGTGTCCACCATATCTGACGAGGTTGTCAACTCGGACCTGGATCTACGAGTGAAACAACACATCTTGTCAAATACAGCCGATTTTGTGTATAGGAAAACGGAGAAACTCTTACACGATCCCATTCGGTTAAAACACTCTTCAGGCTCTGAATACACACCTTACTTTATAACTCTGTTCGTTGTGGTCGCTGCTAAGTTGTTTCATCATTTGTGTGCAAGTATACATTTCTTCTACAATATTCAGTAATCTGACTTTTCCTGGTTTGTGGAGAGTAGTGACGTTCTTAGTGCTGCCATAAACAGAATTTTAGGATTCTCTTAATGGACGCTAAGTACTGACGGGTGGGATTCACTAATGACTTCTTTAAATCTCGTATTGAAGCCTGTCCTAGTCAACTTCCCACAGTCACTAAACATTATTTTATATCCTTCTGAAATGTTATATTCCTACCTCTTACCTATATTGTGAACGAGGGTTGGAACTTTTCTAGTGGCAACTATTTATTTACAGTTCGTACAAAATCAATACGTGTTTCAAAGCTTTACTGACTTTCAAAGTAGTTACCAGCATTGTGTACAACCCATTTCCAGCGATGTGGAAGCCGTAGGATACTCTTAGCAGTGGCAGTTGTGTTGACAGTTCGAGCGGTGCGGTCTATTGCCCGACGAATTTGTAGCGGTTCTGAAGCGAATGCCATTAAGTGCTTCCTTCAGTTTAGAAATCGAGTTGAACTTACGAGGGCTTAAGTCAGGAGAGTGCATTGGGTGGTATAGTGATATAGACCATCAATCAAACAAATCAGTAACAACGAAGGCTTTCCCGGCGTAAAAATTGATAAAATTCTTCTCGGGTATGCAGCCGGATCATGACGTCTTCAAGACACAATATTTCTGCGGTCCAACTGGCCGCCATCATCAGGTGAGAGCGCTGGTGCACAATCTCGCCGGAACTGACTTCCCAGCGCAAGCGGCAGCCCATATATAGGCCGCAGAAGGCCCACAACGCGTGCGCGAGAAGGTGCCGTAGCTGCCCTCTAGTGCAGTAAACATGCCGCGCCGCCGGTGGTGGAAAGAGGCGAAATCGAGATATCGCTGTCAAAAATAAAATAAATTTAAAAAATTCTATTCCGACGATTGAGACGCAGACAGTTGTTTTTTAATGTCGGATAACACCGGGTCCCAAGTCTTACTTAAAAGATAACCCTTGTCTCTATTAATAAGATTGTCAGATAAACGAATCTCTATTGATTCTTTTAAAACACAGTCCCAATAGCGAGATGCAGGGGCAACCATTTGTGTTGCATCATATTGCATTCTGTGTCCCTGAGTGAGACAGTGCTCCGCCACTGCGGATTTCTCGGGTTGAAGCAGCCGTGTGTGCCGCTGATGCTCAGCACATCGGTCCTGAATGGTCCGGATCGTCTGACCAATGTAAGCCTTCCCACAGTGGCAAGGGATCTTGTACACACCGGGCTTCCTCAAACCCAAGTCATCCTTAACAGAGCCAAGAAACGCTCTAAGCTTGGCCGGCGGACGAAAAATACTTTTGATGTGATATCTTTTTAGAATTCTTCCTATCTTCGAGGAAATGCTCCCAGCAAAAGGCAGAAAAGCCACCGATTTGCAGGTATCTTCTGGTGGTTCAGGCGATGGTCCAAACTGGAAAGCACGACGGATCTGTTTATCTGTATAGCCATTCTGCTTGAACACAACCTTAAGGTGGTCCAATTCTTGTGTCAAGCTTTCTCCATCTGAAATGGCATAAGCTCTTCTCGCCAACGTTCGCAGGACCCCTGTACGCTGGAACGATGGATGACAGCTAGAAGCATGCAGGTAACGGTCCGTGTGCGTAGGCTTTCGATAAACACTGTGTCCCAGTGTCCCATCATCCTTTCTGTACACCAGAACATCCAGAAACGGAAGCTTTCCATCACTTTCCACCTCCATGGTAAACTTGATGCTAGGATGCAGGGAATTAAAATGATCTAGGAGGCGGTCAAGAGCCTCTCTCCCATGAGGCCACACCATAAACGTGTCGTCAACGTACCTCCAAAAACAGGTTGGTTTTAAGGACGCCGTCTTCAGCGCCATGTCCTCCAAATCTTCCATAAAAAGGTTGGCGACTATTGGGGACAGTGGGCTCCCCATAGCCACTCCGTCAGTCTGTTCAAAATATTTGTCATTGAATAAAAAGTACGTTGACGTCAGCACGTGGCGACAAAGCCTGGTTGTGTCCTCATCCAGTTTCTCACCAATTAATTGCAAGGATTCTTCCAGAGGAACCCGGGTAAAAAGCGACACGACATCAAAGCTCATAAGCAAATCGCAGGGACTAAGAGACAAGGACTTCAATCTCTGAATAAACACCATAGAATTTGGAATGTGATGTTCGCATTTACCGACGTGAGGGCCAAGAACAGATGCTAAATACTTGGCTAGATTGTAGGTAGGAGCACCCAAGTTACTCACGATCGGACGAAGCGGGACCCCTTTCTTATGAATCTTGGGTAGGCCGTATAGTCTCGGTGGCACGGCAGCACCAGGACGAAGTTTTTTGAGAACGTCGTCAGGTAAAGAACTCTTCTTCAACAATGAAAGCGTCTTCCGTTTTAACCGTTCAGTTGGGTCGTCCTGCAATGTTTTGTATGCTGAGTCTCTTACTTGAGGACTGGATGAGGACACAACCAGGCTTTGTCGCCACGTGCTGACGTCAACGTACTTTTTATTCAATGACAAATATTTTGAACAGACTGACGGAGTGGCTATGGGGAGCCCACTGTCCCCAATAGTCGCCAACCTTTTTATGGAAGATTTGGAGGACATGGCGCTGAAGACGGCGTCCTTAAAACCAACCTGTTTTTGGAGGTACGTTGACGACACGTTTATGGTGTGGCCTCATGGGAGAGAGGCTCTTGACCGCCTCCTAGATCATTTTAATTCCCTGCATCCTAGCATCAAGTTTACCATGGAGGTGGAAAGTGATGGAAAGCTTCCGTTTCTGGATGTTCTGGTGTACAGAAAGGATGATGGGACACTGGGACACAGTGTTTATCGAAAGCCTACGCACACGGACCGTTACCTGCATGCTTCTAGCTGTCATCCATCGTTCCAGCGTACAGGGGTCCTGCGAACGTTGGCGAGAAGAGCTTATGCCATTTCAGATGGAGAAAGCTTGACACAAGAATTGGACCACCTTAAGGTTGTGTTCAAGCAGAATGGCTATACAGATAAACAGATCCGTCGTGCTTTCCAGTTTGGACCATCGCCTGAACCACCAGAAGATACCTGCAAATCGGTGGCTTTTCTGCCTTTTGCTGGGAGCATTTCCTCGAAGATAGGAAGAATTCTAAAAAGATATCACATCAAAAGTATTTTTCGTCCGCCGGCCAAGCTTAGAGCGTTTCTTGGCTCTGTTAAGGATGACTTGGGTTTGAGGAAGCCCGGTGTGTACAAGATCCCTTGCCACTGTGGGAAGGCTTATATTGGTCAGACGATCCGGACCATTCAGGACCGATGTGCTGAGCATCAGCGGCACACACGGCTGCTTCAACCCGAGAAATCCGCAGTGGCGGAGCACTGTCTCACTCAGGGACACAGAATGCAATATGATGCGACACAAATGGTTGCCCCTGCATCTCGCTATTGGGACTGTGTTTTAAAAGAATCAATAGAGATTCGTTTATCTGACAATCTTATTAATAGAGACAAGGGTTATCTTTTAAGTAAGACTTGGGACCCGGTGTTATCCGACATTAAAAAACAACTGTCTGCGTCTCAATCGTCGGAATAGAATTTTTTAAATTTATTTTATTTTTGACAGCGATATCTCGATTTCGCCTCTTTCCACCACCGGCGGCGCGGCATGTTTACTGCACTAGAGGGCAGCTACGGCACCTTCTCGCGCACGCGTTGTGGGCCTTCTGCGGCCTATATATGGGCTGCCGCTTGCGCTGGGAAGTCAGTTCCGGCGAGATTGTGCACCAGCGCTCTCACCTGATGATGGCGGCCAGTTGGACCGCAGAAATATTGTGTCTTGAAGACGTCATGATCCGGCTGCATACCCGAGAAGAATTTTATCAAAAAATTTTATCAAATCAGTAACAGCTTGCAGTCTAAGTGCTTGAGCACTGTCCTGCAAAATGATGGTCAGGTCCTGCAGAAAGTGCCATCACTTCTGTCTCTAAGCTGGTCGTAGGTTGTGTTCCAAAACTGAACAGCATCAAAAAATCATGGAGCGGAAAGATGTCAGGCAACGTGACATTCACGTGACACTCGTGATCTCTGATTATACCAGACGTTTCGTCAAATAACTTTACGTATTTGAACAACACACAAGTCAGATCTCTAGACTGTTTGCGGCTTAAGCATGTAGCCTCTTTTGTTTTACGTACTATTTGTTCGTTGATATCGATCACAGGAACCGATGCAAGTTGAAGCGTACGTATACAGCTAAATCTTCTGCTTATTTTATGAATCTTTAAATCCTGACATTATTTCCACGTCTTTTGCAGCTCTACCCCTACCTTGACGCCGTCGACATCCAAGTGAAAAGTCAATGATAGATTTCTTCTCCCAGAGAAACTCCATTCCTAATAAACAATTTGTTACCGATAAATATGTCACCAAGAACGAGCATAACATTGTTACATTTCTTAGGCTAAGTGGTGTGCAGAGCTGCCATTTGATATTCCGTGGTCTGGTGCCTGTCACTCCCACAAACTTGCATATGTTACAAGAAATACTGCTACGTTCATATTCTTGCACACTATTTTGCATATGTCCGTGGAGATAACGTTAACAGCAACACCGGTATCCGGTACCATCGCAGTGTTATGTTGTTGCCTACTTACGTATTAACAGGCGACTGGGGCGTGGCAACATGCCAACTATCACTTTGGCACATTAAGAATATATTTTGTCCGTCATGTCACGTGCGTCCTCGAATCGTATAAGCTGGACTGATTGATTTTCGCCTGTACCCCATCTCTCGATTGTCGTTTCGGGGCTCAAAATGTTCGAGATTAGTTTATCGACTTCTGTGATGATGGATGATGTAGTCGCTAACCATTTCTCGTATATAAACTGAACAGCGCTAGTTCTCGTTAATTTATCCACTCTTTGACATTTGTAGCCACTCATTGTTATTGTTTGCATCTCCCGGATTTTACTAATTATCATGTTTTTGCTTTTTGCTATTAAAATCGTTATTCTAATACTATTTGTATTTATTTTTTCCACTATGATGACGTACATAAATGTTCTTTGCTGAAGCATGTATGTTATTATCATTTAAATTAAGCTGTCCGTTAGAGAACATGACCTTCGCGTCTTCTTGAATGAAGTGGGTCGAGTCTAACATCAATAGAAATTCTTCCAGATTCTTCTCTGCCACAGCAATTATCTTTTCCCGTATATGCATCTGCTGTTTCACTTTAATGTATGGAGTAAATTTCTATGTGTTGTGGGATTATCCCAATACCTCGTTTTATTATTGTACTTTTCAAAATATTTGCACAAGCTGCCTTGTCAGATCTGAAATGGTCCGAGCTGAATACTTCTTTGCGAAGTCGTTCTATACTCCGTCGGATCTGTATTTCGCAAGAAAAACTTTTTGAAACTCTTTGTAGACCCTGCAGTATTCTCTGCAGCTTCCGTGGTCCACAGAGCGAATTCCCCAGAATAAAACTACACTTCTGGCCATATGACCAGGATTTTGGCATAGCCCCACGAAATGACCGGATGAATACGATTGGATGAATAGACTTCTCGTTTGTTAAAAAGTGTGGAACTGCTGATTTAGTATCAAATTATTCTCTAGTGACATCACGGTGTGAAATGGTGCAGCCTTTTCATTGCACTGCGTATTGTGCAATAATGTATTCTACAGCTTAGCTTGCATTTCCTGCAGCCCCTTCAATTTCGATTATGAAATGAAATTGTTGCTTCACGAACCGTGTGATACGGATTGACTGTCTTGCACGTTACCTTTTACTTCTGCTATCTCTTGTTAAAAATTTTCTATTTATTCTTCTTCTGTATCTCTCCATACTGTTGATTCGGCGCTGATTTGCGCTCATTTTATTTCTACAACCTGATCAGTTAGTTTGTGCACCACCTCTGGCGTACCGTCATATGTTCCTTACAGTTCTGGTTGTCTGTCTGTACCATAACATGGATTCATGAAATATTCGAAAGTAAAGTGGGTTTAATATCAAAATAGAGTATGGTGATCAGTTACCAAACTCTCTATATTGCATACTACGTACACAAAAAAACACTCTAACTCTGCCTGTGTAGCTAATTTGACTAGTGAACTACAGAGAATTACTAATTATCACACAGTAACTATTTAATCTGTGTTTAAACACTGGCAGCGAATGTTGAGCTATTATCAGCATACACTTTAGACACAGATAAGCCAATAACAAAATATATAAAGATTTTAACTTCCATATTCTTCTCCAAGGATAACTATTTTTCCTCACTTGGTGTTTTTTATTGCCCTTATTGTCTCGTCAGTAGGTAGAACGTGAAACATTTAGGTAAACGATTTGTTTACAACATTAAATTAATGATTACAAATTTCCGTTGACATATGTTTTTATGTTCATATATATTTTAGGTCCAGACCACTTTAGCCATTTCATGATGTTGTAAACCGCAAATACATATATAGCTTGTAACAGGTCCTGTACACAGTTGACAGTTTGTAACGTACACCTGCACTTAACAGTCGAAATAACAGACCTGTGCTTGGCCGCCGATTCCTTGTAATGCTGTCTTCCTGCCACTGCGTTGTAGTGAATCTGTGATCTGGTGACGTCACAATAATAAAATAATATTTAAAATGCATAGCGCCAACATGAATAAAAAAAACGGTAAAGTATTTGAAATAACTAAAGCAACAAAAATGTTGACAACAATGTCTGCATTACTCTTACAAAAATCGTTTAAGGGCTGGCACACCAGTCCCATTCGTAAATTTCATTCGAAACTATGTATCGGTCGCCATAGAACATTGGAACTAGCTGACAGCATATTTCTCTATAAATAATTAAAACTAGTATTGTTTATAAAAAATAAATAATGAAGCAGGAATTCATATTTACTGAACAAATGTGTTACCTCACATTCTACACTGCAGACTCGTAAAATGCGAAATAAAATAAAGTCCTGTTTGACAGTCCATTTGCTCCAGTCATCAACAAACGTCTGCACTGTAGAAAATGTGCCTAATTCGATTGTTGTATTACAAGTTTCTTACTGCCACCAGTATATGGCTGGCCGGAGTGGCCGTGCGGTTCTAGGCGCTACAGTCTGGAACCGAGTGACCGCTACGGTAGCAGGTTCGAATCCTGCCTCGGGCATGGATGTATGTGATGTCCTCAGGTTAGTTAGTTTTAATTAGTTCTAAGTTCTAGACGACTGATGACCTCAGAAGTTAAGTCGCATAGTGCTCAGAGCCACTTGAACTATTTTTTAACCAGTATATGCCTGAACTGTAGAAAATGTCCATAGTTCGTTTACTGCAACATTAATTTCTTACCGCCACTGACAGACAGATGCACTGTACAAAAACAAGCATTTAACTGGCAAAAACTATAACTGTTCGTTGTACGTACAGCATCTGATTTAAGCGTCTACGAGCCATAAATTTATTTTCATACCTGTGATGCATCTCAAATGCCACAATATTTATTTCAACCATTTTCCACATCAGAGGTACTTGTCAAGTGTCACAATATTCTGAAATATCTGCAAAGACATGTCTGCAATTTGATGAAAGTGCAAGTGTCATAGTGTTAACTTCCACATTACCCAGATTCACCAATTAGTGTTCGAATGTCTAAAAAGCATGTACTCCAACACTGCTCTTACATGCTTAGTGACACTTGATATTTTAGAAGGTAGGCCTATGGAATCGATGTCATAGAAGTAGTCTGAGGATGCTTTTAACTGCACAAACATACTTGTTAGTTGAAATACTACGCTAACCAGAAGATAATTAACAGTATGAAGGTAACTAATTAGGACTGCTATTGATGTAAGTCGTAAACTCTCTCATATTAAATGTTTCCATCTTTAAACTACTCTCAAGCACCACTTTAGGAGGGACAAGAGAATTCATCACGTCATGTTCAAAAAAATATTAGATTATATTGACTGACAGTATGTCTATTATTCCAAATAACACAGGCATACTTCAGGCAATGTACTTGTACAAAGACAGTTTTGACGAAGCTTACAATTACAGCTGGATAGACTGTTTCCTATATTACTTTCCACATCTATGATGACACAATATTCTAAAATATTGGCACAATGACTCGGCAAGACGAAAAGAACAATGTTTACATCGATTATCTAGGACCTAATGACGTTTTAGTATAGAAATAAAACGCTCGATGCCATAAATCAAAACTACTTAACCATATCTATGATGTCACAAAACTCCAAAGTATGTCAGAGAATGTAGAAGCAGTCTCTAATATGTAAAGTGTCTGTTCAATCTCCGTAAAAAAGTGAAATGTTTATGTGTGATAACACCATGTGTTTATATCACAATTATTTTCCACACACAACCAGTCATCACAATGAACTCCAAATTATGTGTCAAGGTGTGTATCACCAGAAAAATACTGCAAAAGCGATCGTACACCTATGTAAGATTAAATATGAAGGAAGTGTTGTAAGGCTCAAATTAATTACCTTACCACGTGTATGACGCCACAGTATTCTAAAATGCATCAGAGAATATAATGTTCACATTGCAATAGTAGTCACATACATAAAAGGTACTGTCACCACTTAACGTTTCTTTTATTTATCACCAGATTGTTTATGGGGTGGGAGGCTAAGATAATATGACATAAAAATTATAATCGATGGGAATATTAGAAACTTCTGCTTCTTTTCGGATACTGTGGCTTGCAAAAATACAACCTACAATCTGCTACACCAACAATTAAATAAAGCAACACACACACACACACACACAGCAAAATTACTTTTTATGGGAAGAAGAATAAGGTGCTCAATTTTGGGAGGAAGTAAGATGCTTTATTACAGCGTAATACTTAAACTACAGAACGACATGGGCTAGAGAGACAATGGAAGACGGTAACAATGAAATGTATGACATTTCCAAATGCAACCTCAGAGTTGATATCACAGGAATAAATAAATTTACTTAGCTTTTATTTTGAGACATCTCACAACTGGGAAGCACAATGAAGGTCCAAAAATTTAATCTTGCAATATCTAGAATGTCTATATTACTTATTAAAATTCATTCTTATCATAATATATGAATGACTCCTACAAAAATTCGAGAAAAATCTAATTGCATCATACATAAGATTTCGCAAACATTGAAAGCAGAATGAGGCATCAAATACACCAAATGTATAAAGCCAAACAGGAGGCATTATCTGTAAGCATTCCATTACACAGTATGATCACCTTTCTTTTCTAGAAATGTTAAAAAAATGCCACAATATGTATTAAACTGATGTTATGGTCTAATACGATGGAAATATGCGTAGGTAAATGCTATGGTAGTTGTGTTTTAAAATGTCAGAACAGGAAAAGGTGTCAGCGATTCTATTTCACCAACCATTGATGGCGCTACAGCTGAAATATACTCTTAATATCAAGTCCTTGGCTACATTGTTCATATTCGGACATCCAATAATCAAAACTTAAAGAAAATGGCAGACAATATTGCGAGGTATGGTAATATCAGAATTGCATATGTGTGAGTGTGATTGGATGGCATTATCGCTTTGCAGAGACAATGATATCGACGTAGACGAAATATGTGATTACCAATAATTGTCGAAGTAACTTAATTATATTCCATCAGAAAGTAGTTGGGAAGAAAGTTACAAATTATCGTGTACCTACCTAAACAGTCTTGCACGGGAACCAAACACACAATCTAGGTTTGCTCATGTATTGTGCTCTGCAGCCTGATAACACCATGTTACTTAGCCAAAGAAGAATTTGAGTTTTTCTATAGTAGTATCAAGTCTGGACACTTTATAAGATCCATAAGGTGTTTACCAATAACTATGCTGACTCGTGGGCTCGTGACTTGACATATATGTAGGTATTCTACACCATTTCTCGTCCGAAGTGGGTCACCAACGACATCATTGGTGATGTCTTCTATGATGACATCAATGAATCATGGGTTTTCCCAAACACCTCCCTCCTCGCTTCTCTCACCAAGGCTAACTGCGCTATGTATAAAATGGCAGGAAATTCCAATTTTTTTGGGAATTAAAAATTAAATTGTACTAGAGTGGTTCCTATGGAAGTAGGGCTTTTGTCCCAAAATTGGTGGAAATTCATCACAGCACATTCTCACTCTAGATGACATGGAATACCAGCCTTGGTCCCATGATGTCACAATTCTAGACATGCAATACGAGCACCAGCCTAATGATGACGCCAGAATCCAACACTGTTTACACGGAATAGAAGATGGTGATCGAAAGTGACAACTGGACACACTGTCGCACTTCTAAGGCGTTACAGTCCAGCTCAAACCTGTTGGCTATTTATAGCAGGGATGAATTCTTTGGACCCAGACTTGAAATACTGGGGCCCAGAGTTGGGATACTGACCTTGGCCCTTTCATGTCACAATTCAGCTGAGATCTCTTGGGCTCTCTTTATAAAAGTGTATAATTCTGGCATACTGGCCCACACTTAAGACACTGGCTCAACCTTACTATAAGCAACAATTCACTCAAAAATAGTGATCCCTGCTTTTAATAACTCTATATTTGGGTCTCCCCACTTCCGTCTTTACTTAAACAAATACCTTGCCAGCGGGAGCTCAATATTCTTGCTGTCGCAAAGTTCATGATGAGCAAACCGGTCGATAAACCTGCCACCAATTGGTCTGCAGTACCCCTGCTAAAAGTCAAGTTGCCTTGGAGTCGAGCCACTGCACAGTAGTGGCAGCTCATTTCAGAGAGAAACCACATACGTGCTACCACTTGGATAACGTAATATGAAATAGGGTACAGAAGCTCCGATTCCTATTGCTAGTATGCTGTTGTGACAGCACTACAGCCACAGCCTACATGACTCAAGTTAAAATTATGGGAAACATGGACAATGCAGGAATCACGCTCGCACTTAAACGCAAACGACAGGGACTCAAAATTCATGTTTATTGAAAATAACATTCTGCAACGAAACTGAAAACTCTAGCTACGCACAATCGCCTTCCTGGTAGCGGACACTTGTGCAGGAATCTGGAAAAAATGGTTGACATACTATGCTTCTGAAATTTAACAGAATAAAGAATTGTGTGTGGGATGAAAGGTTGCTGTTTGCCGTCGGCAAAATAACCAGTCATCACAGTGCTCTAAACACGCGAACTTCTATGTACTACGCCAGCAGCACCAACATCTCCACCTCACTTTGTGTTTTACGGTGCATACTTCTTAGATCTCCTCATAGTACTTCTAAATGGCAACATGTGGCATACGTACAAGAAGTCACTGAATTCTCAGCTTTATGTTAGAATCAACAAATAAAGTATCGAAGAATTTTTCACCTGAATAAGTGTTAACCTCTTTCCTTACGCAACTCAAACAAATATTGAACCACCAACACTGAATTTTCCCGTGTAGCTGCACTCCATTTCACACACAACACAGTGTCATGACTTGAGGTACATGGATTGGACAAGCTCCTGGTAGGTCGAAATGGATGGAAAAACAGGTCATTGTTGAAAGGCTGTTTCTAGAAAGACCTTACGACGATTTCCAAAATTGGGCAGCCGACTTGCGATATTGCCCATTGGTAGTGTGCATGACCTCAATGACACTTCACATAGTACATTTTACACTACTGCTGCGTCTTCAGACTAGCAGAACAGGTGCAGTTGCGACATTTGGTAATAGCATCCATTCAATTATTACGTTAAGGTATCCACTTCTCTGCCATAGACCTGAAACCGCTACAAGGAAGCTGAAGGTTCAATAAATGTTTCTGACGAACAGTACACTTTTTTGAACCATTATTTTTGTCGTATTTGCTGAGCATCGGATATATGTGCATAAGGTGGGAGTGCAGAACACACACAGTGCGAACATGATAGTAATATAACACCATCCAACAGTTGTTAAACGCACATCCAGCTAACAATGGTGCCAACTTTAAGAGGGTGGAATAACTACGTTTGAAACCCAGTACAGCTCTGACTGTCTGACATACCTATAGATTTCCAGAGATGTGTGAAGTCTATACTTTTTGATAAGTTCGGCTCGTTCCCATAAAACCATCGTCAACGACCGGAAATATATCTTACGAAACGGCGAAGACTTAGAAGAGGAATAGCCTGTTCCCTTCTTATCTATGACATTTCAAAACGAAAAACAGTCATCTTTGTCAGACGCCAGAATACCGCGCATTTCAACTCGAGAAACAGTCGCCAGTGTTAGATACCAACTACAGTGAAACTTCCTGACAGATTAAAATTGTGTGCTGGGTTGAGACTTGAACTCGGGACTTTTGCCTTTCGCCGGCAAGTGCTCTACCAACTGAGCTAACAAAGCACGTGTCACGACTGTTCCTCACAGCTTCATTTCTGCCAGTTCCTCGTCTCCTACCTTCCAGGTTACCATGTATACCACCTCTACCGGAAGTCAGGAACGCTAACTTTTATTCCAACACATTAGTGACAACATATTCAAAGAGCAGTTATGGTACGCAGAACTTAGTATCCTCATCTCGATCCATATTGCATGGCACAACACTAAGACTCTTCAATGTAAACTTCTAGCGTAGATTTATGAGAGAGAAATGTATGTGAATGACACATGCTGACACTTTACCTATTTTCACTTTATTTTCCGCTTTGGAGGTAGATTCTTGCCTACCCACTCCTCCTCCCTTCCCGTGTCAGAAAACTCCATTCACAGTAAGCACGGCAGTCACACCTTTCACGGTGAAGAACGAGCATTCAGAGGCTCCGTTCTTAAATCTTCACTCCGTCTCTCCGTCTGCGCATTCTTCCTCTCACACTGTGTGCGGGCGCCAACAGTCCCCGACACCACTCAGTTGTACCTGCAACCTCGGAACCGTCTACGTCTCACAAACCTTTTACAAAAATGACTCGAAAAGACATTCATGTTTGCACCTGTGTAAATTATTACCATGGTTGGAGCTTCATCCAAAATAGCCTGAACAGCTACCTGAATCTGTTCTTTCTGATCTTCTGTGCTTGATATCGATTATCATGTATGTGAATGTCACCGTTATAGTGCAACTTATTTGTATTTTTGCTATTTCCAAAGCTCCCCTTTCATACCACTGTTGCTATCCAGGAGCGTGATAAGCCTGTCTTTGGTTTGTTGACAGGGTAGGATTTGGAGGTCTTTCATCACTCACGTCAACTACCTGATTGTGTCTGGAGTGTTGCGGTTACCAACCTAGAGGTGGTTAAAATAATAGACAGGCCGATCTGGGTTTTTATTCCTATCCTGTATGGGTGGTGATCGATGGTGAAAGTTAGGCTGCCACTGACGTCCAGTGTCAGGAGATGTCCAATATCCCTGAGGTGATCCATTCCTACTTGTTTTGGACTCTGAGTGGTATCGATTGTGATTATTCTTATTCAGTCGGAAAAAACGAACTATTTCGACCGGTAGATTTGCTGTTTACGTTTCCATGTCCACGTGGAGGTGGAAAGCAGTTGCCGCAAGTGACGTGACAGCGGCCATTGTTAGGACAATTTGCGGCATACTGAATCGTCGCACCAGCTTTGTCAATAAAATGTTTGGCGTGCTCCTGCATTAAGTCAGGTGAATCAACGACGGAGAGTATATTTTCCACAGTGTTTCCTGGTGTATGAAATAATTTTTGACGAGTACTGATACGCAGCGTGCCCTTCAGTGTTCCAATCACATCTCTGTGTGCTATAGGGTTGTCGCAATAGCATGTGCTTCTTAAATACGTCTCCACACTTCCTAAGACTATCCTAGGATTTTCCCCGACGAGCACTTCACAAGAAAAGTCTGTTCGAATTGACCGCAAGCTGAACATATTAAGGAGGTTGCCACAGCCCACAGCGAGGATTCCCCTTGCATGGATCATACTGCAATCTCTGTATTTTGTCGCTCACTCCATGTTTTAGAGAGGATCCCAGAAGCTTCAGATGAAAGTGGAGGGATGTGGATACTTTTTTGAGGCGTGAAAAATTGACACTCCCGGTGATTGGAAAAAAAAGTTCAAATGGCTCTGAGCACTATGGGACTTAACTTCTGAGGTCATCAGTCCCCTAGAACTTAGAACTACTTAAACCTAACTAACCTAAGGACATCACACACATCCATGCCCGAGGCAGGATTCGAACCTGCGACCGTAGCAGTCGCGCGGTTCCGGACTGAAGCGCCTAGAACCGCTTGGCCACCGCGGCTGGCTGCTTGGGAAAAAGCATGACTGTTAACGTGGATATTGCCCATATCGTATCACATGAAAATTCTGCACAAAGGCTGCTTTGGGCCTGATGGCGCCTGAAGGACTGGTTATAGTGACTAGTGATAGAATGGTTTTCGTCCGCGGGTTCCGGTATTGTCTCAAGGGGTCAGTTTTTATCATCTCGGCTTCTGCTTTAGGTCAGGGACCTGTGTATTAATTTTTGACGCAAATCACATGTCAATATCCGTTTTATCTGACCGACGTCAGCTTGTATTGTTTCACCAGAGTCCTCAGTATAGGCAAGATTTCCGTACCAACGGACTGCACCGCTGCATAAATTTCCTTTTCACCTTCTTCTAATGTATCAGTGTCTCTCTCAGAAATTCACTCATTAAATGATTTGGTAAATCGTTCTCTATAACAGCAAAGTTTTGGTTTACTTTCTTATCCTGATCAAGTTCCAAATCGTTGCTGAATTTTGAAATATCACTTTCGTATGTAGTTTTAACACTGTCAAGCAGTTGGTTGACAATACACGGTATGTCAAGATATATCTCAGTAAGACTCAATATCTCGGTTTTTACCGTATCTAAAGTCGTGCTTATTAATTTTTTATATTTTGACTACTTCATCGACCTTTATGTCCGGCCTAAAGGATTGTTCTGTCACAATGAAGAAAAAATTTTCTTTCATTCTATTGGTTCAAATGGCTTTGAGCACTGTGCGACTTAACTCCTGAGGTCATCAGTCGCCTAGAACTTAGAACTAATTAAACCTAACTAACCTAAGGACATCACACACATCCATGCCCGAGGCAGGATTCGAACCTGCGACCATAGCGGTCGCTCGGCTCCAGACTGCAGCGCCTAGAACCGCACGGCCACTCCGGCCGGCCTTTCTATTGGACTGTTCTTTAAATGTATTATTTATTTTACAAGGTTGTCACTTCCCAGTGCGAGAATTTTTTTTCTTTCTTTTCGTTAGTTGGTATATTGTGGAGCTAATTCTTTCTTTAATTCAGCATCCTGAGAAGTCAACATTTCAACAAATTTTTCAAATAAATCATCGAACTTCCTCAGTATTTGGCGGTTGTATGACAGTCCCCTCAAAAACATCACTGACATTAGTAATTTGGGCGCTAAAACATTTTCACCAGATTCCACCTTTTCTTTTGATCGAACGGCATTGTCGCTGGCATCGACACGAATTTGAATTTCACTCTCGGAATTCATCTCCATCATTGTCAATTTACAGATTTTTGTATGATGCAATTTACAGAACATCATAGAATTTAAATGCTAGTCGCAGTGGCTCATTTGATAGTTGCACTAACTAACCGCTCCAGTAGTTACTACATATAACAGACGAACAAGGTGAAAGCTGGCGAAACAAAACTTTAGACGGGCTAGCATTACATACTGCAGGCGTTCAGCGTAAAACAGGCAAAGTATGACAGTTTTAACAATGTGCAGAACTATTTCACGATTCATTAAATTTTCTATTCAAAATGTAAAATTCGTCATGGATTATCCAACCAAATACTTGAGAAAGTTGTCGAACATGTAAAGCTAGCGAGTAACGTTTGTATCCCTCACCTTTTCTTCATAATGTTTCGTTGCAATCAAAATTCTATTTTCCCCCGGTAATGTAGTTCTGTCTTTTACAGGATTTACAGCTGCCTGATATTCTCCTTCGTTTTTTCAGGATTTTTACTCTAAAAGATAGTTCAAATAAAGAACATGAAACAGAGAAAGACGAACATATAATACATGTAAAAATATTTTTGTTGGGCCCACGTTGCGAGCCAAACAATTACGCGCCACCACTTTTTACTTTATTTGCGTTTACTTCAGGAGAGGATAGCACTTCGCTTTAAGAAGATGGACAATTTAATTATTATAACTGTTGCCAGCGTATGACAGGGGCAAACACCGAAAGCATCATTGTTCGATTCATTCTTAACATCACCTCCACAAATTAATTGCAAGATACATTAAGACCATCAGCATATAATCTCAAGTCTGCTGATTGCTATGAACAATGACAAATCATTGACTGATCGCAATAAACTGTGGTTTATTAATACGCCTCTACGCAATTATCTGCCGACTTCGCTGGTTCCCATCTGGAACATATTACACATTAGCAAAACTCATGTAATTACCCACACTAGGAGTCAGTAATTTAAAATAATTGTAATAGTTCTAAACAGATACAGCATTTCTTTACTTCAAGCAAGTAAACAATTAAATTTAAACACAACTTACAAAGTATATCTATTCGCTGACACACACTAGCGAAGAAAGACAAAACAAGTGTGAGGGAAGACGCAATCTCACAAAAAAAAAGAGAAATTGTTTTATACGTTTTAGCGGTAGATCATTTCAACATCGGTGACAATGGATGTATTTCCACTACGGAGTCAGAGAACACATTTGTTATTACGTTACACTGGACAACTACGAAGTGACTCTAAACGAAAAGTAAAGATATAGGAAACAGGCTCTTTACAATCATTAACGAAAATACATTCTCCCTACAAAAAGAAAAACTTCAAAGAGATGTCTATAAGTAAATAACGTCATTGCATATTCCGCAAACTGGTTATGAATAATAACGTAAGGTAATAAGTTAATGGTGGATTTCGCGATTAGCGGGTGACGGATTGTCAAATGGCGATATGTAGACTGCGCCGCTGGCGGTGTAGTCGATGACAATATTCCCCCCAGGTTTTAATGTAGCACATCTGTGTGGCATTTACCAGAATCAGAATAGCTTATGAAAGCTGTATGCAGATAGAATATAATTGATTGTTAACCTGTACGACAGTAGACAAACAGCAGAAATGTTATAATAACGTAGACTTTCGCGGCCGGTGTCATAGAGATTAAAATTCTTCTGGGTATTATGGCCGCGTCATTGCTAAAAACTAACAACAATAATAAACTAAAATCGATGTTTCGGCCGAATTGCAACGGCCTTCCTCAGGGCACGATTGGTTTTGCATGGGGATAGGTGCTTCTGTTTATTACATACTATCGATGTCTGACGTCTGCACAAACAGCTGTAGAGCAACTGTCAGTCCACTTCTGCGCACACCAGGACGAAAACTTGCCGACCAGAAGCCGAACGCTGATTGGTGGACAGCTACCAATCGTTGACGACATGGAGATCCACGAATAGCCTATTTCCTTCCATCTTCCCTTATGCAATGACTAACCAATCATTTTAGAGGGCCACTTAAAAGTTTTACAACAGTGACGTTTGACATCGATAGTCTGTAATAAATAGAAGCACCTGTCCCCATGCAAACCCAGTCGTGCCCTGAGGAAGGCCGTTGCAATTCGGCCGAAACGTTGGTTTTAGTTTATTATTGTTGTTAGTTATCATCAATGACGCGGCATAATACCCAGAAGAATTTTAATAAGCAGAAATGTTATTGAACACAACACAACGGCTGCTGCGTGTGTTATGGAAGAAACTGGAAAGGAAAGAGCGCCGCAGGTCGTAAATACTGTTCGATGATGTTTAATACACTTACGGAGTTCTGCACAGCATCAAAACAGATGATCCATATTGTTCAGAGCTACATGAGTCTATTGTACCCTTTATCTGCATTCTGATTTCTGTTTTATTCTAACCTGCCTACGACCCGGCAGTGAAGTTCTGGTGATAACAGATACAAACCACTTGCAGGACTCAAAACTGATAGAGTAACAGATTGCTCCATACATGTTGCTACAAAACTGTAGCATTACACCTCACATAAAAGTGAGTACATGCTATTGTAAATTCCGGCCGGCCGGTGTGGCCGTGCGCTTCTAGGCGCTTCAGTCTGGAACCGCGTGACCGCTACGGTCGCAGGTTCGAATCCTGCCTCGGGCATGGATGTGTGTGATGTCCTTAGGATAGTTAGTTTTAAGCTGTTCTAAGTTCTAGGGGACTGATGACCACAGATGTTGTCCCATGGTGCTCAGAGCCATTTGAACCATTTTTTAAATTCCAGCGTAGACAGTTTGCTTCCGTAGTTCTATAAAGTTCCTTCGGTAGGGCGTAATGTTTACTTTACATCTCGGATGTAAAGACACAACTAAGGTTATACTTTAGTAATTATCTGGACCTTCTTTATGCTGTAGCTACTACTTAATTGTGCGAGAATATGAAACATGGGCTTTGGTCCTGTTTTGTAGTGTTTACAGACAATACATCGATTAGATTCTTGTCTACGCTATATACTCCACTCCCAGGGACGTTGCCAGAGAGGGGGGGGGGTCAAATCAAAATGGCTCTGAGCACTATGGGACAACATCTGAGGTCATCATCAGTCCCCTAAAACTGAGAACTACTTAAAGCAAACTAAGCTAAGGACATCACACACATCCATGCCCGAGGCAGGATTCGAACCTGCGACCGTAGCGGTCGCGCGGTTCCAAACTGAAGCGCCTAGAACCGCTCGGCCACGCCGGTCGGCTGGGGGGGGTGGGGGGGGGGAGGGTCCGGTTAGTCCATAGTCTCCCTACCACCCCTACCACCTAAACGAAATTACAAACGATCGAACTGGCATTTAGTGGAACTGAAAGACATACGGAGCGATCAGAAAGTTTCCGTTTGCCGTTTGAGGGAGCTGGTGCAGATAATATGCAACGTAGTCAGATTTCGAAGGGGGAATATAAGCGACAACATGTAGGCAAGGGATTGGCGTGGCGTTCGTACCTTTCTGGCGTGAGTACAGCAAATGCGAAAACGTGAACTACGGCGACCTTGTTAGCAAATGCTTCCGTACAGCCACAACATGATGTTTTCTTTCCATCCATCGGAGAATGAAGATTTAGGAAGTATATCTGTCTAAAACTACCAATGTCGAATGGAGTGACAACGAATGCCGATAATTCGTGATAACACATGTCCCTGTATCCCATACGTCGTACCGCAGAATTTGCGCGAACTCAAGTGGGAGACACCGGAGCACCCGCACTGTACTTCCGATCTCTCCCCACGCTATTATCCCGCCTTTGGTCTCTTAAATAAGGGCTTAAAACTCGACGATTCCCGTTAGAAGATGATGCGTAGCAGGCAGTTACGCAATTCTTCACGTAGCGGGACATGCTGTTTTACCAAACGGGTATCTCCAACCTGTTGCGTCATTGGGGTCATTACGTCAGTGCCTAGGTGCCCGAATGGATTAGTAATTCTGGACTGTATGGCTTCGAAAGGAAACTTTTTTTATCATCCGTTTACTTTGATTCGTACGATGAAAAAAAAAAAAGAAACGCACTATCGATAGTCACAGGGCCATCGATAGACAAATTGTCGATATATCGAAAGCACTACCAGTTGTCGCGTATGTCTGCCTGTTGAGGCGCTAAGCTTCCAGTCCCTAGATTCAGGAGGAGAGGTGGTTCGAATGCATCTGCCGGCAATCTTGAAAATGTTTTTCTGTCGTTTCCCATTTTCAGATTAGGCAAATGCCACGGATGCTCCCTTAGTACAGGCCACAGTCTATTCCTTCCGAATTCCTGTCTTTCCTGCTAGAGTCCATTAACTTTAAAGGTGTAGCCTCTCTGCTCAAAGGAAAATAGCTGCAGTGAAAGCAAGTCGAACGTCTCTACGGAGACTCTCGGCCCATATTTACAGTGGAAGGTGGTTAACAATCGTCATTTTCGATTGTTATCTGCACGTAAGGATAACTCATTTGTGAAATTGTGATAAGTCATGTCTTCAATGAAATGTCTTATTCGTAATATCCTTGGAAAAGTTAGTCCAACTGTCACAACTCCAATGTAAGTGTAAATTAACGTTCTATAAACGACAAGTCATATTGTACATCATAGAGGATTTTATTAACCTCAAACACTGTGTAACTGCATTATCATGGACAAACAGAAACAGATTTATGACGTCACATACATTACAATCCAGTTGCAATTAACATATGAATCAACGTTAAGATCCTAAAAATATAGTTCATGGTATCTGGGAATTCCAATTTGTTTTGTAAGTAAATATGGTTGCTAGAGTTTCACGTTAGCTGTTGAAATAAGAACGTAAAGGAATTTCTTGATCAGTAACGAAATTGAAGCATTTTAAGAAAATGAAAGATATTTAATAAAATTTGAGATTAAACTGAGGAACGTAAGATGCTTTGATATGTTGAAAAAGTTCTGACCTGGTTGCGGATAAGTTGCAAATTGAAACTGAAGATTTTATTAGGATTAGGAGAAAGACAGCTATTGTCAAATGAGATCTGAATCCGATTAATTACATATGTAGAGTTCAGAATATATGTTATGACGTTATTCTTTTTAATGAAACAAGAACACAGTATAAGTAAATGAGTTTTAGAATAAATGAAATCCGTGAGACTTTGTAAGTCCACTTTAATAAATCTGACTTCCACCCCTTTTGATAAAGTCCTGGCTACGTCCCTGATAGTCCTCTTTTCGTTTCTTGACTTTGAGGCCCTTTGTTTTCTTATGCATAATATATTAGCTGTGCTTAGGGGCCTGTTACTACTGTGTACAAACTTGAAAATGCGATACACAGATTAGCATATTTCTGTGCTCGGAGAGGCTACCCGTTGGAATATGACAGCAAGCTGCTATGGAGCCCAGTTCTCTTTCTCATAAGTAGTTTTTGTAAACCGATGACATAATTTGGTTGCGCTGCCCCTCCAAATACTGACAGTCTATCCCATACTTAATGTCACGGAGTAAAGTCAAGCGCAGACACACCCGTCACAAACCATAGAACAGACAGGGCGTTGAAGAAGACGTCAGCCAATTCCCCGCTGACCGACCCCCCTCCAGGAAGACAACGCGATGGCAGTGGCCTCTATGCGAAGAGGACATAAGCGCCACGCCGGTCCAGTTCTACAGCAGCATCTGCTCAAAACGAGCGACTTAAGAATTGTAAATATTGGAGAACATTGTATATTTTGTCTGTTGACTTTTGCTTGCGACACATCTGTTTAACACAATGTTACGTATTGACATGTACGTTTCTTAATAAAACTTCAGTTGTTGTCTAGCGATCCGATAAGCTGGTTTCCTAGACACCCCATGTTTGACAACTAGGCAGGATTTAACACTTAGAATTTCTGTAAACGGTAGATCCTGCTTATAACGATTATTGATGGACCGACATGCAGACAAGGTTCAAATGGCTCTGAGCACTATGGGACTCAACTGCTGAGGTCATTAGTCCCCTAGAACTTAGAACTAGTTAAACCTAACTAACCTAAGGACATCACAAACATCCATGCCCGAGGCAGGATTCGAACCTGCGACCGTAGCGGTCTTGCGGTTCCAGACTGCAGCGCCTTTAACCGCGCGGCCACTTCGGCCGGCGACATGCAGACATGATCGTATTTGTAGAGTAACACGCCTGCTGCAATTAGGCCACTGTCTACATGCACTTAGACGTGTGGCTCTTGACTGTCCAAAACGTCTAACATATTGGTTGTTGGTATTTCATAGCCAAATTCTTCGTAGGACTTTAACATACCACCAATCGTATATAGGGTGGATTGCACTTTTGTGTCTCGTGATTAGCCGGCGATAAGTGAATTCAAACACGTTTACTACTGTTAGAACAAAGTATATGTTCCCTAAACCTTAATTACAACTGTACAGTCTTTGGACAACGATACTTCTGAGTCCGTTTCCACAACGCCAAAAGTTGTGTAAGTGTTACGGTAGAAGTGTGTTTTTCGATTACTCCATACATCGTTTTTTTAGAATGAAATTCCAGTATAGCAACATTCATTATAATGAGAGCATGGTACGGTGAATTGGGGTGTAAACAGTTTGCTTCGGTAGTTCTATGGTTATAGTTTCGTAAGAGGGGCGCAATGTTTGCTGAGAGGTGACATCTCGCATATAAGACACACCTGTGCAAGGCTGCAGAAACCGGTTAGTACCATAGTTTTCTAGTGTTTAGAGACAACGAATTGGCTGGAGTCTTGTCTGAGCTAAACACATCAAAAAATGTTTTCCATCACCTCGGTTCCGAGAGTTCCGGAACCTGTACAGAAAATTGGAATAGAGATCAACATAAACATATTTCTGCCCTTTTTATTTCTCATGAAAACCACACATTGCATGTTGTACCACCAAACAGTGAGACCTTCAGAGGTGGTGCTCCAGATTGCTGTACATATCGATACCTCTAATACCCAATAGCACGTCGTCTTGCATTGATGCATGCTTCTATTCGTCGTGGCATACTATCCACAAGTTCACGAAGTCACTGTTGGTCCAGATTGATCCACTCCTCAACGACGATTCGGCGTAGATCCCTCAGACTGGTTCGTGGGTCACGTCGTCCATAAACAGCCATTTTCAACCTATCCCAGGCATGTTCGATATGGTTCATGTCTGGAGAACCTGCTGGCCGCTCTAGTCGAGCGATGTCTTTATCCTGGAGGAAGTCATTCACAAGATGTGCACGATTGAGGCGCAAATTGTCGTCCATGAAGACGAATGCCTATCTAATATGCTGCCAGTATGGTTGCACTATCGGTCGGAGGAGGCATTCATGTATCGTACATCCAATACGGCGCCTTCCATGACTACCAGCGGCGTACGTCGACCCCACATAATACCACCCTAAAACAGCAGGGAACCTCCACCTTGCTGCACTCAGTGGACAGTGTGTCTAAGGCGTGCCTCAAAACACGTCTCCGCGATTGTCTGGTTGGAGGCATATGCGACACTCGTCGGTGAAGAGCATGTGATTGCAACCCTGAGCTGTCAGTTCGGCATGTTTTTGGGCCCTGCATGGTGTCGTGGCTGCAAAGATGTACCTCGCCATGGACATCGGAAGTGAAGTTGCCCATCATGCAGCGCATTGCGCACAGTTTGAGTCGTAACACGACGTGCTGTGGCGGCACGAAAAGCATTATTCAACATGGTGGCGTTGCTGTCACGGTTTCTGGGAGCGGCCATCCACTGCAGTAGTAGCCCTTGAGCGGCCTGAGCGAGGGATGTCATCGACAGTTCCTGTCTATGTGTATCTCCTCCTTGTCTGAACAACATCGCTTTGGTTCACTCCGAGACGCATGGACACTTCCCTTGTTGAGAGCCCTTTCTGGCACGAAGTAACAATGCGGACGCGATTGAACCGCGGTACTGACCGTCTAGGCATGGCTGAACCACAGACGAGCCGTGTATCTCCTTCCTGGTGGAATGACGAACTGATCGTCTGTTGGACCCGTCCGTCTAATAGGCGCTGCTCATGCATGATTGTTTACACCAGCGACATCTCTGACCAGTCAAAGGAACTGTGCCTATGATACAATATCCACAGTCAACGTCTATCTTCAGTTTTGGGAACCAGGGTGATGCAAAACTTTTTTTGATGTACGTATATGAGCCAGTTTTAGTTTCTTGACTTCACGGTCTTATAATCCTGGTAGCTTTCCTTTCGTATATATCAAAAATTAGGTGTGCTTAGGCTCACTACTCCAGTATATGAAATGCAGAATACCACTGACAGATTGGCATTTTTCTGTATGCAGAGAGCCTTTCCTCCCACTCCCCACCCACTTACTCGCTTATAACAACAGGAGCCGGTTGTTATGGAACGCTGCAGAAATACCGTTACAAGCTGTTATTCCATCCGTGTTATGATGGCGCCACCAGACCTTTACTTGCAGTTCGCTTATATTGGAATAGAATGCCACAACATTCTGAATCCAAAGAGAGGCACGACAGAACCTCATGTCTGAGAACAAACTGGACTTTGTGTCTTGATACTGTACGAGACTTATTTAGTGTCTTAAACACAATGAAACAGTATTCACGTTGCGCTCCTATCTATTTCAACGAACAACTTACAGAACAACCGTAGTGTAGTGTTCAACGACGCTTCTGCTGTCCGCATACTTGGATACAGGAAAACCATTAAGTATATTCTATCTGCATATAGCTTCGACGAACTACTTACAGGACAACCGTAGTGTAGTTTAGTTATTTTTACATTTTTTCCAATGTTGTGGTAAGGTAAGTTATCCACTGAACAAAGCATATAACACTGCATACACACAGACTTTTCGTAGTCTCCTCATTTGTGCAAATGATATGCATTTCAATGTTCTGCATCATCTGGTTTCATAGATAATATTCCATGTATCAGCTTATGTTTTAGGATGAAATGTATGACATTAAGTACTTCAATAGTAGTGAAGACTCATTTGAAATACCTATGATAGCGTAAAGAAACTACAAGCACGGTGGTCACACAGGTGAACTACCTCTACTGCTAAAAGGAATGAAGCAATAAGCTGAAAGATGTTTCTTTTCTTCATAACAAACGTTTTATCTTATGTAACATAAAAAAGGTCAAAATCCAATTGTCCGAAAGTCCATAATCGTTATGGTAATACAGTTTCAGAGTTGACAGCTGCTATTTCAGCAGAATGAAGGTTTCTGTTGAATGTAAAAGACGTCTGCAGCTTAATTTACTGAGATTAATACAATTAGGAAGTGAGGCACACATAGTCAGCTGTTTCATTTGATAGACTTTTCTAGAAATCCTTTTCAGTAATACGAAGATACAGTATTTTCATTTCTGGAGACCATAACAAAAAGAAATGTAGTTCTGGTACCGCGCCGCGGAATTTGAATCCGCGCCAGACGTCATTGACGTCGAAGACCCATAGAGGTCTCTGCACCATCGCGCCGTAAGCTGTGGCGGCGCGCGCCTCCTGGCCCGCTTTTAGTGTGAGGGCGCCACAGTGGAACACCTGGTCCCAGCTGCCAATAGCGGCGCCCCCTTAGCGTACTTAAGCGCCTGCCTCGCGCTCAGCCAGCTCCTTCCCGTTACCCAGTGTGGCTTTCGACCGTCCTTCTCTTCCGACGACCTCCTCCTTCACCTCACTCATCTCATTTCCGAACAGCTTAATTCCCGTCGCTCCGCAGTCTTCCTCTCCCTGGACCTCGAACGTGCTTATATGGCATTCCGGTCTCCTCTTCAAGCACCAAACCTTCGCCCTTCCCATTAACTACGTCCATCTGATCAGCTCCTTTCTCTCCCACCGTCCTTCCTACGTCACCATCCATCACACGAATTCCTACACCTTTTTCCCATCCGCCGGTGTGCCCCAAGGCTCCCTCCTCTCCCCCCTTCTGTACCTTTTGTATACGGCGCACATGCCGCCGCCGTCACCGCCCGTCCACCTTCTCCAGTTTGCCGATGATACCGCCTTCCTTACCATTGCCCCCACCCTGTATCGCTCCCAACACCTTCTCCAATCCCATCTTGACCGGTTCACCGCTTGGTGCAACCAGTGGTTGTTCAAGGTCAATCCCTCCAAAACCCAGGCACTCATTGTAGGCAAAACCACCCTTCCTTCCACCTCCTTGATTTCTATCTCAACATCTATGGCCGTCCTATCGCCCTGACTCCCACCCTTAAGTACCTTAGCGTCACCCTCGACAGTCACCTCTCCTGGACTCCCCATCTCCGGACAATCCAAGCCAAGGCACACTCCCGACTCCATCACCTCAAGCTCCTTTCCGGCCGTACGTGGGGTCTGGACCCCTCCACCATCCTCCACACCTATAAATCCCTCATCCGCCCTATCCTTTGTTACGCCCATCCGGCCTGGATCTCCGCCCCCCCCCCTACCTTTTATTAATCCCTTCAAATCCTTGAAGGCTATGCTCTCCGCCTTGCCTATCGCCTCCGTCTCCCCTCCCCCACGTGGATCCTGTACGATCTCATTCCGTTCCACCACCTCCTCCTTTTCCTTGAAAGGATACGGATCCTGTACACCTCCCGCAAATTCGATCCTCCTCCCCCGCTTGTCTCGCCCATCCTCTCCCACCCCCGCCCGCTGCCGCACCTGTATTCCCACGTCCCACCCGGCCATCTCTCCACCCTCCTTACCCTCTCCCAAGGTGGCTTCCGCCAGCTCCCCCTCCCTGATGATGTCCTCCTCCATCAACCCCTCCTATCAACTTTGATCCTGCCCCCCCCCCACTTCTGGTGTCCTTTCCTTTAGGCACCCTTCTCTCTCCTTTTCCCCCCATCCCTCTTCCTCCATCCCTCTTCCCCCGGGCTTCCCCTACCCCTTCCTTCTTTCCTCCTATCTCCTCTGCCCATGGCATCTCTGCTCTCCCCTCTCCCTCTCCCACCCTCCTCCTTTCTTGGCAGGTCCCCAGACTTGCACACGCTACGTGGACTTTCGCGCGCCAGAGATCATAGCCATCAGTGTCTCGTGTGTGCTGTCATGTTTAGTGTTCAGTGTTCACCGTCGCACTCCCTCATTCACCTGTGCCATCGCCATCTTCAGTGTTTGTGCGTCGTTTCAAAAGTTTGACGTGTGGATTATCGTCGAGTGTGAACGGCTCCGTGTTTGTCTTTATGTGTCTACTGTTTTATTGCCCACCGTTCTGGAACTTCTGTGTATTCTTACTGTTTTTTTCTCTCATTGTGTCTTCTATGGCTGAAGAGCCGTGTAGAATGCTGCTGACAGCCTGCCTATTATACAGGTTTTAAAATAACAATAAAGTAAAAAAAAAAGGAAAAGCTCAGCCAGCTCCTTCCCATTACCCAGTGTGGCTTTCGACCGTCCTTCTCTTCCAATGACCTTCTCCTTCACCTCACTCATCTCCTTTCCGAACAGCTTAATTCCCGTTGCTCCGCAATCTTCCTCTCCCTGGACCTCGGACTGCTTATGACCGCGTATGGCATTCCGGTCTCCTCTTCAAGCTCCAAACCTTCGCCCTTCCCATCAACTACGTCCATCTGATCGGTTCCTTTCTCTCCCACCGTCCTTCCTACGTCACCATCCATAACACGGATTCCTACACCTTTTTCCCCTCCGCCGGTGTGCCCCAAGGCTCCCTCCTCTCCCCCCTTCTGTACCTTTTGTGCACAGCGGACATGCCGCCGCCGTCACCCCCCGTCCACCTTCTCCAGTTTGCCAATGACACCGCCGTCCTTGCCATTGCCCCCACCCTGCAGTGCTCCCAACACTTTCTCCAATCCCATCTTGACCAGTTCACCACTTGGTGCAACCAGTGGCTGCTCAAGGTCAATCCCTCCAAAACCCAGGCGATCATTGTAGGCAAAACAACCCCTTCCTTCCGCCTCCTTGATTTCTATCTCACCATCTATGGCCGTCCTATCACCCTCACTCCCACCCTTAAGTACCTTAGCATCACCCTCGACCGTCACCTCTCCTGGACTCCCCATCTCCGGACAATCCAAGCCAAGGTACGCTCCAGACTCCATCTCCTCAAGCTCCTTTCCGGCCGTATGTGGGGTCTGGACCCCTCCACCATCCTCCACACCTATGAATCCCTCATCCGCCCTATCCTTTGTTACGCCCATCCGGCCTGGATCTCCGCCCCCCCTACCTTTTATCAATCCCTCCAAATCCTTGAACGCCATGCTCTCCACCTCGCCTATCGCATCCGTCTCCCCCACGCTGATCCTGTATGATCTCATCCCCTTTCCCCACCTCCTCCTTTTCCTTGAGAGGATACAGACCCTGTACACCTCCCGCAAACTCGATCCTCCTCCCCCACTTGTCTCGCCCATCCTCTCCCACCCCCGCCCGCTGCCGCGCCTGTATTCCCACGTCCCACCCGGTCTCCATCACTCCACCCTCCTTACCCTCTCCCAAGGTGGCTTCCGGCAGCTACCCCTCCCTGATGATGTCCTCCTCCCCTCCATCTACCCCTCCTAGCAACTTTGATCCTCCCTCCCTCTTCCTGTGTCTGTTCCTTTGGGCACTCTCCGTTCCTCCTCCCCTTCTCCCCACTCCTCCCCCGGGCCTCCCCTCCCCTGTCCCTCTACTCCTCCTCCCATCTCCTCAGCCATTGGCATCTTTGTTATCCCCTCTCCACCCTCTCTCCCCCCCCCTCACCCTCTTCCCCTCTTGGCAGGTCCCCGGACTCGCACACGCTACGTGGACCATCGTGGGCCAGAGATCATCGCCATCTGTGTCTCGTGTGTGTGACGTCGTTTTGTGTTTTTAGTGTCCGCCGTTACACTTCTATGTTCACTTGTGCTGTCGGATTCATCACTGTTCTGTGCGCCGTGTCACCGTGTTTTCAGCATCGTTATCGTTGATTGTGAACGGCTCCGTGTTTTTTGTGTATCTGTGACCACTATTTTTTGCCCGTCACTGTGTTCATTTTAATTCTCCATTATTGTACTGTTATTGTCAACACTATGGCTGAAGAGCGGCGTAGCATGCCGCTGCCAGCCTACCTGATTGTTCAGGTGTTAAAATAACAATAAAGAAAAAAAAAATAGCTCAGCCAGTTTCCCCACCTATCCTCTCTCTGCCCCCCTTCTCTCCCCCGAGTCCTTTTGCTTTTCCCTCCTCTGCCTTTTCCCATTCCCTTTTGCGTCTGCCCTGCCCTTCCCCCCCGCCCCCCCTCATGAGTCCTCTCCCTCCTTCTGTTCCCCCCCTTTCGTTTTTCCTCTCCTCCCTCCTTGTTTTCCCCCCTCATCTGTCCAGATCCAACCCTCCCCCCCCCCTCGCCCCCCCCCCATCAGCCCTAGTCTATGGTGCGTCCTCTTTGTGCCGACATTTTAGTGCAGTGTTTACAGTGAGTGTTCAGTGTTGTGTGTCTTTTCCAAAGTCTTGCGAATGGCCATCGTACTGTCGCTGGGTGTGATTTTATATCTCTTGCGAACAGAAACCAGACTGTCGCCATGTTTTTTAATTGTCTGTCTACTATGTTACCTGTCTGCTTCCTGTGTATTTTATTCGCTTTGCCAACCCTTTGCTTTATGTTTTAACTTTCCATTATTTTCCGCCGTTTTACAGTTTAAGTCCCCGTTTTATCACTTGTTTTTATTGTTTCTTAACTTCTTCTCACGTTTTAAAAAGTCCATAGGCTGCAGAGCAGCGTAATAAGCTGCTGCCAGCCCGCCCCCTTCGGGGGGGGGGGGGGGGAAATCGGAATACAATAAAGGAAAAAAAAATCTCAGCCAGCCTGTCTAATCTCGCTTATGTCTCTTGACTCCCCGCCTCGCGTTAAACAGCTTACTTCCTTGTTCTGTGTACGAATGAGCGTGTTTCTTTCCTTGTGACTCCGTTGTTCGGTCTTGTCGTATTCGTTCTGTCCTTCGTTGGTCGTTTCCGTCCTCTCCCGTTGTGTTGTTGTTCGCGGGCGTCTCCACGGGTCCCTCCGCGCTTTCCGTCATTGCTACCCCGCAACCGTCCCGGTCGCAGTTACAACAGTGTGGGCCAGGAATAATTCTTTAAAGTACATATGTATCGCTCCTTCTCTTTCTCATTATGATAAACTTCAAGCACGACACCATTATTTTGTTGATACCAATCTTTTACTTTTTAGTGGACTTTCAGAATGTTCGGAAATTAAATGTTAGAGATCTGTATGGAATTTTCATAAGGTTTCCTCTGATCCATGGTATCTATGGCTACAGCAACAAGAAATTCATGAAGTACCGCAGTTTCAGTCTGCCAAACACTTTGACAAAATTTTGTGAACGGGTATATGTTGCTTTCCTTGCATTTACATCACTGCTGCACATTTTCATAAGATCGGTGTTATAAACAGTGCTTGCCTCTTTTATTAACCGATATTCAGAAAAAGTTAACCTATGGCTAACAATTTAATAGGCCTCTGCCATAAAAAGAACAAACATTGAATAAGTTATAAGACTAACCTCTACATTGCTATACTGGGTGTTCACATCTCAACGACCATACAGTGTGCCTGTTTGCGCTTAAAATAACTTAGTAATAAATATACTTTCTTGTCTGTGTTCACTTATATGTGATGGATAAGTACTGGTCACTTATTGACAGAAGGCGAGCGACAACCTGCTGCTAGTGCGCTGGGAGCATCATGAGGTGGAGATGCTGCAACAGTTCTGCAGATACTTCGAAAACAACGCGTTTGTAGATGTGACGCTTTGGTGTCAGGGCCGCAGCTTCAAGGCTCATCGGATCCTGCTGTCTGCATGCAGTGAATATCTAGAGGTGAGTGTAACGTCCATGTCTCCGGTCTGCAGATGTGAAAGGAATTAAAGGAGATGTCATCTGTAAGCATAGGGCAACGGCCTTGCCACAGTGGGTACACTGGTTCCCGTCAGATCACCGAAGTGAAGCACTTTCGGGAGTGGCCGGCATTTGGATGGGTGACCACCCGGGCCGCCATGCGCTGTTGCCATTTTTCGTGGTGCACTCAGCCTCGTGATGCCAATGGAGGAGCTACTCGACCGAATAGTAGCGGCTCCGGTCAAAGAAAACCATCATAACGACTGCGAGAGCGGTGTGCTGACCACACGCCCCTCCTATCCGTATCCTCAACTGAGGATGATACGGCGGTCGGATGGTCCCGATGGGCCACCTGTGGCCTGAAGACGGAGTGCTCACCTGTAAAGATAACTTTACGCAAAAGATCACTGTTTTCTCACAAGGGAACCTCCCCATCGCACCCCCCTCAGATTTAGTTATAAGTTGGCATAGGGATAGGCCATGAAAAACTGAACACAGATGAATCGAGAAAACAGGAAGAAGTTGTATGGAACTATGAAAAAAATAAGCAAAATATACAAACTGAGTAGTCCGTGTCCAAGATACGCCACATCAAGGTACGTGTACACTGATGAGCACCGTGGTCCCGTGGTTACCACGAGTAGCTTCGGAACGAAAGGTCCCTGGTTCAGTCCTCCCTCGAGTGAAAAGTTTTAATTTTTTATTTTCAGACAATTATCAAAGTTCATGCACTCAGACATGATCAACTTCGCTCTCCAAAATTCCAGGACATGTTCAGATTTGGTTGGACACATGCAGGATTTGACGGTCTACACACGGAAAAACTTGAAAACGTTAAAAACGTATGTTTTGACAGAGCACAGGGAAAACTGTGCGACTGTGAAACTTGCATTCATTTGTTACAGTTTATGTGACAAACTCTTATGTCTTCATCACTTTTTTTGGGAGTGATTATCACATCCACAAGAAAACCTAAATCGGGCAAGGTAGAAGAAACTTTTTACCCATTCGCCAAGTGTGCAAGTTAGGTGGGTCGACAACATATTCCTGTAATGTGAAGCACATGCCGTCACCAGTGTCGTATAGAATATTTCAGACGTGTTTTCCTGTGGAGGAATCGGTTGACCTATGAATTTGCGATCAAATGTTTTCGGTTCCTATTGGAGAGGCACGTCCTTTCGTCTACTAATCGCACGGTTTTGCGGTGCGGTCGCAAAACACAGACACTAAACTTATTACAGTGAACAGAGACGTCAATGAATGAACGGTCAGATCGTAACTTTGCGAAAATAAAGTAAGTAAAATTTTTACTCGAGGGAGGACTCGAACGAAGAACCTCTCGTTCCGCAGTTACTCACTCTAACCACGGGACCACGGCGCTCCTCAGCTTACACACTCCTTGATGTTGCATATCTTACACTTGGACTACTCAGTTTGTATAATTTGCTTATTTTTTCATAGTTCCACACAACTTCTTCCTGTTTTCTCGATTGATCTGTGTTCAGTTTTTCAAGGCCTATCCACTGTGTCAATTTATAACTAAATCTGAGGGGGGTGCGATGGGGAGGTTCCCTTGTCAGATGTCGAAAAATAATTTAGAAAATACATTATTGACCAATTTACAAATACGATAATGAATAGAAAACTGAAGGAATATGTATGTCTTTCGTAAATCAACTAAGGAGGTAATTGCGACACCACGCAAGGAGAAATATGTTATCGGAAGGAACAAGTAGTAGAGAGGGACCGAGCGGATGACGCCTCTGGACGTTGTCAGAAATTGTCTGGAAGCGATCTTGGCGCTAAGAAAACATGATTATTCAGTAAATCGTTGATTGCGACAACTTTACGAAGGGTGGTGCACTGTTGACAGTAGCTGCCTCCCACCCTGTCACGGACGGGCCCACACTGTCGGAAGCTGCGTCTGTCCTTGTACTTGTACCTGTGTACCTGCGCCGATACGGATGCGTAGCCCAGCCTGGTATAGCATGGATAGCTGATACTGGTTGAGAGATTTAACTCGATCTTACTCCGTGCCTCTTCTTCCATGGACTACTCCTTCCATGGTACGGTCTAGGCGGCAGGCGTTGTACCCTGTACTGCCGCCCTGGTCGTCGTATTCCGTCCCACGCCTGGTGCTGCACTGTTGCTGGTAGTGCTTCAGCTCTCCCATCAGTAGTGGGTGGTGTGATACAGCATGAAGTTCGTCAGTGTTCAGCTCTACTGGACTCCATGACTGGTTGGTACTGCGCTGGTTGATCTGAGGAAAGGCTTACTAACGCAACATGGTCATGGAACGGAATGTCGTCGATACGTACTCCATCGTTCCCATTGACCCTTACCGTTCTCTCTACTTGGAGCTGGGGCTCTGGTATTTAAAGAGCTTCCGTAGTTCTGTGACGAGCGGTTAACTAGCGACGACCAAATGTGACCTCATTATTCTGCTACCTTCTCTCTTATCACCTAGTTAAATTTGTCTGTGAGTGTTTCCACTAGTCGTGGCTATTGCTTCTTGCGGCATTCCTCCGCGCGAACGAGCTTGTGTGTTATTTTGTTTAGTCCTCGTCCTTTTCCGTTTTCCCGCTGCGTGTGCTCTCTCTCACTCAGCTAATGCAGAGGTGCGGACTGTGCTGACCGTCTGTCTTGCATCACCGTGCTTCCTGGTCCATGGCGAAACCAACCTGTCTCACGTCAAGGTGGTTGAACTCCGTTAAAAATTTTATAACTTGGAACCTTGTATTACTCTGTGCCGTAATACATGCCTCCCGTTTGTTAAAATTCGTCCCGAATTTTCAGGTTCACTTGATCTTAGTTAGCCTATATTTTCTTAAACATTAATTTAGATTTTTCCGTGTGCTAAGTTACAATGGAATGTTGAATCTTAGTTGCTTCTGCTAAGCTTATCTAGTGACAGTGTTGTTTTTTATGCTTCCGTCTTATAACTACGTTGTATCCATTTCACTGGGATTTGGTGGTTTGCAATTTCACTTGAGTGTACCATCTTACGTCTCAGACAGAAGTAGATTGCACAAATAAATATCAGTACCAAGATTACGCTCGTGTTTGACCAACTGTAAATAATTGTCTTCTGTTTATGCTTCCATAACACCGTTTAACATGCAGCAGTATTTGGTTTACTGAAATTTGTCGGTTTTCGGAATTTATCAGGTTGTTTATCAACTGTAATGAAGTTGAATCCAACGAGTTGTTGATAAATGTTAGGTTTAGGTGGGACAGAATAGGTGTGTGTGTGGGGGGGGGGGGGGGGGGGGGGGGTGTCTGGCCAATACGTTAATTACTGTTCTACCCGTAATGATAGCTGGAAGGTGAAATTGTCTTCGTGCTACCTCACAACTAGTCCAATTTATTAACAATCCGTTACCCTGTAATTCTAATCTCATAATTCCTGTAGGTTTTCCATTATCGTAACAAGTAATGGTTATCGTTTGTGACGTGACCATATAATAAAGTCAGTGGCCTCCGACTTTCTGGAATTACGTTTGTGGCACTAAAACCTTTTTCTCACAGTCTCCCGCTTTAGCATCCCTGAAAACAATTGCATTTCACATGACTTTTGGTTGGTTTCTATCGCCCTTGCTGGACAAATAATAATTCTTTCCTGAACGCTATCGTTGAAATTCGCAACGAACTTGACAACGTGAGCATCTCTCTTCCTAAAAACTAATAATATTTCTAGTGTTTGTAATTGTACGTATTTCTGAACTGTACTCCACTTTATTGGACATGGATGTGCTGTGTAGCATTGGTATTGTGCATTCATTCCTACGACTGGAAATATACAGGGTGTTTCAAAAATGACCGGTATATTTGAAACGGCAATAAAAACTAAACGAGCAGCGATAGAAATACACCGTTTGTTGCAATATGCTTGGGACAACAGTACATTTTCAGGCAGACAAACTTTCGAAATTACAGTAGTTACAATTTTCAACAACAGATGGCGCTGCGGTCTGGGAAACTCTATAGTACGATATTTTCCACATATCCACCATGCGTAGCAATAATATGGCGTAGTCTCTGAATGAAATTACCCGAAACCTTTGACAACGTGTCTGGCGGAATGGCTTCACATGCAGATGAGATGTACTGCTTCAGCTGTTCAATTGTTTCTGGATTCTGGCGGTACACCTGGTCTTTCAAGTGTCCCCACAGAAAGAAGTCACAGGGGTTCATGTCTGGCGAATAGGGAGGCCAATCCACGCCGCCTCCTGTATGTTTCGGATAGCCCAAAGCAATCACACGATCATCGAAATATTCATTCAGGAAATTAAAGACGTCGGCCGTGCGATGTGGCCGGGCACCATCTTGCATAAACCACGAGGTGTTCGCAGTGTCGTCTAAGGCAGTTTGTACCGCCACAAATTCACGAAGAATGTCCAGATAGCGTGATGCAGTAATCGTTTCTGATCTGAAAAATGGGCCAATGATTCCTTTGGAAGACATGGCGGCCCAGACCAGTACTTTTTGAGGATGCAGGGACGATGGGACTGCAACATGGGGCTTTTCGGTTCCCCATATGCGCCAGTTCTGTTTATTGACGAAGCCGTCCAGGTAAAAATAAGCTTCGTCAGTAAACCAAATGCTGCCCACATGCATATCGCCGTCATCAATCCTGTGCACTATATCGTTAGCGAATGTCTCTCGTGCAGCAATGGTAGCGGCGCTGAGGGGTTGCCGCTTTTGAATTTTGTATGGATAGAGGTGTAAACTCTGGCGCATGAGACGATACGTGGACGTTGGCGTCATTTGGGCCGCAGCTGCAACACGGCGAACGGAAACCCGAGGCCGCTGTTGGATCACCTGCTGCACTATCTGCGCGTTGCCCTCTGTGGTTGCCGTACGCTGTCGCCCTACCGTTCCAGCACGTTCATCCGTCACGTTCCCAGTCCGTTGAAATTTTTCAAACAGATCCTTTATTGTATCGCTTTGCGGTCCTTTGGTTACATTAAACATCCGTTGAAAACTTCGTCTTGTTGCAACAACACTGTGTTCTAGGCGGTGGAATTCCAACACCAGAAAAATCCTCTGTTCTAAGGAATAAACCATGTTGTCTACAGCACACTTGCACGTTGTGAACAGCACACGCTTACAGCAGAAAGACGACGTACAGAATGGTGCACCCACAGACTGCGTTGTCGTCTGTATCTTTCACATCACTTGCAGCGCCATCTGTTGTTGAAAATTGTAACTACTGTAATTTCGAAAGTTTGTCCGCCTGAAAATGTACTGTTGTCCCAAGCATATTGCAACAAACGGTGTATTTCTATCGTTGCTCGTTTAGTTTTTATTGCCATTTCAAATATACCGGTCATTTTTGAAACACCCTGTAACTCTAACATGTGTCCTAGCTTGAACAGTGGTTACTTCTACAGTAAACATACGATAAAATAAAAGTAAGCTATCGGTAAGATATGCCGCAACCTTTCGGGGAAGTCTCTTTGTGCTTGTTGTAATGCTACGAGAATTTGCTGTGGGCTTACCACTGTTGAACTCAACTGCCCATTTGTAGCATGGTGCATTGCCTCACGTAATGTCTCTACCTCTACTATGAGGTCTGACGTGTTCACTAGAGTGCTTGTTGAACGGCTACTAGCATTTTATCATCTAAACTACTCAAATTAGTTTCAATCTTCTCTAAATCAATATTCAAAACATTTCTGGTTCCACATGCATGCTGCTCTAATTCTGCTTTTAAATTTCTTACTTTTTTAGTCACATTGAGTATTCCTTGCTCCATATTCCCTACTTGTGTCGTGTGCCATTTCACTTTTGTTCTCGTATCCTCCTCTAATTCTTGTAGACTCAGAATCTTACTGTGGATGTTCTCAATATCCTCATTATCTGCTGTCCCAAATAGCTTTCCTCGTGCATCTAATCAACCTCACTTCTTTCGTACTGATGCTCGCTGTAAATTTCGGTTACCTGTTGCAACTGAGTTCTCAGTTTTTCATACACAGAGTTTCAACTCCTCGTACTCACTTTTCATATCCTCCAACAGTCCTCCTCCATCCACCTCTTTCTGTAATGCTACAAAACTGTCTTGTAGTCTTCTTACTTCATTTCTCGCTTCCCAAGTATCAAATGCAAACTCATTTACCAATTGTGGCTTTTTAGTAGGACATCTGCTTTCTAACGAACAGCATACCACTGTGCAGTGTTTGATTCTGCGTTATATCTCCTTTGCAACAATATAGAAGTGCTACGCACAGAATATTATTTCTGGCCAACATCTCGGCTCGTAACCTGAGAGAAATGTAAGCGTCATCACTTCCCTCCCTCCTTTAGAGAACTAACTTAAGACAAAACAGTATAATAGAAGAAAACATGATACTAATGTAATAACAATAATCGTGATACTTTGATTACCCTGGAGAACCCTACTTTACTTACTCCTAGATCTAAGTGAATAAGGTATATCCTTTTGGCCAGTTGCTTCTTTCGTCCTTCTCATCTTTTGGGATTCGTTGAAGAGATTTGTGGCAATGTGTCAACTACACCCTTCAAATAGTTTTACGTTGACCAGTGAAGTCATTTCAACAACTTGGTACTGTCTTTGACACTTGGTCAAAAATTTTTAAGTTCAGCCTATCAGAGTATAAGGATAAGTTAACACTATCCATTGTAGTTTACTTACTCTTTGCCCAATACACTCTTGTTTTTCTAACGCTTTTATGTGTTTCACTATTTTCCTAAATTCTTTAAACTTTTTTGCGTATTATTTCACTGGTTCGCCTTGAAGACCCAATTACATTGGAGCACATCGAAAGGTAATGGGATTTTCCTACCATATACAACTTCGTATAGCGATAGACCCTTTCCAGAATGAACTTCCGCATTGTAGTCACAGACGAGTAGGTTCAGACAGACATCTCAGTTTAAGCACCGTGAGTAAATGTAGTTTCTCAGCATCTTAGATAACGTAAGGTGAACTCGTTCAAGTCGCCCGTTTGCTTTAGGATGGAACAGACTGGTACGTAACTTCTTAATTTTTAATAACTAACGTAGTTGTTACAGCAGTTCAGGTACAATATTTTTCCCTGGTCTGTAATAATAGTTTCAGTTATACTGTACTTCAGCAGCCAGTTGTTCACCATTGCTTGTGCTACTGTATTAGCCTTCTGTACAGGAACAGCTACCATAACCAAATAATGGTCCAGAATTGTTAAAACATATTTGTTCTCAACAGGTGTTTTGTTAAAAAGTCCCAGTAGTTCTAGTCCTAAAAAACAAAATGGTTATCTGCTTCAGATAGTCGTTGTAACTCAATCTTTTGATGAGTTAAATCCGATCGTTGCACACACGGAACACAGTTATTTCATACTGCACAACATCATTACGATGTGTCTTACACCAGTCTTTCAACTTCTCGTCGATCTGTTGTACGTTTAGGCTACCTCCGTGACCTGATAAAACATGGTCATGAGCTTGACATAAAACTTCCTGTCTCAGCACTGCAGGAACGACAACGCGTGGTCCACACTTTGTAGTTCTGCATAGCAAAAAGCACTCCATCTTCAGGCCACAAGTGGCCCATCGGGACCATCCTACCACCGTGTCATCCTCAGCTGATGATGCGGATAGAAAGGGCGTGTGATCAGAACACCGCTCTCCCTCTCATTATGATGGGTTTCTTTGACCGGAGCCGCTACTATTTGGTCGAGTAGCTGCTCAACTGGCGTCACGAGGTTGAGTGCACTCCGAAAAATGGCAACAGCGCATGGCGGCCGGGTTGGTCACCCATCCAACTGCCGGCAACCCCCGACAGCGCATAACTTCGGTGATCTAACGGGAACTCTGCATAGCAAGCCTTCTTGTGTTTCAAATTGTGGCTGCATGCGAAAGAATGAGCACTCTCTGTGAGCTAGTTGTGCCTTTATCCAGTCAATACCTATTACTTGTAAAGCTGCAACCTTTCTGCTTAATGCGTCAGCATTTTTATTTGAAGGTCCAGATTTATGAATAACTTCATAATTCAGTTCACTTAATTTCAGTTCCCATCTCTCCAACCGGCTTGATGTATCCTTTAACCCTAGTAACTGTCTGAGAGAGGCATGGTCCGTGACGACTTTGAATTTCCGACCATACAAATATCAACGAAAGTATGAAATTCGGTATATGACGGCTAGCATTTCCTTCTCTGTTGTGGAATAATTTCTTTGTTTTATTAAACTCCTGGGGAAGCAAACGCCACTGGATTGTTCCTTTTCATCTGTATTTTGACTTAATACACAACTCAATGTGATATTAGATGCACTAGACGCCAATATGAATTCACACTGAAAATCAGGAAACACTGATACAGGATCTGACGCTAAAATTTTCTTATGTTTCTTGAATGCCTCTTGACGCTGTGGTGACCACTGGAAACCAACTGCTTTCGTAAGCAACCTGGTTAATGGTCATGTGATTTTAACAAAACCTTTTTACAAATTTACGGTAGTAATTACATAAACCAAGATAAGATTGCCACTGCTTAGTGGCCTTTGGCGCTGGAAAATTATGTACGGCTGATGTAAGTATAGGATCCGTTTTGACTCCGTATGAGCTAGATAAGTTACTTGTGCTTGCACAAAACGACATTTCTGTACACTTAAATTAAGACGGGCTTCTCCTAACCTACTAAACACTTCATTTAAACTTTTAATGTGTTTTCATTGTTTCTGAATGTACTATTACGTCATCCTAGGTAGACCAAAAAAATTTTCGGTTTTAAACCACGAAGGACACCATCTAGTAACCTTTGAAAAGTAGCAGGAGAGTTCTTCAAACCAAACTGCACTCTCTGATATTGGTAATGTCCAGAATTCGCTGTGAATGTAGTCTTATGTCTATCATATGGAAACACATCTACTTGGTGGTAACCGCTTCGAAGGTCTATCGTTGAAAAATACTAACTTATCTGTAATGTTTGAAATTGGATATGCAACCGTTGTTGTTCGTGAATTTAAAAACCGATAGTCGCAATAAAATCCATATTTTTTTTTCTACCATCAACTGATTTTTTGGGGACGACGACTATTTTGCTGGAAAAATCACTATCACAATGTTCTACGATACCTCCATGCCACTGTTGGCCAATGAACTCCTCTACTAGTGGTTGTAGATGCTCTACAGTCTTATATGGCTTCTTATGCACTGGCGAATTATCCGCTGTTGGTACACGATGCTGTGTGATCGGTGTTGCTGGTAGTGGACCATTCGAATCAAGTTTACCTACATACTGCAACAATAAAGCTTCCATGCCTTCCCTTTGGGCGTCCTTCAAGTGACTAACCTTGTTCCACAGTACATTTGCATTAACGGATTGCCTGTTGCCACGATCACCATGTGATCCGTCGATATCCTCTTCGTCGAGTACATATAAGCTCGCTACAAGTAAGCCCTTCGGGAGATCCACTTCATGTCCCCCGAAATTATCCACGCTAAGCGGAAACTTCAGTTCCCCATTAACATCTGACATGCGCGCAAGACTCCTCCTTATATAACAATGCATTTAATCCCATGTCTCACTGTTCTGCAGTGGCTCAACCAAACACAATCTTTCCTGTGGAACATCGGCGACTACCGCTAGCCAAACTAACTTCCCTGTACCAGCAGGTACTTCGTCATGCATAACTATCCTTAACCCTAGCATTACCAACGAGGGGGCCTCGTAGGCCCACTGACTCAGTTTTTCTATGTTGTATCCACACCCTTTGATATATGAACTTGAAAGCAAAGGTAATTGTTCGTTATTGAATGTACTATTGAGTCATTACAGAATTTCGGAATAAAAATGTAATTAAAATTCATTTACTTGATTTAATTCTCTGTGGGCCTTAGAAGCCCACCCGTTGGTAATAGCAAGGAAAGATTTACGAGGTTGAGTCTCTCGTTTCAAATTCTTACCATGAAACGAATTTTGGCATTGTTGCCTTCAGACATATTATTATGAAGCGGACCATTGTTATTTTCAGTGTTTCTGCTGCTGTTGAACCAGCAACATGAGTAGACATCGTTTACGTGATAGTTCCATTGAAAGAGTGCTAGAAGAAGTTTTGAACGAATCAGATTTAGAGGAAAGTGAAGTGGATGATGATGTGGAAGAAATTAGAACTGATTCATCGTCTGAGAATGAAGATGAGGTTGAAGCCAATCCACCAGATGATAATGATACGGAATGTGATAAATTCATTGCAAAAAGTGGACGAGAGTATATTACGAAGCCATCTCGACAATATCGGCGTTCTGTACAAAATATAGTGCGAGAAAGAATGGGGCTAGGACAACAAGGAAGAATTGCGTCTCCGAAAGAGGCTATAGAGCTCTTTTTTACACCTCAAATTATGAATCTAATAAAACTACACTCAAATGAAGAGGCTTCTCGACTAGGTATTCAGCACACAGATGAAGATGAGTTATTTTGTTATATAGGACTCTTGCTAATCATGGGTTCAAATCATGACAATAAGATACCTGTCCAAGATTTATGGTCTTTGCTTCAGGGCCGACAAGTGTACTATGGATCAATGAGTCGTACCCGATTTTTCGAATTGACTAAAATATTGAGGTTTGATGATAAGAACACAAGAGAAATTCGTCGCCAGACTGACAAGTTTGCTCCAATGAGGGAAATTTTTGAAAGCTTCAATTCTTCACTTCCATTGTATTTCATTCCTGGTCTACATACAACAGTGGATGAGATGTTGTCTTTGTTCCGTGGTCGCTGTCCATTCAAGGTGTTTCTAAAAGAAAAACCTGGAAAATACGGCATTCTAATTCGAATGCTGTCTGATTCTGAGACTAGATATGTGATCAGCATGGACATCTATACAGGCAAGTCAGGAAATACACAGCATTCAAAAAGACCGATGGAAATTGTAAAGAGACTAATAAAACCTATTGAAAAATCAGGCCGTAATGTTACCACAGATCGGTACTATACTTCAGTGGAGCTTGCTGAGACTCTATGGAATGATTTTCACCTCACACTTGTTGGCACCCTACAGTCTAACAGACGACACATACCTGAAGACTACAACTGGCCGCAGTTTACACTCTTCCATCTTTGCTTATACTGACCCTCAGACACAGAGGCCACCAGTTACTCTTGCATCAACGCTAGTCCGCGAGAAGCCAAAACGACTGCTGTTGATGCTTTCAACTTATCACTCAGAAGGGGTGTTGAATGAAGACTCAAAAAAGACTAACATAAATCTTTTTTATAATTCTACAAAGGGAGGCGTGGACACCATAGACCAGATGGCAAGACACTACAGCACAAAGAGAGGAACAAGAAGATGGCCTTTGTCCCTCTTCTACACACTCATTGACATAGCAGCAATAAATGCATATTCACTCTTCCTCCTCAACTTTCCGAATTGGAAAAAGAATTTGCTAAACCGCAGAAGAGTTTTTATCACTAACTTAGGTCTCGAACTAATAAGATCTCAAGTAGATAAACGGGCACAAAATTTGTATGGACTTCAGAAGCCAGTAATAATGGCAATGGAAAGCATCACACAACGGAAGCTCAGCTGCTCTGTAGAACCATCATCCTCAACAGCAGAACCAGGAACACGTGGACTGTGCCACCTATGCTGCCAAGAAGCTGCATCTAAAAAGATCAAGTACAACAAGCTGGGAAAGTCAACTGTTACCTGCTCTCAGTGCCACAAACACGTCTGTGGGAAACACTGCAGGAAGACAGTGTTGTGTGAAAAATGCGTTGCAGAATGAGACAGTAAATTTTGTTTGCTTCATGTAGTGTATCGAATTAAAAAAGTCGTTTTTATAAGAAAACACTATTTTGAAACATTATTCCAAAAAATATATAAACTGAATCTCGTGATTTGTTCATTTTATTCCTATTATAATAACATCTTTTATTATCCAGTATACAAAAACAATGTCTAAGCATTTTGAATTGTTATTAGAGGTATCAGAAGTAAATAAACTTGATTTATGATAAAATAAATTGTGGTATTCTTTATGGGCCTTTGAGGCCCCCCCGTTGGTATTACATGTAACAAAAAATACGTTGGTAATGCTAGGGTTAATGAATGTGTACGCAGTTCATTTGATAACACCCTAGCTCACGGTACACCTTTCGACCTTGTAACATTTACAGCTGTCGTGGCCATTGGAAACAAGTTTTCGCCAAGTTCCACTGTGCGCTGCGAAAAATTAATTACAGAATGACGACTATCGAGGAAGTAAAGTCCAAGAATCAGAGAATAACCTTGTCCCACAGACGGTAATACTTCAATTTGCTCACAGAATTCAGTATTTCCGATATGAAAAACGAGTTATGTTGTCCTTAATGGCACCACATGATTGTCTCCTACTCTTCGTAAATTATACCTTGGAGACGCCCATGAGGTCTAGATTAGCCACAGAAATATTTGCCCCTGTATCGACCAAAAACTTATACTTCTTAATAGTTATAATGCCCATGAAACAACAATCCGTCTCTGCCTTAAATTCTGCACTATTCTGGTTTACTGGGAATGCTTTCCGACGGACAAAACTTTCCCTGTGCGGTTTAACATGTCCTGCCGTTTGCTTCCGCAATTCCGCTTTCTACTCCTACATAATCGCTTATTGGCCAAAATGGCAACACCCGTAGCATTGTACCTCGTTGCATTGTGCTCTGACATGTCCCTTGTTTCCACAACGATAGCAAGTTATCGCTTTAACAAACAACCGTTTCTCTGTGCGTCCTCGCGTCGCACTATCTACTGCCTGCAAATGTGTGGCAATACGCAATGCTGCAGCTAAATCATCCGGATCTCCCATCCTAACTCGTCATGAAAACTCTGCAGGAATCCTCCTCATCAGCACTTCTGAAGTTATGTTCTCAGGTTCGCACAGGATAACACATTCGGAAGCTGCTCGTGTTCGTGCCATTTCTCATTTGATATCCTGTATTTACTGTACTACCACCTCGTTATGTTTATTTCAATTACTGGTGTCACTGAGTCGGCGCGTTGCCTGTTCGTGAGCGGCAGCAGAGGCGCGTATCGATATAAGCCCTTGTGTATTGTCTTTTCTGACTGCTATTAGTTCCCGGTTGTCGTGTGTTCGGAGTTGGTTGGTTGGTTGGTTTTTTCGGGGAAGGAGACCAGACAGCGAGGTCATCGGCCTCATCGGATTAGGGAAGGACGGGGAAGGAAGTCAGCCGTGCCCTTTGAAAGGAACCATCCCGGCATTTACCTCGAGCGATTTAGGGAAATCACGGAAAACCTAAATGAGGATGGCCGGACGCGGGATTGAACCGTCGTCCTCCCGAATGCGAGTCCAGTGTCTAACCACTGCGCCACCTCGCTCGGTTGTTCGGAGTTAGTTCGGATCTGCCAGTGATTTGGGAGGCACTAGCAGTGCAGTTCGGACCTATCAGTGTTTGACTTAGGACATGGCAGAAGTTCAGTTGGGGAGCGGCATTGATCAGCCAGGAAATCTCCCCACGGCGCAGTGGGCTGGGACCGCTGGCGGTCTATAGGCAGCGTCTAAGTGTGTGGGAGCTGTTCCGATTGCTACGAGGTTCGTGGCTCACCGACGCACAACATCAAAGTTGGCTGGTGATTTAATTACCGAAGCCAGTCTGTTCACAATGTGCTGTTGGTATTCATGGTTGGCTGTTGGGAGTATTCCCATGAACAACAGCGAGTGTTCGAGTTGGCGAAAGTTGACTGTAATTTGATTATTTGAAGTCCTAGTGTACCAGTGGAATTTTCTGCCTTGTGGCCGTTAGAGTTCCGGTTACCTGCCTTGGCCGCTGACGTGAAATTCAAGCAGTGTCCTTTCCTCACCGTGTTGTCTCTGTCCAACACGTGTGTGAAGTTTTGACAGCTTATGCACACTTGGTTGTGGGCGGCTACGCCTTTTACTTTTTGGCTTTGGATTTCCCTGTGTACTGGTCATATGGAAAGCAAGTTGTCAGTGGGTCCGTTGACTGTCTCTTGGTTGGGTTGCCGGGGGTTGGGTTGCTTTGGGGGGAAGAGATCAAGCAGCGAGGTCATCGGTCTCATCGGATTAGGGAAGGATGGGAAGGACGTCGGCCGTGCCCTCCCGGCATTTGCCTGGAGCGATTTAGCGAAATCACGGAAAACCTAAATGAGGATGGCCGGACGCGGGATTGAACCGCCGTCCTCCCGAATGCGAATCCAGTGTGCTAAGGTTGCCGGCAGATCGGATATAGTTGGGCCGACTGCCTGTCTCCCCTAAGCGAACGTTAATACACTCCTGGAAATGGAAAAAAGAACACATTGACACCGGTGTGTCAGACCCACCATACTTGCTCCGGACACTGCGAGAGGGCTGTACAAGCAATGATCACACGCACGGCACAGCGGACACACCAGGAACCGCGGTGTTGGCCGTCGAATGGCGCTAGCTGCGCAGCATTTGTGCACCGCCGCCGTCAGTGTCAGCCAGTTTGCCGTGGCATACGGAGCTCCATCGCAGTCTTTAACACTGGTAGCATGCCGCGACAGCGTGGACGTGAACCGTATGTGCAGTTGACGGACTTTGAGCGAGGGCGTATAGTGGGCATGCGGGAGGCCGGGTGGACGTACCGCCGAATTGCTCAACACGTGGGGCGTGAGGTCTCCACAGTACATCGATGTTGTCGCCAGTGGTCGGCGGAAGGTGCACGTGCCCGTCGACCTGGGACCGGACCGCAGCGACGCACGGATGCACGCCAAGACCGTAGGATCCTACGCAGTGCCGTAGGGGACCGCACCGCCACTTCCCAGCAAATTAGGGACACTGTTGCTCCTGGGGTATCGGCGAGGACCATTCGCAACCGTCTCCATGAAGCTGGGCTACGGTCCCGCACACCGTTAGGCCGTCTTCCGCTCACGCCCCAACATCGTGCAGCCCGCCTCCAGTGGTGTCGCGACAGGCGTGAATGGAGGGACCAATGGAGACGTTCGTCTTCAGCGATGAGAGTCGCTTCTGCCTTGGTGCCAATGATGGTCGTATGCGTGTTTGGCGCCGTGCAGGTGAGCGCCACAATCAGGACTGCATACGACCGAGGCACACAGGGCCAACACCCGGCATCATGGTGTGGGGAGCGATCTCCTACACTGGCCGTACACCACTGGTGATCGTCGAGGGGACACTGAATAGTGCACGGTACATCCAAACCGTCATCGAACCCATCGTTCTACCATTCCTAGACCGGCAAGGGAACGTGCTGTTCCAACAGGACAATGCACGTCCGCATGTATCCCGTGCCACCCAACGTGCTCTAGAAGGTGTAAGTCAACTACCCTGGCCAGCAAGATCTCCGGATCTGTCCCCCATTGAGCATGTTTGGGACTGGATGAAGCGTCGTCTCACGCGGTCTGCACGTCCAGCACGAACGCTGGTCCAACTGAGGCGCCAGGTGGAAATGGCATGGCAAGCCGTTCCACAGGACTACATCCAGCATCTCTACGATCGTCTCCATGGGAGAATAGCAGCCTGCATTGCTGCGAAAGGTGGATATACACTGTACTAGTGCCGACATTGTGCATGCTCTGTTGCCTGTGTCTATGTGCCTGTGGTTCTGTCAGTGTGATCATGTGATGTATCTGACCCCAGGAATGTGTGAATAAAGTTTCCCCTTCCTGGGACAATGAATTCACGGTGTTCTTATTTCAATTTCCAGGAGTGTATTTTAAGTGGCGGCTGATCACATATTTTAAGTGGCGGCCCCGGAAACTTCTGAGCTTCGCTGGCTGTACTGCGTTTTATTATTGGTGTTTGTCTTTTAATGGCTCATAGCCGATGGTTTGAATTTGTGTGCTTTTAGTTGGGTTTTAAATAATGGGCCTTCAGCCGTCTCAAAATTTAAGTTCCATACTTGTTAAATCTTAGATCGTTTGGGCCTTCAGCCTCATTTTAAAAAAATAATCAAAAGCCATGGGCTTTCTGCCTTGTAAAAATTTGATGTATTTTTGTTTTAAATCATGGGCCTTCAACCGTTTTAAAAATTAAATGGGTTGAGCCCTTAAGTCATAAAATTGTGTGATATATTCAGTCGATAGTTAGGCTCGGAATTTGCGCTGTAATGATTGGGCACCTAAATAAAGTTGTATGTGTTCGAGTTTAACTGAGAACCGCTCATTTTTGGCCCCTTTCCACAATTATAACTACCCGTTCTGTCATGCGGATTTAACCAGGCGTTTCACATGTGTCTGAGCGTTCACCCTACGTATTCGGTTCGAAAAACTTTCTACTGTTTCATTTGCTTTCTGAGTTAACTCACTCAATTGTTCTCTAAAGAACGTGGCACTATTCTGTTTACGGTACCTCTGCCGCAAACCTTCAGCTAATTGCTTAAATGAAGTTGCTTTACCAAATCTTTCATGATGTTCGTCTTCGCTTCACCCACAACTCGTACATTAGCCTCCCATAACATAACCTCACGTCACCAATTACACATTCTCGCTGTAGCCAAGACATCGCTAATAAATACCGTGACATCCTCAGTTGTCTTCCCAGAGAAAGGTGTAATCAAGTGAGCTACAGAAGAATATACTGCAAAGTGACACTGCCCTACTGAAGATTTTGTTTCATCCGAAACTGGCTGTGAATTTTGTGCAGCTAGCAAAGTCTCTAATTGTGCCATTAATTCATCATGACGCCCTCTCTGCTGTGCATTTTATTCTAGCAAATGTGATACTTGATCTGTTAATTTGTGTATTGCCTCACTGACAGAAACCGACCTTGAGTCTGGCATTCTTGTGAAATTTACTACTATCTTCTCAGCCACAACATGTAACAGAAACGTGTGAGAGTAGTCCAGAGCAGACAACAAAGCTTAATGCTATAATACGTCAGTGACAATGAATCACGGTGCACCCTACCCTTTAACCACACTAGACCAAATTCCTTGCACACCTTAACGCTAACACATACAAGTGATCCAGTCACTGACAAAACAACTCACATGGCTTAAACCAGCTTGACACGTGCTAATGAAAACTACGTACAAGTACTATACGTAGAATTACTATTTCCTCCATCCCACATAAACATACACTACTGGCCATTAAAATTGCTACACCACGAAGATGACGCAAAATTTAACCGACAGGAAGAAGATGCTGTGATATGCAAATGATAAGCATGTCAGAGTATTCACACAAGGTTGGCGCTGGTGGCGACACCTAGAACGTGCTGACATGAGGAAAGTTTCCAACCGATTTCTCATACACGAACAGCAGTTGACCAGCGTTGCCTGGTGAAACGTTGTTGTGATCCCTCGTGTAAGGAGGAGAAAAGCGTACCATCACGTTTCCGACTTTGATAAAGGTCGGATTGTAGCCTATCGCTATTTCGGTTTATCGTATCGCGACATTGCTGCTCGCGTTGGTCGAGACCCAATGACTGTTAGCCGAATATGGGATCGGTGGGTTCAGGAGGGTAATACGGAACGCCGTGCTGGATCCCAACGGCCTCGTATCACTAGCAGTCGGGATGACAGGCATCTTATCCGCATGGCTGTAACGGATCGTGCAGCCACGCCTCGATCCCTAAGTCACCAGATGGGGACGTTTACGAGACAACAACGATCAGCACGAACAGTTCGACGACGTTTGCAGCAGCATGGATTATCAGCTCGGAGACCATAGCTACGGTTACCCTTGACGCTGTATCACAGACAGGAGCGCCTGCGATGGTATACTCGACGACAAACCTGGGTGCACGAATGGCAAAACGTCATTTTTCGGATGAATCGAGGTTCTGTTTTCAGCACCATGATGGTCGCATCCGTGTTCGATGACATCGCGGTGAACGCACATTGGAAGCGTGTATTCGTCATTGCCATACTGGCGTATCACCCGGCGTGGTGGTAGGGGGTACCATTGGTTACACGTCGCGGTCACTTCTTGTTCGCATTGGCGGCACTTTGATCAGTGGACGTTACATTTCAGATGTGTTACGACCCGTGGCTCTACCCTTCATTCGAACCCTGCGAAACCCTACATTTCAGCAGGATAATGGCTCTGAGCACTTTGGGACTTAACATCTATGGTCATCAGTCCCCTAGAACTTAGAACTACTTAAACCTAACTAATCAGCAGGATAATGCACGACCGAATGTTGCAGGTCCTGTAGGGGCCTTTCGGGATACAGAAAATGTTCGACTGCTGCCCTGGCCAGCACATTCTCCAGATCTCTTACCAATTCAAAACATCTGGTCAATGATGGCTGAGCAACTGGGTCGTTACAGTACGCAAGTTACTACTCTTGACGAACTGTGGTATCGTGTTGAAGCTGCATGGGCATCTGTACCCGTACAAACCATCCAAGATCTGTTTGACTCAATGCCCAGGCGTATCAAGGCCGTTATTACGGCTAGAGGTGATTGTTCTGGGTACAGATTTCTCAGGATCGATGCACCCAAACTGCGTGAAAATGTAATCACATGTCAGTTATAGTATAATATATTTGTCCAATGAATACCCGTTTACCATCTGCATTTCTTCTTAGTGTAGCAATATTAATGGCCAATAGTGTGTTACTAAAATAATGACAACATATGTCTTCCATAAAGTAAACCCGTGACATAGCCACCAGAACAGGAAAAGTACTTCTATGATGCTCACCCCGTTACAGTTGCTGTTGCGAAGTCTGGATTATCGCTACAGTGATCTAGTGCAAGCGCTGAGGACGATCACCTCCGAAGCCCAACCTCCAGATGAAAAGAGCCGAGCCGACACTTTTGCACCAATTCACAGAGGAACCGAGTGGATGACGCCTCTGCACGATATTAGGAATCGTCTGTAAGAGCTAGTGGCGCTAAGAAAACATGATTATTCAGTGAATCGTTTACTGTGACAACTTTACGAATGGTGGTGCACTGGTGGCCGTAGTTGCCTCCTGCCCTGGTCACGGACAGACTCTCGCTGTACGACACTGCGCCAGTCCTTACGCTTGCATCCTAGCGAGACATCGTTCCTCTTGCGTCGATACGGATGCTTAGCTGAGCCGGGTACATCATGGATAGGTGCTACCGGCTGGACCACCCCATCAGCGATGTGGTGTAGGCGGCAGGCGTTGAACCAAGTACTGCCGACCTGATCGTCGTATTCCGCCCCAAACTCAGTGAGTGCAGCACCCGGTACTACACTGCTGCTGGTAGTGCATCAGCTCTCCCATCAGTAGTGGTTGGTGTGACACAGCATAAAGTTCGTCAGTGGAGTTCAGCTCTACGGCACTCCACGACTGGTTGGTACTGCGCTGTTTGATCTGAGGCACGACTTACTAAAGCGACATGGTCATGGAACGGAATGTCGTCGATACGGACTCCATCGTTCCCATTGATCCGAACCGTTCTCTCTACTTGGAGCTGAGGCTCCGGTATTTAAAAGAGCTCTCCGTACTGTGGCGTGCCTTTTACTAGCGATGACTGAATGTGCCCTCATTATTCTGCTATCCTCGCTTTTATTCTCTCTTAGCAGCTAGTTAAATTGATCCATGACTGTTTTCCCTACCCGTGGCCATTGCTTCTTGCGACATTCCGCTGCGAGAACGAGTTTGCGTGTTATTTTGCGTGTTATTTTGCAGTCTTTGCTGCCCCTCTGTCTTGCATCACTGTGCTAATCGTGGCGTAACCAGCCTATCTTACATCAAGGTGGTTGAAAAATGGTTCAAATGGCTCTGAGCACTATGGGACTTAACATCTGAGGTCATCAGTCTCCTAGAATTAGAAGTACTTAAACCTAACTAACCTAAAGACATCACACATATCCATGCCTGAGGCAGGATTCGAACCTGCCACCGTAGCAGTCGCCCAGTTCCGTACTGAAGCTCCTAGAACCGCTCGGCCACCACGGCCGGCGGTGGTTGAACTCCGTTAAAAATTTTATAAGTTGGAACCCGTATTACTCTGTGCCGTTACAGTAGTGTAATAATGTGCATGTCACAGAGCTATACGGGGATGAACTACACAGGTATAGTGTAACATGTAGAATAGATTATTCAGGACATTTAGTGTAGTAGGTACCATGAGTATAAAATGCTGCTTGAAAATTGGAAGTAACTGAAGAACATCAGTTAAATCAGTTCAAAATTTGGAGGACAGTATGCAAACAACCATTATCCACGAAGCCTTTGTAGTAGAAATTCTAGGAATGAAATCAGTCACACTTTGACAGAGATTAGCGTCCACTTCGTTATACGCCTAACCAACTGAAACAACTACTATAGATTAAAATACATGCCACCTGGGTCCGGTCTTTAATACATAACTCTTGGGAAATGTCCATTTCTAAAAAATGCAATAAACTGAAATGAAAATGTTGAATTGTAATAAAACTTTGAACAAACTAAAAACGATATCAGTAACCTCTTGGTAAATAGCTGGTAGCAAAATACCCCAATAAAGTGATGTTTAATAGTGTAATATCTGTTAATATGATCCATCACCTATATTTACTTCATGAAGATATTTTATAAATTAAAAACTTAATGTTACAGTGAACTCTGCCATCCTATGATTTAAGTGATGTTGGGTCGATGTGGCATGGATGTATGTAAATACTTACGGTCGATTCCTTACTTATTGTAAGTCTCAAACATTAAAGAAGACTGAATGTAGCTACGTCTTACAGTGAGCACTCACGGAATTCATATCATTGTTAGATTGAATATATGTTTAGTCTCAGACAGCGAGAAACAGAGACATGAAACTCCTGTAAACATTGAACTTCTCATGACTTCTATTGTTTTTAAAATCCGGGAATAACCCAAACAAACGATTAAATTCGCAGCTGATACATGTTTACGATTGAGATTGGCAGCACCTTAGTTCTAATAACAGGGCTATTGAAACTTAGCAGCAGGGTATTTTCCTAAACTGGAGGAAAAGAGGGAAAATTAAATCGAAGTGAATGAATTCAATGCGATAAGCTGTGAAAAACATGGTCTACAAGACTTGTGAGTTGTCATGTTCATCTACTTGTAAAAACACTCGAACTGGAAATTGAAATTATAGGTTTTAGAAATTTGGTCTAAAATTACCGGTTTATCGAACAAAACATCTTCAAGTTACACATACTAGTCTACTGTACTAAGAGACTTGTGAGACTACTCTTTAAGCTATTTAAATGAAAGAACATTATTACCTCTTCACCTTTATTCTTCGTGTCTACATACAGAGTGACAATTATTGGACTATATGAAATAAAATCATCACAACTTCTTAACAGTTCGCGTTAGGATGTTCAAAATGCATGGTTGGCTGTGGACCATGATGGAAATTAGTATGCGCTGCATGATTTGGTTTATCGACGAACCCCCTTTCATTTGGATGGGTTTGTCATTAAGCAAAACTGGCGCATTTGGGGAACTGAGAATCCGCATTTCGCCATCGAGATGTCTTTTTACGCTCGATGGGTGATTGTGTGATTTGAAGTGTCCAGTCATGGAATAATCAATGCGATATTCCTTGATGGCACGGTGACTACAGATGGGTGGGTCTGTATTAATTGCTAAAAGTTCCTGAGGTTCTTCACAATTCAAAAGTTTACTAAATGCTTTTGCCATGATTTAGGCATTCTTCTTGTCATTACGTACCATTTTTCCATCTTCCCTTTTCAGCATTAACTTGGGAAGGGCAAATTTTGTATTTGTCTTCCAGACCTTTTGTAGACGTCTGTGGAGTTAGTTTTATGGTAATTTTCTACTATTGAGTCGATTAGATCTTTATGTGATTGTTTCTTGGTTTGCCTGATAATTTGTGTGCTATTTTTGAGGTTGGCTGCATCTACTTCTGTTCAAAATTCGTCATGAATTTTGTCACATTCTGAGTTCCAGCAGACATGTCTTTTACGTGGGTTCCACGGTGCTAAATTTTCTGCTTGTTGCCTGAGAATTTGAACCAGTTCTTCTAAATTATCTGTCAGTTTTATGTTTTGTGTGACTTCTCTGTATTTATCATTCCTAATTAATTGCTGGGGATCGAAGTTCCTCTTTCGTTTGTTGCATTTTGGTTTCTTTTTTAGTGGTGTGAACTTAATTTACTTGGTTTATTGTTTGGTCAAGGAGATCCCAAAGCTTTTCCACTTCTTTCCTAGTCTTTGTTAGAAAATTCTTTTCATTAGTAAGGGATAGGCGTTAATCGTGGTATAAATTTTGTTGGATATTTTTAAACTCAAATTTGGAATTCTATGGGAGATGGCTTGAAAATCGAGAATCGAATTTACTGTTTTCACATGGACTATAAACCCAGTTCCAAATTGGGGACATTCTCTCATAACCCACATTCCAAGTTTCCCATTGTAAATTCTGTAGCCTTGTGATTCGAATGGTTCTTCTGTAGTATTTATCATTTCCTGGAGTCCTGCTGCTAAAATTTTCTGTTTGTCTAATTCATCCATCAAATTCCTTAGATTTCCTGCTTTAAGTAAAGAATTAATATTATGAGTTGCAATGTAGTTGATCTGGTCTTGTTTGATCCTGTTCTTATGAAATGGGATAAGCATGGGTGATTGTCAGTGCCCCGACTCACTGACGCTACCCACCGAATCCGATGCAGCCTTTTCCTGCATTCTTGGACAGGATGGTGGAAATTTTTTCCTAAAAGACCTTTCCATGATTGACTTTCGGAGGTAGTTAACCTTGGGTGGACCAAGCTCCGATTTACAACTATGGTTGTTAACTGCAGAGGCCCAACTCTAGATTTCGGGGTTTTGTATTTAAGAATCTTTCTGAATTTTCAAATTAAGAAATTCGAAGGCCTTACTTTTCGGTACTTCCTTCTAGATAATTCCAGTGAACTGACAGATCGAGGTTTTAATGTAGATCTTTTCAGTAATGGTTGTGTAAGATAATCCATTTCAGACTGATAGGGTTTAGGTAAGAAAGGGTTGTGGCAAAGGAAACACTTGTAAGTGAACCAATATAGATACTTATGAATATAACATGGTAACAAAACAGATTCGCGACATCATAGATGGGATGAAATACGGATCAGTCATTGCAAAGCTCCATATGCAGTGACTATGTTTGGTGTTAATGGCAGCCTACGCATGGTGCGCTAATTTGCTACTCCACCTGTTGCTGATCACTGACCAGAATGTACCAGGGACTCAAATGCTGCTCTTGGATGACAGTTTCTGATGTGAAGCAGTTACTATGTGCCTGGTGCACATTATGTGTGAACTCCCTCGTGGTTGTCTCACTTCGTTTGCTGGAACGACCAGTACACCTGCACTCACGTTCCTGTTCAGTGCAACATCGGACGACTGTCACATCCCCCTTCCCCATAGATAATATCCCCTGGATATTAGACGATGCTTGTTCTGTTGTTTCGCAAGAGTGCACGTAATCTCAATGTCCTTCACAGTTATCATCCAACATCGGATACTGTCCAAGCCCCAGATATAGCCTATGAGGTCTGGTAACATCACGCAACACAAAAGAGCTCCAATGCACTCAGGTGGCTACTCTACATGTTGCAGAGAATTGCAGTTCTAATGATTTATGCATTCGCCAGAGGCGTGTATATGTACACTCCTGGAAATTGAAATAAGAACACCGTGAATTCATTGTCCCAGGAAGGGGAAACTTTATTCACACATTCCTGGGGTCAGATACATCACATGATCACACTGACAGAACCACAGGCACATAGACACAGGCAACAGAGCATGCACAATGTCGGCACTAGTACAGTGTATATCCACCTTTCGCAGCAATGCAGGCTGCTATTCTCCCATGGAGACGATCGTAGAGATGCTGGATGTAGTCCTGTGGAACGGCTTGCCATGCCATTTCCACCTGGCGCCTCAGTTGGACCAGCGTTCGTGCTGGACGTGCAGACCGCGTGAGACGACGCTTCATCCAGTCCCAAACATGCTCAATGGGGGACAGATCCGGAGATCTTGCTGGCCAGGGTAGTTGACTTACACCTTCTAGAGCACGTTGGGTGGCACGGGATACATGCGGACGTGCATTGTCCTGTTGGAACAGCACGTTCCCTTGCCGGTCTAGGAATGGTAGAACGATGGGTTCGATGACGGTTTGGATGTACCGTGCACTATTCAGTGTCCCCTCGACGATCACCAGTGGTGTACGGCCAGTGTAGGAGATCGCTCCCCACACCATGATGCCGGGTGTTGGCCCTGTGTGCCTCGGTCGTATGCAGTCCTGATTGTGGCGCTCACCTGCACGGCGCCAAACACGCATACGACCATCATTGGCACCAAGGCAGAAGCGACTCTCATCGCTGAAGACGACACGTCTCCATTCGTCCCTCCATTCACGCCTGTCGCGACACCACTGGAGGCGGGCTGCACGATGTTGGGGCGTGAGCGGAAGACGGCCTAACGGTGTGCGGGACCGTAGCCCAGCTTCATGGAGACGGTTGCGAATGGTCCTCGCCGATACCCCAGGAGCAACAGTGTCCCTAATTTGCTGGGAAGTGGCGGTGAGGTCCCCTACGGCACTGCGTAGGATCCTACGGTCTTGGCGTGCATCCGTGCGTCGCTGCGGTCCGGTCCCAGGTCGACGGGCACGTGCACCTTCCGCCGACCACTGGCGACAACATCGATGTACTGTGGAGACCTCACGCCCCACATGTTGAGCAATTCGGCGGTACGTCCACCCGGCCTCCCGCATGCCCACTATACGCCCTCGCTCAGAGTCCGTCAACTGCACATACGGTTCACGTCCACGCTGTCGCGGCATGCTACCAGTGTTAAAGACTGCGATGGAGCTCCGTATGCCACGGCAAACTGGCTGACACTGACGGCGGCGGTGCACAAATGCTGCGCAGCTAGCGCCATTCGACGGCCAACACCGCGGTTCCTGGTGTGTCCGCTGTGCCGTGCGTGTGATCATTGCTTGTACAGCCCTCTCGCAGTGTCCGGAGCAAGTATGGTGGGTCTGACACACCGGTGTCAATGTGTTCTTTTTTCCATTTCCAGGAGTGTGTTATTAATTATGCTACATTGCCTCATGGGTGCTACACTCTGTTAGGCAGTATCTGTGAAATATAGATGGGGTGTGTTAATAAAAATTTTTCCGTTTACAAGCACTATCAGTTTGAACAAAACAGCGGTTTCTGCCATCGCCATCTGGTATTATAATCACTGACTATCGATATTGGCACTGTGATCCCTTTGTGTAGGTGTGACATCACTGCTAGCAACCTTCCAGAGAGGCCTCTAGTGACAAGCACAGCCCGTAGTAGCTCCTGCCCGCCGTAGTAACGAATGATGTCAGGCGGCGTGAAGAGCCAGCGCCGCGTTTTAAACAGTTGATCTTGTCTCCCTAGAATCCACAAGCATCCAACTTTCCTTTCCGCTCGATATCCAGAGCCAGCCACCATGACCTACATAGTGTGTACCCTGTTAAAATTGTTGCTGTAATCTCGGACGCTTCCTTTATAACAGAATTTCAGTATTGTGATGGATGATCCAATATTCTCGTCTTTTCACATAGTCTTTTATACCCATTTTCTAAGCAATGTTCAGCCATGCATCGTGTGTGCTTAACCCTACACTCTTAATAGTGTGAATACCTTGTCTTATGTAAATGCTACCCCATTCACAGGGGACACCATACACGCCAGGAAATCAGCTCCTCATCAACTAGTAAACCACATTCATGGTAAGACAATGTAACCTGTCCGACTACAGACCTACTCTGCCCAATGGACCACAACGAAAAATTTGCTGTGCAAGAGACATTAACAGCAGAAAATCAGAAAAAAATAATCCGCTTCTTATCAGTTCATCGCAGCTCTTAATCAGTAAGCCATATACACTCCCATCATCTTCACATTTGGAGAATGAATAAAAATACAAACAACTTTTACAAAAGTATACACTGACCTGAAAAAAGGCATGGGATACGTCTTAACATCGTATGGGATCTACGTTTGCTTTGCGTACTGCAGCATCTCGAGGTGGAATGGACTCACGTCGGAAGCCCCTGCCAAAATATTGAGTCATGCTGCCGCTTCAGCTGTCCAGAACTGTGAAAGTGCAGGATGTTGTGCACGAACTGACCTCTCGACTCTGTTATTTAAATATTAGTTGGAATTTGTGTCGGGCTATCTGGGTGACCAGATCATTCCCTCGAAATGTCCAGAATTTTCTTCCAATCAATTCCTAACAGTTGTGGCTCAGTGACATTGCACTTTGACATCTATCAAAACACCATCGGTGATTGGCTGGAAATTGTCTGCAGGTATCCGAGCATAACCACGTCTGTCAATGGTCGAATAAGTTGTAGCGGAGGCCCCAGTCCATTCCCTGTAAACACCAGCTTGCTCAGTGCCTTCTTAACAGCTTGGGTCCATGTTTTTATGTGGCCTGAGCCACACTCGAACCAAACCATCAAGTCTTACCAACTGCATTCGGGCCTAATGTGAGCAGTCGTCTAGGGTCAAACCGATATAATGACGAGCCCAGGAGAGGCGCTGCAGGCCATGTCTAGCTGTTAGCAAAGGCAGTCGCGTCGGTTGTCCGCTGCCAACGCCCATTAGCGCCGTATTTTGGGGCACTGTCCTAATGGATACGTTCGCCGATCGTCTCACATTGATTTCTGCGGTTATTTCACCCACTTCTGCTTGTCTATTAGCACTGAAAGCTCTATGCAAACGCCACTGCACTCTAAGTGAAGGCTGTCGGCCACTGCGTTCTCCGCTGTGAGAGGTAATACCTGAAATTTGGTATTTTCGACACACTCTTGACACTGTGGATCTCGGATTATTGAATTCCTTAACGATATCCGAAACAATGTCCCATGCGTCTAGCTCAACTAACGTTCCACGTTTAAGTCTGTTAACTCCCGTCATGCGGACATAATCACGTCGGAAATATTTTCATATGAAACACCTGAGTACAAACGACACCTCCGAAGATGCACAGTCCTTTTTTAACTTGTGTACGTGATACTACCGCAATCTGCACATGTGCGTAACGCTCTCCCATGACTACTTACTAGATGATTGTTTACTAAAATGCCTCCTCGAACTGCTAAGACCACTTTGTTAATAATGTTGGAAGAGCCATTCAACTGCACTGATCAGCCAGAACACGACCACCGACCTACTATCGATATAAATCCCTCGAGACGATAGCAGCGTCACCTGGCGGGGAATGACTGCTAGTCTGCCACACGTACGGTGGATGTGGTATCAGTGAGCGTGCTGTCCATCTGTACAATGAGAAAGGATCGCAATCTATCTGAATTTGAACGAGGACAGATTATGATGGCCGCGCTGGATTAGCCGAGCGGTCTTCGACGCTGCAGTCATGGACTGTGCGGCTGGTCCCGGAGGAGGTTCGAGTCCTCTCTCGGGCATGGGTTTGTTTGTCCTTGGGATAATTTAGGTCAAGTAGTGTGTAAGCTTAGGATGACCTTAGCAGTTGAGTCCCACAATATTTCACACACATTTGAACATTGATATTATGATGGCCAGAGGCTCGGCACGTGCGTTTCGGAAACTGCATGACTTGGTGGATATTCAACGGGTGCTGTGGTGAGTATCTTCAACACTTGGCGAAACCATGATGAAACCCCGTCCATACGTCGTGGGATCAGGCGGGCAACCCTCATTACAGATTTCGGACGCCGTAGCTGAGCGTACTCGTGAAACAGGATATATGGTGAACTGTGGCTTAACTAACATCAGATTTTAGTGCTGGGCTGAGTGAAACTGTGTCTGAACACGCAGTGCATACAACACTCCTAATGGTGGGACTCGTCAGCCGGCAACGCATTTTTGCGCCAATGGTAACACAGGGCTCTCTGGACTTTGGTGCTATGGCAGAGCGTTGGATGGTCTGATGAATTCCGGTACCTTTTTTCTCATGGCGAAGAGAGGGCACGATTCAGACGTCTTATACGTAATTGCTCCTTAGCACCTGTACTGCAAGACGGAGACAAGCTGGCGGCGGCTTCGTTATGCTCTGGAGAACATTCATGTGCGCATCCATGGGTGCAGTGGAGATCGTGCAAGGCACCATGACGGACAAGGAGTATCGTACATTAGTTACAAACCACGTACACCCCTGCATGACGATCAAGTTTCCCGCCAGCAATGACACTTTTCAACAAGATAATGCGCCTTGTCACAAAACCAGAGTTAGATCGACTGGTTCGAGGAACAAAGGCGCGAGTTCCTATTCTTGTAATGGTCCCCCTACTCGCCAGATCTGAACATTTCGAACAGATCTGCAACTTGTCTGAACTTCGCGTCAAAGCTCATCGCCCAGTCCCCGGAATTTTTGGGGAATTAGGTGACGTGTGTGCATACGTAATGCCAACGCCTTCCAGCGGACTACCAAAACCTTATTGCTTTCATGACACTACGCGACTGTTATCCATGCCAGAATGTGCACATACTGGCTATTAGGTAGGTCGCAGAATATTTTTGTTGATCAGTGTACACATGAGGGTAACACTAGGCAAAAATATTGTGTGCGTGGTGCAAAACGTCAGAGTTAACAATGGCATTCTTTGTTACATAAATATTTTTTCGCGGTCACTGGTCCACACCCACAGTGCATTTTTCTTGCATAAACTTAATAGAATGGTACTATTTGAAAGCTGAGTACGCACAAAGTTTCGAAAAAATGAACACAAGCCGATACACTGTTATAGCTGATTTTTCATACTAAGATAAAGAAAATACTTTATTTAATTAATTTTGTTCATATCTGGTGTGACACCTGTAGACCAATTTATGTGTTCAAAAAACTTAATGCAGTCCCTTACAAATTTCGACATATTCAGGATTCCACTAGCCCCTCGCTCTGAGAATTTATGTAGCGTTGTTTCTAAAATCTACATGTTCTACTGAGGTGTTGCTGGCTATTAATAAATCACTGTATAATGCAGCTGGGTCTCACAGTTTTGGGCGTAGTACATTATGTAAGGCAGTAATAAACATCCGTGAATTCACGTTTAAACCAACCGGTAGCATCCAGTATCGGTAACTATATCCTCTGAATAAAAAGGCAGTATATTTTCTAGATACCTTACAGAGATGCATGAGCTAATATAAACTTCTCAAAACTAAGCTAGTGACATATTTAATTCTAATGAACTATTCAAGTTTACATGTCAAGTTCTTACTGGAAAAATTATTTTATTAATTGCCCTCACCTCCAAAACAGAATGAACACTTCCATCATGTTTCTCCACAGATAAGAGTGCACTACAATAAGGTGACATTGAGGGCTCAGTTATTCCCAGTCAAGCATCTCATTTGTGACAGTTACCCTCTTGGTCCCTGGGAAACGTGTTGTGACAATATATCTCATCTGGGCGAACTTCCATTCAATATTTTCAATCTGACCACAATATGAGGGTCTGCTTCTGATGCATGTTGTTCTTGACTTAAGTAACTTTACCTTTAATCCCTAGTATTATTTACCAATCTCTAATTTTGTCTTTATTAAATCTGCTACAGTTTTCTGCAGTTTACATTTACTTGACGAGTACACAATTATTGTACATTTCTCTCTGAGGAAACCAATGCATTCTACTAAAAGTCCATTTGTAACTAAGAGCAGATATTATGCCTTTCCATTTTCTATCTTAATCTACTCCTGAATGTACATGTTGACAATAGCTCTGAAACGTTTACAGCTTTTTATAATATATGTGGGTACTTTTGTGGCTTCGTTAATCTTATTGAACAAACTGGACAATGGAATACTCACCTTAGAATCCATGTTCATTACAAACATGATGGATATCTTTTCAACTACAGAATGTACTGTGGTGTGTAGAATCACTTCACTGTGAACATGGCATTTAAATAGTCTAGACGTAGTTGTTGTATGATGTCCTCAGCATCATTATAGCATAATAGATTTACACTATTACCTTTTTTATCCTCAATCCACACCAAGGTCAACATTTGAGGGTGTAATGTGGCCAGACTTAGTTGGTTGACCCCGTATTATTGGGTTGTGACACTTTCACCAATTCAGTGACGTTTGCAGCAGGTTCTGAGGCCACCAAACAGTTTCAACTGTTGGATTTTGTAACGTAATATCATGCATGGGCAGGTGGTTCTGATTTCCCCACAGGAACTTTCACCTATAGTTGCTGTAGTTGTTTTTGGCTGGTCTAGTGCCAATTACTATTACCTTTTTGCATGTGGGATCAGTGTACCGCGATCTAACTGTTGTGGATTTTGCATGGGAGGTGGACACAGGGGCGTGAGATAATTTACACGAATCTGTCTTGTCCCACTAAGGGTGTATCACAAGTGTGTGGCCGAGAGGACAGTGCCGTACTGTTAATGTTGTAACTACTCCTCTTGCATGAGGTGAAATGAGCCCAGCGCGGATGTTAAAGATGTCGTTTTCAGGCACAAGCAACAACTTGTTCATGATATCCAGTGGCAGTTTAGCCTTTAATATCCTAACAAATTGCCGATTAGATATGGTCTCGCCACATTATCTTGCAGTATAGTGTTTTATGCAAACGAAAACATCGTGTAATGTTTCAGTAACTCAATGAAGATGCATTTAATCAAGACAAAACAAGTCTGTGTGCACACGTTTAATAAAAAGGACTTAATGTGCAGAATGCAGGAGGCGTTTTCCTTCTGAAGGAGTGCAGGAGCTAAGCATTTACCGGCGTCCCACAGTTTTCAAAGACTAGGGGCTTTCTTTTCATTTGCTCGACAGCAACCTCAGGTGTCTGTCACAAAGGTTTGGTCTACGTGCAGCAGTCAAAAGCGTTTTCTGCTAAGGTTATTCCTCACTCCCTCTCATAAAACGTTTTCTCAAGTGGTTGCTACAGGAAGCCCCCCCCTGTCGCGAGTTCGGCCTATGGCCCCGCAGCCCCCTGCCGGCTGTTAGCCATTGTACGAGCGCCTTACATCGGTTTTCTTTCTAGGAAGCATAGTGGAGAGCCTGCCCATCCTAGCATACAGTTCACTGACCATATCATCCAATTTGTTTCCAAATGTTTCCTTCCTTCCTAATAGCACGGACGTCAATTTTTATCCCATTGCAAGTAACAATTACTCGTACATAGACTTTAGACGCAATATGCAGGCTAGGTGGTGTGCCTGTTGTCAAAGCGCGTAGTGTCAGCGACTGACTTGGCCAGCATGCAGCACGTGCTTGTATCAGCTGCATCCTGTCCTCCAGTGGCAGCAAAAGCGGTTGTGGGCAGACCATGGCTTGATGATGGTCTGTTGCGCTCTACACCAAACCGTCGTTAACATGGCGGCGGACACATGCCACCGGATCCTGCCTGGTCCACTCCCGAACCATGTGCCCTCCATTTCCGTGTTCTCCAAAGCCCATCCAGTGAATTACTTCCTCTGAGAGTTCTCTCGTGTTTTCTGGCCATCGAGTGGCTGGTGCAACCACGAAAAGCTCAGTAATAATTGATTACACGACTTACACAGGACAATTATATGTTATTAACGTCATCCAACAGTGTACAGCTCGCATACCAATTTCTGTGTTTCAAATTCTTTATAGAACTATCTCGTTGAATTCCCTGTTTCTTTCTTACAAGATTTCTGTACAACAAAATGAAACTACACAAATTCAAAGAATTTACTCAGAGAAATCAAAAAAATGATTCAAGTGGCTCTGAGCACTATGGGACGTAACTTCTGAGGTCATCAGTTCCCTAGAACTTAGAACTACTTAAACCTAACTAACCTAAGGACATCACATACATCCATGCCCGACGCAGGATTCAAACCTGCGACCGTAGCGGTCGCGCGGCTCCAGACTGTAGCGCCTAGAACCGCTCGGCCACCGCAGCCGGCTCAGAGAAATCGTTGTGTCTTGCTTTTAAGTTACTCTTTAATAAAATAAACTGCTTGATTTCACTTACATTTACGTTTCTTGTTTCAGAATTACCTTTTATAAACCCAAAATGCTCATCTCGTAAATTAAAAATTATCACGAAGTTGGGCTAAATCGTTTAAATTTCATTACTTAATGGTTTCATGTTCATTCTTCTACTTTACATTCATTTCATTTCTTGTGGAATTCAGTTGGTGTGAAAGTGGGATAAGAGTGAGTTTCTTTTGAGTTTTTTTGCACTACCCTAGACCTGCAAATCCACCGACAGTTCTTGATTCCCTTCCTATCACCCGTGCCAACTGCAATTACATCACCTCTGGAAGAGTCCCGAAATCTGCATATCATCAGTTTCCTAACCTCTATGGTATACAGAATAGCAGACAAATTCGCAATTGCTATTACACAACATGTAACAGCTTTGTATTACTGAATGGTTTACAACATTACAGAAAACTGGAAAATGACCACTTGTCGAAATTGGAGTCCCAATAAATAACTGTTTAACAGCTTAAAACGAAATAATTTCATTCACACATTTGACTAAGGCTGAGGAAATCATGAAACTTCTACTTTTCTTCTCCCGTCTCAGCTAATAATAACTTCCTGATATCCGCAAAATCTACACTACTGGCGATTAAAATTGCTACACCAAGAAGAAATGCAAATGATAAACGGGTATTCATTGGAGATATATATTATACTAGAACTAACATGTGATTATATTTTCACGCAATTTGGGCGCATAGATCCTGAGAAATCAGTACCCAGAACAACCACCTCTGGCCGTAATAACGGCCTTGATACGCTTGGGCATTGAGTCAAACATAGCTTGGATGGCATGTACAGGTACAGCTGCCCATTCAGCTTCAACACGATAGCACAGTTCGCTGACATGTAGGGTTTGGCAGGGATCGAATTAAGGGTAGAGCCACGGGCCGTAACACATCTGAAATTTAACGTCTACTGTTCAAAGTGCCGTCAATCCGAACAAGAGGTGAACGAGACGTGTAACCAATGGCATCCCATACCATCACGCCGGGTGATACATCAGTATGGCGATGACGAATACACTCTTCCAATGTGCGTCGTCAAAGACGGATACGACCATCATGATGCAGTAAACAGAACCTGGATTCATCCGAAAAAATGGCGTTTTGCCATTCGTGCACCCAGGTTCCTCGTTGAGTACACCTTCGCAGGCCCTCCTGTCTGTGATGCAGCGTCAAGGGTAACCGCAGCCATGGTCTCCGAGCTGATAGTCCATGCTGCTGCAAACGTCGTCGAACTGTTCGTACAGATGGTTGTTGTCTTGCAAACGTCCCCATCTGTTGACAGGGATCGAGACGTGGCTGCGCGATCCGTTACAGCCATGCGAATAAGATGCCTGTCATCTCGACTGCTAGTGGAACGAGGCCGTTGGGATCCAGCACAGCGTTCCGTATTACCCTCCTGAACCCACCGATTCCATATTCTGCTAACAGTCATTGGATCTCGACCAACGCGAGCAGCAATGTCGCGATACGATAAACCGCAATCACGATAGGCTACAATCCGACCTTTATCAAAGTCGGAAACGTGATGGTACGCATTTCTCCTCCCTACACGAGGCATCACAACAACGTTTCACCAGGCAACGCTGGTCAACTGCTGTTTGTGTATGAGAAATCGGTTGGAAACTTTCCGCATGTCCGCACGTTGTACGTGTCACCACTGGCGCCAACCTTGTGTGAATGCTCTGAAAAGTTAATCATTTGCATATCACAGCATCTTCTTCCTGTAGGTTAAATTTCACGTATGTAGTACGTCATCTTCGTGGTGTAGCAATTTTAATGGCCAATAGTGTATAGTTGGTACCGTCCTTCACTTCGCGGCTCCTTAATCCTTGGGCTGTGCCGCGAGTCAGGCCCTCTGTCTTCAATTATTTCGGCCTGTCCTGCCGGTCTTGTTTCTCCAGGCGCCTCTGTTGGCTTCGTTTCCTCTTCCTTCCTTTCTACCATTGTCCCGTTGGTCAAGTGTCCTATCGTTTCTCCGATCATCATATGTTCTGTTAGGCCTCCTATCATCCCGTCGGTCGTTCGATCTCTAGCGTCGGTAGTCGTTTTTCGTCGCCCACCCGTTCCGTTCCCTCTGTGGCGACCGTCTCACTCCAAGTGTTTCCTTGCAGCTGCACAGGTTGGAAACTAGTTTATTCAGCGTATACCGGTGCATTGACTTCACCGCTCCTGCCGTACTCCAGATCTCGTAATAATTTATGGAATCTTTTAGTGTCATGTAGATGTCTATCGGCGATCTGTAACTGTTTAATCGGATTCGGTAATCTGCTTATGCAAATCCGTGTTAGTTCGGGGGGCGGATACGGCACATCTGAAATATTATTTCTCTCTGTCGTGTATCTGAAATGTTGCAATGGGTCGGGCCGTCACGATCCAATATACCATGCTGTAAAAAACAAAAATAGTACATCTGTAAAGTTGTCCGCCCCCGGTAGGTGAGTGGTCAGCGCGACGGAATGTCACCGGCACGATAGCTCAACGTGTAAGGTGAGAGGGTTGGCTGCCCTCTGTAATAAAAAAGCTGAGTTAATCGATCAACGACGAACTGAAATGGGTGTCTTGCGACGTCCGCCCCGAGCACATACAACAAACAAAAACGAACAAAACGAGATTTTAAAAAAAAAGTCAATCCTAAGGGCCCGAGTTCGATTCCCGGCTGGGTCGGAGATTTTCTTCGCTCAGGGAATGGGCGTTGTGATGTCCTCATCATCATTATTTCATCCCCATCGACGCGCAAGTAGCCGAAGTGGAGTCAAATCGAAAGACTTGCACCCGTCGAACGGTCTACCCGACGGGAGGCCCTAGTTACACGACTTTATATTTTTATCTGGATAGATGACGTCGATTTCAATCCTATATGCCACAGTAGATGTATTGATAATAGTTTCAACGTCGCCCGCCAACAGCGTAGTGGTACAGCTACCACAGCGCCATCTGTGCCCACAGGCAGAAGGCACCGTTTGGCGCAATGTGTAAAGCAACCAGGCAATCATGCCACGGACACACACCCGTGTTGCCTATAGGCAACTCAGCGAGTTTGAAAGGGGTTAAATTGTGGCCTTCTGAGTGGCGGGGATGTCCTTTCGGAGAATTTCCGCACAAGGTGGACGTTCTCTGTTACTTGTACAACGATACTGATATCAACTATCTCTCACGCTCGCACGCACCGTTCTGGACGTCCACGTGGCATGGACGTCTGGCGGGACCGATGTAAAGAGAGCAGCAGTGGTAAATGGTACAAATAAGCGGGCTTGTGAGTCCAGACGCTTCAACACGGTTGCGAACCGATTATCAGCAGTGGGACTAGAGCACGTAAACGTCTAGTCCATCTTCCACCCATGTCACAAGGTTAACTTGCACAGCTCGAATGGTGCCGTCAGAGGATCACTTGAAAGATGGAATGACGTTCCGTAGTATTCAGCGATGGAAGAAAATTCTGCCTGCAAGCAAGTGGTGGACGTTTGCTTGTTCGACGTAGACTTGGTGAGTCATGTCTCGTATAATGTCGTCCTCTGGCTCCAACCCAGGCTTTATGGTCTGGGGGTGCGATAAGCTGTAACTCTCGTTCACCTTTGGTGTTCTGGGAGGGACGCTAACCAGAGCTCAATACATGCAGAATGTTATTATGTTATTTGTAGAATTTCGGCCACACTCTTTTTCTTCTACTATCGAGTCCGACGTTTCCCTGCTCCTGCAATTGATCATTTCTTTTCTATTCAAAAATTTCGCAAGATCTTAGATCTCCACGTGTTCGCTAATGTCGGTCGGTACTACCCGGTCTGATACGGTATCGTAATTATTTTCTAATTGTTCCACGGTGATGTTCAATACTACTTCTTGATATACAATCGTTTCCACGGTCTTCGAGATCCTGTCTACCTTTATGAATTTGCGTGTTCTTCGTTACCGTAGGTAACTTCTTTCGCCTCTCCGCATTCCGTAAAGTGGTCACTGTGTGTCTTGTTCACGATTCCTATCTGATCATCCACCTTGCTATCCAAGTGGTTAAACTGTGCTTCGAGTTCTTGCGTTTTTCCCTTTTTTTCAGCAGATCCTCGGTTTTTTCTTCAGTACGCTTAAACGTTGCAGCTTTCGTCTCCTGACCTTTCTTAAATAAATCTTCGCTATGTTTATGTAGCTTTCTTGTGATGGCCAGAATTAGACGATGTATAAGGTTCCAGTTTTATTATAAAAACTTCAATGAACAGTTTTAAATCTATAACCTGTATGTGCACATTATAACCTATTTGGTTTAGTACTGGGTGGTTATAATTAAACTTTCCCTATTTAACACATTATAGGATGGAAACTAATTATCGTACGAGTACTAAACTCGGTAGCATTAATGTCAAGGGCATGGAGAAGAGACATAATGCAATATCAATTCAGTTTAAACAATGTGTCGCTGCGGCACATCATACCATTACATACACGTACCATTAATATTACAAATGGGGTTCAATGTGGTGCTCATCAGTATCCAGAAGAGGCTGAAAGAGCAGGACTGCACTCTGCACAGCAGAAGGAAGCATGTCCGTAAGTATGCTGACTATCTCAGGTATGCTGCGCTTCAGATCAGCATATGAGTGAATGTTCCCTTGTAAATCATGTCCTTCAGATAGCCCCTCCACCATAAATCACAGGGATTGAGATCAGCTGATAATTCGATCGTTTCCAAATGTGTTTCGGAGAATCAGGTGAAGAGAAGCAGGTGAACTTCACGAACGATTTGCGGTGGGACCTCATCTTGGATGGAAACGGTTGAGTTCAATACGTCTCACTCCAGTATGGCGAGTATGAATGCTATCGAGGCATCTCACAGTAACGCTGGCCGTTCACACTGCAGGTCTTTGATCTGTAGGTGCCAAACTGTTCAAAAAAAAGTGGGCCAATGATAAATGTAGCCGTGAAGCCACACCATACGGTGACACGTTGACTATACAGAGGAACTTCATGCACAATGACTGAAGGTGAAGATCCCCACATTCGGCAATTCTGTGTGCTCACAGCACCCGACAGAGAAAAATGTGCTTCGTCTGTCCGTAGGATGGTCGGTGACCAGTCCTCGTGAACTTCAGGTCTTGCCGAAACTGGAGAACGAAGTCAACACGTCGTTGTGCGTAGTGTGGTGCAATCTGCTGTTCGATATGGATCTTGTACGGATACCATTGGAGAATGGTTCGAAGCACCTTCCGTACAGCAGACCACGGGATCAACTGTGATGACACAGCACGCGCACTGCCTGACTGTCTGGAATTGTGCGCAGCGTTGTCTGCCACAACCACACCGATCTCATCACCACCCGTGGTGCAACCGGTCGTCGGTCTCTCCCCAGAGCGACGCCCAATTCTCCAGCTGATTAGAACTACTTCATCATGCTCCAAACACTTACTTTTTTTGTTTCAAAATTACCTTTTACAAACCCAAAATGCTCATCTCGTAAATTAAAAATTATCACGAAGTTGGGCTAAACCATTTAAATTTTATAACTTACTGGTTTGATGTTCATTCCTCTGCTTTACATTCGTTTAACGTCTTGTGGAATTCAGTTAGTGTGGAAATGGAATAACAGTGAGTTTCTTTTTCGTTTATATGCACTACGTTAGACCTGAATAATCCACCGACAGTGACTGGTTCCCTTCCTATCACCCGTGCCAACTGCAATTACATCACCTCTAGAAGAATCCTGAAATCTGCGTATCATCAGTTTTCTAACCTGTATGGCATACGGAACAGCAGACAAATTCGCAATTGTTATTACTCTGCATGTCACAGATTTGTATCACTGAATGGTTTACAACATCACACAAAACTGGAAAATGACGCCGCCACCGTATTCCTGTCTACAAACATATTATCAGTCTCGAGAATAAACTTGGTTCAAATGGTTCAAATGGCTCTGAGCACTATGGGACTCAACATCTGTGGTCATAAGTCCCCTAGAACTTAGAACTACTTAAACCTAACTAACCTAAGGACATCACACACATCCATGCCCGAGGCAGGATTCGAACCTGCGACCGTAGCAGTCGCGCGGTTCCTGACTGAGCGCCTAGAACCGCTAGACCACCGCGGCCGGCGAGAATAAACTTGGAGGAAATGGAACAGCCCAAGCAGTTATACTAAATGGACCTATATTCTTCCGTGGCTGCAGGGTTAATTTCACTTTGGACTGGAAATTCTGGTAGTGGTTGGTTTACACTCGCCATAGTTCGTTGTGAAAATACTTCGCTTCCTGGACTTGAATCATTCGCCGGCCGAGATGTCATCGCTCCCAAAACATGGCATGTGGTATCTACCCGAAGACCCAAGTAGACCTAGTTATGTATATAGTAATATGCCATTTACATTGTACACACGCTCTTGTAGAAAAGTTAGTAATGATGAGAAAATTCATGTATGGATGAAAGGACTTGGTGTATTTGCTGAAAGTGTAACTGTAACTGGAGATATTACTTTGTACTATAATTATTAATGAAGTGTGATCCTTGACCCCTGTAACCACTAGTCGTACATCGCGGACCGGGGGCTCAAGGATGCAACAGTTTGAAAAAATTCGAAAACATAGTGCCGCACTGCCCGCTGAGCGCCTAGCCAGTCGGTGATGCAAGCCGCCCGACTTGGCTCGGCGCCACGTGATATGGCCCGGACGCACCAGAAAGAGGACCCTTCCGTAATCCTCTCAGCAGGCGATATACACTGAGTCCAGCTGCAGCATTACTGTTGTGTTGATAATAGGGCTTCATTAATAATGCGCTCCATCTTTTGTCCAAGATCGTGTTGAGACGTCAACAAGTGCACTGCGACTGGTCGGTGTGTGATACTATAAATCACGACGAATGATCACGGCACCTGGTGGCTATAGGCGGAACTGGATAGTGGCGCTGTGACATGAAAATCATGCATCTCATACTGTGGACATTCATGCTACCAAGTTTGGTTCTAGTACTGTAATTATTTATGACTTGTTAAACAGGGAAAGTTTAATTATAACCACCTGGTATTTCAGGACACTCACTGAAGAGGCATTGTAAGGCGAAACGCCTCTGGGTGTACAAGTTAAATAAGAAAATATAGAGCATTCAAAAGGCATTTTCAACTGCTACAATTCAAAGATTTCTGTGCAGGAGTGCGCATTTACTGTCGTAGCACGGTTTTCAAAAACTGGGGTGTTCTTTTCACCTGCTCCATAGCATCTTCCGTTGATGTGTACGTGCAGTCGACAGTAGCGCTTTCTTCCTCACTCCATCTCATAAAATGTTTTCGCATGTAGTCGGGGCAGAGAGCTCTCCCCGTTGCGAATTTGATCAGTGGCGCCGATGGGAATCAGAGAAGGCCCAGGCATCTCTTAGACGTTATGTGACCGCCATGTCTCTGGGTCCTTTCTGTGAAGAAGAGCCTCGCCATTCCGGCATTCACTTCACTGGTTGTGTCGTTCAGTTTGCTTACAAACATTTCATTACTTCGCAATAAGATGCAAGACCATTTTTATACTGTTGTAAATAACTATCACTCCTACATTTCAGATTTATTAGTTATGCATGTCAAGGGTAGGTCTCTAATTTGAATATTGTGAATTTGCCTGTGTTGAGCGTCCACTCCAGAAAACGGCCCCATAACACTACAGATGAGTTTGTTCTCTACCTACCTAACAAACTGTTCGACGCGGTTCAGTTTTTAAACAAATTATGCATTCACCAAAAATTTTTAATTTTTGGGGGGTTGAAGCAGAAAAATGCTTCATTTAATAAGAGTGTAATTCAGGAAACTCGTAATGTTTTCACCTTCTGATCTAAAATGTATTAAATCAACGTTATGGGATATCTTACAGCGCAGAGGATTTTCTTAATATACTGCTGCCCATTTTTGGTCCAGGAGTTCAAAGAAGAGAAAAACATATGCGTGATAGTAATCCTCCATCCGGGATGAAGTCCACGGCTGATACAGATATTGCATCAGATGGCAGTGACATTTGCAATGCGCCAGCAAGCCTGAGCGGTGATCTCTACCATTTCAATGCTTTAATGATGGCTAATACAGATAATCTCCAAACTGAAAAGATGAAATTAGTGGAATTTTCTCCTTGGTACGACCTTTAAGACTCAAAACCATAAACCATATACCCGATGACGCACATGTAAAAATCTCTCACAAGAAAACAGTAAGTGAATTTACCAGGATAAGTCTGTTACGCTCCGGGAAGTAACTTGATAGTGGGGTTGCTAGACTTTTTACGCGACCTTGCTAACTATGGTAGCCCCAGGATAATACGTTTGCTCAGACGATGGATACCCAGAGAGGACTTGGAAGCAACGAATGTAGCTCGCGTTTTACAGGTGCGTCGCCGAGTTGACGCTGGACTGAAGTATCAAAAGTATTGGTCAATGACTTTTACTCTCTGTGCCGTAAGTACGATTGGGGACTACATTGTAGATACTAGTACCGCTGTTGCACCAACTGCAAGCTGAAAATCATAAATCAAAAGCTGTTACAGTTGTCATTGCATGAAAATATAGCGTGGTAGAATAGATAAAAAATCTGCTCACCAGGACGTGGCAACATTACACATATGTAAAGGTATTGAAATATACAAGCTTTCGTTCTCAGTGGGACCTTCTTCCGCCAGACGGACTGAAGAGGAAGGAAGAGGGGTGAAGGAAAAGACGGGTGAGGTATAGAAAATGGGGAGAATTCTGAAAAGCTGCAAAGAATCACAGGTCAGGAGAGGCACACTGGGTGGGATGGGAAGGAAGGAAATCTCCGATGAATTATTGGTGTTTGTCTTTCTTAAGAGTACTGCTAACTGTAAACTAATCCACCACATGTCAGTCATTTCTTTTTTATATTCTGTGATGTTTGTAGTGTATATATTGTGCGTTTTAACACATATTTTGATATTAGACTTAAAATACCCCAATACAGAGGAACGCTAATGAGAAGACAGAGCATTTGCAAAACGTGGACACCTTCAGCGAAATTACGTGAGCTGCTAATAATATGAACCCTCAGGCCAGTGAAATGAACAGTGCAAAGAAACTGTGTTCTATTACCTAAATCAAGCTGCAAAGGCATCAAGAAATTAAAACGGAGTGTCGAAAGGAGCAAAAAATGGTTCAAATGGCTCTGAGCACTATGGGACTCAACATCTTAGGTCATAAGTCCCCTAGAACTTAGAACTACTTAAACCTAACTAACCTAAGGACATCACACACACCCATGCCCGAGGCAGGATTCGAACCTGCGACCGTAGCAGTCCCGCGGTTCCGGACTGCAGCGCCAGAACCGCTAGACCACCGCGGCCGGCTTCGAAAGGAGCATAATACACCAACGGCACTGTCTGTAACATTTCATTCTACAATTAAACTGTCATCCTCTAACAGAAGACCGAAAGTTACTTCTACCCATAATGTTTCCAATCAATCATTGCTGATGCTTAACAAATAGGTAAAATTTTCTGATGAGTAAGCTGTTCTATTTGCAGGTACGCTCGTGACAGAGAGATAGCTTTAGCGGTAATGTTACATCCAGCTGAGCGTGGGGCACATTTACAAAACAATGCTTTATAGCCAGTGGAGTTTTTCTTCATTTATCGGTTGATGGTTTCATATTAACGGCTTATCTAACCCATTACAACATTTAATGAGAAACAGCGATGAATAATTGTTTGGAACAGACCGCTGCTTTGTGTGACGAATTGCTAAATAGGATAGCGATTCTTGTTTGATCTCAACTTTTGAAGCGTTCAGCCTGTTTTGAAACTGTCGTGAAAGCCTTACACTATTGTATGCTCTTAAGAATGTGTTCAAGATAGCTGTTGAGCACATTTATTTGTGTACAGATATTACTGCTCATCAATCGTTTATAAACTGAAAAGTTTGGATAGGCCACTAGTGCAAAACCAGAAGACATGAAAACTAGAGCAGTCCAGGCGAGACAGCCATCGAGAAACACGAGTCATTTGGTAATCGAAAAATGAAACAGAAGGATAAACCGCGTGACTCAACTAGCAACCTTAGATGTCATCAGGAATTTCAACAAAACAGAAAAGAGAGAAACAAATTTCCATGGTTTATTCCCACGTTAACGAGCCTCTTTCCGACCATTCACCCCCCATCGTTAGCTGTTTGCTCTATAAGGCTGTCTTCGTTTAGTTACACTGTTACGTAAACTGGAGTGCGGGAGAAAGGAAATTAAAGAGACTAATGGCAGCTACGTCGAGACGTCTTGCGGAAATGGCGACAACGAGTGAAATTTTTATGCAGTACGGAGGCTCAAACATGGCATCTCCTGCTTACTAGGCAGTTGCATTTATCTTTGTGCCATCAGGAAAACGTGTTTGTCGCAAATGTGCGGACTATCTGTCACGATCCCCTGCCGACTGACATCCACACCTAGTCCCCGTCCATGTCTCTATGCTGGCTAGAGTTAGATTCCCGCTGGGGGGTCGAAAATTAATGTGCATTTCGATCGACAGTTGTGGATTCATTCCCACCGAGGCGAGTCAATTCTATGAATGTGTGGTGCTTATTATTGGACATGTGCTGAAGAAGAGTTGCGGATTCCGCGTGGTGTCTTCTTACGGACATGATCGACAGAACAGACGCCACTGAGCTGTGTTACTGCTGAAGTTATGTGCTAGAGAAACCAAAATTGCAATTTAACCACAGCTCCTCAAAGCAGGTAGGAAGCTAGGGATCATTGCTGATGGAAAACCTGTGGTTAGTACATAATTTTAATTTCAACTAAAGAATAAATTTCATTATTACAGAATAACAGAATCAGAATAACAATATAAAAATTCAATTCGGACCTCTGTCCTCGTGAGAAAATAGACAACTGACCTTAACCGTCTACCCCCTTTAAAAAATACAGATCTAATTACCAAAGATCAAGTCATTAAATTTCGGACACTTGTCCTTCACCAAACTTAGAAAAACTATGTGATTGGATAATGAATTAATACAACAAAAAGTATTTTAAAGATAATAATTAGATCAGATTGCAAAAGAATCACAGACAGTCACCACCGTAAGCACACTTAAGTTAATTGCTTATGTAACCAAAATTTACACTGCATTAATGATACACATTTAGTTACTTATGAAAACATCTCGTCCGTCCCGGCGGACAGACCGGATACTTAAAGGATAGGAGCGCGGCTTTTACACGGTGGTACTCTGAACAAACGAGTAGAAAGCAACCGACACGCCGAACACACACACACGATCTCAGCCTGCCAGCCAAGGCGACAAACCCCATAAGCCCCACGTACCAGATCATTTCTGCAATAGCAAGTACCTCACGCAGCAGACAAATTCAACTCCTGGTTCACCTTTCTCAAGAGCATGCAAGGCTTACTAACGACGTGACTATCTGAAACATAACTGAAAACCAATCTGAGACATTTACCGAATAAAAGAAGAATTAAAATTACACTGACTTAAAGCTCTGCCCTTCATATTAAAAGAAAGTCCGAAACCATAACTGGACGAAGAACACATTAACATACTACATCAAATTAACACTGCAAGGAACCTTTAAAACAAGCAGTAAAACTATTCCCTTTTGCAATTGCCGAAATAGATTTTGCTCCGCGGAAACAACACTTCGAAGCCTTAGACCTCGTAAGTTCAGTATAACACTCTCTTATTCAGAACCATCCTTAACTGATCTCCGGCAGATACAACATGCCACCATAAGTTTCACATATCTTCACAGGTTAACAACAGAATATGAATTACACGTAACTTAATGCTTCCAGTTTCGCGATGAGAAGATGACCAGCATGAGATGACTGACCCGCCACCGTTTCGCACGCAAACGCGTCGACTAATCAGCACCGTACACCCGGCGCGCGGCAAAAGAGCGAGGACGGCGATGCCCAGGCACTGCGGATAGAGACGAGGGCCTGCCTTCAAAGCATGTTGCCTCGTTGAACGCCGCCCGAAGAGAGCCCTAGCCCACACGCCAAGCCAGAAAACCAAAGGCGGAACAGTCAGAGGTACAAGACCAGACGAGTGTCGATATCAGCGACGCAAGTGGCGCACAACTAGCGCCAGTCGCCAAGGCTCAACCACGCATTCACATAATACACTCCTGGAAACTCAAATAAGAACACCGTGAATTCATTGTCCCAGGAAGGGGAAACTTTATTGACACATTTCTGGGGTCAGATACATCACATGATCACACTGACAGAACCACAGGCACATAGACACAGGCAACAGAGCATGAACAATGTCGGCACTAGTACAGTGTATATCCAACTTTCGCAGCAATGCAGGCTGCTATTCTCCCATGGCGACGATCGTAGAGATGCTGGATGTAGTCCTGTGGAACGGCTTGCCATGCCATTTCCACCTGGCGCCTCAGTTGGACCAGCGTTCGTGCTGGACGTGCAGACCGCGTGAGACGACGCTTCATCCAGTCCCAAACATGCTCAATGGGGGACAGATCCGGAGATCTTGCTGGCCAGGGTAGTTGACTTACACCTTCTAAAGCACGTTGGGTGGCAAGGGATACATGCGGACGTGCATTGTCCTGTTGGAACAGCAAGTTCCCTTGCCGGTCTAGGAATGGTAGAACGATGGGTTCGATGACGGTTTGGATGTACCGTGCACTATTCAGTGTCCCCTCGACGATCACCAGTGGTGTACGGCCAGTGTAGGAGATCGCTCCCCACACCATGATGCCTGTGTGCCTCGGTCGTATGCAGTCCTGATTGTGGCGCTCACCTGCACGGCGCCAAACACGCATACGACCATCATTGGCACCAAGGCAGAAGCGACTCTCATCGCTGAAGACGACACGTCTCCATTCGTCCCTCTATTCACGACTGTCGCGACACCACTGGAGGCGGGCTGCACGATGTTGGGGCGTGAGCGGAAGACGGCCTAACGGTGTGCGGGACCGTAGCCCAGCTTCATGGAGACGGTTGCGAATGGTCCTCGCCGATACCCCAGGAGCAACTGTGTCCCTAATTTGCTGGGAAGTGGCGGTGCGGTCCCCTACGGCACTGCGTAGGATCCTACGGTCTTGGCGTGCATCCGTGCGTCGCTGCGGTCCGGTCCCAGGTCGACGGGCACGTGCACCTTCCGCCGACCACTGGCGACAACATCAATGTACTGTGGAGATCTCACGCCCCACGTGTTGAGCAATTCGGCGGTACGTCCACCCGGCCTCCCGCATGCCCACTATACGCCCTCGCTCAAAGTCCGTCAACTGCACATACGGTTCACGTCCACGCTGTCGCGGCATGCTACCAGTGTTAAAGACTGCGATGGAGCTCCGTATGCCACGGCAAACTGGCTGATACTGACGGCGGCGGTGCACAAATGCTGCGCAGTTAGCGCCATTCGACGGCCAACACCGCGGTTCCTGGTGTGTCCGCTGTGCCGTGCGTGTGATCATTGCTTGTACAGCCCTCTCGCAGTGTCCGGAGCAAGTATGGTGGGTCTGACACACCGGTGTCAATGTGTTATTTTTTCCATTTCCAGGAGTGTAGTTATACTACCTTTTTCTATGTCCATATATCATACTGTGAAGAACAAACTTGCTGATCACGAATGAACATCGGAAACTCCCGCCGTAATGTCAAGTGCTTGTGCGATAAAAAGCTACACTCGCTTTGAGGTATCATATACTGACGACGAAACTCAACGACCACACACACACACAAGGAAACAGAACTTACGGTCGTAGTCTTTGGATACCCGAAATAGCTCTGGCTAATCGTTATGAATCGCAAATATTAGTTTTTATAAAATGAAGTACTACCGAAAACTATGTACGAGTATAACGACTTTTCTGGAACTAGAAATCTACTCTGTAGGAATCAGCATGGGTTTCGGAAAAGACGGTCGTGTGAAACCCAGCTCACGCTATTCGTCCACGAGACTCAGAGGGCCATAGACACGGGTTCCCAGGTAGATGCCGTGTTTCTTGATTTCCGCAAGGCGTTCGATACAGTTCGCCACAATCGTTTAATGAACAAAGTAAGAACATATGGACTATCAGACCAGTTGTGTGATTGGATTGAGGAGTTCCTAGATGACAGAACGCAGCATGTCATTCTCAATGGAGAGACGACTTCCGAAGTAAGATTGATTTCAGGTGTGCCGCAGGGGAGTTTCGTAGGACAGTTGCTATTCACAAAATAAATAAATGGTAACCTTGTGGATAACATCGGAAGTTCACTGAGACTTTTTGCGGATGATGCTGTGGTATATCGAGAGGTTGTAACAATGAAAAATGGTACTGAAATGCAGGAGGATCTGCAGCGAATTGACGCATGGTGCAGGGAATGACAATTGAATCTCAATGTAGACAAGTGTAATGTGCTGCCAATACGTAGAAAGAAAGATCCTTTATCATTTAGCTACAATACAGCAGGTCAGCAACTGGAAGCAGTTAATACCATAAATTATCTGGGAGTAGGCGTTAGGAGTGATTTAAAATGGAATAATCATATAAAGTTGATCGTCGGTAAAGCAGATGCCAGACTGAGATTCATTGGAAGAATCCTAAGGAAATGCAATCCTGAAAACAAAGGAAGCAGGTTACAGTACACTTGTTCGCCCATTGCTTGAATACTGCTCACCAGTGTGGGATCCGTACCAGATAGGGTTGATAGAAGAGATAGAGAAGATCCAACGGAGAGCAGCGGGCTTCGTTACGGAGATGATAGATGAACTCCAGTGGAAGACTCTGCAGGAGAGACGGTCAGTAGCTCGGTACGGGCTTTTGTTAAAGTTTCGAGAACATACCTAGGCCGAGGAGTCAAGCAGTAAATTGCTCCCTCTTACGTATATCTCGCGAAGACACCATGAGGATAAAATCAGAGAGATTAGAGCCCACACAGAGGCATACCGACAATCTTTCTTTCCACGAACAATACGAGACTGGAATAGAAGGGAGAACCGATAGAGATACTCAAGGTACCCTCCGCCACACACCGTCAGGTGGCTTGCGGAGTATGGATGTAGATGCGTCAATTTCGCTGCTAGAGCCGCTCTTCTGTCCGAGACAAGAGACAACAACCGACTCGTCCATTGCACGAGTTCCTAGCGGCCCCGAAATGTTTCACGATTTAGGGCTTTCCGCTAATCGGCGCTGTAGGTTCAGTTCGTTTGGCAGCCGTCACTTCTGGTGTCCACTGCCATAATGTCACTCATTAAGGCACTTACTCACAACACTGATTCAAAAGTCGGAAACTGCTGGTTAACGTCGACGCCTTTTTTTTTTGTTTTTGTCATCAATCTACTGACTGGTTTGATGCGGCCCGCCACGAATTCCTTTCCTGTGCTAACCTCTTCATCTCAGAGTAGCACTTGCAACCTACGTCCTCAATTATTTGCTTGACGTATTCCAATCTCTGTCGTCCTCTACAGTTTGTGCCCTCTACAGCTCCCTCTAGTACCATGGAAGTCATTCCCTCATGTCTTAGCAGATGTCCTATCATCCTGTCCCTTCTCCTTATCAGTGTTTTCCACATATTCCTTTCCTCTCCGATTCTGCGTAGAACCTCCTCATTCCTTACCTGATCAGTCCACCTAATTTTCAACATTCGTCTATAGCACCACATCTCAAATGCTTCGATTCTCTTCTGTTCCGGTTTTCCCACAGTCCACGTTTCATTACCATACAATGCTGTACTCCAGACGTACATCCTCAGAAATTTCTTCCTCAAATTAAGGCCGGTATTTGATATTAGTAGACTTCTCTTGGCCAGAAATGCCTTTTTTGCCATAGCGAGTCTGCTTTTGATGTCCTCCTTGCTCCGTCCGTCATTGGTTATTTTACTGCCTAGGTAGCAGAATTCCTTAACTTTATTGACTTCGTTACCATCAATCCTGATGTGAAGTTTCTCGCTGTTCTCATTTCTACTTCTTCTCATTACCTTCGTTTTTCTCCGATTTGCTCTCGAACCATATTGTGTACTCATTAGACTGTTCATTCCGTTCAGCAGATCATTTAATTCTTCTTCACTTTCACTCAGGATAGCAATGTCATCAGCGAATCGTATCATTGATATCCTTCCACCTTGTATTTTAATTCCACTCCTGAACCTTTCTTTTATTTCCATCATTGCTTCCTCGATGTACAGATTGAAGAGTAGGGGCGAAAGGCTACATCCTTGTCTTGCACCCTTGTTAATACGAGCACTTCTTTCTTGATCGTCCACTCTTATTATTCCCTCTTGGTTGTTGTACATATTGTATATGACCCGTCTCTCCCTATAGCTTACCCCTACTGTTTTCAGAATCTCGAACAGCTTGCACCATTTTATATTGTCGAACGCTTTTTCCAGGTCGACAAATCCTATGAAAGTGTCTTGATTTTTCTTTAGCCTTGCTTCCATTATTACCCGTAACGTCAGAATTGCCTCTCTCGTCCCTTTACTTTTCCTAAAGCCAAACTGATCGTCCCCTAGCGCATTCTCAATTTTCTTTTCCATTCTTCTGTATATTATTCTTGTAAGCAGCTTCGATGCATGAGCTGTTAAGCTGATTGTGCGATAATTCTCGCACTTGTCAGCTCTTGCCGTCTTCGGAATTGTGTGGATGATGTTTTTCCGAAAGTCAGATGGTATGTCACCAGACTCATATATTCTATACACCAACGTGAATAGTCGTTTTGTTGCCACTTCCCCAAATGATTTTAGAAATTCTGATGGAATGTTATCTATCCCTTCTGCCTTATTTGACCGTAAGTCCTCCAAAGCGCTTTTAAATTCCGATTCTAATACTGGATCCCCTATCTCTTCTAAATCGACTCCTGTTTCTTCTTCTATCACATCAGACAAATCTTCACCCTCATAGAGGCTTTCAATGTATTCCTTCCACCTATCTGCTCTCTCCTCTGCATTTAACAGTGGAATTCCCGTTGCACTCTTAATGTTACCACCGTTGCTTTTAATGTCACCAAAGGTTGTTTTGACTTTCCTGTATGCTGAGTCTGTCCTTCCGACAATCATATCTTTTTCGATGTCTTCACATTTTTCCTGCAGCCATTTCGTCTTAGCTTCCCTGCACTTCCTATTTATTTCATTCCTCAGAGACTTGTATTTCTGTATTCCTGATTTTCCCGGAACATGTTTGTACTTCCTCCTTTCATCAATCAACTGAAGTATTTCTTCTGTTACCCATGGTTTCTTCGCAGCTACCTTCTTTGTACCTATGTTTTCCTTCCCAACATCTGTGATGGCCCTTTTTAGAGATGTCCATTCCTCTTCAACTGTACTGCCTACTGCGCTATTCCTTATTGCTGTATCTATAGCGTTAGAGAACTTCAAATGTATCTCGTCATTCCTTAGTACTTCCGTATCCAACTTCTTTGCGTATTGATTCTTCCTGACTAATGTCTTGAACTTCAGCCTACTCTTCATCATTACTATATTGTGATCTGAGTCTATATCTGCTCCTTACAGTCCAGTATCTGATTTCGGAATCTCTGTCTGACCATGATGTAATCTAATTGAAATCTTCCCGTATCTCCCGGTCTTTTCCAAGTATACCTCCTCCTCTTGTGATTCTTGAACAGGGTATTCGCTATTACTAGCGGAAACTTGTTACAGAACTCAATTAATCTTTCTCCTGTTTCATTGCTTGTCCCAAGCCGATATTCTCCTGTAACGTTTTCTTCTACTCCTTCCCCTACAACTGCATTCCAGTCGCCCATGACTATTAGATTTTCGTCCCCCTTTACATACTGCATTACCCTTTCAATATCCTCATACACTTTCTCTATCTGTTCATCTTCAGCTTGCGACATCGGCATGTATACCTGAACTATCGTTGTCGGTGTTGGTCTGCTGTCGATTCTGATTAGAACAACCCGGTCACTGAACTGTTCACAGTAACACACCCTCTGCCCTACCTTCCTATTCATAACGAATCCTACACCTGTTATACCATTTTCTGCTGCTGTTGATATTACCCGATACTCATCTGAACAGAAATCCTTGACTTCCTTCCACTTCACTTCACTGACCCCTACTATATCTAGATTGAGCCTTTGCATTTCCCTTTTCAGATTTTCTAGTTTCCCTACCACGTTCAAGCTTCTGCCATCCACGCCCCGACTCGTAGAACGTTATCCTCTCGTTGATTATTCAATCTTTTTCTCATGGTAACCTCCCCCTTGGCAGTCCCCTCCCGGAGATCCGAATGGGGGACTATTCCGGAATCTTTTGCCAATGGAGAGATCATCATGACACTTCATCAGTTACAGGCCACATGTCCTGTGGATACACGTTACGTGTCTTTAATGCAGTGGTTTCCATTGCCTTCTGCATCCTCATGTCGTTGATCATTGCTGATTCTTCCGCCTTTAGGGGCAATTTCCCACCCCTAGGACAAGAGAGTGTCCGGAACCGCTATCCGCTCCTCCGCCCTCTTTGACAAGGCCGTTGGCAGAATGAGGCTGACTTCTTATGCCGGAAGTCTTCGGACGCCAAAGCTGATTATGTATCAAAATTTAGGCAGTGGCGGGGATCGAACCCGGGACCGAAGACGTTTCTGATTATGAATCAAAGACGCTACCCCTAGACCACGGGTGCACCTCCCGTCTACTTCTAGGCATAAGGAAATAACTCGTAGTTCGTTCTCTCCTTCCGTACTCGAAATGCAGCTTGTCCAAATTCCGTAAGTCCCGACATTCAAACCGAAATAAAGCCGTCTAGGCTATACCAGAGCATAAGAGCGCTGTATACTGGCAGCATTCATGTAGCAACACTATCTGCCAATAGCTGACTCGTGAGCCAATTTTGGATAGAATTTTCACACCGTGAGACATATGCAGTAGTTCATGTAAACTCTCAGTCGATTTGCTTCCTGAACCATGACAGTGTTTATCAGCCTTGACTCCTCATCCATCCTGACAGAAGGATTTCGCTCTGGCACTATCAAGAGAGTATTATTATACGCACTCACAGCTGTTACGCCTTGCTCTGTCATCTCCTGATTTTCGTTTTTCACTATCGCCTTTTATGCCGAGTGTATTTTGTATCGTCCCACAAAAACCTTCTAGTGTTGCCTTACACCAAACTTAAACACATAATCCTTTATTGCACCAGGAGCTTCAGAAACACTGCAGCATTTTCGTATAATACACCACATAACCCCGTTTAGTCAGATTCCGAAGAACCCTCAGCAAAGCCAACAACGTGTCTCACACCACTTGAAAAGTGTCATTCCGTCCTGGATCAGATAATGGGGGACTCGATTTACTCAGATGATTTCCAGTTTTGGTAGCAACCCATATCGGGCGTCAAATCGTAGGCAACGCGGCTTTGACTCTTCCTTTGAAACGCAATCTTACTTCACAGGAACCCCATCAACACTCGGAGTCAATACTCCTCTTGGAATTCACGAAATCAGTCCCCAATAACGCTACTTCACTCAGACAGGGTGCAATTGATAAATTTGCTTTAAACTCATTCCCCCGACACTTTAATGCAACTTGAGTTTGTTTTTTAACATCCACGCTTTTTCCAAATATAGCATCCTTTTCCTCGAAATGACAAGACCGGCCACGGCCACATTTCCTCACATTTTCGAGAATCTGCCTCACTGAATACGGCGGTAGGACTGTCCCTGTCCGGAATGTTTGTTGTTGTTGTTGTTGTTGTTGTGGTCTTCAGCCCTGAGACTGGGTTGATGCAGCTCTCCATGCTACTCTATCCTGTGCAAGCTTCTTCATCTCCCAGTACCCTCTGCAACCTACATCCTTCAGAATCTGTTTAGTGTATTCATCTCTTGATCTCCCTCTACGATTTTTACCCTCCACGCTGCACTCCAATACTAAATTGGTGATCCCTTGATGCCTCAGAATATGTCCTACCAACCGATCTCTTCTTCTAGTCAAGTTGTGTCACAAATTTCTCCTCTCCCCAATTCTGTTCAATACCTTCTCATTAGTTATGTGATCTACCCATCTAATCTTCAGCATTCTTCTGTAGCACCGCATTTCGGAAGCTTCTATTCTCTTCTTGTCTAAACTATTTATCGTCCACGTTTCACTTCCATACATGGCTACACTCCATACAAATACTTTCAGAAACGACTTCCTGACACTTAAATCTATACTTGATGTAAACAAACTTCTTCTCGTCAGAAGCGCTTTCCTTGCCATTGCCAGTCTAAATTTTATATCCTCTCTACTTCTACCATCGTGAGTTATTTTGCTCCCCAAATAGCAAAACTCATTTACTACTTTAAGCGTCTCATTTCCTAATCTAATTCCTGCAGCATCACCCGATTTAATTCGACTACATTCCATTATCCTCGTTTTGTTTTTGTTGACGTTCATCTTATATCCTCCTTTCAAGACACTGTCCATTTCGTTCAGCTGCTCTTCCGGGTCCTCTGCCGTCTCTAACAGAATTACAATGTCATCGGCGAACCTCAAAGTTTTTATTTCTTCTCCATGGATTTTGATTCCTACTTCGAATTTTTCTTTTGTTTCCTTTACTGCTTGCTCAGTATACAGATTTAATAACATCGGGGATAGGCTACAACCCTGTCTCACTCCCTTTCCGACCATTGCTTCCCTTTCATGCCCCTCGACTCTTATAACTGCCATCTGGTTTCTGTACAAATTGTAAATAGCCTATCGCTTCCTATATTTTACCCCTGCCACCTTCATAATATGAAAGAGAGTATTCCAATTAACATTGTCAAAAGCTTTCTCTAAATCTACAAATGCTAGAAACGTAAGCTTGTCTTTCCTTGATCTATTCTCGAAGATACTGCCCCAATAACAGTTGTTATTACTGGACTGATACTTCGATCTTCGCTGCCCACCACTTCTTGCAATAATCCCTTTCTTACGTCTTCTCAACCAGTATAGTTAACCCTGCAAGTGCTTGCACCGTCCGGTGTATGAAAATGTCTTCCGTTGTTGTCACTTGTCAGTGCAGAGGAAGTGCCTGTGTTTAGCTGTCTGACAAATGGGTTGGCATAATCCTGATATTTTCGCTTCTTCCGTGTGTTAGTTCATATTTCGCCCATGCCGGTTGCTAAAGGCGATTGGCCGATATGGATAGTGTCCATGATTAAACTGGTCATGCCTGCATGTCCTATCACGCCTACTGCTCTACTCCTCCTGCATATCCTCTTTTGCACTAGTGGTACATATTAGGTGTATTAGCATGGACTATCACATTGCCTGCCCTCTCCATCGTTATATTCCTACTCCTGAAGCAGCGTCTTCAACACTTCGACATTTTTTTCTTTTTTTCAACGCCCAGAAATAATGACTGGTTGAACGTGTACCAGCAGTTTCGTTACACATATGCGGATCAGTTATGCAGGGCTAAATGGGTCATACAAGAACTGATTCTGGTGTATCATATGTTCGAAAAACCTTGCAGAACTGAAATAATGTTATTGGTTGTAGTTCTAAATCATCATTATGCCGTACTTGACGCTATTCTGAGTCATCTCTGACCCATACGCAGAAAGAAAGGCTCTACAAAACTGTGTGAATGTTGCATATTCATGAGTCATAGGTTACATTCTCAGGGCCGGTCCCCCTTCAAAGCACTTATGTGACAATTCACTTCTGAAACTACTTGGCCATGTGGGTGGTAATGAGTACTGGAACTGATACAACCAGAGGCCAGTCTGGATTACATAAGAACAGAAAATGCCTGTGGCCGGAACAGTCCGTTGCTGCCGGCGAGAATTTCTGTGAAGGTACGTCCAATTACTTTGACCAGCTGTGATATTGCAATAATTTGGTCCATCATTCCAGTCCTTCTCATCTCTCTAGCCATTTTCACCGTCCTTTCTATACCAGTACCAATACACGGAAAGTTCGCCATTCTCTGCCTCACATAGTTGTTGTTTGATCTGAAGAGCAATAACCTGGAACCGTTGTTAATCCCCCCTGTGTCATCTATTGGCTCGAAACGGACCTTCATTGCATTTAAAGACAAACCAGACCCCGTCAGTAACTTCCACTAGCATCGGTGCAGTCAGATCTTCACTCTTGTTCATGTCTTATCACTCTCTGCGAGTTTAGCAACTGATCCTTCCTGATTAAGATCCTTTCAGCGTCTACTAATTTAGAGCTTCGAATTTTTCATCCAACTCTTGTATTTCAAAGCTATTTTCCGTGATATTCCCACTTAGTGAGCCTCTATTTTCGTGCTCTGCTCTACCAATTTCGTTCACGAGGTTCTCTTTATCTTTCCGGCACTTCTCTCTAAGCTCAACTAGATGTTTTGTATTTTATTTTCGACAGACTTTCATTCTTCTCGAATCTTGTCTGTTATATTTACATACTACTCAATCCAGTCTCAACCTTCTCAGACATTGAATCAATTCCAGGATTTAATTATTCCCAAATTTACATTCTCAAATTCAGAAACTCCATTACATAGACACCTTCACTCTGTACCTCTTCAGTTTTGTCAAAATGATGAAAAGCCGCTCATATACTTACATAGAACTCTATTAAGTACACACAACTCGTCTCTGCCTTTAGATTAGATCATTGTCAACTGTATCTTCCAACGTTGATATATAATATAAGGGATACATAAGTATTATTTTATAATAGGGGATGAGAGATAATGCTTATATACAGTAATTACGTGCTGTGCAAATGCAATGAGAATATACATCTTACTTTATGTTGTGGAGAAGCAACATCAAATGAAAAAATACTAAAAGTAAAGTTTATGTATAAATGACATAGTGAGAAAAAAATAGTGGTTCGTAATTATAAAAACTCTATAGGCTCTTACATTAAAACCGTTATCGTGCTTTAGATACCCAGAAGTTTTTTTTTAGATTTCGATAAAATTTCCGATCCACTACCCACATAAGTTAACAATCATATCATGAATGTTAATTTATGACGGTGGCCTTAAATTCATAATATTTTTACATACGATATACAGTGAGCAGTAAGGGGTAAAATCATTGAGGAATGATATATCATACAATGAGCAATAAGGGGTAGAATTTCTTGCACAATTTTATCACAAGCAATATGCTGGATTTTTCTTGATTATCATTCATTACACGTATAAATGAAGAAAAAGTACAATAATAATTTCCAGGTATTGTAATTTCCGTTTCGTTTATATTTTAATGTTATATTATTTATTTATACATTAAGTATACATGGCAAATTCATATAGTAGAACCAACAAGATAACTGCACTGCATTACAAGAATAAAGTAAGACACTGCAATAATAAAGGACAAATGACAATAATTATAGTTAATTAGACAACTTAGTCTTCTTAGCGACGTTGATACAAAATGAAGCATCGTTTTGGATGGTGTCACACAGTGAAATTTTGTGCATTTACAAAACTGTGCACATCTTCTTTGCGTGCAGCGCCCATTAATTATGTGCCCAGCATTATCAGATCTTATGTCTTCTTGCTCCTGTGACAGAAATCTTGGTCACACACCTCTTGGCTTTCCAATGCTGGGCGAAATCAAAATTGAAAGTAAATTCCAGTAAGCTTACATTGTTATTTATCTGTTGGTATAGGATCCACATATTCACAACAGCACCGTTTAGGCAGAATTCGCCAGTACCATTTCTTTGATCTTATTCGAATGCGGTTTAGACTTTGTAGATTGTCAAAAAGATTTACATCTCCCATGTGGCCCATTATATTCCTGTACAAGGGAAGACTGTGGTATGGAAATCCTCATTCTTGATTCTCTATTCCATCTCAAGCATGTACTTTCGCCTAATACACTTTCATCCAGTACATTTGTCCCCAGAGTCATTTGACTATTGTTGTTCCATCTTACAAGTGTGATAGAATTCTCTGTATCATGTAACATATGGGTAGTAGCTCGTGGTGCCTTCTTTATATCTGGCATGGGTGCCTTCTCCATGCGGTCATTTCTCAGGGTTCTTATGAATATAATTCCATATGAAGTAAGAGATTTAATTAGGGGTAGAGAGTTAATGTAATTCCCAATGTACACTGTGCTGTTCTGAGGCATGTAGTCCACACAGAGCTTTCCAACTACTGAATGTCCCAGGGGCATATGAGGATCTCTTTGACTTGCTCCAACATATGGCTCAAATTTGATGAGATATCCGTTATATGTAGCTAAACACAACTATCTGAAACCATAGCGAATTGGCGTGTCTCTTATAAACTATTTTATAAAGTGGTGGCCATAATAAGGCGCCATGGCCTCATTAAAGGAGAAGTTTGATCCTAGAGGCTGTATGATGTCTTGAAATTTCTTATTTATATTTGTAATTAATGGCCAAACCTTATAAACTTTATCTTTTTTTCCAATGCTGTCATTATCATTGACATGGAAGAATCTACGAATTTTTAAAAAGTATTTCGGGAGATAGAATTCGAAACGAGGGCAGTGTCTGTGTTAGGCCTGGTCTCCCAGTACATACGTCTATGCATGATCTAAAATGTCCAGATAACAGCAAAACAGCAATATATTTGTATATGTCATGACGTATTTGTATGCTCTGCCCTTTTTGAGCAGCATATTTTACTGTTTCTCTCGTCAGAATCTCAAACTAATGAGCATCAAAAACTTTACGAAAAAGATAGATTGGATTAGAGGCTGATGTGCGGAGATGTTCTGTTATATAAGGTGTAGGATCACGATATACCTTACATACTTGTGAAGAGTCTAGTCTTTCTTCTATCCAGTGTCTTGTTTTCCTAACTCGGGTCCGAAATCGTGATTTGGAACAACAGGTATTTTCATCTTGAGTGGATAAAAATGGAACGTTTTCAACGCCGCCGTCAGTATTTACCGTCCTTATCTCTGCAGTTTGCCCCAGAATCTTCTTCCCTAAACCAGAAACAGTGGCGGGTTGTATTAAATATGTCAGACAAAGCTGCACCGTCTTCTTTTTACATGAACAGAATATATAGAACTCGTCAAAGCCCCTCTCCTTCTCCTAATTATATTTGAAATGAATCTGACCAACTGCGAGAAAAGGACCCTTTACTGCCCACTGTAGATATAAGCAAGTACCACAACAAAGCAAATGAAGTACTCTTTCCCAATTTGTGCTAATATATTGCATTTAAGTATTCAAATACTAATCCCTAATAATAAGAACGGAATTATGAAGCTGCACATCGTAATTTTATTAACTTACCGCCTGTCTGTGAGGAGAAGCAGCAGAGTCAATAGCATACTGATCTCCACTGCTACTGTTAGTTTCAACAATGGACTTTCAAACTAACAATAAAACATAAAAGAAATATTTCAGTTGTTGACAAAGAGCTTCTGTAAAAAATATGCCTTAGTAGAGCAAGCGTATGATAAATGATACGATGGGATATAATGGGTTAAACAGACTTACATTCTGACGCATTCCAGAATTACATTTCCATATTTTGTAGCTAAAAGCTGCAAGTTGTTATTTGGAATTAATAAAAGTGTAAAATTTTTGCAAAGAAAGACGTGTCCACGTCGAATGTACAGGTACGGCTTCTAACAACTAATATTTGAATTGCCGCGAACTGTTGAGTGCTGTAGCATAGCTCGGACGCATCGTTCATTGCTTACAAAAGTACGTTTAGGAACAATTAAGTACAGCTGCGAATTTGCCGAATATCTTCAAAGGAATTTGTCAATAAGGGGACTGCAAATATCCCAGAAACTGGTGTTCGTTAATGGGCATTGCTCACTAAGGCTCTTTTCCTTAGCTTTTTAAGGTGAGTATAAAGTAACCGTCCATAAAGTAGGCCTTCTTCATTGCATTTGAAATTACAAGGTTGTCTTCGTTATCGTGTATCTTCTGACTACGTTTTATAAGGTGAGCTGCGAATGTGGACTTGCTTCGGTTTTTTTTTCTTTCCTTTTTTTATGCCTTGTGTTCCTAGCGTCGTGTTTAGAAATTTGCTCTGGCTTACTCAATTTAACTTTCCTAATAGCTAGAACAGAAAATGTCGTGTAGGCCACTGTTTTGGCCTATGTCAGGTGTTGCTTTGAGTATAAAAAGCGTAAAAGTGACAGTTGGGATTTATAGGCTAACTGTGCTTTATGTTTTTTTTTTTTTTTTTTTTTTTTTTTTTAAGATAGTGTGATGTCTGGCCATTGAAAGGAAACGATACAAACCATATTCTACTTAGTACATTTTGTTTCAACTATTTCGTTTTAGACTTCGACAGTTGTAAATTTCGTAGACGACCATGACAGACTGCATTCCATGCAATATTTCGCAACCAGCGAAGTTGCTTCTCAACTTCCTTAGAATGTTGCGCCAGTTTAAGGAGCCTGTTTATCGCTGGACGAAAAACAGGTCTTTTTATACTGAACAGGATGACATGACGCGGCTGGAATAATGACGAGGGAAGATGTCGAATTATGATAAATTACCAACACATGCCTACGTTCATTCTTGCTTTTCTACAGTCTAAAGTAAGTTGTATATTTTTTCTTGGCCCGTACTTTAATATATAAGCATTTTTCTTCTTTCATATTATTAGAATATCTACATACCAATCATATTAACATTTACAGTTTCAAATACGCTTGGTAATGGCTGTTACTAACCCTGAAAACGGTCCTGCGGACTTAAAGTTTTCATTGAGTAACTAGTGTGGATTTTCATTAACTGAATAACTGCGGCATCAGCACACCCAAACAATGAGAAACTAATCTGCAGTTTTGTCCAGGAATTTCTCAGCAGCTTCGGTCAGTCCTTCGCTGGGAAGTTTCCGCTTATCTTGTCGAGATTCCTTTGCCTTCTGATGACAGTCCTCTGCCGCCTCTTGTCATCGCTTCGATGTATCTCTATGGTTTCTTGCACACTCTCTGACCCTGATTCTGCATTTTACCTATATTTGCAATGGTACTGCTTATTCCTGCCTTTATAGATTTATATCAAATAGAACCATTAGCCTCCTCATCCTACTGCATCTCTAGAGCGAAGGCATCCATAATCGGAAAGCCGGCCGATATGGCCGAGCGGTTATAGGCGCTTCAGTCTGGAACTGCGCGACCGCTACGGTCGCTGGTTAAAATCCTGCCTCGGGCATGGATGTGTGTGATGTCCTTAGGTTAGTTAGGTTTAAGTAGTTCTAAGTTCTAGGGGACTGATGACCCCTGATGTTAAATCCCATATTCCTCTGAGCCATTTGAACCATAATCGGAAATCTAGATATGTTAATTCAATTTCCAGCGATGGGATGTGGAGCTGATTGAGAACGGCTTAAAATGACACCACACGAGCGCTGCCGAAATCGGTCTCCGGACTTCTAAACGTCGTTCCCTGCACGACAGCAGAATTAGGTGCTAGCTGTTCTGTATTTATGTTGGAAAATGTGACTGCAACATTCTCCTTTGGCTCCATTCGCCTTCAGAACCGTTACCTCACGCTTCCATTGTCGCTGATTTACGTCTACATTATCATTGCTTAATTTTATAGCAATATTATTAACAGCCAATTGCTTTGCCCATACCTCACTGTACTCTCGTTATACACCGATGGAAAAGCTTGTCTTGAATGATCAGATACTGTTACGATTATATTATTTCCAGTTAAGGGTAATTGCGTGTGATTAGCTTGTAACAACATAGCTTTCCCAACGGTATTGTGGTTCAAGTTTCAACCTTCATTACCATAAGGAGTTACATATTGACATTTTAATCTACTCTCCTTTCCACGATTGCAAACCACGAAAATGTTTTTAATCAAAAACGTACAGAAACGAAGATTCAAAAAATCAGTGTCGCACAGGTAAAGCTATTTTCGTATAATTGTTTTTTCATTAGGGTGACTGATAGTCATTTTTCAACTTCCTATCTTTGTAAAATTACAACAATTGCAGTCTTCGGTCGCGAAAATGGAGTCTTTTTCACCTAGGTTCCGGCCACTTCTAAGAGTGCCTTCATAAGAAATAAAACATTTAAAACTGGCATGTCACATATAATACAAATATGAAGCTATAACGCTTCAGTCACAAAACATTAAAATAGAACACATAGAGGCAGGTCACTAAGGGCTGCATCAAATGTCGAGCTGCGGTAGCCCGCGTTAGCAACTGCGGGCAGGTGAACGTTATACTAAAAGGGCCATCTGGTAGTCGCAAATACAAACCGGCTACTTAACATTCCATATACAGAGAGATGAAATGTGTAATACATGAAGCAAGAGGCAATACTTTATCTGACAGCAGCCGGCTACGTCACATTCCAAATAGAGAGAGGTGAAATGTGTAATGCATGAAGCAAGAGTCAATATTTTATCTGACAGCAGCAGAAATGATAACAATTTGTCTACATAAGAGCTTAGAAGTACAGTTTAAAGGCTGAAAAACGCCATTACAGAATTACAAAAGGAGCTGAATAACTCAGCTAATAGAAAAACGGTATAACATGAAATGTAGATACTATAAACCACGAATCGACTTAGATAAAAAAAATACTTCGGTAAGTGCACGAGGGAACACGAAATTATATTCCAGTAACGGCTTTATACCGTTGAAGAAGCTTTTATTACGTAATTGTAGCTGCTGATTAAGAATGGGGCCATCATTTCGAGAAAGATGTTTAAAATTTTCTAATTCTGCGAGAACATCTAATGTACGCCCTTTCTTCTCAGTGTGCAAAATGTTGATATCGTGAACAGATTTAGGCGCGTTACCTGTAATTAGAAGACGGTCAGCAAAAGACAAATTTTGTGCGTTAGTACCATTTTTTCTTAAAAGATGTCCTTATATCTGACTGGCATGTCTTGTTTGTCCTATAAGTAAGAAGAGCTGATGCCGCAAAGAATCTTATAGACCCCAGGGTTTTTCAAAGGGGAACGGGTCGATTTTAAATTATGAATAAAATTTTTTTTCAAACTATCATTGGTTGAAAAATCGAAATTACAGTTGTATTTATTGCGAGGATGGCGCTGGATCTGATAGGAGATGGGATCCAAGGAAGGAATAGAAAAAGCTGCATCTTCAGGCTGGTCTCAATGTTAGAGGTAACGAGTGTAGTAACTCTTTACAGTTTTCATTTTAAGGATGTTATCCACTATGTCAAGTTCGTATTCGTTATTAACTGCTACCGTTTTGATTATATTAATTTCTTCCTCTAATTTTTCTTTCGAGATTGGAATAGAAGGAGCTCTGTCAACAGTAGAGTGAAAGAAAGCGTTCTTATGAGATTGTGAGTGCATATAAGACGCAAATACGAGATGACCGGTATAAAATTCTTTACGAAAAACGTTAAATGGGGTTTTATTTTCTTCTGCTCTAAGTGTCAAACCAAGAAAATTCAATTGACAGGCTAAGGATATTTTCTCGTGAAGTTCACTGAAGAGATTGAAAATACGGCCAATGCCATCAATAGGTCCTTTGTAGATGACTAGAATATCATCGACATATCTGAAATAGCGCTGTAGCTGACAAGCAGTTGAACTTTTATTCTAGAGAGCTAATGAAAATGTTAGCAAGGATGCCAGCTAACGGATTTCCCATAGCGAGACCGTCTGATTGATGATATATTTGTTCATTAAATTCAAAATAGTTGTATTTGACTACGACTGTAATGAGATTCATAAAGTAAGTGACTTTTTCTTCCGAAAGTTCTTTCTTGAAATGACGTAATTTTTTTTCGACGGCTGTAAGCGTTTCTTGTACGGGAACCTTTGCATAAATTTTTGATGTCTAGTCAAAACAACTTGGTATGTGGGCTGCATTCTAAATCTTTTATATTTATGGACTAAGGAATGGCTATTGGGAATGGAATAACTGTGAAAGATTTTTTCAGTTTCATGAAGAAATACGGCTAAATCATGGTTCGCACTATTCATACGATTAGAAATCATGCGTATTGGATGGTCAGGTTTGTGAATTTTGAATTGAGAACGAAATTTTGGGGGCTGACGGTTCATGTTGATAAGGATTTCCTTATGGAAAGCTTTGATTAAAAATTTAGCATCACCGATAGCTGACCTCACTTCTTTTGGTAATTCCGGAGTCGGATCCTCATGCAGTTCTGAAATATTATTTTCGTTAAAAAAATCTAACGTTTCAGAAATATATTCAGAATTGTAGGCAATAGCCAAAGAGCAAACTTTGTTAGAGTTGGTTATTAAAGCGTCAGCTTCTTTAAGCTTCTTATTAATAGATTTAAGCAATTTCCTATTGTTACGCGTAACATTTTGAAAACAGGCCGTGCTTTTACTAAGAATGTTACCTACGTCAAATTCAATTGTAGTTTGACATAAATTATTCATTTTCATACAATCAAGACCAGTTTTTAGGTCTATAAATATATTCTCTATTACATTTTTGTCTTCTAATTTGGGCATGTCATTGTACTTTAGGCATTTTGTGAATAAGATGGTTTCAGTCTGTGAAACTAATGTTGATCTTACTTAAAATTCTTTTATTGAATACATGGATCCTCTTCTTAAAAGTACTTTGAGGACATTTTTCAGCAGCATACAGACAAAAAAGTTTACTAAGTTTCTTTTCGTGCTTACGCAATATACCTTGTTTACAAATTTCGAAATGTTCGTTAATCTGTATCCATAAATCGTCAACATTAAAATTATAGATTAATAAGGAAGACATTTGTGAGCTCTGAGTACTAATAATATGCCTCTTCACTGAGAATATCTATTTTAGCGTACAGCTCTTTAATAAGATCAGGCATAAGATTTTTAACTACACGTCTAAGAAACTTGGGATCTTTTCTACAGTTTGCGAAATTAATATAGGCTTTCACATAATTAGGGAATAGCCCCACTTTGATGATTTACCGTTTCTGTGCGTCAATAATATTCCTTGCTGCCTCTCTTACATTTCTGTATTCTGGCTCCTTGATGCCGCTCGTCATTTCTCAGTCATAGATGGGCAACGAGCTCCACATCAAGGCACAGTGAAGTGTGCAGTACGTCCTGGATGGCAGCTACATATATAACAGGAAAACCTGACTCATAAAATACTTCCTGTGTGCCTAACGTTAGCATAGAAACGATAGTTTATCAAAGTCTTGGGAAATTGAGATAATTTATTAGGTAGTTTGCGCAGTACCAGCTCGTCAATATATGCGCCAGGTTGTGAGCATGTTGGAAATACTTATTAGCTCATAACCCAGGCAGCAGTTGACTCGATGTCGTCTTACAACGAGGCAGATAGGGTACTGGAAACGACGCACATTATTTTGCCGCTTTGACAGCTCTCCCATTATCGTGTGTTTGCTGTGTATTAGCGCCTGAGTTTATACACACCCGACTGCCTTGACGCCAGCTTGTTCGCATATCTCCAGGTGCTTGCTGCCACTTCCACTCTGTGGTTCAGGTGGCATGGCTGCACAAAGTGACGCCATCAATAAATTGTCGTAGAGGATTCCCGCCCTGCCAACAAGTCGCATAGTCATCCTATCTGCAGGAGACAGGAGAAGTTACCATGTTGTCTACATCTCCCCTGTCTCACGGTGTCTTTTTTATTTACAGTTTTTCGTGAGAGGTGAATAAAATCACACGGCAAGAAGATCAGCTTGACTAAATACACTACTGGCCATTAAAATTGCTACACCACGAAGATGAAGTGCTACAGACGCGAAATTTAACCGACAGGAAGAAGATGCTGTGATATGCAAATGAGTAGCTTTTCAGAGTATTCACACAAGGTTGGCACCGGTGGCGACACCTACAACGTGCTGACATGAGGAAAGTTTCCAACCGATATTTCATACACAAACAGCAGTTGACCGGCGTTGCCTGGTGAAACTTTGTTTTGATACCTTGTGTAAGGAGGAGAACAGCATACCATCACGTTTTAGACTTTGATAAAGGTCGGATTATAGCCTATCGCGACTGCGGTTTATCGTATCGCGACATTGCTGCTCGCGTTGGTCGAGATCCAATGTTAGCAGAATATGGAATCGGTGGGTTCAGGAGGGTAATACGGAAAGCCGTGCTGGATCCCAACGGCCTCGTATCACTAGCAGTCGAGATGACAGGCGTCTTATCCGCATGGCTGTAACGGATCGTGCAGCCACATCTGGATCCCTGAGTCAACAGATGGGGACGTTTGCAAGACAACAACCGTCTGCACGAACAGTTCGATGACGCCTGCAGCAGCATGGACTATCAGCTCGGAGACCATGGCTGCGGTTACCCTTGACGCTGTATCACAGACAGGAGCGCCTGCGATGGTGTAGTCAACGACGAACCTGGGTGCACGAATGGCGAAACGTCATTTTTCGGATGAATCCAGGTTCTGTTTACAGCATCATGATGGTCGCATCCGTGTTCGGCGACATCGCGGTGAACGCACATTGGAAGCATGTATTCGTCATCGCCATACTGGCGTATCACCTGGCGTGATGGTATGAGGTGCCATTCGTTACACGTCTCGGTTACCTCTTGTTCGCAGTGACGGCATTTTGAACAGTGTACGTTACATTTAAGATGTGTTACGACCCGTGGCTCCACCCTTCTTTCGATCCCTGCGAAACACTACATTTCAGCAGGATAATGCAAGACCGCATGTTGCAGGTCTTGTATGGGACTATCTGGATACAGGAAATGTTCGACTGCTGCCCTGGCCAGCACATTCTCCAGATCTCTCACCAACTGAATACGTCTGGTCAATGGTGGCCGAGCAACTTGTTCGTCACAATAAGCGAGTCACTACTCTTTAACGGTGGTATCGTGTTGAAGCTGCATGGGCAGCTGTACCTGTACACGCCATCCAAGCTCTGTTTGACTCAATGCCCAGGGGCATCACGGCCGTTATTACGGTCAGAGGTGGTTATTCTGGGTACTGATTTCTCAGGATCTATGCACCCAAATTACGTGAAAATGTAATCACATGTCAGTTCCAGTATAGTATATTTGTCCAATGAATACCCATTTATCATCTGTATTTCTTCTTGGTGTAGCAATTTTAATGCCAGTAGTGTATAAAGTATGCGTACATTTTAAGTGTAACGATACCCGCATGAAACGATAACGCATCATTTGGTGTAACAGATAACATATGGATCGTATACCCCACCTGGAGTTACCATACGGAAAGGCAAGATAAACGCTCAGTAAAATGACATTACAAACGGTAACTGAGCTGGCTTTCCCTCCTACTACCATCTAGTTACTTAAATCGGACCCGGGATATGACGTGGCCAAAGACTGAAGCCTCATTGTTGGGAGACAGATGACCGAATTAGTCGTACCATCTCTTAAATAAATGAGTGCAACAAACATTAAAATGATCGGCATTTATCCCATGTCCGCTAATTGCTCAGTGCTAAGACATATTAATGACTGAACGTAATACGTTTTCTGTTCTTACGTTTCTTCACAATGTTCCGCCGGCTGTGCTAGTTCAAGACTGAAAAATATTACCAAGTACCAAAAAACATGCAGTTATCAGCACTATGATAAGGGACATTCAAAATAACTACAATAGCTCTAAATAAATATTTTAATTACTTTAAGTCAGCAAACAATTAGTTTAACTGAAACTTACATTGCACGTCTGTTCTCTACGACAGACTAAAGAGGAAGACTAACGAAAATGAGAGTGAAGACGTGCTCGTACAGAAACAAGAGAAACATCTTGTACCTTTATCTGTTTTAGCGACGGGCCATTTCAGTATTGATAGCGATCCATAAATTTCCACTCCATGGTAACACACTACAATTGTTATTACATTAAACTGAATAACTGGGAATTATGTGAGATTTTTCTTCTTTCTTACACACCGACTATAAAAAGAAAAAACACACACATGCATAGGAGGAGCCGGCCGAAGTGGCCGCGCGGTTCTGGCGCTGCAGTCTGGAACCGCGGGACCGCTACGGTCGCAGGTTCGAATCCTGCCTCGGGCATGGATGTGTGTGATGTCCTTAGGTTAGTTAGGTTTAACTAGTTCTAAGTTCTAGGGGACTAATGACCTCAGCAGTTGAGTCCCATAGTGCTCAGAGCCATTTGAACCATTTTTTTGCATAGGAGACTGGCTACTTGTAAATGTGAATGAAAATATGTCCTTCTTAGGAGAAGAAATACTTCGTCGACCCTTCGAAGGCTTGGTGACCTTGAAACGTCCCCTTTCAATAATAGTACACTACTGTGCTTAAACTGACGCACAATATTTTTAGCGCAACGCAATCTGACTTTCAATAATCTCTACAAGGGAATGGCCCCGACTAACATTAAACTATACCTTTCACAAACTTTCCTCACAAAAATCTTGGTTACTCCCACTACTGCAATACAGCAAGCGCCACTACTGCCAGCTAAATAAAAGATTCAAACTATGGAAGGCACGAACTACTGATAGGAATAGTTAGCAAATGAAAGATATTAATAGAGAACAAACAATGTATTTACCTTGATATCATATATATATATATATATATATATATATATATATATATATATATATATATAGAGAGAGAGAGAGAGAGAGAGAGAGAGAGAGAGAGAGCAGTTCATGACAAATTTCAAAACTCCGCCATCTCTCTCCCCACATCCACCACTGCTGGCGGCTCACCTCCAACTGGGCAACGCTACGCGCTGGTCACAGCCAGCTGCCTAACACTACAATGGTTGAGTATTACAACAATGCAAAGCAGCCACAGACTGCACACAGCACAGCCAGTGATTTTAATACAGAGGTGGCGTTACCAAAAAAAACCTAAAAAGCCTACTTACATAGCCCCCATGCTCCCCACAAAAAATTTTACAAATTGGTTTGGGCAGTGGCCGATACAGATTTGAAAAAATTTTTCATAATTACAATAACAAAGAAATCAAATGCACACACTTATTGATACAATGTTGGTCAAAAGCTAAAATTTTCTCACAGTCCATAAAGACAGTCCTGATCATTCATCACAATAACATTTCAGTGTTTTTCTCAAAGTCTGAGCAATAGAAGAAAATGCACACGAAAGTAGTGGATTTCCATGCAGTCTTGAAGAAGTAGTGTTGTCCTTCCAACGGAAAGACAGTGCTGACTCTTGACATGCTGACAGGTAATGGGCCACAACAGAGCAAACCCACAGCGGAGTCAGTCGAAGTTTTGAAGAGTATTGGTGGGTAGGTCATCACAGAGCATACCCACTGTAGTCCTGGTAGAAATAATGGTACTGGTGAGTCAGCAAAGACGCAGACCCACTGTAGTCCTTGTAGAGATAATGGTACTGGTGGGCCACCAGAGGTGCAGACCCACTGCAGTCCTTGTAGAGATGGCCAGCAGCCATCTGTTGTGACTGTGCAGGTGCACAATCACCATCGAAGATTCTTGCGGAGAATATAACAAGTCCATAAACCACCATTTGTGCACGCACAGAAAAATTTTTTTTTGAAATGTCCTTAGAACCAGCAATGCTGTTATCCAGTCCCTTGCTGAATTATTAACACACGTGCAAACACTAACAGTCCCTACTTCTCACATATTGTCCATATACTATGACCAACAGAAATGTGTACAGTGAAATGTAACTTACAAGTTACTTAATTTGATGACCTGGTAACAATTACAATTTGATAACATGAGAATACAATTACAAAGGTACAAAATACGTCATTAAAAACATAATAATACAGATAACATTTGTAGTACAGGCTTTACAAAAGAATCAAAATAACATATACATCAGTGTTACTGGAATTATGACATAAGTAAACACATAAAGATCAGAAGAACTTTTGAAACATCACCTTCACATGTGAGCAACAAACCAGAATAAATAATGTCTATAAACATTTTTACAAAGAAAATAACATATTATTAATGCAAATTATATTTGAGGATAACAGTATTCCTCATCATAGTGAATGTAGCTTAGTACTAGAACAGAAAAAAGTTTCTATGAAACAGTACACAGAGACAGGAAGAAAAGAAATACACAAGGGTACACAAACACATAGCATAATAACACAGGGGGAAAGGACAGGGTTTGTTTTCAATATAACATTTGGTACTGCAGTATTTTGCGAAGAAAACCTTTTTTGTTTTGGAGATCTCCCTTCATTCATCATTATTCCCAAAAAGTCCTATCTATACCTGCTTTCTCTACTCTGTTCATATTTCTTTCAAAATAATTACGGATCATTGTACAATACTCATTTTGGCCCAAAACGTTTTCATATACCTTCAATGCATTTCTTTCCATTCATCACAACTAGTTTCTTATATAGTCTACCCCCTCTTAAGCTAACTTAAATCTACTGAGCTCAGATGCTAAACTAAGGAACGAGGCAATGCAACAGCACATAAAACAATTAACGCAAACAGCAATGACAAAAAAGTGCAGATTTGCAAAGGAAGCAGCATTTTAGAAATTAGCGAAGCAATTGCAATATTACGACTAATATAAGGCAATGTGCAGCAAACAAGAAAAATAAATCTGGCTTAGCAGAGTAACACAAATTAAAATTCAGTAGCACTATGCCTGGCAAACAGCATAACTTATACCTAAACATGACAAAGTTCAAGCAGAAAAAGTATTACACTAAAAATGGCCATGTCTAATACCTATGTCACATCTTAACACTAGAGTGATGCATCACAATTTATTCTACAAAAGAAATTAACAAGTACTTGAAAAGAAAACTATGATTGCAGTTCCTGTGAAGGTAAATGTCTTTTTGTGCTACCTCATTTTTTTTTTGAAAAAAATTATTATTTACTCGATCTGTAGACAGAAAATATCTATAAAATTTTATTTTAGCCAATGCTGCAGTGCAGCTAGAAACTAGATATCAAATGAAATAAGCAATTACGCAAACCAAAGCATAAAAATATCATTCAATAGTCATGTGACATTTCATAAGTTAGTAGACATTCTCTCAACTCTCGTAGAAAGACGCTTGTCATAATCAGGTGTGCAGATGTAAAAATATTTCTCATCATTTCATTAGGCATTTCTGTAAATATCATAAATTAAGAGCTCCACAGTGTCAACATATGTATTCAAGTTCGACCGTGTCGTTTTTGCGATGCTCTCTACAAAGGAACGTCAATAGCGAGGATAATGGCCTCCCTTTTTTTTTCTACCTGTGCCGCTGAAAAGGGCTCGCAATAATGGCTTTTTCTCCAGGCGTCTGACACACCTGGCCGCTCACAACGAATTACTTCACGGTCACTTACCTTTCTTAACGAAATATTTACGACAGCAGTTTTCGCTACAGCGACAGTCTCATATAAAATTTTCGTAGGTCAAGAATTTGCGTTACAAATCTGTAGAAACAAAATCATATGAATATAACAGTGTCCAAAAAATTTTCGCCGGCATTATGATACATTCACGCATTTACACACATTTCATAACTCTTAAAGTACGATTCTTGGTTTCCAACATCCTTTTCCACAAGTCAAGAGTCCCTAACCGCTACTCATTACTCCTTACCTTATTACACATATATATATTCGTCGACACTTCTTTAATATTTCATCATATGAAATACGTAGCATAATCAAATTCCTCATATAGCATCAGCTTCTTGACCATAAACATACCTCAGCAGCATAATACACATCATCGTCGTAAAAATAACATCATAACACCTCAGTCAACTCTCAAAATCGTCGTAGCTTCCTCCAATAGTTTCAAAACCTAAAAAAATTCTCTGCTCATTTCAATAGTGTCATCAACCTCAAACGTACTTTAAAAATCATGATCCCATACCAAATACATCATTCAAAGCTCTCATAGTATCACAATGGTTCCGAAAAAATATGAACAGTTCACAAAGTACAGACAAAATACAATTTCATAAGTGTGAAGTTACCCGACTGTGAAATTGCGTAAACATCTGTCACTGATGTGGTAAAAAAGTTTGTCTCTCTCAGTTAAATGATCAGATAGCTGTGTATTTTGTGTTGGAGAAATATGGTACCGATGTGTAAAGTTGTGTAAGCAAATACCATATTAGCTAGGGCTCCTTGTGCTCGCCAAACACATGGTACACAAAGTAAGCGTGTACCCCCCTGAGGATAAATGAATAATACCCTCAGGTGTTACAGATTACAGCAATGGAATGAAATGTATCACGGAAAACCCTTGTATCATTGCACTTCAAATATCTTAAAAAAAATAAATGTTTTAAGTGCGAAATTAATCACTCAAATACGTGTACTGTAGCGCTAAACTGTGCGTCATGTTGTAAGATAATCTCTGTGGAAGTCTCGTATTTATCGTCCTCCGAAAGCTAAGTTCTGCAGAAGTCAATGTACTTACCTCATGATACACAAAAGTGAAATGCTTTGCGTATAGATATCGTAGTTATTATGCTTATTGGCGTCATGAAGAAAGTACTGTACAGTAACGTATTGTTGTGCCACGAAAAAGGCTGTCTCATTGTTGCTATACCACAAAAGTTACTACTAAAACATGTTTTACTTTCCAGAAGAATTCAGTAAAACTGTGCAGATATACAGCAGATACAGCACAAAAGCAACAATGTTAATTGTGTCACACATTAGTAGCGTCGTGATATAATTGTGTAGCTGTCAAAGAAACCAAGTGCTAAGTCATCTTTAATCCCACAGAAAGTACTTCAAATAAAGAATGTCTTTTCAAATAAACCAAAATGTTGCACGAAAATCTCATTAGCAGTGCCGGTAGATGTTCTAAGTATGTGAGCCTTATAGTCGTTACGTAATCAAGCAACTAAAAGCAAGAATGTACACACACAATAACACTGTGTCGTCTGTTCACAATAACAATGCATTCGTAATTTCTGTTTAAAAATGTTCCCTAGGTTCTAGACTGGATATTTAACTTCGAACATTGTTGTATGTTAACAGATTCTAAGCCTGACAAAGCTTACCAGCAATGTAAAGTGAAAAGTTATATGGCAAAGACGAAGTTAAAAAGCAGATTATTTTTCAATAAACGGTTTTACATGTGAAGGGTGGTGCAATCCTTTACTCTTCATAGTACTCAGAGTTTGAACAATGCAATTATCATGCGGTATACGTCGTTAAAGAATACTGGAATTTTTCTCAAGGTTAGCGTCTATGTTATTTTTCTCGGAGCCAGCCGGCGCACGCGGCTGCCTACTGTGCGAGTCATTGTCTGTCTCTTTGTTGGCGCGCGCCGTTATTGGGATTAGGAGACCTAACTTCTACAAATTCACTCTGACGAGAAGGCCCTGCCCTGTTTAAATCCCGCCAGTTCTGATGCAATTCAGGTCTGTCGTTACGATCACATCGTCTGTCGTCATGTTGGTAGTTCCTGTAGTTTCTTTCTTGTCGGTTAAGTGGTGGAGAATTTCTCCCTGAATCGTAACTGCGCGCTGAACTGTTGCGTCTGAAGTTGTTCTCTCTCCCTTGATAATAATTGTTTTGATTCCCATATTGTCTGTTTCTAAGGTAATCTCTGTCATATCCATTACTACGGAAATGCGATCTTTCTCTGTAACTATTACTCTGCTAGTGGTTGTCATACGGGTGGTGTCTGTTTTGGTCACGATTTGTGTTGTGAGAATAGTCTTGTCGTGTATTATTTCTGTCATCGCGGAATTGTGACAGATGTGACCTGTAATTGTTGTGCTCCTGTTCTCGCGTTCCGCGATTGTCAGTGTCAATTTCCAGTTCTTGTAACAGTCCCTGAAAAGCTTCAATGTCGTCTTTGCAACGTCCTGCTAAAATAATGTGCCGTAAATGTTGAGGTAATTTGATTAAGCAAATGCGGATGAGTTCTGAGGGGCTGTATGGGTTTGAAAGATACTGATTCTTATGCAACATGTCTTCAAAATATTTCATAAGACTGGAAAATTCAGATTGTTCGAAACGTTTCATCATTATGATGCTATGTTTTACTCAGTCTTGTGTAGCTTGAGACCAATATGCTGAGAGGAAGGCATGATAAAAATCTCCTTCACTGTGACAATCGTGAATGACCGATCGCATTCTTACAGCTGGTTCATTCTCCAAGTAGCCACACATAAATTCTAATCTGTGTTCTAACGACCAGTTGGGAGGAAAACAATGAGAGAATTGATGGAGCCATGCTTGTGGATGAATGTCGTTGGCAGAATTCTTAAATGTTTTAAATTTACGTGTAGTAATGAACAGCTTATAGTCAAAATCATCATGTCGGCGAGTCGCATATCGGTCATTGTTAGGTCGTGTCGGCCGTTCCATCTCAAAATTCGGTGCACATTGCCAATTTCTTTCATAACTTCCGAAATGCCCTGTGTTATTATTTTGCGGCTTTTCCGTATTTCTAAATCCCTCTTCCCGTGTCGGAGCGAGAGTGTCCTCTGAAATACGTAATTCTTGTATTACCTGTGTCAGCTGATCTTGTACTTCCCGGATTTCTCTTTGGTGTTGCGTATTAATTTGATTCATATTTTGTTTCAGTTTCCTAATTTGTTCGCTCTCTTCTGTGTCATTAAAGACTACCGGTTTTGAATCGTTCAGATTATCATCTACCTTCGTAGATAAGTTAGTGAACTGATCCGAAAGTTCGGCTACTTTCTCCGATAGTGTACTTATTTCCTCAGTGTGTTCTTCTGAACCAAGTTTCAGAGTATTTACTGTGTCCTTTAAATTTTCCTGAGTTTTTGCAAGTTGCGTAACCGAATCGGTAGATGCAACTGAGTCAAATTTAGCTTGCAAGGTCTCATGATTTTCATGAACAGTAGTTTGCAGTTCTTTTATGGCTGCTTCGTGATTCTGTAGTGCATTAACATGACGCGAAAAAATTGGTTGGAATTGCTCACAAATTTGGGTTTTTACGTCGTTACAGACTTTTTGACATTTCGATTCAATGTGATGTAACTCAGTAGTTAAATCCTCACGTGTTTGTTCAAGAGTTTGCTCCAATGAGTCTAACTTTTGAAGCTGTTGCTGTGTTTGTCTCTGATTTAGTTCCATTGTGTCTAACTTTTGCTGTGTTTGTCTCTGATTTTGTTCCATTGTGTCTAACTTTTGAAGATTTTGTTCGATTGTGTCTAACTTTTGAAGCTTTTGTTGTGTTTGTCCCATTTGTTGTATTAATTGTAATAACAATGCACTGGTGTCTGGAACATGTTCCTCAGTGCTTTTCGGCAGTGAATTTGCACCGGCAACATTCACATTTTGACAAGTGGAAAATGTGTTTTGACTCATTTGAGAAAATGGTGAGGACCCAAAACCTGAATCTACAATATTTGCAAAATTGTGTCCTGTCATTCCCGATTCCTGAGGCGAGCTGTTGCCGACCGATCGATCGATAATGCTTCCCTCTTCACTAATTGTTTCACTGTCCACGCCATTGTTTGCCGCCCGCTCCATTTCCCTATGCACAATTACCAAGTTACTATGTTGAACATTAGTTAATTCATTACACAGTGGCGCTAACACACTGCTTTCGTTTTCGCTGTCATTTCTCAGTTTACTTTGGAGCCTAGTGTTACGTTTTTCACACGCCATTATTGTCACAGTATTTCACACGACAACACAGAAAAACACAATTTGAAGAGCAAAAATAAGAGAACACATTAACATAACACTGAAAATAATATGTAGTTAATTGCAGCTGCGAAATACTTGGTGCAAATCTACATGCATGCCACAACTGTTTTACTGTACAACAATGAAAAACTACAACAACAAAGGAAATTCTCTCTACAATTACGCGCTAGCAATAAACAATAGCTACACTAATTACACAAACTACAAGAAAAAAAAATCAGAAGATTCCAGTGAGGTATCCTAGGCTAAGGGTCGACATATGAAACGTCCCCTTTAGAAAAATTATACATGACTGTGCTTAAACTGACACACAATATTTCGTTAGCGCAACGCAATCTGACTTTCAATAATCTCTACAAGGGAATGGCCCTGACTAACATTAAACTATACCTTTCACAAATCACTTACCTCACAAAAATCTTGGTTACTCCCACTACTGCAATATAGCGAGCGCCACTACTGCCAGCTAAATAAAAGATTCAAACTACTGAAGGCACTAACTACTGATAGGGATAGTTAGCAAATGAAAGATCTACATCAACATCTACATCTACATTTATACTCCGCAAGCCACCCAACGGTGTGTGGCGGAGGGCACTTTACGTGCCACTGTCATTACCTCCCTTTCCTGTTCCAGTCGCGTATGGTTCGCGGGAAGAACGACTGTCTGAAAGCCTCCGTGCGCGCTCTAATCTCTCTAATTTTACATTCGTGATCTCCTCGGGAGGTATAAGTAGGGGGAAGCAGTATACTCGATACCTCATCCAGAAACGCACCCTCTCGAAACCTGGCGAGCAAGCTACACCGCAATGCAGAGCGCCTCTCTTGCAGAGTCTGCCACTTGAGTTTATTAAACATCTCCGTAACGCTATCACGGTTACCAAATAACCCTGTGACGAAACGCGCCGCTCTTCTTTGTATCTTCTCTATCTCCTCCGTCAACCCGATCTGGTACGGATCCCACACTGATGAGCAATACTCAAGTATAGGTCGAACGAGTGTTTTGTAAGCCACCTCCTTTGTTGCTGGACTACATTTTCTAAGCACTCTCCCAATGAATCTCAACCTGGTACCCGCCTTACCAACAATTAATTTTATATGATCATTCCACTTCAAATCGTTCCGCACGCATACTCCCAGATATTTTACAGAAGTAACTGCTACCAGTGTTTGTTACGCTATCATATAATCATACAATAAAGGATCCTTCTTTCTATGTATTCGCAATACATTACATTTGTCTATGTTAAGGGACAGTTGCCACTCCCTGCACCAAGTGCCTATCCGCTGCAGATCTTCCTGCATTTCGCTACAATTTTCTAATGCTGCAACTTCTCTGTATACTACAGCATCATCCGCGAAAAGCCGCATGGAACTTCCGACACTATCTACTAGGTCATTTATATATATTGTGAAAAGCAATGGTCCCATAACACTCCCCTGTGGCACGCCAGAGGTTACCTTAACGTCTGTAGACGTCTCTCCGTTCATAACAATATGCTGTGTTCTGTTTGCTAAAAAATCTTCAATCCAGCCACACAGCTGGTCTGATATTCCGTAGGCTCTTACTTTGTTTATCAGGTGACAGTGCGGAACTGTATCGAAAGCCTTCCGGAAGTCAAGAAAAATAGCATCTACCTGGGAGCCTGTATCTAATATTTTCTGGGTCTCATGAACAAATAACGCGAGTTGGGTCTCACACGATCGCTGTTTCCGGAATCCATGTTGATTCCTACATAGTAGATTCTGGGTTTCCAAAAACGACATGATACTTGAGCAAAAAACATGTTCTAAAATTCTACAACAGATCGACGTCAGAGATATAGGTCTATAGTTTCGCGCATCTGCTCGACGACCCTTCCTGAAGACTGGGACTACCTGTGCTCTTTTCCAATCATTTGGAACCCTCCGTTCCTCTAGAGACTTGCGGTACACGGCTGTTAGAAGGGGGGCAAGTTCTTTCGCGTACTCTGTGTAGAATCGAATTGGTATCCCGTCAGGTCCAGTGGACTTTCCTCTGTTGAGTGATTCCAGTTGCTTTTCTATTCCTTGGACACTTATTTCGATGTCAGCCATTTTTTCGTTCGTGCGAGGATTTAGAGAAGGAACTGCAGTGCGGTCTTCCTCTATGAAACAGCTTTGGAAAAAGGTGTTTAGTATTTCAGCTTTACGCGTGTCATCCTCTGTTTCAATGCCATCATCATCCCGGAGTGTCTGGATATGCTGTTTCGAGCCACTTACTGATTTAACGTAAGACCAGAACTTCCTAGGATTTTCTGTCAAGTCGGTACATAGAATTTTACTTTCGAATTCACTGAACGCTTCACGCATAGCCCTCCTTACGCTAACTTTGACATCGTTTAGCTTCTGTTTGTCTGAGAGGTTTTGGCTGCGTTTAAACTTGGAGTGAAGCTCTCTTTGCTTTCGCAGTAGTTTCCTAACTTTGTTGTTGTACCACGGTGGGTTTTTCCCGTCCCTCACAGTTTTACTCGGCACGTACCTGTCTAAAACGCATTTTACGATTGCCTTGAACTTTTTCCATACACACTCAACATTATCAGTGTCAGAACAGAAATTTTCGTTTTGATCTGTTAGGTGGTCTGAAATCTGCCTTCTATTACTCTTGCTAAACAGATAAACCTTCCTCCCTTTTTTTTATATTCCTATTAACTTCCATATTCAGGGATGCTACAACGGCCTTATGATCACTGATTCCCTGTTCTGCACTTACAGAGCCGAGAAGTTCGGGTCTGTTTGTTATCAGTAGGTCCAAGATATTATCTCCACGAGTCGGTTCTCTGTTTAATTGCTCGAGGTAATTTTCGGATAGTGCACTCAGTATAATGTCACTCGATGCTCTGTCCCTACCACCCGTCCTAAACATCTGAGTGTCCCAGTCTATATCTGGTAAATTGAAATCTCCACCTAAGACTATAACATGCTGAGGAAATTTATGCGAAATGTATTCCAAATTTTCTCTCAGTTGTTCTGCCACTAACGCTGCTGAGTCGGGAGGTCGGTAAAAGGAGCCAATTATTAACCCAGCTCGGTTGTTGAGTGTAACCTCCACCCATAATAATTCACAGGAACTATCCACTTCCACTTCACTACAGGATAAACTACTACTAACAGCGACAAACACTCCACCACCGGTTGCATGCAATCTATCCTTCCTAAACACCGTCTGTACCTCTGTAAAAATTTCGGCAGAATTTATCTCTGGCTTAAGCCAGCTCTCTGTACCTATAACGATTTCAGCTTCGGTGCTTTCTATCAGCGCTTGAAGTTCCGGTACTTTACCAACGCAGCTTCGACAGTTTACAATTACAATACCGATTGCTGCTTGGTCCCCGCATGTCCTGACTTTGCTCCGCACCCTTTGAGGCTGTTGCCCTTTCTGTACTTGCCCGAGGCCATCTAACCTAAAAAACCGCCCAGTCCACGCCACACAACCCCTGCTACCCGTGTAGCCGCTTGCTGCGTGTAGTGGACTCCTGACCTATATTAATAGAGAACAAACAATGTATTTACCTTGATATCATATATATATATATATATATAGAGAGAGAGAGAGAGAGAGAGAGAGAGCAGTTCATGACAAATTTCAAAACTCCGCCATCTCTCTCCCCACATCCACCACTGCTGGCGGCTCACCTCCAACTGGGCAACGCTACGCGCTGGTCACAGCCAGCTGCCTAACACTACAATGGTTGAGTATTACAACAATGCAAAGCAGCCACAGACTGCACACAGCACAGCCAGTAATTTTAATACAGAGGTGGCGTTACCAAAAAAAACCTAAACAGCCTACTTACAACCTATAAGACGAATAGGCTTCAAGACTAGGACCACACATCGTGGGACATTAGCATTTACAATTTTGTTACAATATTATTTCGTGGCTGTAATTATCAGTAATAAATTCATGAATTACGCTCATTATATAAATATATGGCTATTTTTTTAAAAAATCAAGTACTGGCAGGAAAAAGAGAATAAACATGCTCACAAAATTGAGTATAGTTAAGTAAAACATGATCTCTCATAAGTATTCAAATTTTTGGAATATTATTTTGTTGTTCGACATTTTTCTGCTGCTTTCTGTCGTTCCTTAGTTGCTTCAAACTTCATGGAGCCATGTTGCATCTATGCAACTAAATGAAGGCAGTTTGTTTATTCCCATACGGATTTCACTTCTCTTATTTGCAAGGCATGTTCAGAGGCCGTGTGATACATGTTTCTTTTCAAACACATAGTCAATGTATCACGTAGTTGTTACAGTATTTTACTATGTTATATATTGTCATGTTTTTTCTCTCCTTTTTCTAATTACAGTCAACTTTAGTAGCACAAATTTGATAAGACGAAATTATCGTTCGGCATTACTTACCATTTCCAGTGCTAGTAATCCATGTGTGTGCTTCTCGAGATGTGTTTACTGATACCCGTGCTCTGGCTGGCCAATTTACGACGTTCTTTCACCCACATTTGTTACAAAACATCACTTGTATCACTTGCACTTTTAATTTTGCGGTCAATATGTATGTGTTTATGGTGTGCAGTGTCGCCAAATGTCGCTGTGTTCTTCCAGTTTTTGTTTGTGTATCTGTGTGAATGTGTGTGTGTGTGTGTGTGTTTTATTATTTTTCGTTTGTTGTGTGTGTGTGTGTGTGTGTGTGTGTGTGTGTGTGTGTGTGTGTGTGTGTGTGTGTGTGTGCATGTTGTTATGTACAAACACACACTTTTCTCACTTTTTTTAATGGATATCTGTGTGTGTGTGTGTGTGTGTGTGTGTGTGTGTGTGTGTCTGTGTGTGTGTGTGAGAGAGAGAGAGTCACGGGGAGAGGAAGATTTATTAATTATTTATTCTGATTATGTCCCACATCTCTGGCTGTTATTGTTTCAGTGGCTAACACGATCAGAGAGTTATAGCTTGTACATATGTAGTCAGTAAGTACTGTCTTTTTCATTGCAAGAGCTCTTTGTAGGTGAGTTTTCTTTTAATGACAGGAGCTTTTTGTAGTGATTATTCACTGTAATAACTGTAATGTCTTGTTCTATGTATGATGCTTCACGTCCATGTTTGATCAGGTGTTTAGCGAAGGTAGAAGGGCTATTTTCATACTTCCAGTTTTTTGTATGTTCTTTATACCCATTTTTGAAGCTCCTACTTGTTATCCACAGATATACCAGTTCACAGTCTTGGCACTTAAATTGATATATACCGGTTCCTTGGTTACTCTGTTGTTCGTAAATGTAAGTGGATTCTGTTTCTTACTTTGTAAACGATGTGTAGTCCCTGTTTCTTTAATATATTTGCTATCCTATGTGTTGCTTTGTGGCTGTATGTTACGTTGTATAGTTTTTTTTTTGCTCTTAGTCATGTCCTGAGTGTTACTTTTTTTTCTGTGTGTGTTCTAGTGCCTGTGGGGCTCTTAGGTGTTTGTGTGCTCTGCTTGTTTACATTTTTCTTTAATTGTGTCTTTTTTGTGGATGAGTTTTTGCACTATATGGATATTTTGTTACATTATTTAGCCTGTGTAACATGTGTCGTAGGGCCGCTTCTTTTGGATTTTGTGGGTGATCAGATGTTTGTTTATTATTGTCTCTCTTTATTGTTATATTCAAGAAATGTATTTGCTGTCGTGTTTTTTTTTCCATCGTGAAATGAATATTCTTATGTATATTATTTATGTCTGTATGAAGTTTATCAGTTTTGTCTGTTAGTTTGTCTACCACACAGGTTATGTCATCCACATATCTGTACCAGTTAGAAATTTTGTATCCTTTTTTTGTCATGACTGTATCAGATTGCGTTTTCTATGTGGTTCATGAATATGTTTGCCAATGCTCCTGATTTTGGGGATCGTATTGGAAGCCAATCTTCTTGTAAGTAAAATTCCTTTTTAAATTACAATTAATTTTGGGATGTGATCGCTTTGATGATTTTAGTTACTTCATTAATACTGTCTGCAGTTAGTTTATTATATTCCATAAACTCTTTTTCAACTAGTTTTAATGTGTGTGGGGTAGGTACTGAGTGTACATGTTCTCTATGTCAAAAGAGATGAGTGATGCTATTTGTGGGATGTGACAATCTTTTATTTTTGTTATAAGATGATTTATGTTTTTCACTGTTCTGATGTTCTTCATTTCATAATACTGCATTACGATTTTCTTCAGGTGTTTTTCCACGTGGTATGATTGTGCACTCATGAAATTAATAACAGGCCTCAGTGAAATAAGGCGTTTGTGAACCTTGGGGTGTCTTCTGAGCGTTGGTGCTTTTGGGTTATTCTGTTTGATGTGTTTGTGAGTATGTGTTTGATGTCTTTGAGGTTGTTTTTTATGTATGTCTGGAAACGTGCTGTTAGTTGAGGTTTTAGTTTTGTCATGTTGTTAGAGGAGATGGAATCTTTAGATTTTTCTGTATATTGTTCTTTATTCATCAGTACTGTATGTTTACTTTACAGCTTTTGTTACTATGATGTTGCTATTGTAGTTTTTCTTTTAATTTCGTAGTGGTGTTGTTGTTTTCTGTTTAAAATTTCCTGTTTTCTTCTTTCTTTGATGTGGTGATTATACTGTTTATTTTTTCTCCACTAGTTCTTTTGTTAGCCCAATACTTACAGCGTCATTTTGTTGTTTAGGGGACTGATGACCTCAGATGTTAAGTCCCATAGTGCTCAGAGCCATTTTTTGTTTCTTATCCTCTGTCAGGATCTTTCTGTTTCTACACTCATATCTTCTACGTACTGGTTATCTATTGTAGTAATGTTGTGTTGTAGCCCTTTCTGCAATAGCTATATTTCTTTGTCTATTAATTCTATATCCGTGAGGTTTATTAGTTTTGGATGAAATTTGTGGTGATGAGTGGGTTGTACTTTGCCTTGCTTTTATTTCTGGTTATTTTTGTTAGTGAGTGTTCTGATTTTTCGTTTGTGTTTGTTCTGTGTATGTTGCAGCTACAGTACTTAATGACTAGATATGTGTAAGTGAGAACTCTCTGATCGTGTTAGCCACTGAAACATTAACAGCAAGGGATGTGGAACATAACCAGAATGAATATAATTGGTAAATCTTCCTCTCTCTGCTCTCTCTCTCTCTCTCTCTCTCTCTCTCTCTCTCTCTCTCTCTTACACATGCATGTGCACGCACGTATATATATATACACACACACACGCACAAAATAAATGACAAATAACGAACCACACACGCGCAACACAAACAAAAGAGGGAACATTAATGTACAGCGACAGCTGACAACACTACACACCGTAAAAACATACATATTGATCGTAAAATGAAAAGTTCAAATGATATAAGTGATGTGTTGTAGTAATTGAGTGTGAAAGAACGTCGGAAATTGGCCACCTGGACCATTGGGACTAATGAACACATCTCAAGCACCACACACGAGGGCTACCAGCACTGGAAATCGGAGTAACACCGAATGATAATTTCATCTCATAACATTTGTGTTACTACAGTTGGTTGTAATCTGAAGAACAAGAGAGAAACATGACGAAGTGTAACATAGTAACATATTGTAACTACTACATGATACATTGATTATGTGTATGAAAAGAAACACGTATTACAGGCCAAGAAGGTGCAACACAAACAAAAGAAGCGAAAGGCGTTTGGCTTCATTTACTTACATTGATGAAACATACCTTTATGAATTTTGTCATTGTATTTTTTACAAAAACCTCAAATACAAGTAAAACTGTAGCAAGTGGTAACTAAATGTAAGGATGCTCCTTTCCTTGCTTATTATATTTACATAGTTTTAAGAGTGATATTTACCAAATTAATTTGCATATCAAATGATGAATTTTTACTGCTAGAGCATTTATCTTTGGTGTTACTTATTGATTTTCCATATTTGATGCTACTAATTTAGCATACAGTCCCTTTTTTTTAGAATTAAGTATCTTTAAGAAGGTTTCTCAGTTCTTTATGTTACTCTTTTTGAGACACAAGGCGCGATCTGTGTAATACCGTGGAGAATATATCCATCATTGTCGGTAACCAGTTTTGAGTATGTTATTATTAGGAATCTAGGGAAAGAAGGTTATCTTCTCTAACGTTTTTTTCAGTTAATTATGAAGAATTTAAATTTAGATTTTATACAATAGTAAGTAGTCTAGAACTGTTACAATATATGTGCGGCAGAAGAATGGAGCAAAATTTTACAGAATTCAGTGGAAAGTAGACACGATATCGTCATATGCATGGTCTGCGGTAGATGAACTGCGAATATTTTTAATGAATACAATGCGAAGTACATTCGCAGTCCTCATGTAATCAGTATCATCGGGGTCAGCGTGGTAGAGGACGCTGCCGCCCCCTCCCCTTCACCCCATCACGTTCACTTGAGCAAGTGGTACGACGTGATCTTTTTCTTTACAGCCACTAAATAAAACTTGTAGTTATCTAACACGGTCACGATCCGCAGCTGTAGGGATTTGTGTGGTTCACTGATTTTAAGTTGTTTGCTTGCCTTTGCAACTACTTATACTAAAAGTAAACTCGTTTGTTTTGCTCCTACTGGAGACCATAGTCCACTCTTTTCTTGCTAATAAAATTAACTCCAGTGCACGCACTAGAAATGTCTCTTTTAAATTTGAACACGCGCTAGACACTGCATGATAACCATTAAGTTAGTAGCAGGCTCAATATTGTCGGCGTCTATTTCTACAGGAATATTGCTTACGGGAACCACACCTTTGGTTTTCAAAAAGTGCGTGTTAGTGTCCTGCGGATTCATAGGATTTTATGCATTCTTCACCATTCCTTCCCATCCTACTTGCAGCTGGAAAGGGGTAAGTAGCTCCTCAATGTGCGCATTCGTATTGTTCACTTGCACTTTGTGTTTTCGTCAGTGAGACAGCTTCTCGCATACAAGCGTCCTTCGATGCCCGTTTGATTCACCGAAAGTGTTACTTTAAAGTACATTGTTCACGTGTTTGCGCACTAGACGTTTGTCTTTGACAATATCTGATGTCTTTTTCGCTCTGCTCCCCCCGGATCTTGATAAATACTCTTTACATAGTATTCTTAGGTTATTCATGTTTTCTTTACAACGCATAATGATAGGTTTTTCATAAATTCCTCTCTCTTAATATCATCCCTTTCAGCCATTTACATTCTGGCGCACTAATCTAGTCACTAGGAATTGGATCATCGAAAAGGTTAGGATAACAATTTTTTTACACCTGTGGATGGCATGATTTTAGTTACCTAACGTTTCGCAATATTACAGCAAATGACGAGTATGCGAGGGGCATATGTTTTAATGCAGGAAAGAATATCTGCCTAATACTTCGCATTCTTAAAAACGTACATTAACAACTCGTAGGTCACTTTGCCTCTCGTAAGCATGACAAGGACACAGGAAAGACTTTTCGGACAAAATTACTCATAAGAAACATAAATCATACACATAAATTTAACAGTGGATAAATAAACAAATAAGGCAGTGACCTAATTAGTGTGTAACCATTTCTTACGGCATGTACACATTTCTCTTACAGGCCTCTGGTCTTCCGTTTGGACATTTAAGTTTTGAGCGTGTAGTGTGCGAGGACTCACTGTCCTCCCCTTGTTTCCACTCGCAATAATTACAGAAGACAACCCTTTTGATGCATAAACACTTTATTCCATGTTACATTACAGGTAGCTATTCAGCAATATCTAACAAGTGCGCATGGTGCACCCGAGCTGCGGCCCTTGACCGGGCGAGACATACGTTTGCTCGTTGCCTACTCCCCAGGCTACCTGCTGGCCACTAACAGCCTCTGACCACCTTACCTACGTGCACAAAGGATCTGGGAAGTCCACTTGCTCACACACAGTTACAATGTTTCCCGAAAAGGAGCAGATTATACCAGACAGCCTGACCTGCCTCGTTTGCAAACTGACACTAGATGGCTCTTACTGTGGCAAGTAAGTGATGGAACTCAGCATACTCCCACCCTAAAATGAGTCTCCTCATTTTACAAATAGACATAAATTTAAAAAACAACAAGGTCCAAAACAAGGAAAATAATAAAAATTGTACTAGACAGCAAATCAAGACACATAAATATGAAATTCACTAAGCAGCAAACGTTAGTCACGCTGATGAGAGACATGAAAGGTACTGACATTAAACACAAAGCAACAAAGTATTACTATCACACTGCACATGAATTGCATGAAGTCATACCGGCAACAGTCAGTTCACAAAGAACCAAACACAGCTCCTCAAGCTGATATAATGAATTAAGGATTTTTTCTTGTAAGCAGCAGTTTGGCAGTGGGTCTTTATCGTATACACCACACAAATCTGAGAGATCACTTAAGTGATTCACTTCTTATACAGGGGACACAATTTTGCTATAGGACTCTTAAGCTGGCCATTTACAGTTTTTACCATCAGCGCATGTACACGATTATTAGGTGCACACCAAGGGAGGCAAGTTATTCCCATTGACCAGTGAATGATCGAATATCCTTCTACTGTGTTATTGCAGTTGAGGCGGGTTCTCAGTGGAGCACCTCCTCCAAAAGGGCTGATGCAGCTGCTGTACAAGTTGGCACATGTGCAACCTATTGGCAGGAATCTCAAGGACAGAGGGTTCGAGATGGTTAGAAAGTGGCTGTGCAGTGAATAAATGCCCCGGAGTGAGAACAGATGGAGAATCTATGTCATCATAGGAAGCACACAACGGCCTTGAATTTAGGCATATTTCTACCTTCGTTAATGCTGTAGCTAGTTCTTCGAAAAATCAGTACTGTATTCCCATTGATACGTTTGAGATGTGACTTCATACATTTGGCTCCTGCTTCCTACAATCCACCAAAGGGAGGGGCATGAGGTGGAGTAAATTGCAGTTGATACCCTCCGAGTTCGAAAAGTTCACCACATCTTCAACTGTAGCATCATCGCAGAAAAATGTTTAAGTTCATTGTGTGCACCTAGAAATGTAATACCATTATCACTACACATGTGAGAAGGTTTTCCTCTTCACGCAAAGAATCTCATGAGGGTAGCCACAAATGAACTGGTTACTAAGTCACTAACTCTAGATGGTTGGCTTTGGTTGCCGTGCAAAATAATGTTGGTAGTAACCTTACTCCATCTTCCACCATGCTTCGCAGTAACAGGGCCTGCATAATCCACTCCACAGTGCTGAAAGGACGAGACTGGTTTACTCTACATGCTGGTAGTTGACCAATAAGTTGAACTGCAGTTTGTGAATTGAACCTAAAGCACTTCAGACACATCTCATTATCTCCTTTGACCGTGTTGCGCCCATTGGGAATCCAAAACTTCCTACGCAACATGTTCCGCAAAAGCTGTGACCCAGCATGCAACAGATTTTCATGTTCATAAATGATGAGAATTTTTGTCATATGATGGTGGTATCATAATAGGATGTATGTTACATCAGCACATTAACCACCCTCCACTCGTAGAATACCTTCTGTATCAAGAAACGGTTGCTAATCTCGTAGAAGAAATGGCCATAAACAAAGCAATCTCACCACCATGTGATCTCACTACCACACTCATCCTGTTGATCTCCGCCCAAGGCCTTTTTGATGGTGATTTGGCATTCTTGTGGGGTTAGTGGACCATTTATCCTGTTTGCATCCTGGAATCTAATGTTGTTAGCAAACCTCAGTGTATAAGCCAAAACCCTGTAGGTTTTCTTGAATGATGTACATTTATACAGAAATTCATAATCAAGCTTAATAACGGACACCAAAGATACCTGCACACACCTTCTTTTAGGCGCATCTTCTACCACAAGTGAAGGTCACGTGCTTCAGTCCAGGTCACAGTTGGATAGCCATGAAGGGCCAGACCACCACTGGACAAGTGCCCTTAGATGTGCTGAACTGATGCCTCGTGATAAGTGGTCAGCAGGATTGTTTCTGATTTGACATACCTCCAGTTGGGAACACAACTTAGTTCTTGAACTTCAGAGACTATTGGCAACAGAAATTTTCCAGTGAATAAGAATACGTCACAGCCAGAAGAGAACTGTTGTGGAGTCTGTCCACAAGTAGATATCACTATAGTTTTCGACGTCTAAGGTATTGCTCACCTTTTGAATGAGTCGAGCAAGAAGCAGAGCACCACACAATCACAGTCGTGGAAAAAATTGCAGTTTGACAGGAGTTACACAAGATCTGGTTGCAGCCAATGAAACTACAACCTTGTTGTTGGAAAGAACACATCTGATGTATACACAAACACCATATGCCAAATGTGAGGCACTAAATTAACCCTGAATTTCGAGTTTAACGTATTGAGGTTAGGGAACTATCTCTCTTGCGATCGAAATATCATTTAGGGAAGATAATGGCATTTAGAGGACATTCCATTCATCAATTAGGCTGGCTGGCAGAACTTCATCCCACTCAAGGGTTATTTGCCACAAGCGCTGCAAGAATAGCATCTTATGACTTCTGGACAAAGAAGCCATAGTGGGTCAAAAGTAGATGTTATTGAAGACAGATCATTGGAATGTGTCAGAGCGAAGATGCCATAATATTCCTAACGTTTTCAGTTAGATTACAAGGCAAAGAGGTTTCTTCGTTCTGCAGTGGAATTTTTCCCATAACTTTGCGTCTATTGGAACATCATTTCCTCAGTGTACCTCACCCACCTCAGAACTCATCCACATAAAAGCTAGACAAGAGCGCTTGAGATGGAAACCTGTCTTGATTTTCCAAGGCCAACAGTTGAAGACATCTAGTCGCAAAAAAAGCAGCGGTTACTTAAGTGAATGTAGACAGTATATATTCTTGCATCGGTTCAGATGGTGATTCCCGCCACAGAATTGTCTGGAAGTTCCTGTCATCAGGATAGAGAGGCACTTGACGATACATTTTTGTTATGTCATCAGACAGAACCACATTAAAGGATCAAAATTTTGTAATAACGGAAAAAATTTGACTGGACGGTGGCATAAACCCCCAAGATATCACTGAGAGACATTCCTCTACAAATGGAAGCAGAGCTATCAAGCACTACCCTCTACTTAGTAGTAATGTGGCTCTCTTTGAAGACAGCATGATGTGGAAGGTAAAACCTTGGACCGACAATATCCTGAGAAGTAGAGACCTCCATGGGTCCTAGTTCAATATGCATGAATTTAGCTTATTCCCCCTTCAAGTTCGGTTCCCTCTTAAATCTTCACTCAAGATTCTGTAGCCTCCGAGACACCTGTTCTCGTGGTTCATGTAGGGGTTTACAGTCATATTTCACTGGCAGTCGAACCACAAATCTCCCATGCTCATCTCGAGCTGTGTGATGCTGAATGTGGGCCTCACACATTTTATCCTACTTACTCATCGTTTTGGTAGACAGTTCCTCTACCTCCCAAAACCTTTGCAGTGTGACATTAAATTGTCACCTCTACCAAAGAACGAGGCCGCTGTAAAACGATCGTGTTGCATGAAGCTGAAGGAATCATACCAGATAAAATCCCGGCAAATTTAGTTTCAATCAGTGATGGATGACTTTGTTTCAAGCCTTCCCCTATAAACAACATCGAAGAAAACCTCAGTATCAAGAATTAAATCTACTGTGGCAGGCTTGTTGAACTCAGGATCAGCAAATGGTAGCTCATGTGGGACATTCCAACTTCTTATGTGTTTACAGCCTGCTGTAGGCCACTGATGACTTTTGGAACAATAGCACAAGTGATTGTGATATGAAAGTCGCTAAGCGTAGGCAACTGTTCTACATTGCAGGTATAAGGCACAGAGATTGCCAAGGCAATGTTTATGCCACTCACAAAAAATGAATGTTCGTTTATTTTCAGTTTTAATTTATCTGTCGTACCCTTAGATAAAAAGGACACCTTGCATTTGCTAATAGCATGAAGTTTATTACAAAACTGATATGCCCCTTCAGCATCAGCATTAGCCTGATGAGCACTCCTCACATGCTTAGTTTGATTTGAATTACTGAGATTCCCTTCAGGCGAAGTCCGAGAATCTGACCAAGAACCTGACATTTTGTTTCCAAAAACTGTATCAGTTGATTCAGTGTGGTAATATGGACCCAGACATTTTTACCTCCAACTCATGCCAGTCTTTGGGTCTCCAAACAGCCAAAATTGCTTGAGAAAGAATCACTTCATGAAGAGGGACATCAGGCTTAAGAGGTTCCAAGGCCTTCAAATGATTACACATGTCAATAATTAATTGCATATAATCGTTTGCCGTGTCACAGACGACTGTGAGCAGAGCTAACAAAGCTCTTACATCCAAGCAATTGATAGATTTCCTGATGTTACAGATATATATTGCAAAAGTTTCCTTGCTTCGCCTTGCAAAGAGTAGTTTAGGCAATGAAATATCTGTGTATCATCAATTGAATTATTGTTGATAGTGAGACTTAAAAAGGCATCACTATAGGATGACCACTTAAGGTAGTCCCTTATGATATTTGGAAAATTAACGATAGGTAGTTTTATAGTATTTGCATTGCTTATCTGATTACATTCCATAGGCTGTAGCTTAGCGGGCTCCTTGATTAAACTCTTGTTAGTCGATTCAATCCAGTCCCATGAATCCTCGAATTCTTCCCTCACGCCGGCCGGAGTGGCCGAGCGGTTCTAGGCGCTACAGTCTGGAACAGCGCGACCGCTACGGTCGCAGGTTCGAATCCTGCCTCGGGCATGGATGTGTGTGATGTCCTTAGTTAGGTTTAAGTAGTTCTAAGTTCTAGGGGAATGATGACCTCAGATGTTAAGTCCCATAGTGCTCAGAGCCATTTCTTCCCTCCCTATGTCCTTGCTGTGATCTGCGGATTTGTCTTCAATTTCCAGTCGATCTTGACTCAAAATCAGCCTGAAAGCGCGACAGTCTGCTTAATTTTGTCTCTAATATTTCAATGCTAGCACTATCTCATTCAGCAAAAAGGTTCCTATGCGTGCTAGAGCGGCATTTGCAACCCCTCTCTGTTTGACTAATTTTGTTCTCCCACAGGAATCCATTTTGGGAACAGGCAGATGATAACAAGAAGTCAACAGTTGTACCTACCACGTTGCAGCGGCAGTACAGGACAGTACGAACTGGAACACACGCGGTTATCTTCTAGCAGTTTTTTATGCGTTCACAAACACGCCCTCGAACGTTTCTGTTCCTCTTGCTGATTGTATCCGGCCTGGAGGACCAAAAAATGTATGTAGTTCTCTTGCAGGGCCTCTGGTCTTCATTTAGTGAATTTAAGTTTTGAGCGTGTAGTGCTAGAAGACTCACTGTCCTCCCCTTGTTTCCAGTCACAATAATTAGACGGAAGACAGCCCTTTTGATATATAAAAACTTTATTCCCTATTACTTTACAGGTGCTATTCAGCAATATCTAACAAGTGCAGAATGCGGCCGCAGGTTGCGGACCTTGTATGGACGGGACGTACTTCTGATCGATGCTGAGTCTCCAGGCTACCAGCTGTCCGCTTACAACAGCCGACCAGCTTACCTGCTTGCACAAAGTACCTGGGTAGTCCACTTCCGCACACACAGTTACAATATTTCCCGAAAGGGAGTAGATTATACCGGACCGTCTGACCTGCCCAGTTCTCAAACTGTCGCTAGATGGCTCATAGAGTGACAAGTGAGTTACAGAACTCAGACATGGCATGACATTTAATTTAATGTATTTTACCACATACGAGGGCCGTTCAGAAAGTAACCTCCAGTTGATTTAAAAAAATACACCAAGTTAAATAAAAATATTTTAATATATACATCTTACAACTACATCTTTGCACTATTTTTCTACATAGTCTCCATAGCGATTGAGGCACTTATCGTATCTCTTCACAAGCTTTGAAATTCCTTCTGCATAAAAATCACCCGCTTGTGCCTGGAGCCAGCCTGTGACCGCATCTTTGAGCTCTTCGTCGTCATCAAACCGCTGTGACCCGAGCCATTTCTTCAAATGCATGAAGAGGTGATAATCACTTGGCGCCAGGTCTGGGCTGTAAGGTGGATGGTTGATAACGTCCCACTTGAAGGACTCAAGAAGGGCCGTTGTTCTGCGAGCAGAGTGAGGACGGGCGTTATCGTGCAAAAAAACGATACCGGAAGTCAGCATACCACGGCGTTTGTTCTGTATAGCCCGTCGTAACTTTTTTATTGTTTCACAGTACACGTCTTGATTAATGGTCGTACCACGTTCCATGAATTCAACCAACAACACCCCTTTGGCATCCCAAAACACCGTTGCCATCAGTTTTCTGGCAGAAAAATCTTGCGAGGCTTTTCTTGGTTTGGTAGGCGAATTTGAATGTGCCCACATCTTTGATTGTTCTTTTGTCTCAGGGTTCACGTACTTAATCCAGGTTTCGTCACCGGTCACGATTCTGTTTAACAATGGTTCTCCTTCGTCCTCATAACGTGACAGAAAGTCTAATGCAGAGGCCATTCTTTGAGTTTTGTGGTGGTCGGTAAGAATTTTGGGCACCCATCGTGCACAGAACTTACGGTAACCCAATCTTGCTGTCACTATCTCGTACAAGAGAGTCTTACAAATCTGTGGAAAACCAGTAGACAACTCCGACATTGAGAAACGTCGATTTTCACGAACTTTTGCATCAACTGTCTGAACGAGTTCGTCAGTCACCAATGATGGTCTACCACTCCTCTCTTCATCATGAACGTTTTCTCGTCCACTTTTAAATAAACGTACCCATTCACGGACAACTCCTTCACTCATAACTCTTGGTCCGTACACGGCACAAGGTTCACGATGAATAGCTGCTGCAGAATATCCTTTGGCTGTAAAAAACCTTATGACAGCACGCACTTCACATTTGGCGGGGTTTTCTATTGCAGCACACATTTCAAACTGCCACAAAAACTAAACTAGCGCAGGTACGACGTTCACTCGACCACGGCTTGATGCCGACTGACCTGTTGATTGCGTGAACGCACAGATGGCGTCGCTACTCCCCCCACAACCCGCACTGTGACCAATCGGAGGTTACTTTCTGAACCGCCCTCGTACAATGTTTGCACTGTCATTTGGAAATATAATTCCTTGCTGAACAGTTATTTCTTCATCTAATAGTGAGCTATAAGAATTTTTTTGAAATTTTTCGGCAAATTAAACCACTCCAGCAAGATCGACTAGCTTTGACACTCAAAATCTAAACATGGATTTACATCATATGAAACCTGTTAAATCAGTACTATGTAGTCTACCAAATTTGTAAGACTTTTTCTTAAACAAATAACAGATCTTTGAATAGAACATAATCAGCTCATATTTATTATGCGATCTTAAGGTAAACAGATACTTAAACCGTACAATCATATTGTAACATTACACAATTATATACACTTCATTTGCATTTATCTGTTAGGTTGCCTCGCTGGGAACTAAAATTTCATTGTTTCTTAAACATTAAAAAGCAGTAGGCACACACATACATTCAGACAATAGACTCACCAGAATTTCGTCTTTTAGATAAATTTAGAATTAGTATAAGATAAAAGGAACCATTCCTTATGACGAATCCTCACAATTTGGAAAGGGCCAGTATACAGAGGTTGCCATGTTTTGTTTCTACGTTTTAAAAGACAAATTTTGGGATGGCAGTTTAGCAAAATTAAATCTCCACAGAAAAAGTTTTTATGTGGCCGAGCCGACTGCCTTACACATCTTTTCGGAACTTTACCATAGTGTTCAACGATGTTATCTCTAGACAAATCTTTATTCCCAGGCCCCATTATTCCCACTTTAGAAGAAGAGGGTCTACCTAACCCTTTCCTCTTCCTTCCCTAGCACACTCTCCTCAGGTGAAGTATCCGGTGGAGAGTTGTCGCCAATTGTTCACGATTTGTACGAAAGGAGTAATGAACCCGAACCACTGAGTTTGGTGGTTGTATATGTAAATCGGATGAAACAGCTAAATTCACAGAATTCCTCCAGGTGGGTTTTGTAATGCCATGAAGGACTTAAATTAAAATTTGTCAGCTGTCGTAATATTTCAAAAAATGTGTGCCAAATTTTCCCTGTAAAAGACGAAGAGTTGTCAGAGAGCACACCTCTTGGTTTTCCTAAGCGGGGAAGTAGTGTTCATCAATATGTCTGCTTTCGTGGACCTTAGATAATATACAGTCGAATATATTTGGAAAACAAATAATCGATAACTACAAGATATTTGATGCCACCTCTAGCTTGGGGGCAATGTCTTACAACACAAATAGATACTGTTTCTCTTAGTTCTGGAATAAGGAGTAGGTGTATGAGAAACTTTCTAGAGAGATTTAGTGACTTAACTATCTGGCAAACGCGAATGGGTGAATGTGAATGTGATTTATTAGTCTCATTACATACATTGTATAGATCATATGATCTATTCCACAGAAGGCATTTCAAGTTTAGCAAAAATATAATGTATAATGATTTACAGAAATTCTTTATGCACTATTTTAAAAATAATGCCAAATGCCAATATATACAGCACTGCAATTTTTACTATAAATTAACAGTTTACCAATTTCCTTTGTTGTAAACAGACAACACTGCTATATTAGCTATAGATTTTTATTGTTCAAAGTGTCACACTGTCTTCCATGAATTCTTCAATGGTGTAGCAACATTTCTCTATTAAAATAGTTCGGAGTAAACCTTTCAGTGAACCAAGCTCCATTGTTAATATATTTCTTCCTTTTAATTTGTTTTATAGTTTTACATTGGTGCACAGTTTATATGTGTACAGTGGTGTCTGAACATAAAGCTTTAAGTAATGTGAAGGAAATAATTCCCTAATAAATGGTGTACACAATCTGTGCTAATTAGGTAAATAACAATAAGCTCTTTTACACCCCCTCATGCCACCATGGCGTGAGTGTGTACCAAATCAGTTTATCTTGACAGGCCTCATAACTCAGTCTAAGGTTTGTTCCAACGGAATAACAATACAACATTGTGTAACTTACAGAACTTTGTGAGTCTACGAGATGGTTGTTGTTCTACAATTTCTTTCACCTTTTGCCACATGGAATTTGCATCTTCGCAGGCTCTCATTTCCTCTTCAATGAGCTCCTTGATTTCAGATTATCCTAGGGTCAACCTGTAAGGTGCATCCATAACTATGTTCTCAATACTTTAGATATGGAAGGACTCAAAAGTCTACTCTGGTAAGAACAGCCACCATCTCTCTAGTCTCACAGTAATTTAGAAGCAAGGAGAAAACTCAGTGCTTTATAGTCACAATAAACTTTAATATGTCAACCACAGATGCTGTAATTAAATTTTCTATGGATCAGCTGACAGCAATGACTTGCCAAAATTAGTTTACATGAAGGAGTAAGAAGGGGGGGGGGGGTAAACAATAAATACCATACGCAAGTTTACTTCCCAAACCTACTACTAAAAATACAGTATAAAAAAACACTCAATTAATGACAAATACGGGATAGACCCTTCAATATTGCACCTGAGCGCTAGTAGCCAAAATAAGGTTGACAGACACCAAGGTCTGACATCATCTTAGGGCTAACTGGCACAACAAATAAATAAGAGTAAAAGAACAAGCAAATGCCAGTACATAAAACTCTACATGCAAACATTAATAATGCGAATTTCGGTTTTACCATTTGCTGTAACTGTTTGAAAATGACAATCACCAACTCCGAAACAGGAAGCATTACACTCTACACAAAAATCTCTATCCATGTCTGGGTGGTGCAAGATTTCTGAACATACCAAAGCTTCGTTAATTTTTGAGCGAACGATTTGGATGGGATTCGGTTAATCAAAAGGGGACATACAGTTCAAGGTTTATTTCCTCAAAACAATCAATTAATTGCAATAAATTACACTGTGGCTTACAAATTACAGTGACACAAACAAATCAAGCTGCTTACAATATGAGGTAATAAACATTTTATATACCACAGGTAAACAGAGAAACTTCAAAACTGTTTACAATTTGATACATTAACAAATAATCGTTGTGCATTAAACTACATACTTTCACCTAATACAGTTAAATTTTTAAATGTGGAGCACAAATGTATAATTTACAATTAAATTTTCAGTTGAAGTTACTCCTTCCTATACCTTCTTTAAAAGAGTAATAAAATTTTCAACAGGTATCTCAGTTAAAAATGCCCTAAAATCCTTAACACAACAACACGTACATGACTAAATATATGTACGGCAAGGCCCAACATCAACAGCGCAAAACACGTTCAAACTTTCGCCAACATGGGTCGCTTGCCGGTCAAAACATGTTAAGACTACAGCAGCGGTCAAACTTACACAGGTAATAACACAGGCCACCTAGCAATCTTGTCAAAATTATTTTACGTTTACACGAAGGAGTAAGAAAGGGGGGGGGGGGGGAAACAATAAATACCATACGCAAGTGTACTTGCCAAACCTACTACTAAAAATACAGTATAAAAAACGCTCTATTAATGACAAATCCGGGATAGACCCGGCAATATTTCACCTGAGCGCTAGTAGCCAAGATAAAGTTGACAGATACCAAGGTCTGACATCATCTTAGGGCTAACTGGCACAACAAATAAATAAGAGTAAAAGAACAAACAAATGCCAATGCCCAAGAATTTAAATTGGGTTAAGTACACACGAGGCTAAAATCAATTGCTAGCACCTTGGACATCGTCTTAGGCTTAACTGACACTAGAAATAAAGGTAAAAGAAGAGACAAATGACAATGCCTGGCAATTTAAATAAAGTAAGTAAGCACAAGGCTAAAAGCAATTGCTATCAACTTAACAAGCACACATAAAAATATCAGACTGCTGCCACGTAACCAACGGAACAGGGGCGCGCGCAATCCCCAGCAAGCCAGAAAAGCAATAACACACACTCCAGCAACCGAGCCAGCCTGACCACAGTAATTTCAACTCAGAATCAGGGCGCGTGAGCACACCAGGTCCACGCAAAACACACACTGCTAAATAATTCCCACCAACAGATACGGCTGCCCCCCGGGCGGGAAAGCAGGGGCGACGACCGGGTACACACCAGCAGAAAACTCGACACCCAGACTCCGGCTAAAACGGAATCACGCAGAAAATATAAACTGCTGAAGTAAGGTGAAGTAAGGTGAAACGAACCCCGCTACGCAGACCGGACAGAGAAAACACACAGAAAACCTGCTCTGCAGTCCTTACAACTCCTGGGTGCAGAAACCGAAGCGATAAGGTGGCACCCTTTTCAGAGGCTGAGAACCTCGAGTGATCTCGTGCGGGAATCCATCAGTTGTCCACTACACCACATCATCAACACGCCACACTGCCTAATGCCCAAATCAACGAGGCCCGCCAACAACGACACCACACCTCCGTGCCGGGGCGGAAGGCAAAATACCACCAGCTCGGTGTCGAGCCGAGCGCACGCGGTCCCCCGCGAGAAACGCTCCAGAAGGCAGCAGCCGCCTCAGAGCCTGCACAGGCCGAACCAGATGGAAACAGAAATACAAGTCGCTATCGACAGTGCCGGATACGCAACGCGCCAGAGAACTGGCACAATTTTCTCAAAAGTTTCCTAACCCCTACAGTATTTTTGGTTTAATAAATTCAGAAGTTCTGGGCTATTAAGGATTTGGTGTAGAATAAATTTTTTCAATGGTAATGTGGAACCGAAAATTGCCTTCAGTTGCTTATTTGTGAATGATGTAGGAAATAGCTTTGATTGTAGCAGGATCAGGAGCAGTTCAAGCCTGAGTTATAATGTGACAAAATTTATGTGCTCTTTTGCAGAGTTTGAATTTTCTTCAGTGACACCCGAATCCTAGAATTTCTTTAACATTATTTGCCACAACATAAACATTCCCGCCACTTAGGCATCAGAATTAGTACACTGTTCATGTGAACTGTCACTTTTGTCTAATATCTCTGGCCCAAGAACGGTACCAAGGGCAATGAAGAATGCTTTTGGTCTGGTCCTAACAGGTACAATCATTTTATTTCTATATTAGGCGTCAAGAAAATGGTACACACATTCTCCTACCTTAGAAAGTGCTAATAGCGGACGGCTGTCGTGTGATACAAATGTTTCAATAATTTTCGAAGCCAGCATTTTCTGCATTTCTTGGTCACTGCTTTACATTTAGACGATTGGGTTAACTAGGTCTAATGAGAATAGGTATAAAGTGGAACTACATTCATATCATACACATAACCATTAATCACTGTGGGTCTTCCACATAATGCTTCAACAAATGTTAATAACAAATCTGTCAGTGCAACGGACTGATGACTGGTAAGGCACTCAGGCACCTGAACGTTAGTAGTGGGGCAACAGGGCTTCAGTGCACATTGCAGGTTGCTTACATGGGGCATCAGCACACATTCAGGGTAACTATTATCAGCCACAAATGTAGTAATAAAATTTTCTATGGACCAGATGACAGCAAGGGCTTCAAATTATGTTGCTGAGAACACTGTTACACAATTACATAAAACTCTACAGGCAAAACTAATAATGCAAATTTCGGTTCTATTTCTATTGTTCTGCTAAGGGGATTATGATGCCATGGGGATGATTCATTATTTTGAATGACAGGTCCTTAAATTATTAATCAGGTAAGTGGTTTCCTGTGTCACCCCTACTCCTCCTCACCCTTTTGGAAACCTGACACCACTTCTCATATCAAACTAATTGATTAAAGAAATTGGCAGAAATCAGCTCAATTGTATCACTTTCAGTATTCACAAGCTGCTTCAGGTTCTCCATATTATCCCCCATACACTGTATCAAATTAATTAATTAACTAAATAGATATCATTCAGTTTTCTTTGCTTCCCTCTTCCCATTCTGGAACTACTGATTGATCGGTCACAGTGTATGGAATATTGTTTAAAAAATGTGGACAATGTGTGGAACATTGCTTATTTAAATAATTTAAAGGATACAGGGCGGTGTAGAGAATGTATTTTATTTAAGGAATTTGTCAGGAAATCGATTTCAGTGTGTGGACTATTTAAAAAAATGTGGCCTCTTTTTCATTCTGATCGCATAAGGAAACATGTAATTACATTGTGACACATTGTTTAAACATAATATACAAAAACATTCTCATCATGCCATCCATCCTGGCTGCCCTGGCCATCCACCCCAGGGCCAATGATGGCTATCACCTGCGTCACTGTGCGGACCCAAGTAGCAGTATGTTATTGCTTAAGTGCCAAGGGCTTGCAACCACCAGTGTCTACCTCAGCTGCTACAAGTAGCAGTCAGCTAAGTCCTCCCCAAACAAAAACACCCTTCTGTCAGCGTCCACCACCAAGAGGTCTGTATGGATGAACCAGCCTCTCAGATACCTCTGCAGGCAAGACACCTACCTTCCAGAGCAAATGCCTAACTGGGAATCGACCCAAAAATACTGCTGAAGTTAATAAATAATTGATTTGTCACATGATTGTGATACAGGGGATGTAAGGCAGATGCAGTAACTATTTCACGCACACAAATTGACGATGTCACAAAGGTAGTAGCAGGCTGTCTCGAAATACGCTTAAGAGAGATCGCTGCATGCAAGGAGAAAGAGAGCTATAGTTTGTTTTGTAGATGACATAGGAAGTAACATAAGATATTCCATTCCACCATAGACTCCAAACTGCCCTAGCATTCCTGGCACGCTTTTCTTGCAGTACACTTCACGAAATGCCTCAGGTGTTATTAAATCTGGTATGGAATATCGCATTTTGAAGGTGTCATAAATCTTGCTTCAGAATATGCGCCACAGAAAATATTAATTGAATCGTTAATATAGGTGTTCAAACAATTGCCTTCACACATTTTAAAACTACTAGAAGCTAAAACAGTAATTTCCATGCATAAACAATGGTGTTATGTTTTTTGACGAGAACTTTCACTAAATAATCCAGTATTATTATTTGACGTCATGATTGGAAGTGGTGATGTATGAAATCATAATTGGAATTTCAAATTTCATCTGGAATTTATACCTTCATGACTACTGAGTTCCCACTGTAGGTCTGCTAAGTGTATTTTCTATTTTAAAAGAACTATAGAATTCCAAAGTTGACTGGTTCTCTCAGCTACATTCGAAAGGAGGGAGGAAAGATTCTACTGTGTGATAGGATAGTAACAACGATAAATACTGCTGTGGTTCCTTTGGAATCACGATCCATTGACAGCTAGATTGCTGAAACCACTCTTACATCCCACATACTCACCTTCTGGACGTCCACACACGGAGCTCCGGTGCCGCAGTACAGCGCAAATGCTCATAAATGTGGAAAACTGCTGCTGTAAACGTTTCCGACGGCCGTAGCTGCAGAAGCCAGGGAGGCGCCCTCCAGTCATGTGGTCTCTCCACCCCAGGAGGGCCAGAGTGATAAGAGTTCGAGTGCTATCAATATTCCCAGCACAAACGCTCATCATATTGAATAATCTCAAATGTCCATGAAGTGCACTTGCAACACACATTGCAAACTGGGTTCACTATTCACCCATCCAAGCCAAGCCACGAGCCAAATTGTCATAACCCACAGCAGACCGGAAGTTTTCTGGACTCTCCAAAATGGTGTGTAACGATGGACAAGCCCAGAACAAAAACATCCACTGTGATACTGTTTCCAGTCGCAACCTGTTGGCTTGCTTCTATGCTTTGTATGGCCGCCTCCAGACTAACAATAATACCAGGAACAAATATTATCAGTGTAACTACAATTAAACATTACGATTGCTGCTGTAGTCTGAGTGATGTCTCCTCATGACGGCTGCAGTTGTTGAACGAATCTCAATATCTATAAAGCACGTAATTTTCCATGTAAAGTATCTGTAACCGTCTTACGACCATCGATGTGTTGAATCTACACATCTCTTGCGATAGGAAAAAGTAGTTTTCTTTGCGCACGCTGGAACATTAGCCACAGTAACTTTACATTGCAACATGTACACATTTGAGACAATCAGTGGATATATAATTTGTCTGTGTACAGCACCTGGACAAATTATGGTGTGCCCACACTAACACCGGATAAGTGTTTCTATTCTCCTCAGTTCTATCATATTACACACATCAAAAAAGCTTTGCATCACCTAAGCTCCGAGGGTTCCGGAACCTGTACAGAAAATTTGAATAGAGATTAACATAAGCATCATTTCCGCCCCTTTTATTGCTCGTGAAAACCATACATTGTATGTTGTACCGACATAAATGAGACCTTCAGAGGTGGTGGTCGACTGATGCACACACTGGTACCTCTAATACCCAGTAGCACGTCCTCTTGCGTTGATGCATGCATGTATTCGCCGTGGCATACTATCCACATGTTCATCAAGGCACTGTCGGTCCAGATTGTCCCACTCCTCAACGGCGATTCGGCGTAGATCCGTCAGACTGGTTGGTGGGTCACGTCGTCTATAAACAGCCCTTTTCAATCTATCTCAGGCACGTTAGATGGGGTTAATGTCTAGAGAAAATGCTGGCACCTCTAGTCGAGCGATGTCGTTTTCCTGAATGAAGTGATTCACAAGATGTGCACCATGGGGGGGCGAATTGTCGTCCATGAAGAAGGTTGCCTCGCAAATGTGCTGCCGATATGGTTGCACTATCGGTCGGCGTATGGCTTTCACGTATCGTACAGCCGACACGGCGCCTTCCATGACCACAAGCGGCGTACATCGGCTCCACATAATTCCACCGCAAAACATCAGAAAAACCTCCACCTTGCTGCACTCGCTGGACTGTGTGTCTAAGGCGTTCAGCCTGACCGGGTTTCCTCCGATCACGTCTCCGACGGTTGTCTGGTTGAAGGCATATGGGACACTCATCGTGGAGAGAACAGGATACCAATCCTGAGCGGATCATTTGGCATGCTGTTGGGCCCATCTGTACCGCGCTGCATGGTGTCGTTGCAAAGACGGACCTCGCGATGGACGTCTGAAGTGAAGTTGCCCATCATGCAGCTTACTGCGCACAGTATGAGTCGTAATACGACGTCCTGTGGCTGCACGAAAAGCATTACTCAACATGGTGGCTTTGCTGTTAGGGTTCCTCCGAGCCATAATCCGTAAGTAGCAGTCATCCACTGCAGTGGTAGCCCTTGGGTGGCCTAAGAGAGGCATGTTGTCGACAGTTCCTGTCTCTCTGTATCTCCTTCATGTCCGAACAACATCGCTTTGGTTCACTCCGAGACGCCTGGACACTTTCCTTACTGAGAGCCCTTCCTGGCACAAAGTAACAATGCGGACGCGATCGAACCGCGGTATTGGTCGTCTAGGCATGGGTGAAATACAGACAATAGCCGTGTACCTCCTTCCTGATGGAATGACGAAATGATCGGCTGTCGGACCACCTCGGTGTAATAAGCCCTGCTCACGCGTAGTTGCTTACATCTTTGGGCGGGTTTAGTAACGTCTCTGAACAGTCAGAGGGACTGTGTCTGTGATACAATATCCACAGTCAGAGTCTATCTTCAGGAGTTCTGGAAACCGAGGTGATGCAAAACTTTTTTTATGTGTGTATTTGCCATTGAAGTCCTCCAGTCAGCGCTTCTGGAAGGTGTTGCGTCCTGCCAATCCTGTGATAATCATCAGCGCTCCCGCGGACGAAATGGTAGGAAAGACATCACCAGCATGGGTTGGGGTATTATAATCTACATCGTAGTCAATAGTGCAACAAGGAAAACGTGAGAATCTGCTCAGGGGAGCCTATTAGAGGACGTTCTGTGTATTCATTTTATTACAGCCATGTTGCCGTCCTGTTTGTACACTATAGCAGATCCAGTTCAACCCTCGCATTACTACATTGTGCAGCAGTTTACAAAATGAATGTATCTTCCCTTACGTTTGAACATACTCCTCAATGCGTTCAAATCACAATTCACTACGTCAAATGTACCCTCACCTTACATCTAGTCGTATATAATTTTCTTTTACACGTATAGTAATCTGATTACTTCCCACAAACGTCTGGTGATAATTCGGAACATACACCACACTACCTGTAAGCTCAAGCAGCAGCAGCATAACATATCTGAAATCAATCTGTATGTGTATAAAAAAAATTATGACCATCCACACTTGCACCAGCTGGGTGTCGTTTTCGCCGTACCCAGTAGAAAAAACTGTCCAACCATCACATATCTGTCGATAAATGAAGAATGTAATTACAATTTTAAAAAGCCCTTGCGTCTTTTATTTTATCCATTTCCCCACTTCCACGAAACCATTTCGTATTTTTGATACTTGTAAATCCAGCCAATAGACAGTTGCGTTTTATATACACACTGAGTCACTATCTACTGCCACCTAGAATAACTCTGCCAGTATGAAAGTGGCTGAGAAGTTTGTGGGACAAATGTTGCATGGGACCACGTGGGCCATAATATGACGTTGGTTTTTGTTGCTAGGTGGCGTCGCGTCAGAGATATGACAACTTTGTCTTCTTAAATGGGATGCTATAGCTTGGTACTTACTTTCTGATAGCTGCTGTCGAGACGAATCCAATGATGTTTAACAGTGAGGTCTTTGGAAGTCAACGAAGGTCACAAATGTGGCATGAACGTCCATTTACAGAAGGTATTCCAAGTAATAACGATTGGCATATTTGCAGTGCTGTAATCTTCTTATCATGGATTGAGTGGTATTCCTTACCACTTCGGCACTTACCGAAGCACATGCTCTGACAATTCTCTCTCGTATATCTTGCAAATAGTAGAAATTCGCCGAATACGGCGTATCCATCTAACGTGCCATTGAGATGTGAACACCATTCGACGGTTTCGCAATACAACACTAATAGGAACGGTAAGACCAGTATCGTTGAATCAAGCGATTGTGAATGAAGTATCCCTTCGAAGAACAAGTCGATATGCTTCTCGTTTACGGAGCATGCCAACGAAATTCAGTGAGAGCTAGAGAATTATACGCTGAAAGATATTCTCAACGTACTCACCCTACACGTTGTACATGATAAACTGAGAATAACTGGATCTTTAACGTACTGGAAACATATCCAGCAAAGGAAAGTTACTAACGAGGAAACAGATAGCGGTTTTCTTGCCATTGTGGTTCGAGATCCTTGTGTCGGTTTGCGACACATAGCAAGGGTATCAGGCATGAGCCAGAGTATTGTTGTTCGCGTTCTGCATTGCCATAAATATCATCCTTACCAAATCAGTCTCCACCAATAATTAACTGGTACGCAATGTATGCGTCGCATTGAATTCTGCCGATGGGCTCAACTTCAGATTCAGAGGGATGACACATTTATTAATTTGATTTTATTTACTGACGAGGCTACATTCACGGCCCACGGAAATGTTAATTTGCGTAACACGCATTATTGGGCAACTGAAAATCGATGTTGGCTGCGGAAAGTTGCACACCAAAAACCATGGTCGTTGAATGTATGCTGTGGGATTCTGGAAGACAAAATTATAGGCTCCCATTTCATCGAACGAAATCTTATTGGTAGGATGTACACCACATTCCTGCAAGAAACATTAGGTCTGTTATTGGAAAAAATACCTTTAGGAACAAGGAACAGAATGTGGTACCAAAACAGAGGGCGTCCAGCACATTTTTCGCTGATGGCTACAAGTGAGTTGCAGAGACAATTCCCAAATGGTTGGACTGGACTCGAAGGAGATGTCTCGTGGCCCGCTCGGTCGACAGACTTTACACCTCTGGATTTTTTCTTGTGGAGATTCGTAAAAGACATTGTTTATAAACACGTTCCAACTACACCTCAAGATATATGAGAGAGAATTGTCAGAGCATGTGCTTCAAATGGTTCAAATGGCTCTGAGCACTATGGGACTTAACATCTATGGTCATCAGTCCCCTAGAACTTAGAACTACTTAAACCTAACTAACCTAAGGACATCACACAACAGCCAGTCATCACGAGGCAGAGAAAATCCCTGACCCCGCCGGGAATCGAACCCGGGAACCCGGGCGCGGGAAGCGAGCATGTGCTTCGATAAGTGCCGATGTGATAAGGAATGCCACTCGATCCATGCTAAGAAGATTGCAGCACTGCATTGATACGAATGGTCATCACTTCGAACACCTTCGGCAAAGGATCCAGTTTCTTATCAACGATATCATCACATGACTTCCGTATTGTTTAAAATGCTTCACCTTATAGACGATACATGTACAATGAGCATGTATGGTTCACAATTGTAATTTAAACACATTTCTACAGAGAGACTAGAAATACTGAATAACAGATGATCAGTGAGCTGATCATCGTATATTATTTGCTACTAAAAAGATGTCGATGCAGGCATACCTACTGGAACCTGAAGGGCCCCTTATGAATAACGCTCTTAATAATCTTACGTTGACTGAGTGAGTGAAGTTTGTGCAAAACAATTGTCACTGAATAAATATTCCCACAGAAAGCAAATAATGACTGTATGGTTCCCAATACTGTATAATTTATAAGTCCATAGCGCCATAGCTCGTTGAAAGGAATCGTTATATATAAATGCTCTCAGGTTGACAATGAGATGGAGCATGAATATTTCCAGAATTATTCGGTGTAAGTTATTGCTTATTTCTGCTGCAAATGTAACTCATGTTCTGTGAACATGGTTAAAGTTACGTGAATCATATGCCTACTTGTATCAGTACATAACAAAGCCTTCGTCCACAAAATACTCACGAAACCAACGGAAATGGAAGAATAGTTAGACCAATGAGTAAAGGATTTTTATAGCACGCCTAAAATTCAAATGCCCAGAATAACGAATTCTGACGAAGAAAATGTGAAAGAAAACGTTATAAATAAATAGAAAGCAACCTAACAAAAACTAGACTGTCCCATAGGAAACAATAGATACGGTAAGTAAATGAAGACACCTCAAAAACAGTATTTAAGAAGTAACATGCAAAGTTACAAGAAAAAGAAAACGATCCTACAAAGTTTGATTTAACATAAAGTGCCAAGACAAAGCGCTACAATACACGCGAAGTAGAGGCTGATTAAAAACATCACAAAGCAAGGCAAATGTATATAAATTTTTAAAAAAAGCTTTTGGTTTGTTGTTGTTGTGGTCCTCAGTCTTGAGACTGGTTTGATGCAGCTCTCCATGCCACTCTATCCTGTGCAAGCCTCTTCATCTCCCATTACCTACTGCAACCTACATCCGTCTGAATCTGCTTAGTGTATTGATCTCTTGGTCTCCCTCTACGATTTTTACCCTCCACGCTGCCCTCCAATGCTAAATTTGTGATCCCTTGATGCCTCAAAACATGTCCTACCAACCGATCCCTTCTTCTAGTCAAGTTGTGCCACAAACTTCTCTTCTACCCAATCCTATTCAATATCTCCTCATTAGTTACGTGATCTACCCACCTTATCTTCAGCATTCTTCTGTAGCACCACATTTCGAAAGCTTCTATTCTCTTCTTGTCCAAACTGGTTATCGTCCATGTTTCACTTCCATACATGGCTACACTCCATACAAATACTTTCAGAAACGACTTCCTGACATTTAAATCTATACTCGATGTTAACAAATTTCTCTTCTTCAGAAACGATTTCCTTGCCATTGCCAGTATACATTTTATATCCTCTCTACTTCGACCATCATCAGTTATTTTACTCCCTAAATAGCAAAACTCCTTTACTACTTTAAGTGTCTCATTTCCTAATCTAATCCCCTCAGCATCACCCGATTTAATTTGACTACATTCCATTATCCTCGTTTTGCTTTTGTTGATGTTCATCTTATATCCTCCTTTCAAGACACTGTCAATTCCGTTCAACTGCTCTTCCAAGTCCTTTGCTGTCTCTGACAGAATTACAATGTCATCGGCGAACCTCAAAGTTTTTACTTCTTCTCCATGAATTTTAATACGTACTCCGAATTTTTATTTTGTTTCCTTTACTGCTTGCTCAATATACAGATTGAATAACATCGGGGAGAGGCTACAACCCTGTCTCACTCCTTTCCCAACCACTGCTTCCCTTTCATGCCCCTCGACTCTTATAACTGCCATCTGGTTTCTGTACAAATTGTAAATACCCTTTCGCTCCTTGCATTTTACCCCTGCCACCTTCAGAATTTGAAAGAGAGTATTCCAGTTAACGTTGTCAAAAGCTTTCTCCAAGTCTACAAATGCTAGAAACATTGGTTTGCCTTTTCTTAATCTTTCTTCTAAGATAAGTCGTAAGGTTAGTATTGCCTCACGTGTTCCAACATTTCTACGGAATCCAAACTGATCTTCCCCGAGGTCCGCTTCTACCAGTTTTTCTATTCGTCTGTAACGAATTCGCATTAGTATTTTGCAGCTGTGACTTATTAAGCTGATAGTTCGGTAATTTTCACATCTGTCAACACCTGCTTTCTTTGGGATTGGAATTATTATATTCTTCTTGAAGTCTGTGGGTATTTCGCCTGTCTCATACATCTTGCTCACCAGATGGTAGAGTTTTGTCATGAATGGCTCTCCCAAGGCCATCAGTAGTTCTAATGGAATGTTGTCTACTCCCGGGGCCTTGTTTCGACTCAGGTCTTTCAGTGCCCTGTCAAACTCTTCACGCAGTATCTTATCTCCCATTTCATCTTCATCTACATCTTCTTCCATTTCCATAATATTGTCCTCAAGTACATCGCCCTTGTATAAACCCTCTATATACTCCTTCCACCTTTCTGCCTTCCCTTCTTTGCTTAGAACTGGGTTGCCATCTGAGCTCTTGATATTCATACAAGTGGTTCTCTTCTCTCCAAAGGTCTCTTTAATTTTCCTGTAGGCAGTATCTATCTTACCCCTAGTGAGACAAGCCTCTACATCCTTACATTTGTCCTCTATCCGTCCCTGTTTAGCCATTTTGCACTTCCTGTCGATCTCATTTTTGAGACGTTTGTATTCCTTTTTGCCTGCTTCATTTACTGCATTTTTATATTTTCTCCTTTCATCAATTAAATTCAATATTTCTTCTGTTACCCAAGGATTTCTATTAGCCCTCGTCTTTTTACCTACTTGATCCTCTGCTGCCTTCACTACTTCATCCCTCAGAGCTACCCATTCTTCTTCTACTGTATTTCTTTCCCCCATTCCTGTCAATTGTTCCCTTATGCTCTCCCTGAAACTCTGTACAACCTCTGGTTCTTTCAGTTTATCCAGGTCCCATCTCCTTAAATTCCCACCTTTTTGCAGTTTCTTCAGTTTCAATCTGCAGTTCATAACCAATAGATTGTGGTCAGAATCCACATCTGCCCCTGGAAATGTCTTACAATTTAAAACCTGGTTTCTAAATCTCTGTCTTACCATTATATAATCTATCTGATACCTTTTAGTATCTCCAGGATTCTTCCAGGTATACAACCTTCTTTTATGATTCTTGAACCAAGTGTTAGCTATGATTAAGTTATGCTCTGTGCAAAATTCTACAAGACGGCTTCCTCTTTCATTTCTTCCCCCCAATCCATATTCACCTACTATGTTTCCTTCTCTCCCTTTTCCTACTGACGAATTCCAGTCACTCATGACTATTAAATTTTCGTCTCCCTTCACTACCTGAATAATTTCTTTTATCTCGTCATACATTTCATCAATTTCTTCATCATCTGCAGAGCTAGTTGGCATATAAACTTGTACTACTGTAGTAGGCATGGGCTTTGTGTCTATCTTGGCCACAATAATGCGTTCACTATGCTGTTTGTAGTAGCTAACCCGCACTCCTATTTTTTTATTCATATTAAACCTACTCCTGCATTACCCCTATTTGATTTTGTATTTATAACCCTGTAATCACCTGACCAAAAGTCTTGTTCCTCCTGCCACCGAACTTCACTAATTCCCACTATATCTAACTTTAACCTATCCATTTCCCTTTTTAAATTTTCTAACCTATCTGCCCGATTAAGGGATCTGACATTCCACGCTCCGATCCGTAGAATGCCAGTTTTCTTTCTCCTGATAACGACGTCCTCCTGAGTAGTCCCCGCCCGGAGATCCGAATGGGGGACTATTTTACCTCCGGAATATTTTACCCAAGAGGACGCCATCATCATTTAATCATCCAGTAAAGCTGCATGTCCTCGGGAAAAATTACGGCCGTAGTTTCCCCTTGCTTTCAGCCGTTCGCAGTACCAGCACAGCAAGGCCGTTTTGGTTAATGTTACAAGGCCAGATCAGTCAATCATCCAGACTGTTGCCCCTGCAACTACTGAAAAGGCTGCTGCCCCCCTTCAGGAACCACGTGTTTGTCTGGCCTCTCAATAGATACCCCTCCGTTGTGGTTGCACTTACGGTACGGCCATCTGTATCGCTGAGGCACGCAAGCCTCCCCACCAACGGCTTTTGGTAACTTCTCTAAAATAGAACAGTTTATTAAGGAACTTCATGGGGATGTACTGGCAAAAAAGAGTGGATGCTCAAAATATGGCAGACATACTTTTCACAGCTACTCTGCTGTAATGATCCACTGTCTTGTTTTATATTTGAAAAACCAGATAATTTTGCTGTACCAATCAACAACCCATCAGTAAATGAAATAAAAGAAACAATAAGGAAATTGAAGACTAACAAGGCTTACAGTGAAGACGATACACAGGGTGATCGGAAACACTCAGAAAAAGTTGAAAGATGTTACTGGGTATGTTGCGCTGAGAGATAACTGTGAAGAACAGATTCGCTAGTTTGCACCGTAACCGAGTTAACTAGCATTGAATTTAGCCAATGAGGTCATTGTGCAAATACAAACGGCCCGTCAGATAGAATTAGTGTCAGTTGTTCTCATGGCGTAGATGATAGTGCACGTAACTGCTCAGCCTTTGGCTCGTCCAATTCTTGTATCGCTCTCTTGTTCGGTTTTAGGAAACCAAACAAGAACACGTCGGGCGACATCGTCTCCAGCGGGCCACTGCAATATGCGCGCACAACTACCTGATAGTCTGACTGCAGTGCTAATTAAGTAGAAAACGGTGCAAATGGAGCAACGCATCCATTTTTTAAGTTAGTTCTTAGCCCAACGTGCTCTGCAACACCCTTACAAGCTTTTCAGACTGTTTCTAACTACCCCGTACCAACTTAGTTATTAAAAATGGAGGACCACATCAGGAACTACAACTAACTTCATTAACAGAAAGCACTGTGGAGATGGGAACCATTCCTATGGACTGGAAAACAAAAATTATATGCCCTATACTTAAGAAGAATGATCCGCTAGTGCGTGACAAATACAGAAGAATATATTTAATGGATGTCACTTACAAAATCCTATAGATTTGTCTCTTAAACAGGCTGATCTCCATAACTGAAGAAACAATTTAGGAAAAACCAATAACGTATCCGCAGAAATAGATCCACACTAGACCAGATATTTTCTCTTAACGGAGAAAACCTGCGAATTAAATGCAGATGTCCACATATTACATATTAATTTCTAAAACGCCTATGACTGCAGGGAGACCAGTAAGAGAAACTGAAAATTGAAAGTTCTGTATTAACTCACACCATGGGCGTCATTGTCCCTATTTAATTCCGTCTTAGAGAAGATCGCTAGGGACTTACTATAACTCTTTCACAAGGAATCCAACTGCAGGGGGTGAACATTACTAGACTCGCTTACGCAGATGGGGTAGCATTGTCAAGTAATTTCAAAACAGAATCACTCAGTATGACGCAAAATTGTTACAAAATCCCTGAGAATACAAGAGTTACGTGTAAGTGAAGAAAAGACAGAACGTCCTGTCATACGTAAGAAAATAAGAAGTAATGCTCCTTTGCCTGTGGATGGATTAATTTTCAAGACAGTTGAGCGTTTCAACTACTTAGGGAATTTTTTACTATCAGCAGAAATCATATAGAAATAGATATGTCTAGCATCAACTTACAAAACTACTTTCACTTTCGTCAGTATCGTAAGATAAAGATCACATATTACGAACACCAGTTTCGCTTGTTCCAATTGACTATTATACCGGTAACATTACATAGATAGTAAGAATAAATATTTAGAGAGCAAGATAAGGAATAACTGTATATATTAGATAGAAAAATACTAAGGCAAATTTGTGGACCTGTACGTCACCCAAAGAAGAGAAGGTAGAAGTAGCCTGACCGTATAGCAACAGTGACGTATAGTAGACTACTTGTAATAGCACTCTGCAGTGCAATTGATGGAATGAGAGGAAGAGAAAGACCCACAAGTGAGTGGTGAAATAACACACAGCAGGACACAGCTAGGATGAACATCAATACAAAGTGGACACAAATTGCAATTGCCAGCAGGAATGGAAGAGAGTGGTATGGTCGATAAGGCCCTTGCAACATATAAAGAAATACAGTGACAGTCCACGATACATTGTTGACGTTGGCTACATCGATAGTATCACACCGAGCAAACAAAAATTATAGTTACTTGTCGATATGCATAGAAGCTACCATATTCTATGTTTGCGTTATCGTCTTCTCATACACTGCGCTCCCTAATTTTTCTTCAGTCATTACACTAGCATCTGAACAACACAGCAGAAATACTTGTTCTCCACAAAGAACAATCCTGTTAACACCATCACATAACCCTCTCGTATTCCTTAAATCGTTTTCTGTATCAGGAGCCCGGCTTTGGAACAATATTCCTCAAAATATCGTAGAAATTAAACTTCTAAACTTCGAAAGACAGCTAACTCTCCAACTTTAATCACAACAGCCGTATGTCTGCAGTTTAATCTCGTCAGTCTCCCATCCCCACAATTCTTCACTCCTGCCAGCCAGCAGCGTTCTTTATTACAATTCTGATCGTTCATAATAGCACTGTCACTGTCATTGCAATCCTATCCTCTTCCTTTATCCCTCCAACTTTCGGTAATACTAAATTTGCCTTCAAATGTGATAAGGCATTCTTAATTCCGTTTACTGTAATTATTATTAAAATGCCAATTACTGTTAATAGTACAATTACTATTGTGAATGTTTTTGTAACATCTTTGGTATGAGTTGTTACTAGTCAGTTGCAAGAGAGGGCCTTAACCCCCGCAATACCGACATATTTTTCTAACGCATATTACCAAGGGGTAGCAAGAGTACATTATGTTCCCACTAAAAAAAATCTAAAAGAAACGAAATTTCTTAATTATTGTTAACTTACATGAACAAGTGACTCTTTAAAGGAGTACTCATGTGGAAGTAGGATTAGTAATTTGAAAATATCTTTTAGTGCACTCTTAGAAATACCAGAGCTCTTGCAGTTATGTATACCACACAGGTGATTTGGGATGGTGGGGTGGGGGGAGGGCTACACACTTTTTAAAAAGTAATTGATGTGTAAGTAGAGTCTGGAACCTGAACATTCTGAATATGTCATTCACTGTGAAAAGTCCCATCCACTAATGACACTTAAATTTGTGGGTTAAGTTTATCTGAAAAATTAAGACACGTATGGAATCTTGTAGTGACTTGAAACTTCCTGGCAGATTAAAACTGTGTGCCCGACCGAGACTCGAACTCGGGACCTTTGCCTTTCGCGGGCAAGTGCTCTACCAACTGAGCTACCGAAGCACGACTCACGCCCGGTACTCACAGCTTTACTTCTGCCAGTACCTCGTCTCCTACCTTCCAAACTTTACAGAAGCTTCTGTAAAGTTTGGAAGGTAGGAGACGAGGTACTGGCAGAAGTAAAGCTGTGAGTACCGGGCGTGAGTCGTGCTTCGGTAGCTCAGTTGGTAGAGCACTTGCCCGCGAAAGGCAAAGGTCCCGAGTTCGAGTCTCGGTCGGGCACACAGTTTTAATCTGCCAGGAAGTTTCATATCAGCGCACACTCCGCTGCAGAGTGAAAATCTCATTCTTGTAGTGACTTCATTAAAAACAATAATTTTTTTTCTAATTTTTTATATATAAATCCCTCATCTAATTACAGTACCTTCAAAAGATAGACACAAAGCTCCCTATCCCTTCTTGGCATTGCAAGGCTTAAGGCCATAACGTGGGCAGTCTAAATAAGATACAGTTAAATAAATAAGTATATAACTTAGTAAAACAGTGTTTAATTCTAAATTTTTAGGTGCATGAACGCACATATTCAATAACACAACATCCATTCATCTACCCCCCGCCCCCCCCAAAAAAAGCCACAAAAATCTTGGTATGTGGTATGTTATACGTGCGCGCGCGCCACACACACACACACACACACACACACACACACACACAGTACCTCGCCCTGCGTGTGTTTTACATTAGCATTTGTCATTTGTAACCACAGAATGCTGGACGTGATTCTCATTGTAATATTTCACATACAGATCCATGTTGTAACCACCAACTGATATCTGTCTCCATGTACATCAAAGGAGTCACAGCCACAGCCATACACACAGCGCACCACACAACAGAGCAGAACCGATGCTTCGCTGCGCATTCAAGCGCCTACCATGCTTCTCAACACTGGCTGCGCTCTTTTCCTATTGGCCGAGCAATACTGCTCACTAAGGACCGTCGTAAGGACTGCCAATCACAACTGAGCTATGACTGACCACAGTAAACATATAGAGTAGGGAACACAGATTTTCTTAACAAAATTGCTTGCGAATTGGAGGAGTTGGAAAATACAGTAATTATAAGTTGAGGAATGTTACAGGGCACTTTTAACTTATACGTGACTATCATTACGGACTAAATTATGACATGGTTCAAGTAAAGGGGGGAATCGTTCCACATGCAGAGGTGTGTGAAAAGCTCTTCCACGCTCAAAAATAACGCAGTTCCATGCCTACAAACACACACACACACTACCTCGCCCTGCGTGTGTGTTACATTACCACTTGTCACTTGTAACCACAGAATGCTGGACGTTCCATACACTACTGCCTGTCAGCATCGAGTCCTTTACATCTTGTTATATCTTTTCCAGTACAGTTCCGATCTTGATGGAGTAAACGCTCAATATGCAGAAAGAATTATAATCTTTCACTGTTCCAACAATTCAAAAAATGCATCCAACAAAGATATTCTTGACTAATTGTGTGTAAGTCAATTTATGTAAATTAGCTATATACTGATAATGAATTCGATAGTAGGGTAATGAAGTATTTGGCACGTCGGCGAAGAAGAGCTTCATAGACATACCGTATGAAATGTGTCGTGTTACTTTGCAGCTTAGGGAAAGAGTCATTTCTCAGTAGGACCAAGACCATGAAGGAATGGATAGTTGGGTATCTGGGTTCATATCTGCAAAGCCATCTAGTGAGACTCGTGTCCTGTCAAAGCGATGTTAAATTTTAAGTTAATAACTTCAATAGACGTAAGCGATCCCTGGTTTGCGTCCAGGCATCTGATTTCGTGATGAAATGATGGTATTTCATACAGCTAATACATCCGCTTCTTAAAATAGACGCCTCACAGTACGTTACTGAGAATAACTTGTGATGTTGTAGACAAAAATCAGTACCGAATGTTGGCCTCGTCTTCTATCCACACAAGAAACCAAGTCAGAATTCCTGACTTATCCGAGTTCTTTAGAGGAGATTACACTATCTCAGTTGTGGGAGAATATCGAGTAAAGTATCCATGATCGTGTTGAGGGATACAATCCAGCTTTCCCCAAAGCTGGTCTAGTATAAATAGGACGTGAATACAAATTTTTGATAACGTTTCTGCTAGCAACTGATACAGTTACAGTTTCAGTGAATTTATTCAAACATCTGCGTATTACCTAAGTTTCTTCATGGTATAATTGCACAACTTATTAATATTTGTTAAATGTTGATGATATTAAACATCGCTGCAGCTGAATGAGTATTACACTACTTATTAAATAGCCGGCCGCGGTGGTCTCGCGGTTCTAGGCGCGCAGTCCGGAACCGTGCGACTGCTACGGTCGCAGGTTCGAATCCTGCCTCGGGCATGGATGTGTGTGATGTCCTTAGGTTAGTTAGGTTTAAGTAGTTCTAAGTTCTAGGGGACTTATGACCACAGCAGTTGAGTCCCATAGTGCTCAGAGCCATTTACTTATTAAATACAAAGCGGAGCACTAACGATCAGAATGATTGTGCAGTATACTACGCCTGACTTTCAGAAAAAGTTGTTATGCAAATTACTGAAGTGCTGTAATCACAGCTTCTAAACGCCGTGGCATGAAGCAGAAAACGACTTGAATATGTTATTGGGGTTGTTTCCTCTCCGTAGTTTGAGTGGGAGTCTACAAACAAATAACTGTCATTGCTTGAGAACCATGACAGACAAGTTATTGCGCCAGGCATTTTACTCAGGTGAACGAACAGATCAGTTTTTTTATGCTGAAACATGGCATGTGCAATCAGTACACAGACTGGGCTCCAAACCTCTGTGATACAATGGCTGATGTTTAGAGTGCCTCATATGTAATTTAGATGTTGTATCCAGCTGTGACTGAAAACACAATTTTCATTTCTTCCATCTTTCGTTTGATAACAGCCATTACAGTCGTCACGGTAGATCGGAACATGTACAGCAGGAGTGCTATATACGTTCAGGTGCATTCTCACATGCCTATTGCGCCAGGGGAACAATGCAGGTGGTCAACATGCCTGGGGTAATTCTGTCATCAAGGACCTCCTTGAAAGCATAATGTCGTCAAGAAGTCGGCGGATTGGAAATTTAAAAGCCTGCAAGATAGCGATGGGAAGGAAATTGCAAAATATGCACGGTAGCAGCAAGACGGAATTTAGGAAATGGAAGAAGGCTCTGTTGGGTAATTTTAAAAATGCAAGATGGTGCTGGCACGAAAATTAACATCTTTTAACGTTCATGGAAATGATACAGCAAATGAAAGGGCAGTTCATTTTTAACTAAAACTTAGCAGGCCAATAAATATATGGCCAGGAGTATTCAAAAGTATTAGCCATAACAAAGTGTTTCCACATCAAAAAGTTATTTAAATTGCTTGACCTGAGTTTTATAAACTGATGCTATTTATCACACGTACACACACACAGACATATAAAGCGTGTATTAGCATATCTGTACCATTTACCGAAATACGTAAGAATCTAAAATTCAGCCTATTCAGTGTACTCCATCATAAGCAACAAAAAATAAATAAATAAATAAATAAATAAATAAATAAAAGAACAAATAAATAAGTACATAGAAACAAGTACGTACATTTTCCGTCACATTTAAACTCCCTCCCCCACCCCTCCCTCACATTCTCTGTGTTCCTCGCTAGGTAATGCTCACCTGAGTGTAGGATGAATCAAATAATATATTACAAAGCAGGATGGGAAGGGAAAAATGAAAAATGGTTCAAATGGCTCTAATCACTATGGGACTTAACATCTGAGGTCATCAGTCCCCTAGATTTAGAACTACTTAAACCTAACAACATCACACACATCCATGCCCGGGGCAGGATTCTAACCTGCGACCATAGCAGCCACATGGTTTCAGACTGAAGCGGTTAGAACCGCTCGGCTACATCGGCCGGCGGGAAAAATGAACAATAATACTATACACATGAATTTTATTACATTTTTTTCATATTTTCACACATCCATCAAATCATGGTTAACACTGAGGTGCTATTCAAATCATTTGTCTTCTTCATCTATTACACCGTGGAAACACATGAATTTTATCACCTTCAACACTTTTTGACATTTCTATCAGCTAAGTAGGTTTTGACAGTTATATCTACTTTAACAAAATCAAAGTGACACTGAAATGTGTTTCGTGGGCAAATAGTATAGAATATGAACACACAGACATCAGCTAAGCTTCCGTCTCCTGTGATGACCAGCAAGTAAATAAAGGTCGTGTGACTAGGGCCTTCCGCAGGTAGACCGTTCGACGGGTGCAAGTCTTTCGATTTGACGTCACTTTGGCGACTTGCGCGTCGATGGGGATGAAATGATGATGATTAGCACACACAACACGCAGTCCCTGAGCGGAGAAAATCTCCGACCCAGCCGGGAATCTAACGCGGGCCCTTAGGATTGACATTCTGTCGCGCTGATGACTCGACTACCGGGGGCGGATACCAGCAAGTAGTATCAACATTATAATTGTGCATATATGTTAAATCCTCCTTTGAAATCAAATATGATCCCAGAGCATCTTTTACCAAGATCTAAAGCATGCAGTTCGACATACGAAATTGTAAGCTACAATTACATGAACTACTCCGAAATGAATGTGTTTTGTGAAACGCATCTTTTGTGGATGTCCTTCAACTGATAGGAAGTGCTCACACACAACTTTCCCTTCAGCCGCTGAGACTTCCACTTTATTTTGAAAACCATTACAAACTTCAAGCAATAAACGCTCCTTCTCAGATTTCATTTGTGAAGCACTGCCTGCTACTTTCAAACATAGACGCAGTACTTACTAATTGCTCTTCCAGTTAAGTCGGATCATCCCATTGGACATAGTCAAATATCTTCTGGTGATTCGTTGAGGACCAACTTTGAGTTGTGAAGAAAATCTTCCTTACCGTAATCATCTCCTTCGTCACCTTCTTAACCTTCATTATCATCATCATCATCATTTTCCTCATTACAGTCATGGTCTTCTGCTTCTTCTGCTTCTTTATCATCTTCATGATCATAACCATTTATTTCTTCTTCACCTGCAATATCTCCATCATCTGCTTTTTAGAATACATTGAGTCCTTTACGTTTAATGCCTTCGCCTTCTTCACTTTGGTTTATCTTCTTCTTGAAAGTCTTACTCTCGTTTTAGAGGGGCTGACTTTCTTCAATCCATCTCTGTAGCTGCTGACTGAGTAAGGTGATGCAGTGGCTAGCATACTGGACTCACATTCAGGTGGACAGCAGTTCAAATAGCAATCCAGCCATTCAGATTAATTTTTTATTATTTCTGCAGAGGCAGGTCAGTTCCAGCCAGCCAGGGGAAGCTACATTACGAGTAACCAGCCGGTATAATACATACTGTCAACACTGGAGAGAAGGGAGAATTCAGTGATGTTAGTGTTCTAGTTTTTAAGTGATGTGAGCCATGTAATGGCTCGTATTGGTAACTTGCAAGTGCACTAGAAACATTGTTACTCAGTCGCTAGGGTGATGAACTCTGCAGCGACCAGCAGTGGGCACACGAAGAACTGGAGAAGTAAATTTAATGTCGAGCTATCTCTCAGCGTGTACTCATGGTGGTTATTATTTTGTCTCATCTCTTAAGTAGTAGACACTGCTTTGGAGGGCTTCAATTAGTGCTTATGCTACATGGGACGTGGGGGGATTTATTCAGTCAGATTTCGCATGTGTAGAATTATTGGCTACAGTGATATGAAGTGCCGTTTGGCAGTAATCATTCCCTGTGTGTGTACTGCATGGCCAGTAGACAAAAAATTTACCAACATTTGAGTGTCAAACCCATCATACAAATCTCAGTGACATATTGGACTTCTGTTGAAACTGGTGTGCCTGTATATTATTATATGCTTTCAGACCAAAAGCATCCGGACACCCATATGTACCGCGGAAGTAATCACGTCTCTAGAGAGAGAGTTGGCCGCGCCAGTAGAAAAGGAACCTGAGTGTCAGTAGAGAAGCAGTAAGAGCAGAATGGGTCAGTCAGCAGTTGTTATCGACTTCGAAAGAGACTAGTCGTAGGATAAGACATGGGGGAAAAATCCGAGAGGTGGGGGGGGGGGGGGGAGGGAGACACACCTCAACCCTTCTAAAGCAGCCCGAGTATTGCTCATGTGATTGTAAAAAAGAAACGGGAAAGCACAATCACAGCTAAACCAAGAGCAAGTAAACGTCATGCACGTACGGGTAGGGACCTTCGAGCATTGCAGAGGATGCTTGTAAAAAATCGCATGAAATCAGCGAAGAAATCACTTTTCGGTTCCATAGTGCTACCAGCAATAAAGCTATCACAATTATTGTGCGTACGGAATAGATGAAGGCGTGATTTGGAGTGATGAAACACGTTGTTCTCTGTGGCAATCCGATGCCGGGATTAGAGTTGGTCAGTGCCTGTAGAACGTTACCTGCCATCACGTGTAGTCCAGCAATGAGGTTTGGAGGACATACAGTCACAGAATGTGTCATCCACTCATTGAGCTTAAGGAATCGCTAAATGAGGAAGGATACCAACACATTTTGCAGCATTGTGCACCGTGTACAATAGAGGAACAGTTCGGGGACGATGAGCGTTCGTGTGTTTTCAAATGTGTGTGAAATATTATGGGATTTAACTGCTAAGGTCATCAGTCCCTAAGCTTACACACTGCTTAACCTAAATTATGCTAAGGACAAACACACACACCCATGCCCGAGGGAGGACTCGAACGTCCGTCGGGACCAGCCGCACAGTCCATGACTGTAGCGCCACAGACCGCTCGGCTAATCCCGCGCGGCTGAGCGTTCGTACCAGCACGGCAGTATACTCTATTATAATCACCCTTTACAAGGCAATAGTTTGTCTACAACAGCATTCCTTAACGGTACTAGCTCGCGCAGAGTCCCGACCTTGACTAAACGGAACACCTCTGGCATGAGTAATAACTTCGATTTGCTTATAGATGTAGTGCCCATATCATTAACGTCGACATGCAGTAGCATTTTGAAACATATATTGTCTTTGAACATTAAGAATAACTTCGAAGAGATCGGCCTATTGACACATGGTCAACACGAATTTAGAAAACATCGTTCTTGTTAAACACAACTAGCTCTTTACCCAGAGGAAGCGTTGAGTACTGTCAACAAAGGTTTTCAAATTGATTGCGTGTTACTAGATTTCCAGAAGGCTTTTGGCACCGTACCTCACAAGTAGATGGAAATCAAATTGAGTGCTTATGGAATATCGTCTCAGTTATGCGACTCTCAGAGAGGTCACAGTTTGTAGTAAGTGACGGAAACTCATCGAGCAAAACAAAAGTGATTTCTGGCGTTGCCAAGGTAGTGCTACAGGCCCTCTGTTCTTCCTTATTTATGTAAACGACTTACGAGACAATTTGAACGGACATCTTAGATTGTTTGCAGATGATGCTGTCGTTTAATGTCTAGTAAACTCATCAGAAGATCAAAACCAATCACAAAACGATTTAGATAAATATCTGTATGGTGCGGAAATAGTTGACCCAAATAATGGAAGTTTGACGTCATCCACACGAGTGTTAAAAGGAATTCATTAAACTTTGGTGCACAATAAATCAATCAAATCTAAAGATCCTAAAGTCAACTACATACGTAAGCGTTAAAATTACGAACAATTGGCAAGAACACTCAGAAAATGTTGTAGGGCAAGCGGACCAAAGACTTTTTTTGGCAGAACACTTAGAAGATGCAACAGATCTACTTAAAGAGACAGCCGACACTACTCTTGTCCGCCATCTTTTGGTGTATTGCTGCGAAGTATGGGATTGTTACTAGTCAGTATTAATGGAGTAGACCGAGAAACTTCTAAAAAGGGCAGCACGTTTTGTACTATCTAGAAATAGGGGAGACAATGTTACGGACATGATGCAGGGTATTGAGTGTACGTCACTGAAACAAAGGCGTTTCTGATTGCAGCGGGATCTTCTCACGAAATTTCGATCACCAACTTTCCCCTTCGAATGCTGAAATGTTTTGTTGACGGTGACCTATGAAAGGATATACGGTCATCCTAATAAAATAAGGGAAATAAGACTGTTCGAGAGTGGAATAACAGAAGGACTGTGAAGATGTTTCGATGAACCCTCTGCCAGGCACATACCTGTTATTTACAGAGCAGCCAGGTAGATATAGATGAACGTAACTACCCATTCTGGTTTTGGTTCCTGTGTAAGAATCGTCTGCCATTACGCGGCAGACAAACAGATGCCGCATAGAGGGCGACCGCAACAGACTAGAGGCCTTCAAGAACTCGAAGGGTACACACGCCACTTATTAATGCCCACATTTTGGTGTCAAGATATATTCGACCGGACAATATAGGGTGGTCCATTGATCACGACCGGGCCAAATATCTCACGAAATAAGCGTCAAACGAAAAAACTACAAAGAATGAAACTTGTCTACCTTGAAGGGGGAAACCAGATGGCGCTATGGTTGGTCCGCTAGATGCCGCTGCCATAAGTCACACCATATCAACTGCGTTTTTTTTTTTAAATAGGAATCCCCTTTTTTATTACATATTCGTGTAGTACATAAAGAAATATGAATGTTTTAGTTGGACCATATTTTTGCTTTGTGATAGATGGCGCTGTAATAGTCACAAACATATGGTTCACAATTTTAGACGAACAGTTGGTAACAGGTAGGATTTTCACATTAAAATACAGAACGTAAGTACGTTTGAACATTTTATTTCGGTTGTTCGAATGTGATACGTGTGCCTTTGTGAACTTATAATTTCTGAGAACGCATGCTGTTACAGCGCGATTACCTGTAAATACCAGATTAATGCAATAAATGCTCAAAATGATGTCCGTCAACCTCAATGCATTTGGCAATTCGTGTAACGACATTCCTCTCAACAGCGAGTAGTTCGCCTTCCGTAATTTTCGCACATGCATTGACAATGCGCTGACGCATGTTGTCAGGCGTTGTCAGTGAGTCACGATAGCAAATGTCCTTAAACTTTCCGCTGGAAAGAAATCCGGGGACGTCAGATCCGGTGAACGTGCGGGCCATGGTATGGTGCTTCGACGACCAATCCACCTGTCATGAAATAAGCTATTCAATACCGCTTCAACCGCACGCGAGCTATGTGCCGGAAATCCATCATCTTGGAAGTACATCGCCATTCCGTCATGCAGTGAAACATCTTGTAGTAAATCCGGTAGAGAATTACGTAGAAAATCAGCACACATTGCACCATTTAGATTGCCATCGATAAAATGGGTGCCAATTATCCTTCCTCCCATAATGCTGCACCATAAATTAACCCGCCAAGGTCTCTGATGTTCCACTTGTCGCAGCCATCGTGGATTTTCCGTTGCCCAATAGTGCATATTATGCCTGTTTACGTTACCGCTGTTGGTGAACGACGCTTCGTCGCTAAATAGAAGGCGTGTACAGAATCTGTTATCGTCCCGTAATTTCTCTTGTGCCCAATGGCGAACTGTACACGACGTTCAAAGTCGTCGGCATGAAATTCCTGGTGCAATCTATGTTGATGTAGCATTATCAACACCGACGGTTTTGAGATTCCCGATTCTCGCGCTTTTTGTCTGCTACTGATGTGCGGATTAGCCGCGACAGTAGCAGGTCGTGGTTGACGTTTCACATGTGGCTGAGCACTCCCTATTTCCTTAAATAACGTAACTATCCGGCGAACGGTCCGGACTCTTGGATAATGTCGTCCGGGATACCGAGCAGCATACATAGCACACGCCCGTTGGGCATTTTGATCACAATAGCCACACATCAACACGATATCGACCTTTCCCGCAATTGGTAAACGGTCCATTTTAACACGGGTAATGTATCACGAAGCAAATACAGTCCGCACTGGCGGAGTGTTACGTGATACCACGTACTTATGGGTTTGTGACTATTAGATCGCCATCTATCACAAAGCGAAAAAAGTGGTCCAACTAAAACATTCATATTTCTTTACGTACTGCACGAATATGCAATAAAAATGGGGGTTCCTATGGCAGCGCCATCTAGCGGGCCAACCATAGCGCCATCTGGTTTTCCCCTTCAAGCTAGACGAGTTTCGTTCTTAGTAGTTTTCTCGTTTGATGCTTATTTTGTGAGATATTTGGTCCGGTCACTATCAATGGACCACGCTGTATATTCCTACTCTGTCGAATATTCCAGCACTTCATGCACTGTTGGAAGTGATCTTCTTCATATTATCCATATTGTCAATATACATAACTTGGAGATGTCAGATGAGGAGATGACTTTTATCCAAACGAACATGTTCCGTTGCAACCTAGTGATTCTGCCTCACATAATGCATGACGTAGGTGACAGTTGACGGTGGTTGCAGCACGTGCTGCTGGAGCAGTCGCGCGGCAGTGTGAACCCCGTGATGGTGGTCCTACACGGCGTGGAGCCGGACGACCTGGGCCGGCTACTCCACCTCATCTACAGGGGCGAGGTGCGCGTCTCGGCGGGCGGGCTGCCGCGTTTTCTCGAGTGCGCCAGAATACTTGGCGTACGCATGCTGCAGTCGACCGCTCTGCGCATCTGCGCCGCCGTGGCCGACACAGACGTTGACCCTGCCGAAGGACATCTTCTGAGGAGCTCCACAGCCGAAAAGCAGGTTTGACACTCCAGTCCAGAATTCTTCCAATCTCCTCCATTTTTACTATCCTTATTCTAGAACAGATCTGGATTTGTACAGTTTAGGAAATGTTGCACCGCAAACCTCACGTCGTCATTCGGGAAACGTCGGCTACATGGTGATTCCATGTGAGGTAAAAGTTACAGGAGTACTACTTTTATGACGACTTTGATCCACAATTCAAGTTTCTACCTCTGGTTTGAGGTTCTGCCACTGCGCTGCCGTCACTAACGATGGCGGAAAACAAAATAATTCAAGGTCAGAGCAATAGTTATGTATCACATAAGAAGTCATGTACCTCTTATATATTAAATGATAAAACACACAATCACCATCTATCACATAACGAGTCATACCTCCCAACTCTTTTCCTCCTCCCGTTTCTCCTTCCTCTTCCCACTCTAGCCAATATCACCACTGTATTAAATCTTCTGAGGACGGAGGGTTGATCTGTTATTCTGCGCAACGGATTAATCTGAGATGTACCCTTTACCCTGTGGCTCCTGCAAGATGCAATTTCCACCCCCACACTACTACAGAAGTCAGACAGACGCTCCTAACGTTCTAAAGAGAAATGCCTGAAAAACTTTCATCAATAAATATCTTCTGGAGTCGTCCGCTGTAAGGAAATGACACAAAAATTCACAAAATTTCTTACGTAACTTGTGGGATACTTGGTTACTGGAGTAGTGCTAGTTAGTGTAAGAACAACATGAAACTAACGAAAATTATAATTTATTTTACAAAAGTTCTGAGAAATCACAATGGCACTTTTAGTTATTAATTGAACAAGTTATATCCTGGTTCTTTTCGGAATGTGAAGTTACCTTTCAAGGATAGGATTCGCTAATGAAATTTCTATACAAAGTTTAAGATGCTTGTTGCCTTGGCAGAATGTCTGAAAGGCGCGCCTACTCAACTTGAATAATTATCCTATAGATTGTTGTTAGGTACAGTCGAGGCAGTCGCGTGTGAAATGCAGTGAAGTGTACTGTTGTGGAGGAAATATGGGGCTCGCAATAGCTGTAGCGCACAATACCGTAAGCTGCGATGACTGCTGTCTGCGCCACTCGCTGCTGACAAATAAGATAACTCTCGTTCTATCTGGATTGACCTTCGCCAATCAAACTCTCCCTATGCCTTGATGAAGTCAAGGATTCCTATTCGCCCCTAGTCTAACTATTGGCGTGGTACACCGGTCAGATAACCAGTCCACCGCGATGCCACTCAAAATTCGCTCGCAGGCGTTTAACTACGAGGGCTGTCCAGAAAGTAAGTTACGATCAGTCGCGAAATGGAAACGACTATGAAAATACGATAAAGCTTTGCACAGTTGTGTTGGGCAGTGTCTTTAGTATGACCCTAGATAGCATCACGCCGCTCTTCTCATTTCTGAGCTCACAGTGAGCGCATAAAGATGTCTAGAAAATAGTGTCTCCCGCCAAGTATGAGGGCCTGGTAAGAAATTTCGCCTGAAGCTGTGCAGCCAACATTACATAGCTGTCGTGCTCTTTCTTCTTCGAGACAATTCTCATCCAGTTTCTGTAGGGGCAATGAAGATGCTCCTGCATCATTTTCAATTGGAAATGTTTGATTACCCATAGTACAGCCCGTAATTGTCTCCCGCCGAGTTTCAACTCTGCTCACATGAACCACTGGCTATGAAGACAACGTTTTGGCACAGACAACGAGCTGTAGACCAGCATAGAGAATTGGCGGAAAACACTGGCGGCTGCCTTCTATGATGAGGGTATTGGAAAGTTGGTTCAACGCTACGACAAATGTCTAAGTCAGGACGGCGACTACGTAGAGAAGTAGCTGGAAGGCGTAGCTAACTATTACAAATAAAACATTTCCGATTTTCAATGTGTCACATTTTGTGATCAATCGTAACTTACTTTCTGGACAGCCCTAGTATAAGTGCCAGTTCACACCGCACAATAAGTGTGTCGGCCAACACAGTGAACGATTCTTAATGGCCAGGACTCAATATAGAGTCGCACTTCAATTCACTCTCGACAGAGGTGCTCTCCCAGTGAAGTACTGAGGAGAGACTTGTTCCTCGCTCTTTCGAGTACACATACAAGCGCACACGCTCTCGTTACGTGTTCTCGCTCCAAGAGCGACAACGGAACCGCGCCTCTCCACGGCAGACATGAAGGGGTATATCTTTCGGTCTTTTCCATTATTCCTTCAGCTCAAGGCGTCAGAAATAACGTCTGCCAATCAGCATTGCTCTTCTAAAACAGGAGAATGACGTTTCGTTTAAGGCGACCAATCCGGAAACTTGTAGCTTCGGCGATTGACATTTGCTGTCTCCCTGTGAAAATCTCTGAAACTGCGTGCTATGTGTAAAGAATGTGTAGGCTGGCCGCTCCCACACAATGTAGCGGAATTTGCTTTTAAGCTATACACAGGGTCGTTCCCCCCTTTCCACTTGGGCCCACACTGTCCGCTACGGGCGGTCACCAGCCGACATGGGCTGGGTCGTCCTCTGAAGGACCTGGCGTACCATTGTGCGGCCTCTCTCCCGAAGTAAAAGCCTCTGTGACCGTTGTGTTTGGAATGTATGTGTGCACGCCAGCCTCGAGTATTTCAACCACGGTGCGCTCACTTGTCAATTGCATATATTTTACACGAATTCATACAACATTGACTTTATCTTATCGAGTTTGGGTTCGAATGAAGCGTCTTGATGTGCGGAATATGATTGTGAGGGCGGAATATGTAAGCAATGAAGGTCAGGAGACCATGGTGTCTTACAATCTCAACAGCCAATCAGTGTAACTTTTTTAGTGGGTATCAAAATAATCAGAGTGTAGCTCCACATCAGGCACCTTCCCTATGTTGAACAGTATCTGAATGAAATTTCCTGGCAGATTAAAATTGTGTGCCGGACCGAGACTCGAACTCAGGACCTTTGCCTTTCGCGGGCAGGTGCTCTACCAGCTGTGAGGATGGGGCGTGAGTCGTGCTTGGGTACCTCAGATGGTAGAGCACTTGCCAGCGAAAGGCAAAGGTCCCGAGTTCGAGTCTCGGTCCGGAACAGTTTTTATCTGCCAGGAAGTTTCATATCAGCGCACAATCTGCTGCAGAGTGAAAATCTCATTCTCTAAGTATTTGAATGATCTGAATTATTTCCCCATGTTCAAAAGTATTTAATTAAGACGCACTAGTGAATATTCAGTTCGATGTGTGCACCGTACATGGCTTAAACCTCAACGGAGCCCCAGTCCAAGCATTTTTCTCATGGAAACTCTTGTACTATGTCTGTCAAGTGTTAAGTTGTTAATTCAGCCTTTAAAGCACACAAACCTGTCAAAATGATGATTCTAAAATCTTATGCGTGTACTTGATTGCTGTTTCCATGCCTCAATAGTTGCAAGAGACAAACTGTAATTTCCTGGCGTTTTTACAAGTTTTCTGTAATGTGTATCCTTAGGAATCACCAGTGCATGCGTCAGAAGGCAGTTGAATGGGACAGAAAGGCTTGAGGATAAAACTTTCAGGATAAGTAGCACTTATTAGTGATCTAAGTACCATTACTCTAAGCACAAACACCTTCATATTATACATTTGCTGGAATTTTGTGACTTCCCTTATACTTACCGCTAAATTTTATTTTTCTTATCACTCGTAAATAAAGCTTCTTACAATGTTGACTGGAATACTCTCTTTCACCATGTAAAGGTAACAGGGGTAAAATACAGGGAGCAAAAGGCAATTTACAATTTTTGTAGAAACCAAATGGCGTTAATAAGAGTCGAGTAGCACGAAAGGGAAGCAGTGATTTATAAGAGGGTGAAACATGATTGTAGGCTATTCGAACTGTGTATTGAGCAAGCAGTAAAGGAAACAAAAGAAAAATTGCGAATAGGAATTAAAATCCACGGAGTATAAATGAAAACTGAGTTTTTCCGATGACATCGTAGTTCTGTCGGAGACAGAAAATGACTTGGAAGAGCAGCTGAACAGAATGGACAGTATCTTGAAAGGAGGATATTAGATGAGAAACAACAAAAATGAAACGAGGATAATGGAATGTAGTCGATGAGTTTTGCTATGTGGACTGCAAAATAACTCATGATGGACGAAGTACAGAGGTTATAAAACGGAGACTGTCAATGGCAAGAAAAGTGTTTCTGAAGAAGAGAAATTTCTTAACATCGAATATACATTTAGGTGTCACGAAGTGTATCTTCACAGCGTATGGAGTGTTGCCATGTATGGAAGCGAAACATGGACGACGAACAGTTGAGACAAGAAAAGAATAGAGGCTTTTGAAATGGGGTTCTACAAAAGAATGCTGAAGACTAGATGGGTAATCATATAACTAATTAGCAGGCACTGAAAAAAATTGGCGAGAAGAAAAACCTGTGGCAAAACCTGACAAGAAGAAGGGATCGGTTGGTAGGACACGTTCTGATGCATCAAAGGATCAGCAGATTACAACTAGTGGGAAGCGTCGGGTGAGGGGGCCAAAGATCGTAGAGGGAAACCAAGAGATGAATACAGTAAGCACATTCAGAAGGCTGTAGATTGCAATAGTTACTCGGAGATGAGGATGCTTGCACACGATATAGCAGCATGGAGAGTGCATCAGACCAGGCTTCGGACTAAAGACGACGACGACATCATCATCATCATCATCATCATCATCATCATCATCAGATGGCTATTACCCAGTCAGTATCGAGACGCCCTGCTAAACCCGCAGAACAGGACATGTAGCAGGAATTGTTGAAGGGGGCCAGAATGCGCGGCTGTCAGTTACACTCCAAAGTTAACACTTTATTTAGTTGTCCAAATGTTACAGCGAAACTTCTAAGCTTGACTATGGACAGAAAAGTCTTTAATTCTAAAACGGCTGAAGGCCCATGAATTAAATACAACTGCTATGCTTTAACCTGAAATATTGTTTAAGGCCAAGCGATGTAAGACTTGACTAGTCAGAAAGATTAAGTTTTTAAAAGCGGCCGAAGGCCCATAAATTTAAAACAACATAACTACAATAACCTGTCAATAGGCAGAAGGCCCAAGCCTTATGACCAATAAGAAACCTTACTTCAAACGGCTGAAGGCCTTTTGTTTAAAAAAAAATAAAAATAAAAAAACTGCAACCAATTTTCCAAGACAAAGCTTTTAACCTTAAATAGTATTTAATTCCAAGTGATGTAAGACCTGATCAGTAAGAATCCAAAATTTTAAAGTGGCTGAAGGCCCATGCCTTTTAAAAACAATACAAGGACAATAAATTTTCAACAGGCAGATAGCCCACAGCTTTATGCTCAAATGTGTAATACTTGATAAGCAGGATTCTTAAATCTTAAAGCGGCTGAAGTCCGATGCTTTTAAAAACAATACAATAAATTTTCAACAGGCAAAAGGCCCAAGCTTTATTTTCAGACAACGTAAGACTTGCCCAATTTGGAAAAACTTACTTTTAAAACGGCTGAAGGCCTTTGATTTTAAAAACACAATTACAAGCATACCAATTCCAACTATCAGCTATGAGTCATTAAAAATACGCAATTAAACGCTAATAAGAAGGCAGTATAGGCAACGGTGCTCAGAAGTCTCCAGGGGGCTCGGTCTGCCTTTGAAATCTTAACATTCGCTTAGTTGAGACAAGACGTTGGCCCAACTATACTCGGTCTGCCAGCTACACAACCAAGAGACAGTCAGGGACCCACCGACAAGACGACTTGCTAACCACCGACCAGTGTACAAGAATTCCAAAACCAAAACGTTACAGACGTAGCCGACCACAATCAAAAATACATTAAGACCAAAGATGGTATACGGTGCAAATATCGATACACACCGCTGCTGCTACACGTAGAAAGAGGAAGAACTACGGCATAATTGCAATAACCGTGGGAAACCAAATGCAGAGTAACAATCAAGTTTTAAAGCAACGCATAAGCCGGGGTCAACCTCCCCCCTTAAACTTAACCCAGGCAGGGGGTAATCCAAACCCTGAGCTACTTTAACTTAATCTGACTAAGGTGAACCCGATACTGCCTACCTGAGCTGTTTACCCGGTCGAACATATGCATGATAGTGCATGACCCCAAAAAATGAGGAGTAAATTTACTAAGATTCCCACCCCGCACCTGCTTTCCTTGGAAGTTGCGGACATAAACCTGGTCCCACGGTCTGCCCTTAAAGGTTTCCCGATTACGATTATAGCACTCCGCTTGCTTATTATGAGCTCTGAGTATATAACGCCTGGCCCTGTTTCAGTTTTCCTTGATAACACGCGGATTAACTTTGGCTGGAATAAGATCTTGAATTCCCCACAAGTTCGAAAGAGGGGAATTAACTGGGTAGGAAAAGATCAAGGATGCAGGTGTAGCTCGCAAGGCTTCATGACTGGTGGTATTAAAGGCAAAACTAAGCCAGGGAAGATTGGAGTCCCATTTACTGGGGTTTTCTAATGATAAATCAGTGCGGACTTAAGATTCCGATTAACTCCCTCCGCAAAGGACTCCTGGGTATAATATGGGGTGGTGGTGACATGCTTGATACCGCTCAGAAAACAGAAGGCTTTGAAATGGCCCGAAAGAAAGGCAGGAGCGTTATCGCTAACTAACTGCTTGGGTGGTCCAAAAACACTGAAGATACTAGTTAAATGATTAATGGTGGTGGTAGCGGTAACGTTATGGCTCCGAAGGAGCCAAGTAAATCTAGAGAACGCATCGATTACAACTAGTACATATAGATGCCCTATTTTAGTACGAGGTAAAAGACCCAAATAATCAATATAGAACTTGTGAATGGGAGAGGACTCTCGTCCAGAACTCAACCACCTTTGTTGAAGAGCATTGCTGGGTTTGGTTAAATTACACAAGCGGCATTTGGATGCCATTTGTCTCACATCCTGGTCCATGGAGGGCCAAGTTAGATGCTCTTTGATTTTTTGGAGAGTCTTGAAAGTCCTTAAATGGCTACCCATCAATGAATCATGAAAATAACGAAAGACCGGACGTATCAAGGTTACAGGCAAACAGATCATAGACTGCTTAGCATTGCCGACTGATGTGTTGGCAGATATTGCTGAAACAATGCAGGGGCGGATGCACACCCGAATGGCAGTCTTTTGAATCGGTACAAACCAAGATGCATGTTAACCACCAAAACGCGCTGGGAGTCTTCGTCCACTGGTATTTGCAAGTACGCATCTGCGAGGTCCAACTTCGAAAAATATTTACCCGGGCACAGTTTGTCAAAAAGATCTTCCGGGCGAGGTAAAGGAAAAGTTGGAATCACTAGTCGTGGATTCACAGTAGCTTTGAAGTCCACACAAAGTCTCAATTTTCCGGAAGGCTTTGGCAAAATTACTAAGGGTGAGGCCCAGAGAGAAGCCTGCACATGTTCAATTACACCTTGTGATTCCAAATCGTGTAATGTTCTTGCGACCTCATCACGTAATGTGTGGGGAACATTGCGCGCTCTGAAAAATTTCGGTTGCGCGTTGACTTTCAGTTCCAAATGTGCTTTATAGTTCTTAGCGCAACCAAGGCCCGGTGCAAAAATGTCTGCAAATTCTTCACAGAGACGAGAAACACTGGCTGAAGGCACAGTCTGGTTCACTGATAGGACCTGATTGACTACAGACAAGTTAAACAACTGAAATAAATCTAAACCAAACAAGTTCACTGCAGAAGAAGAACGAAGAACGTAAAATGACACAAGTTTTGTTTGTCCCTTGTATGTTGCAAGAAGGCTGCACTGTCCGAACACAGGGATATTCTGACCGGAATAGCTAGTTAACTTAACACTTGCGACACGCAATGGAGGTGTGCCCAGTTGTTTGTACGTGTCTTTATTGATCAGTGAAACTGCAGCTCCGGTATCGAGCTGGAATGGGATCACGTTGCCATTAATGACCAAATCTACAAAAAGTTTATTGTCCTGCCGACGACAAGAGCGACTGTCTCGTGCAACGTGAACAGACACTGGTACAGAAGCACTTGCGACTTGACGCGATTTCCGGCGATGTCGACGCACACTATTTGTGGGACGAACACAGTCACTGTTAGAAAGAGCGGCACTGGGCGGAGTGGAATGAATTGCATGAATGTCCTTGGGCGAAGGTTCACGAGCCTGAGTATTCTTGGTTCGATTCCGGCGCGAAGCAAAGGGCCTGGAACGGTTGTGAGTGTCCGTTCTGAGCTGTTTCTGGCAAACACTTTGAACATGTCCTTTTTTATTACAGAAAAAGCAAATAGCTTGGCGTGATGGGCAATTCTCACGCGAATGTCTAGTAGCGCACCGCGGGCATGACTTTAGCACTGCATTTGCTTGCTTGTGCGGCACACGTAGCGGAGAGCTTGGCGGCAGCTGTGTGGACGGGCGCGAGGGCTGTTTACTGTTCCGTGCAACGTGCCGGGCGGGCTGGTTAATGTGACACACAGCTGGCGAAGTTTCAAATGATTCCTGAGCAAAGTCAAGTGTGTCCTGCCTATTCAAGATGTCCATCACTTGTTGAAGTGAGGGATTGACTAGTTTCAACATCTGTTCCCTTATACGAACATCAGAAACGTTCTGTGCAATTGCATCATGTACCATAGTATCTGAATAAGGGAGTCCACATTCACACTCAAAAGCACAATCCCTAGTAAGGTCTTGCAAAGTTGCAACCCACTCCCGATTAGTCTGACCGGCCGTACGTTTGGTACGAAAGAAGGTATACCTTTTTGCAACTACATTGACTGATTCTTTGAAATATGCATCTAATGCAGACAAAATTTCTTCGTAGGACAGAGTTGCTACGTCACGTCGGGGAAACAATTTCACTATCACACGGTAGGTGGACACTCCTACACAAGAAAGCAAAAAAGGCTGCTGCTCAATACCTTGAATTCTGTAGACGGCGAGATGGAATCCAAATTGGCGTGACCACTCCGTCCAGCTTTCCAGTGCCGCATCAAAAGGGCGAAAAGGTGGTGCAACAGCGTTGTGTGGCTGCGGTAGCGGTGGAGCGGCGGCTGCCGCATCGTTTTGCTTTGCACGTTGACCCTGGACAAGCTGTCCAAGGGCATCCAATAAGGCCTGCATCTGCTGATTCTGCAAGCGATAAAATTCGGACACTACATCTGGAGATTGTGGCGAAGCCATGACACAAGTAATTTAAGCAAGTATAAAGAAGAAGACCGTTTTTACACTCGTCGCCATATGATGTGTTGGCAGAAGAGCCAACACCGTGTTGCTAGAGGAGCCAACACCGTGTTGCTAGAGGAGGCCGAAAGGCACGCGTTTAAGCTCATGCAGACTGGCGTGAGGTCTGGAACAATTAAAGGAGTTATAGTAGCCAAAAATAGTACATAGCTTCTGGAATATTTAACTTTAATCCATAATTGGAGAACATCGCTCTTGATGATACATGAATTAAAATCTCAATATAAACTGGTAATTGCGCCTTGCTAGGTCGTAGCAAATGACGTAGCTGAAGGCTATGCTAACTATCGTCTTGGCAAATGAGAGCGTATTTGTCATTGATCCATCTGTGGCAAAGTCTGCTGTACAACTGGGACGAGTGCTAGGAAGTCTCTCTAGACCAGCCGTGTGGCGGCACTCGGTCTGGAATCACTGACAGTGGCGACACGCGGGTCCGACGTATACTAACGGACCGCGGCCGATTTAAAGGCTACCACTTAGCAAGTGTGGTGTCTGGCGGTGACACCACACCGACCTTCCTGCAAAGAATAGCTCTCTTGACCTCATACTCATCTGACAGCTCTCCTGCCAACTCATGTTGCTTAATGGGGCCCCAAACAGGGTCCAGATCCTGATGCTGAGCAACGTCTTCGAACAAAAGGTGAATTTCACCCAACTCCAGTCAATTAAGATTGTTGCTTTCCACCTGCTCCCTTCTCTCACTAACCGTAACTTCGGTAAACACCCGGCTGAGAACATCCGCAAGGACATTTTCAGAGCCCTTCACACTTTTGACTTTGCCTAGCCAATACCCAGCTCAACGCTTGATTGTCGGTTTCCAATTGGAAAACCCAATGTTCAAGGTAGAAGCGATACTTCTATAAAACGGCCAAGGCCTCGTACTCGTAGACGAAGTACTTAAGCCTGGCATCAGTTAACCGACGAGACGAGTAAGCTAATTGGTGTCTCTGCCCCTCACTCCTCAAACTCCTGAAGGAGAACAGCGGAAATCCCCGCATTAGAAGCGTCAGTCCGCAAAATAAACATTTTATTAAAATCGGGTACCCCAGAACCGGCGGGTTAGCTGTCGCTGTCTTAATGTGTTCAAAGGCAGCCTCCTGGGCGGGTCCCCATTCAAAACTCATACCCTTGCGGCGTAACTGACTTAAGGATGCCGCCAACTAAGCAAAATTAGGAACAAAACGCCTAAAGTAATTTGCCATGTCTAAAACTAAAGCAAAAATAGTCCTCACAGTCCATGAAGACAGTTCTAATCATTCATCAGAAGAGTAGTCTATGACAGTTTTATGCACAAAGGCTGAGCAGTAAAAGAAAATGCACACGTACGTAGTGGACGTCCACACAGTCTTAAAGAAGTAGTGTTGTCCTCCCAACGGAAACATAGTGCTGAGTCTTGACATAAAGACTGGTAATGGGATACAACAGAGCAAACCCACTGCAAAGTCAGTCGAAGTGTTAAAGAATATTGGTGGAAATGAGCAGACCCACAGCATTTCTTGTAGAAATTATGGCAGTAATGGGCCACCAAAGGTACAGACCCACTGTAGTCCTTGTGCAGATTATGGTAGTAGTGGGCCACCAAAGGTGCAGACCCACTGGAGTTGTTGTAGAGATGGCCAGCAGCCATCCGTTGTGACTGTGCGGATGCACAAACACAAGTGAAGAGTCTTGAGGACAATATAGCAAGTCCATAAACCACCACTTGTGCACTCACTAACTTTTTGCCATATCCTTAGAACCAGCAACACTGTTAACCAGTCCCTTGCTGAATTATAAGCACATGTGTAAGCACTAACACAGTGATATAACGTCTGACATTTTATATATATAGTATGACAAACAGACAAATGTGTGCAGTAAAATGAATCCCTACTATTTACTTAACTCGAAGAACTGGTGTCTATACAACTACATGTCTGCAGCATAAGGATACAATCACAAAGGTAAAGAAAACATCATTACAGTAAAGAACATGATAATACGGATAACATTTGTAGTAATACAGGCTTTACAAAAAGAATAAAAATGAAGATACACATGAGTATTACACGAATTATGACATAAATAAATAAATGAAAAATGAGAATATCCTTTGAAACATTAACTTGACACATGAGCATTAAAGAAAACATAACAGAACGAATAATGTCCAAACAGGGTCAGATTTCAGGATAACAGTACTCCTCATCATAATGAAAGCAGCTTATTATTAGGAAACAAAATACCAAATTTATCATATCAGGCAAACACAGAGAGACAGGAAGAACACAGACATACAAGGGTACACAAACAAATAGCGGAATAGCACAAAAGGAAGGGACAGACTCATTTTCAGTGTAACATTTAGTACTGCAGTACTTGTGGAACTTCATTAGCAATCAAAACTTTCTTCTTATTTCAGCAATTGTTCCCACTAGAAATCCTATTTATCTGTATTTATACTTTCATATATTTCTTACCTCATCATTTCTTTCCAAGAAAATCCTACCTAAACCTGTTGTCACTATACTCTACTTGTTTGTTCATTTCGTTTTTCAAAATAATTGTTCCTCATTGCACAATACTCTTTGGCCTGACCTTTTTCATATAGCTTCTCAATGCACTTCTTCCCAACTCAACATAACTTGTTGTATAGCATACCCCTCTTAAACTAATCTACTGAGCTCAGATACATAAACTATTGAGTGAGGCAATGCAGCAGCACAAAACAATTAACACAAACAAGAATGATAAACAAAATGAAAAGTAGCTAAGCAAGCAGAAGTATATCTAAATTAATAAAGCAAATGCAACATTGCAACTAATATAAGGCAATATGCAGCAAACAAACAAAAAATAAATAAATCAGTGGTAAAACTGGCCTACAATGTAAAATTCAGTAGGACAATGCTGGACAAATAGCAGCAGAAAATGCAGTAACTTATACCAAAATATGAGAAAGCACAAGCAGAAAAAAATATTACAGGAAAGACAGCAATGCAGATAAGGGAAATGTCTATTCACATCTTAACACTAGAGTGATGCAATACAACTTATTGTACCAAAAAATTATCAAGTCCTTGAAAAGAAAATTACGTATGCAATTCCAGATACTAGTCACTTCTCCTTCTCATTATTTTTTTTCTTTCCAAGTTCTCCCCTTTTCTTAGGAATGTGGATCATTAAATTATTATTTAATGGATCTGTAGACAGAAAATGTTGAAATTTGTTTTATAAAACCAATGCCAAAGCACAGCTAGAAACCAAACATCAAATGAAATAAACAAATATGTACAAAGAAAGCATAAAAACTTCATTCACCAGCCTCAGTCCCTAAGCTTACACATAACTTAACCTAAATTATCCTTAGGACAAACACACACACCCATGCCCGAGGGAGGACTCGAACCTCCGCCGGGACCAGCCACACAGTTCATGACTGCAGCGCCTTTAGACAGCTCGGCTAATCCCACACGGCTAAGCATTTCAGTAAGTAGCATTAAGTATGAGCTCCAAAGTGTAGTCATAGGTTTCCAAGTAATAATTTGTCATGTTTGTGGTGCGTTCTGCAAAAAAATATAAATGGTGAGGTCAACAGCCTCTCTTTTATGCTCCTATGCAAGTGCTTGCGGGAGTGCTGCACGCTTCAAAGTTGCTCAAGTGGCAAGTTGGAAGTCCACACCACAATGGGTATATTTCAAAGCGGTTAGCATGTACCCTAGTGCAGCATAATGTCAAGATCACATACACTATTTACCAACATATTTACAAGAGCAATTTCAGCTACAATGACAGATAAATATGAACATTTTTTATTGCTAGGATTACGTTAGCTGTCTGATCATGGAAGCACTTTGAATTTAAAAAGGCAGCCTATGTCATGTAAAGTGTTAGGATAAAATGTATGTACTTGTTTTGTAAATGCAGTGTGTGGTTAAGAAAATTCAGAATAGCAGGCACAAGTATATGCTACCTCACCAATATCACAGGGAAACAAGATTCTATTGTTAATTTGGAAAGAACAGGAGGGATCCACTCTACTGCTAAACTGAGTGAAAACGATTAACTAACCACAAAGGGATATGGAGAATTGTTTCAGTTGTTAAATATATATTTTCAAATGTACCAGGATACACACAAGGATGTGAGTGCAAACTAAATTTCAAGGAGGAAAGATCATTCTTTAAAAAATCCTGTCCTATACCCATGGCACTAAACCTCCTGCAACGTTGGAAATTAAATAGATGATAGAACAGGGTATCAGTGAAACATCCTAGAGTGAATACAGTCAGCCCCTTTTAGTAGTGAAAAATAAATAGTAGGGTACACCTAGTTTTATATTCCAGAAATTTATATCAAAATATAGAGATGAAAATAGATGGATCATTAGCAAAGGACGAAGTATTAGGTAGAATATGCTGTAAGGGATATTAGTAGCACGGATCTCATAACAGGCTACTGGGAGATAGCTCTTCATCTACAGTCAGATACCCAATTAGCATTTCTCATTGAAGGGCTGTCTTTTCAGTTCTAAGTTTTGCCACTTGGTCTTATTTGTAGTCACGTGGTCATCTGATTTAGCTTTGGGGAAAGAATTATTACAAATGTCTGTACTACATGTAAATGACTTGGTCATTATTTCTTAGACGTTGGATGAGCACAGAGGTGTTACACAAAGTTTGAATAGAGTGAGATTACTATAAACCTGGTCAAAAATTCATTTGGAGGAAAGAAGGTCAAATGTCTAAGATATATTGCCAACCCTTGGAGAATTAGACCTGAGACCCAGTGCGCAGAAGCTATCGTTTAATGTCTCTTACCCTTAGAACAAGAAAAAGTTAAAGTCATTCAAAGGTATGATAAAATCTTTTGAAAATTTGTAACAGAAGACAGTATAATGAATCCTGTTATTATGCAGTTATTGAGACAACAGTGCTGGTGTGAGGAAGGGAAATTACTTTTTGGTAAAAGTAGTCGGAATTTTTTAGAAGCACTTGTATTCTACCATCCTAGTTTCAGTCACGTATTTTCATTATCAGCTAACATTCTACATTTTTCAATACAAAAGGGGTAATCATCACATTACACCTTTTGCTACATGAATTCTAAATAAGCACAAGATAAATTATTCCATCACAGAAAAGGAAGCATTAGTAGGAGTTTTAAGGATTTAGGAGTCTCTTAGAAGGAAACAAGATCATAATATACACCAATCATCAGACACTTACCTTTTGAATGATTGGTATGGTTTTGCATCACAGGCTGATGAGGTGGGTTTTGTTTCTTGAAGGATATGATTTGAAACAGAATACAATGAATGACTGAAAAATATAATACCTGATGGAATATCAAGAGTACCTGTAGGGCTGGAAGAGAATCAAGGAATAATTGAGCTGAATACCTAGCTGCCAATTTCTTTTGCAAAAAAGGACAACATAATAAAGGTGAAAGGTAGATAGTCAAATTGATAATGATGGAGCATGGTTCAGATACTAAATTAAACACAGTTATTAAAGACATTCATCTGTGTATTATTAACAACAATGTGAAGGGAAACTGTTTAATTAACGATGGAATATTTTATTGGAGCAATGAGGAGAATAGAAGAAGTTAGAGGATTTTCATATCTACTCGTATGACTTCCTGGCTAATTGAGTGTACACAACGATGGTATACACATTTGGGATTTAAATGCTGGAAACATGCGGTTAAGTATTACTATTTAAGAATATGAGTAGGACAATTAGAAGTGCTATTTGTGCTTGCCAACTGTGTCAAAAAGTTAGAGAACTCGGTGCTTTGGTTCAACATAAAATGTACCCTGCAATACCTCAGGAATTCTTGGACTTTGCTGCAATCGATCTATATCGTCCAGTACCCAAAGGAAGGTGTGGACGACAGTATACGTGTGTAGTAGTAGAATGTTGGTTGAAATACATCTGATTGTACCCATTAAAGGTAGCAAACGGCAGAACTGTGCCAAAGTGTTTAGAAAGAGGTTACATAAAAACATCAGATTTTTTAAACACCTCTTGTCAGATAATGGTAACCGGATCAATAGTAAATACTTCACATTTGTAACATCCAGCCATAATATTCAGTACACGCAACTTTCCAAATATTACCCTCAAAGCAATCATGCTAAGAGGACAATGAAAAAATTGGGTTGTATTTGCCACACTTACTACTCACAAGGGAACATCCCCATCGCACCCCCGTCAGATTTAGCTATAAGTTGGCACAGTGGATAGGCCTTGAAAAACTGAACACAGATCAATCGAGAAAACAGGAAGAAGTTGTGTGGAACTATGAAAAAATAAACAAAATATACAAACTGAGTAGTCCATGCGCAAGATAGGCAATACTAAGGACATTGTGAGCTCAGGGGCGCCGTGGCCCCGTGGTTAGCGTGAGCAGCTGCGGAACGAGACGTCTTAAGTTCAAATCTTCCCTCGACTGAAAATTTTACTTTCTTTATTTTCGCAAAGTTATGATCTGTCCGTTCGTTCATTGACGTCTCTGTTCACTGTAATAAATTTAGTGTCTGTGTTTTGCGACCGCACCGCAAAACCGTGCGATTAGTTGACGAAAGCACGTGCCTCTCCAATAGGAACCGAAAACATTTGATCGCAAGGACATAGGTCAACCGATTCCTCCACAGGAAAACACGTCTGATATATTCTATACGACACTGGTGTCAGCATGTGCGTCACATGACAGGAATATGTTGTCGACCCACCTAACTAGCACACTTGGCGAATGGGTAAAATGATTCTTCTACCTTGCCCGATTTAGGTTTTCTTGTGGATGTGATAATCACCCCCAAAAAAGTGATGAAAACGTAAGAGTTTGTCACATAAACTGAATATCAAAAGCTAAACTTTTCACTTAAGGGAAGACTTGAACCGAGGACCTCTCGTTCTGCTGCTGGTCACGCTAACCACGGGACCACTGCGCTCCTGAGCTCACATTGTCCTTAATATTGCCTATCTTGCGGATGGACTACTCAGTTTGTACATTTTGCTTATTTTTTCATAGTTCCACACAACTTCTTCCTGTTTTCTCGATCGATCTGTGTTCAGTTTTTCAAGGCCTATCCACTGTGCCAACTTATAACTAAATCTGACGGGGGTGCGATGGGGAGGTTCCCTTGTCAGAAAGACACAGTAGATAGGTAGGCACGTCATGTGAATTTGAAAAAGTGTTACATCAGTTACAAAATATCGGTACAGGTATGGTGCCATAAGTTACATATATAGAATTTTTGGGAGAATTTTCTATGACAATACTAAAATGGCCTGAAGATAAAATCGTCTTGTGAACATTAATGGAAACAGTACTGAGCTTAAGCTGAAAAATAGTACTGAACAGAAAACAGAAACTTGTAACGAAATATCTGAGACTTCTGCGTTTTACAAGGAGGATAAGATTATAGTACAGACACAAGCTAGGAGTTACAAACTTCGTGAAGAAGTGGGAAACCTTTTTTTTTTTTTTTTTTTTTTGTTTCAAAGATTTTGCGAGAGGATAAGTATCCCACACACAGAGTCGTTAATTCTGTATGGCCCTATGGTTCAATCGTTTGAAAGATTGTATAATGCATCATGTGTGTGGAAATATTGCGAGGCACAAATGATAAGATACCTAGCTACAAAACTATGCAAAGAAAATGCTGGATACAATCATTTAGTTAAGGCATTGACTTCTGTATTTTTATAGGACTCATGAATAGTATCAAAGAAAATATATAATTTAATAATTGTTAGATTAAGAAGAGAAAGAAGTGACCAACAGCATCAGTGGAGAATGAAAGTATTAGTAAATGTACTGCATAGGGATGAAATGTATGTCATGGAGTTATGAAGCTAGAACCTGCACGAATATAATCTAGAAACTACCTGAATGAAGTGTAGGTGGAAGAGTTCAGCTCTGTTGCGAGTTGCAGGATCCTCATCAGATGCTGGACTTTGAACTATTATTTCGGGGGCTGTGGTCGGAAAGACTTATGTTATCCATTCAGTAGGAACACAAACATAACTCTCATGGCTATAGGCATACGCCCTATCCACAGAGGATATTCCTGGGGTGGTTGCTTACTTATCTTTGAGTGACTATCATCTGGTTCTTCAAAGACCTTCAATGTACTTTATATTAGTGTTTTACACTTTGGATGAAGTGACAGAAAATAATTCCCATAATTAATAACAACTAAGGTGAGAGTTACATAAAATAAGTTTGAATGGATTACAGGTACCAAACCATATGAAGGTAAATGAAGATCTTAGTACCGTTAGTCTATGGCACTTAGGGAAATAATTAGGAAAGTGTTAATATTATTTGTGTCATGTATAGGTTACTAAAGGAGGTTATCAATGTACTAGAGCACACTTAGTCAGGTGTTAACACACAGATTACTGCTCACCTCTGTTCCTATTTCTTTGTGACACAGTACTGAGAATATTGCATAGAGTCAATCTCGTCAGTAACCCTACCTTAGGCGTAATAATGGCATGTGGACCAGTACTAGCTATTTAGAGAAATGGTACTGCTGGTCCAAACAAGGATCCAAGCAACTTATCATGGCTGCTAGAGCAAATTAAGATGCTAAACAACCAGCATGTTACAAATGGTTCAAATGGCTCTGAGCACTATGGGACTCAACAGCTTAGGTCATAAGTCCCCTAGAACTTAGAACTACTTAAACCTAACTAACCTAAGGACAACACACACATCCATGCCCGAGGCAGGATTCGAACCTGCGACCGTAGCGGTCGCGCGGTTCCAGACTGTAGCGCCAGAACCGCTCGGCCACCAGCGGCCGGCAGCATGTTACTTCGCTGAAACCATTTCGATACATATTATAGAGGAATTTGGTCAGAGGCATAGAACTAATCAGTACCTCCAAAATAGTACTCATTGAAATAAATGGAAGTCATCCTACTAAATCCAGAATGTTCACAGTAAGGCGATACTTCTTTAAAGTTTTCTCCAACAAATCCTAGATTAAAATGAGGGAGAAAACAGTATAACATATAAAGGTTATTAATTATGCAACTAGATCTAGAAGAAAGCTAGACATACTTGATAACAGTCACTCATACTTCCAGGGTATATCTATAGCATAATTAATTTAACTAAACATTAGCCCCAGATCTGGAATTCCCAGCAGTAAGGGAAAAACTATCTTAATGGCAAAAGTAATAAAACAATAGCTCCATTGAAGAAAATTTTTAACAAAGCTAGTACTCTCATTAGTCTACTCATGTGATGCAAATACAATCACTATGCTATAGGAAAGTAAGTAAATTATGCTAACAACAGTAAGTAATACCACCAATCATTGCTTCTATTCTCTTGTTGTTCCACGAGTTTTAAAAGTAAATGGTATGTTGTAGAGCATAAATATGACAAAGTCAAATAGTCAGGAGATATTATGATAAATATTAGGACTAAGATATTTGTGAAAGTGGTGTTCTTCCAAGATGTTATATGATAAAATCTATATTGATGATCGTTAGGTAAAGGTGGAAATCATTATAGACACTATGCCAAGGAATTCTAATTCAGTGAGAAAACAACTAATCAATGATCTGACACAAACACAAATGATGCTAGATGTGTAATATACCATACACATTATTTATGCCATGTTTTAATGATTTTGCTATGGGAAACCACAAGGCCTTTAAAGAGTAGCGACCAGTGACTAACAGATAAAACTAGAATGGTAAGTAAATTAGGGACAGTTAGTGTCGAATAGTATGAAATGGGGTTTCATAAGATACATTTATCTGAACAACATTACTAATAATATATGTGGTGTCACCGCCAGACACCACACTTGCTAGGTGGTAGCCTTTAAATCGACCGCGGTCCGTTAGTATACGTCGGACCCGCGTGTCACCACTATGTGATTGCAGACCGAGCGCCGCCACGCGGCAGGTATAGTCTAGAGAGACTCCGTAGCACTCGCCCCAGTTGTACAGCCGACTTTGCTAGCGATGGTTCACTGTCTACATACGCTCTCATTTGCAGAGACGACAGTTTAGCACAGCCTTCACCTACATCATTTGCTACGACCTAGCAAGGCGCCATATTCAATCACTATATTCAAGAATGTATTCTGAACAGATAATATTGTCACTCATGTACCGTCAAGAGCGACGTTCATCATTAATGGATTAAAGTTAAGTATCAAACTAATTACATCCACTTTCTGAACTCTCATTCGTTGTCATGTTCCAGACCTCACATCAGTATAGTTCTTCCCTCCTCACGACAGCCTGCGTGAGCTAAAACGCGCGCATTTCGGCCTCCACTCGTAACACGGTGTTGGCTCTTCTGCTAACACAAAAATATAAATGTTAATCATCAGTGAGAGGAGAGTGAGTTTTGTTAAAGAATCAATCAAATCTGTAATCCCAAAGTATAATAAGAAATACATGTATCTAAAGTTCACTGCTGAACTTGATGATGCTGTAAAACCTAACCTGAGGTCATACAGCTCTGCTTTGTAGCGCTATAGATTTTAATGAGCAATACTGTCCTTATTTCATGCTTGAGTGACACCAGGTAGGGTGTAATAGCATATGAATTAATGATGTTATTGTACTGAGATGTTATTTTCCTGTCTTTTTTCATGTTGTATGGAGGAATTTCTGGCACATGATTCATGAGTGTTACACCGCCACAGCCAATCAGTTGTGTGGCTCGTTAATCACTGGTCCATGACGGCGAGAACATTGGGTCATCGTTGTCAGTATCACCTCTTTATATAGTTAAAAAATTAAATTTTGGCGCTAATGTGTGAAAATGTATGAGTTCACAAGTAGGTCTCAAGTTGTATGACCATTGTATGTTGGAAATATCTTATAAAGATGAAGAATAACAAAGAAAGTAGATTAGCTACATATATTGATTTGCATATTAACTGCATCACCGAACAATGTTAAGACTGTTGGAATTTGCATTACTTCAAGACAACATTTGAAATCAGTGATTTGATCTGCTTGAAGGAACGATCGGTATTCACTGTAAACATTGTGCTGATCAATGAGCATTGCTGCAAAAATTACCAGTGGTCAAGCTATTTTGGAAACAGCATGGATCTCTTGTTCTCTGTTCTCTTAGAGTTTGCGGCTACCTATTATTTAACCCTGAACCAACTGTTGCCTGTTATCGCCATTAGAAAGGTACAGTAATGTCTAGTATTTTTTCTATAGATTAGGTCATGGCTTAGCTTTATTACTGCTTATAAAAGACACTTTTTCTTGCTTAGCATCATCTCCAAGAATATGTCTCCGTTCTATGTAGTCCTACATTTTGACTGAAAATTATTCCTTACCCTGAATTCTGCAGTAAAGAAGACCCTTAAAAATATAAACTATTTTCATCGACAAATTCCACAACATTATCATATTACAGTTTGAATCTTCCATTTTCTCTTGGTAACACGAAATGCTTTGCATTCCATCCCACCCTCTTCCTCTCTCATTAATGATATACATTAAAACCTATTCTATTATTCAGTGTTCTCATATACAGCATTCTAAACTCTCTTATGGTCACTCAGTGTCAAATTTTAGAAATGGTTCCAAACTAACCATTTCCAATTTTATTAAAAATTTTTCCATAACAGCAAGCACATACCAAAGAAATTCATGTAAAGTTAGAGCTCAAAACATGCAACCCGTGTGATACCAGGGACCTTTGTTTGGATGTCATAAACTAATAAGAATATCACAAATATATCTTCATTTTTAACAACTTATTGTAAGTGGACTATAAACTGAGATACTTATATACTGTTGTTTAAACAGAAATGTTCATGCTAAGTTCAAACACAGACTGAACAAGGTCAGTGAGGTACAACATTACTACAACAGCTGCTCGAAGGGGTCAAAAAACCTTACCACAAACACTCCACCTCGATGTCAAATACTGAGATCACTAGCTAAAATAATTTTTATGACATGATATTCCTCATTTTTAATTAAGAAAATGGTTCAAAAGGCTCTGAGCACTATGGGACTTAACATCTGAGGTGATCAGTCCTCTAGAACTTAGAACTAATTAAACCTAACTACCCTAAGGACATCACACACATCCATGCCTAAGGCAGGATTCGAACCTGCGACCGTTGCGGTCGCGAGGTTCCAGACTGAAGCGCCTAGAACCACTCGGGCACACCGGCCGGCATTTAATTAAGAAAGATAGTTTTAGACCATCAGATAAAAATTAACTCTCAATCTTAATTAGTTAATGAGATTTTAAGACCGAAATGGAGGTCTTAAATATACCTGTCAAATTTGGCAAATGATTGTGTTAAAATATCTTAAAATGGTGGTCAATTTTTTTCAGATAGTTTGATTAGAAACAGTAGATTTTTATCTTCTGATGCTAATTTTAGATAATTGAGATCTTCTGAATCAGGGATAACATTAAGCTACAAACGTAAGCAATTTCCTCACAATAAAAATGTATCTGACACAAATGGATGCTTGAGAAACAATTTATTTTCAAGGTGATGTAAATGGGAACTTGAGTTGATGTATGATAGCTTTGCTACTACCTATTTAGAAAAATCCGCATAACATCTGTTATTACCAATTTCAAAGAATTGGGTAACCCATTACCAAGGGACCATACCTGACAGCTATGAAAGAACACCCACTAGTGGGTCTCTTCTTCCTGAATCCCAAGCCTGTTACATGGTTTTGTAGCCAGTGTCCCAAGCCTCTGTGTCAGTATTCAGGTTCCCAAGCCTAGTGCTGGGTTTCTTGTCAGAGTCAGGTAACAAGTCAGAACTGCTCTTTACTAGTGACCCCATCATACTACAACAAAAGGTCTTGCTTCTCTTGTCATGAACCATCCTCTTTCACGGCCTTAATCATAACTTCCAGTTTAATGTATACAGCTTTTTCCTTCATAAAATTATCAGCCAACTGCGATTTTATGAAACGTATGTAGAATTCCTTTTCTCCACCAACTGAAGGAGATAAGTCTTCTACAATGACTGGCAGCCTTAACAAGGCATCAGGTACTATATGTTGCTACCTTCTTCACAGCACATCAAAAACATTATTGTAGAAATAACACTCACCACATTAACATTGGGTGTGACAGTTTTCTGTGCTTTAGGAACTCCCATAATACATCTTGTATTAGTGCAGTGTGTTCAGTCCAAGATTTAGCTACTATCATTACATTGTCTGCACATAAAATTAATTTCAGCAACAATTGTTATCTAGACTCTAATCCAACGCTGTCATTAGCACACAGAGAGAAACCTTTAGACCAAACACAAGGACTTTAAATCGACATACTCTCCCATTAGCAAGTAATGCTGCCACAGGCTTTGAATTAAAATGTACAGTCATCTGCCAGGATCCATCAGTATTACCCATGCAGCAAATATATTTGATGCCTTCTGTTTTTGCTAAAATCTTTTCTACACGTGCTGGTCAGTCTCATCCCGTCTCATGAACTGATTTAAAGCATTAACCAAGCAATAGGAAGGATACGTTTACTGCTAATAATTGATTATTATATACAATGGACATTTTATCCACATCCCTTTGCTCAAGCATCTTCCAAATTTCCCAGTCATCAGACTTTTTAAAAGATGGAGATAGCGTAGCTAGCAACGACATGACGTGAATAGTAGTAGGGATAGTGCACGGCATCGGCAAGCGTGTGAAGTTAGTGACAGCGGTGGTTTGTGGGGTACAAATTGTCGATTAAACTGAAGATACCACCACAGAACTGCTGACAAGTTCCTGGTGAAAATAAATTCAGTAAAATTGAATGAAAAAAACGGAAAGTACCATAACATGTGTGATAAATGCTACAGAATGTAAACTTTTCTTAGACACAGCGACCTGTGTCGCTGTCCTCAAGAGAGTTAGTATGTGAGAGACATTGGAGGCCATCAGGTTACAAGTTGTTTGGCGCAGGGGATAACGATATACGACCATTGGTGTCAGATATATCAAATTTTCATTTGAGGCAATTGTGTTTGGAGAACATGTGGAAGTATTGTCTAATGCAAGCGAGGGCTAAGGCATGATGCTGGGGTAAGATTTTCTACGTCAGTATCATGCCATGACGACATTTGCATCAGAATAACATACATGTGAGGCCTAGAGGTAGTGTCTTTCACTAGTAATGAACCGGTCGTCCGTTCTGGGTTCCAACCTAGCCTCTACATAAATTTTAAATGAAAATCATCAGCGACGGGATGGTGGCTGAAGACTTCCGGCGCAAGAAACTACCCTCATTCTACCAAAGGCCTTGTCGAACACGGCGAATGAACACACGCAGATTCAGGACTCCCTGTAAAACGTGAAATAATCAGGAATGATCAGAGTTTTGAGAATGCAGGAGACAATGAAAACGACTGTCCTGAATGCACTCTACCGAGCGAGGTGGCGCAGTGGTAAGACACTGGACTCGCATTCGGGAGGACGACGGTTCAATCCCGCGTCCGGCCATCCTGATTTAGGTTTTCCGTGATTTCCCTAAATCACTCCAGGCAAATGCCGGGATGGTTCCCCTGAAAGGGCACAGCCGACTTCCTTCCCCGTCCTTCCTTACTCCGATGAGACCGATGACCACGCTGTCTGGTCTCCTTCCCCAAACCAACCAACCAACCTGAATGCACAATATAAAGTTTATCCTGAGGAAATGTGGCACATAATTGAAAAAGTGTCATAATTATCTCTCCATTGGCAAGGGATTCCGGACTATTCCCCCATTCGGATGTCCAGGAAGGGAAGGGCTGTACGGGAGGGAATAAGAGAGGAGAAAGTGTAATCGAGTTCTGCAATATTCCCACACCGAACGTCGCTGAATCTACTTAAACTTTATTAATTAATTTTGCTATTTTCGAAATATCACCAAGAAACAGGAATTACACACTTTCATCTAACAAGTGGTCACTGATGTTCCCACGTAGTTTGGTGCAACTCAGAAAACATCACAAACTAAATAGAATTTCCACACACATGGCTATTGCCTGAAAGATATTGAATAAGCTTCTACTGAAATGAAACTACTTACAAACATAATATGAGCCACGATAGGATAGCACAACGCAAATGGCATGAACCTATGGCAGAATGTAAGTCACAAGAGAAACACCAGAAACTGAATACAATTCTCCCCGCAAATATAGTAAGACTGCAATAATTTTAACTCACTTCACCTTAGAGCAGAATCGAAAGCACACTAGACTGAAATCTGAGCATACTTAAACAAGTTCGAGTAAATGGCGCCAACTTGTGGCCAAGAACTGCATACAGAGAAAATTATGAAATCATTAATGTAGTAACCACAAACAATTGCGGGAACGCCTTGGGCTGCGGATCGGAGCCGCCAGGCGGTGAAGCTGCCGGCGGTGGAGCACGCACACCGGGTAAACACAAGGACGAGTCGTACGACAGACCAACGACAACCGACAACAACCGACTATTACCGACACAACCAGGAAGAGATAACCAACGGAGGTTTGTAGAAACCACAACACCAAACACCAAACACCAAACACCAACAATAAATCCACTCGGAACCAGAGGCAGGCAAAAGTCAACAACGAGCAACGACAAGACCGCAGTACCGCCGAGATAGAAACTCAATCCAGAGCGAGTACCAGACTGACTGGACTAGGTTTTTTTTTCTTTATAGTTATTTTGAAACCTGTATTACAGGCAGGCCTGCAGCAGCATACGACGCCGTTCTTTGGCCGCAGAGAAACACAAATATACAAATGAAGACATTTTGAGAAAAAACATGGTGGACATATAAACGGAGACAAACACTTTTTAAAATACAATGTGCCGTTCACGGGCGTAGAGTCCAAGATAAAATTGTTCAGACACTTGGACACAGACAGAGACGAAAATTGTCACACGTGAACGTAGGTGCACAAAACGAATAACACTGAATCACTTAAGCACAAAACGACGGCACACACAGAACACGAGGCGTTGATCTCCGGCGCGCGAATGTTCACTAACCGTGTACGAGTCTGGGGACCTGCCAAGAGAGGAGGGGGGGAGAGGGAGAGGGGAGAGCAGATGCCATGGGCAGGGGAGATAGGGGGAAGGGAGGAAGGGGGAGGGGAAGCCCGGGGGAAAAGGGAAGGAGCGAGGGGATTGGGGAAAAAGAAGGGAGGGAGGGTGCCTAAAGGAAAGGACACAGGAAGTGGGGGGGAGGATCAAAGTTGACAGGAGGGGTAGATGGAGGGGAGGAGGACATCATCAGGGAGGGGGAGCTGGCGGAAGCCACCTTGGGAGAGGGTGAGGAGGGTGGAGAGATGGAGACCAGGTGGGACGTCGGAGTACAGGCGCGGCAGCGGGCGGAGGTGGGAGAGGATGGGTGAGACAAGCGGATGAGGAGGATCGAGTTTGCGGGAGGTGTAAAGGATCTGTATCCTTTCAAGGAAAAGGAGGAGGCGGGGGAAGGGGATGCGATCATACAGGATCCGCGTGGGGGAGGGGAGACGGATGCGATAGGCGAGGCGGAGAGCATGGCGTTCAAGGATTTGGAGGGATTTATAAAAGGTAGGGGGGGGCGGAGATCCAGGCCGGATGGGCGTAACAAAGGATAAGGCAGATGAGGGATTTATAGGTGTGGAGGATGGTGGAGGGGTCCAGACCCCACGTACGGCCGGAAAGGAGCTTGAGGAGACGGAGTCGGGAGCGTGCTTTGGCACTGGGCTAGGCCAGAGCGGGTCCCTATATACGAAACCGGAGGGAGCGGCTATTGGCCGCTGTCTGCACGTGGTTTAGCGGTGGCGCCCTCGCTGCGCGAGAGCCGCTGCGCGGAATAGTCGCCGTGGAGGCGGAGCCCTCTATGGGCTGACCACGTCCATTTGTTCTGCCGCATGTTCGGCTTCCGCGGCGTGAGGTACTAGAGTTAAAGTAATGAACGAACAGTGTACCGTTTCAAGTACAGAATGAGGTTTTCGATTAAGATAAAATATTGAGTAAAATATTGAGAAATCACGCTGCAATCTAGGTGAGAGCGTGAACTGGTGGTCCACAGTACACATGACATCACGACAAAGTCCTCTTCTTTTACCACCCAGTCCACCAAAATAATGTCATACAAGACAGCACTGAAAGTTTCTCTGACTAGATTAACTCTCAGACAATGATTATTAGCCTTTTGCAAGACTAAGAAATACATTTTAATACCTTCATTTTACCATAACGTGGGTATCCCTATACAGGTGCGTTTGCGCCATTCACCAGCCAGGCCAAGACTACCTCGTACGAAGGAACGAGAGCGGCAAAGAGTTACTACAAACTCTACTCTACCGCTACTACCTTTGGTCAGTACTGATCTTCTTATATTTACCACAAACTTTCATGCACTGAGATACACCAGGGTGGAAATAGAGAGAAGTGAGAAAAGAGTGTTACATATAAATTAAATATAAAAGAGTCCATCTTTTCAGCCACCAGGTGTAGTGTGTTAAAAAGGAGAATGGTTATTGACATCCCAACCAACGATACCAAATTACCGTTTAGCGTAAATAACATGACCTATGAAAAGCTTTCGACAATATAAAATGGCGCTAGCTGTTCAAAATTCTGAGAAAAATACGGAAAATCAATTGGGAAAGACGGGTAATAGACAATATGTATAAGAACGAAGACGGAGCAATAAGACTGGAAGACCAAGAACGAAGTGTTCGGATGAAGAGGGGTGTAAGACAGGGATTTAGTCTTCCGCCTCTTCTGTTCAGTCTATATCTCGAAGAAGCAACGATGGAAATAAAAAAATGGTACAACAGTGCGACTAAAATTCAGGGTGAAAGGATACTGAAATGCCTGAGGCTAGCAGGCCAGAGCCGGTTAGGTTGTGGAAAGGGACCCAAGTGAGGCTGCTGTCAGTTGCACGCAACATACGAACTTTATTTGTCCACACACAATATTACACAATAATGCAAAACACTCAAAGTTGTAATGGATCTCCTTTGATTAACTTTAGATCGGCTGAAAGCCACACTCAAAAGCCAAGGCGCAAGTAGGAAATTGACATAGAAGGTTCTTCTGGAGGTGTCACCCAAAACTATTTTCTAAATCTTCAGTCTGAACAAGCTGACGGCCTTAGCACTTTAATTTTAATGGAACTCGGCTGGAGGCCGCATACAAAGCAATAAGAAGTGTTTGAATCCAACGGCAGAAGGCCTTATCTTAAAACAATGGAGGCAAATTCGGCTGAAGGCCCCATACCAAAACATCACAACCGTATGCCTTAAGGGCAAGACAAGAACATTAATTTAATAGATATTAAAACTCGGCTGAAGGCCACACATCAGCCAAATAACTAAAACTCAAACAGGGAAGTTACTATGTAACAGACACGGAACGGCGCTCAGGAGTTCCAAGGGGCGGCCTGGAATTGTAACACTAACGCCCGTTTAGGAGAGACAGGCAGCCTGACCAATAATGTCTCAATCGGAAAGCAACCCAACCGAAAGACAGCCAACCGACCAATCACCCAAATCAGTTCCGCTTGACGAATCCAGAGAACGACCACAAGATTTCAATACAACGACACAGAATCTGCTGGTGCGTCTCCCACACACTTCCTTCCTTTGGACGGTCGACGTCCTGGAGACATTGGCTCCGACCCAACCATGCATAGGTAACACAACCGACGTCTCTGCACAGGAAGGAAGCGACCCAAATACACGTCGTCGATGAGGCGACCGACCGAACGAGCAACCAACGGTCGTCCCTGCTGTGTCAAGACAGTCTAGACACAAGGGAGGTAGCCGAAAGGGCACGCGTCAACTCAAGCCGTCTTGCGTTAAGTCTGGAACAGGATACGTTATGAATGCTATAAAGAAAAGAACGGAGCTTCTCGTATACTTAACTTTTATTCACTTCTGCGGTACATCGCTCTTGATAATACAAGTGAGACTCTCTCCAGATATGGTTAATGGCGCCTTGCTAGGTCGTAGCCATGGACTTAGCTGAAGGCTATTCTAACGGTCTCTCGGCAAATGAGAGAAAGGCTTCGTACGTGTAGTCGCTAGCAATGTCGTCCGTACAACTGGGGCGAGTGCTAGTACGTCTCTCGAGACCTGCTTTGTGGTGGCGCTCGGTCTGTGATCCTGACAGTGGCGACACGCGGGTCCGACATGTACTAATGGACCGCGGCCGATTTAAGCTACCACCTAGCAAGTGTGGTGTCTGGCGGTGACACCACAGTCCCCACTGTTACTGGCTGTGCGGATCTCACTGGGCTCCGTGCCCGACTGCACTGGTGCTACGTCCCGACCGCCCTGCTGGTTCAAAATGGCTCTGAGCACTATGGGACTTAACAAATGGCTCTGAGCACTATGGGACTTAACATTTATGGTCATCAGTCTCCTAGTACTTAGAACTACTTAAACCTAACTAACCTAAGGGCATCACACACATCCACGCCCGAGGCAGGATTCGAACCTGCGACCGTAGCGGTCGCGCGGTTCCAGACTGTAGCGCCTAGAACCGCTCGGCCACCCAGGCCGGTTTGCCCTGCTGGTCCTTCTCCAACAACTACCAGGTGCGATCTCCAACTGACTGCTAGACACACGACAACCCGGAAATACTATCGGTCGCCTGTAGTTAATACGACAGAGCACTTAGCGATACGCGCTGCTGCTGCGCTCACGGGCAGACAGCAATTCAGTGACACCAGTAATTGGAATTAAATTGATGAGGCGGCCGTACGGTAAAAACAAGATGTTAAATAAAGATGGCACGAACATAAGCCACGCACGGCTCAGATACCAGTCGTAAGATTCGCTCATGACATTGTTGTCCTGCGTTAAAGTGAATAAGTGTGGAATGGCCAGTCTATTTGGTACAAAATCTGGTTGGTTCAAATGGCCCTGAACACTATCGGACTTAACTTCTGATGTCATCAGTCCCTTAGAACTTAGAACTACTTAAACCTAACTAACCTAAGGACATTACACACATCCATGCCCGAGGCAGGATTCGAACCTGCGACCGTAGCGGTCGCGCGGTTCCAGACTGTAGCGCCTAGAACAGCTCGGCCACTCCGGCCGGTACAGAATCTGGACTGAAAGTTAGTCGAAGAAAGAGGAAATTAATGAGAAGTAGCAGAAATGAGAACAGCGAGAAACTTAACATCGGAAGAAGTATGGTCAGAGGAAGGACATAAAAAGCAGACTAGCAGTGGAAAAAAGGGCATTACTGGCCATGAGAAGTCCACTAGTATCAAACATAGGTCTTAATTGGAGCCGGCCGCTGTGGGCAAGCGGTTCTAGGCGCTTCAGTCCGGAACCGCGCTGCTGCTACGGTCGCAGGTTCGCATCCTGCCTCGGGCATGGATGTGTGTGGTGTCCTTAGATTAGTTAAGTTTAAGTAGTTCTAAGTCTAGGGGACTGATGACCTCAGATGTTAAGCCCCATAACGATTGGAGCCTTAATTGGAGGAAGAAAATTATGAGAACTATTTTTAGACACAGCATTGCATGTTACTGAAACACAGACTGTGGGAAAAACGGAACAGAACAGATTCGAAGCATTTCAGATGTGCTGCCACAGAAAAATGCTGAAAATTAGATGGAACGATAACGCAAAAAATGACGAGGTTCTCCGCAGAATCGGCGAGGAAAGGAATATATGGAAATCGCATAAGAAGAAGGAATAGGATGATCAGACGTCTGTTGTCAGGGAATAACTTCCATGGTACTAGAAGGAGGTTCCGAGAGTTAAACCTGTAGAGGAAGATAGAGATTGGAATACATCAAGCAAATAACTGAGAACGTAGGGTGCAAGTGCTACGATTCTGAGAGGAAAAGTTTTGCGGAGAAGAAGAATTTTAGAGACGAAAGGAACAACAGATTGAGGTGTGTTTTTCTGTCTGAGACGTAACGTGTTATGATTTGGAATTAAAAATCCTTATTCAAAGTCTGCATTCTAAGCATTCTGGGGCTACGTATACCCTTGTTAGTCCCGCCATGTGGCTCCTATCGTTGCACTTTCCTCGTGATCCGTATTCCTTATTTTTAAAGTTTCCAATCTGTATTCATTGTTGGTTTGACCACTTGGGTACTGTCTTTGTCTCGTATAGATCTTCTAGTACATGTCTCCTCTATTATTATTGTGATTATGCCTTAACCTCTTAGTTTCACAGTACTGGCTGTAGCTCCTTCTTGCATCTCTCTTTAAGTTCCCTTTGCCACAGTTATGTTTCAACAAATTTCAATTGCTATACAACGATCTACCAAGTATATTGAGCTCTCCTAAGTTCTCTAAAATATCATCCTTAATAGAACCATCTTTCCCTACCATATTTTCCTGTATATGAGTGGGTAGCTGGTAGCTGGTTGACGGTTTGGTTAGTTGAGTTTTGTTGACTGGTTCATCCAGCAGCTGAGCTTTATCCATGGACGTTCGCAATAAAGTTGATAGTTGCCCCCATCGCCTATCATAAGGGCTCGAAAAATTAGTTTGCGAGAAAGTACATGTTAATTTCCTAGAGACCACTACTTTCCTATGCAGTATACCTCACTTTGCTACGTCTACTCGTAAACATCAGTGAATCGTGATTTATTTTCAAAGAATATTCTTAAGAATTTATTTTATTTACTAGCGATTCATCAAGAACATTAACACATTTAATCAAGCTATGTAAGCACGGAAGTAGTTGCCAGGTAGTAACTGATGAAATCATAACCAAATTCCTTTTAACAAATGGTAATTTTATTCACTTTAATAGTGCCTAAAAGCATTTTTTAAAAGAAACAGATTTAAAATTATAATCACGAAGCACCCGCTAAATATGTAAGTTACAATTTATTCAGAGGCAGAAAGAAACAAGGTTTGAGTGTATGAGCTTTTGGGCAGAGAAACTTGCCACATCCTTTTGACACCGCCGTAGTTACGAACGCTCACAACAGCCTCTGAAAGACTACACTGGTGCAAATCTGCAACACACCAGATTACTTTAAACTAAGAGTTTTAACAATTTACACAAGCACACAAATTATGCACACCCCCGTAGGAGGGATGGAAATGGAACAAAACACTAACAGTTAAAATATTAAACTTGCCACCGAAGGTGCAACTTGATTTTACCTTCTAAGAAAGTCTTACGGTGAAAGGGTGGCAACTTTATATACTAAAATGATCATTTAAATAAAAGCCCATGAAATGCAATCTTATATAAAATTCTACAAGGTTGGCCAAACAATAGTTAAGATGCTCTACAGTACACAGATATCGCATCTCACGATCATAGGCAATAATATCAAAGTTTTCAAGATCAAAACATATTTCAGGTATTAGGCCGTTACACTCGAAGCAATAAATTCGTTAACACACCGAATCCGACCAACATGACAGAGGCAGCCACTAACATATGGTGGACTGATAGAGAGATTACCGAACAACCCGAACCGCAGGTTGCTCTAACACGCCCCTATTCCACAAGGGGAAAAACGGAACACCAATTTATAAACAACCATCTTCCCGCGGGTGGACAAAGAGAGAAGAATGGTGGGACGACCCCAAAGCAAAACGGCTGGTGACCTCACCAAGAAAACAAGTAGAATTTAACAAGAGTAAATCAAACAAAATATCACCGATCACTTCTAATAAACTGCGATTTCTCGAGAAGATCCGGCGCAGCACCCCCAAATCGCGCTCCCAATCGGTCCGCTGCCAGCCGCTTCAACGGATGCAGGAAGGCGCGCCGATCTCCCGTCTCACGGCGTCGCAGCTCGCACCGGCCAGACTGATGTCGTGGGTTGACTCCTGTTGCTCTCGTGTCGACCGCGAAGTCACCACCCCTTGCTATACGCCACGGCCCACTGGACTCACGTGGCGACCTCACATGTGTCGACGCTCAAGACGGACAAGTCACCTTGTGTCTCAGTGCGCGACCGACCAACCGATCGATCCAACCGCCAATGACCATTGCCTGAGCAAATTCGAGCAGACTGGCGGCCTGACGTGCAGACTCAGATGCAGGAACCAAATCCCAACCAGGTGACCACCCGCTGCGTTCTCTTGCTGACGGAGTGGAAATATCCTCATTTTGCTGGCTTTAAAGTTTGATCTGAAGGACAGACATAGTAGCACTCCGAACGACAGACATACACTAACTGCCTAACAAATGCGGACGAGAGACAGACTAGCAAGCTGCGGACGAGAGACTGACCCAGACTGACGGACTGGCGAGTTTCTTTTTTTTTTTTTCCTTTATTGTATTTCAATTCCCCATCGGGGCGGGCTGGCAGCGGCATAGGCGCTGCTCTTCAGCCGAAAGACATAGAACAAAACAATAGAAGACATTTAAAAACAGCAAAGGAGAGAATAAGGTGAACATAGATATAAAAAAGGGGAACATCATGGAAGGCAATAGACAAAAAACGGGGTGACTGTAAAATGGAGATAAAAAACTGTTTAAAAGTAGCACACACAAAAAGCCACACACTGCGACGGATAAAAGACCACGAGGCACAGTATGACTGGAGCATAAAGGTAGCGACGTATGGCATAGCACATAATGTAACACTGACGGCGAACCTCAAGGCAGGACACAATTAAAATCACACCTCTTGACGCACACGAGAAACAGCACTAAACAACACTGATGTGGCACACTGATGAAGAGCAACACAGAGGATCTGCCAGGCGCTAGGAGATGAGGGAGACCTGAAGAAGGGAGGGAGGGGAAGAGATGGGGGAGGTGACCGGGGGGCGTGTGGAGGAGGGCCAGGGAGGGAGGGATGTGGGAAGGAGAGAGGCAAGTATGGGGTGCAGGGTCTCAGGGGAGGGGGGGACTGAGGAAAATCCGCTCTGGGAGAAGGAGGAAAGAGGGAAAGGGGCCCTGGGGAGTGGGGGGGGGGGGGGGGGGAACAAGGCCAGGTTATAGTTGGAAGGAAGGGTAGATGTCACGGCGAAGTTCGTCATCCGGGAGGGGGAGGTGTTGGAAATTGCCCTGACGAAGGAGATGGAGGGTGTGGAGGTGGAGAGAGGGAGGGATACAGCGATAGAGGCGCGGCAACGGGCGGGGGGTGGAGAGGAAGGAGGAAACCAGAGGGTGGGGGGGATCAAGCCTGCGAACAATGTAAAGGATGCGGAGATGTTGGAGGAACAGGAGGAGGTGGGGGAAGGGGATCAGTTCATACAGGAGCCGTGTGGGGGAAGGAAGGCGGATACGGAAGGCAAGGCGGAGCGCATGGCGTTCAAGGATTTGGAGGGCCTTGTAAAAGCGGGTGGGGGCGGAGATCCAGGCAACGCTGGCATAACAGAGGAACGGACTGGCGAGCTCATAGCGTCCCTTAAATGCACGTGAACAGGCAACCTTTCCCCTTTCCCACCAGAGGGAGACACCAAAGCTGCGATTGCCACAGCGGCGCCATCGCCAGAAACGGAGGGGGGACTGCTTCACACTACGCGCTGTGGCGCGCTCTTCAAAACAGCATTTTTTTCCATGGCTCAGTCCTACTCCACACTGAATTTTCTTTTGATGACTCCAGAAGATGGGTAAATCGTCTTCAGACCTTCTCAAAATATGATCGACTGTAGAAATATCTGGGTTTATGCACAGAAAATCCGTTAATATTCTCGAAATTTGTAAGCATTCCTACACTGTTCATAGATCTTCTCTTTTAGTATCATCCACTTTCTTTGCTTCTGATGCTCCTTTCAGACTGTCAGGTTTAGTACTGCCAGTAGGATTCACTCGATTGTTCGCGTAAACGATGGTGATTCAGTAACTAATTTTTCGGTACACTGCACTATGTTGTATCTGCTGTGTTCCTCTCTATAATTCCTCTTACTTTCGTATTCTCCCTGTCATTCTTGAGAAAAGCACATATCGGTAAATTTACATCTCGCAGTTTCTAAACATCTGGCTCCAATATGAGTGGTGAGCATCGAGATGCAAGTAGCTGAAGTGGCGTCCGATATGAATACTTGAAGAAGACTGTCAAACTACTTCAGATGGGATCTTTCGAACAATAATGTTACACTGTCGCTTCATTTCACTTTCTAATTGTGTTCTATTGCTCCATCTTGTAATTTTAGATTTCCAAATTGACCTGTTATCTCCTCGTATAATATGGTACTTTAGCCTCTTAATTTATTCATAGAATAGATTGCATGATCGACCATTACTTTGAACTTAATTCTACTTGTCCTAGGACACTACTAAAACTTTCCTCTAAATCATGTTTGGATTTAATCTCAAAACTATTAAACTCGTGTACCAGTTTTTCGATTTTTGATTTGATCTCCTCTTTCTGTTGCCTGGGCTCCTGTATACGTGTACCTAAAAGGTCAGTAACACTCGTGACATCTTTTCCGACTTTTGTACGTTATTTCCTGTAGAAATTCACCTCTAAGACTGTTACTAAACTGTACCACTTTTTAACATAACCTTACATTTTTATCGGCTCAATTATCTGCAGTTCAGGTTTTAGTTATGAAATAGAAGCAGCAAAATTATCTCTAAAATCAGTTTTTCGTTCAGAAATATTACCAGTTAAATTACTGTACCTCTCATCTCAGTTGCTAAACTTTCTTTCATTTCGGTTTCTAATTCTGAAACATTGACAAGTAAATGATCTTTCATTATTGTGTTGCTACTAGTTAAATTTTCTTCAGGAATTAATTATTGTGTGCCCGTACAACCTTGTTACTACTTAAGAAGTCGATAATAGCCCTATGAGAACAGAATGTGGCCGCTTTTTCTTGCCTACAGCTTTAAAAGTCTGTTAAAATGCCTTACAACAGTCACGTGACCATCATCGCGCAACTACTGACTCCACGCCAGCAAATGCTGGTTGCTGGTGGCGGTCTCCAACTCTCGCTACGTCCGTTAGAGAAACACCACTTGGACAGAGACAAAAGGCACTTCGTCAGACGGTTTTCTCTTCTGTTGTTTAGACATTTCCTTCGCGTTAGAGAGTTGTTATTGGGCATTCATCTTCTGTCCTGGGTCTTCATACTTCAAGGATAAATCTTCCCTCAAGGGATTTGTAATCAGTTTTATTTTCCCTTTTATTTACTCTCGTTAGTTTCCCCTGTTTACGTACTGGCGTTTCGGCAACACCTGTAATCCAGAATGAGATTTTCACTCTGCAGCGGAGTGCGCGCTGATATGAAACTTCCTGGTAGATTAAAACTGTGTGCCGAACCGAGATTCGAACTCTGGAACTTCCGAGCTCGAGTCTCGGACCGGCACACAGTTTTAATCTGCCAGGAAATTTCAACACCTGTAATGATATTTTCCTATAACTGTTCCTAGTCAACGGAAACTGTGTCTGTTTTTAATCTCATTTCGGTAACACAGGTATTTAAGACCTACCCTACTGTACCAAAATCGTCTTTGTGGGTTATTTTACTGCAGTCTTAGGTAAATACGTATAGACTATATGTGTGGAAGAAATATCAATGCCAAATCAAAAGTTGTTTTTGATGCAGCATATTTATTTTTGAAAAGCCTTGGGGCACAAACTCCTCTTTAAATACTGAAGGGCAAAATTTATCTCCAGGCTTAGTGCTTCATTGTTATCTACCATCATAGTTTTTCCAGTCGGTATGACTGTTACACATAAAGTTCAGTGCTTAAACAGCATACCGGCTGGACATATATTTGTAAATCTGATCAAAATCGTAGTTTCCACTCATGTTATGTTTGGAAATTTAATAATAAAACAAACTAATTTTCATAGTTCAGCTATGACAGTTCCACTTCAGGCTTCAGTTTAACGTCATCAACAACGTAATAAGTCATGGTTATCCGAGCTGATGATTGCTAGAGACATAATACTTCATAATGAACCATCTCACTTAAACGGAAATGGACTATTGAGACACAGTGTTATTACAGGCATTGTTCCACAAGGTACCCTTTTCTAAACAAAGGTTTACAACACCGCTATATTTAGTTTAAATAACCATTTTCTTAACTGTGATTTACTTTCTTCCCTAAATATACACAGGATGGCAAATATTGAACTGTATGAAATAAAACTTTTGAACGGTTTGCGTTGGGACGTTCAAACTTCACGGTTGGCGGCGAAGCATGATAGGAATTAGTATGTGCATGATAGTTTGGTTTAGCCATAAAGCCATTTTCATTTGGATGGGTTCCTCGGTAAGTGAAAGTAGCGCATTTGGGGGACTGAGAATTCGCATTTTGCGATCAAGAAGTCTCTTCACCCTCAATGGGTGACTGTGTGGTGTACAATGTCCAGTCACCAAATAATCAGTGCGATATTCCTTGATGGCACAATGACTACCGAATGGTACGTGAGGCTTCAAGAGAATGATTTCATCCCCATTATCCAAAGTGGCCCTGATCTCGACAAGATGTGGTTCGTGCAAGACAGCACTCGAACCCATCGAAGCAGGAGAGTGTTTGATGTCCTGGAGGAGCACTATGGCGGCCGCATTCTGGCTCTGAGGTACCCAGAGGCCACTGGCATGTGCCTCAATTGGTTGGCATATTCTCTAGATATGAACACATGCGACCGCTTTCTGTGGGACCATATTAAAGACAAGGTGTACAGCACTAAACACAAAACCATTACTGAGCTGAAAACAGCCATTTAGGAGATCATCGACAGCATCGATGTTCCAACATTTGAGCAGTTCATGCAGCATTTTGCTATTCGTCTGCGCCACATCTTCGGCAATGGTGGGAGGCACATCGAACATGTCATAACCTAAATCTGAATATCTGTAGTGTCGTTTACAGTTTCAATGAATACTGTGCACGCAGTGTTCTGTAACTAATTTACGTTTGTTTTCATATAGTTCAATTATTGTCATCGTGTATATAACACTACACTGTGTACAGTATATCAAATATAGAACATTATATAATAGCAATAAACAGTAACTGATTTGTAACATATTACAAGATATTCTTCCATTCAATATCAATAAAATTAACATATAAACAAGTAACTCATGCAGGAAGCATCCACATTGATGGCCGGTGATTCCTAAGGGGGTATGGCTGTTGGTTGTGGCACAACGATGTCTGGTTTCCCACATGAAGCAAACACATTGTAAATTTTTATCCACTAGTAAATGAAAGAATTAAGGACACACAGAACATACATTGGTTTTTATCATTACATGTAAAGGTTTATTGAATGAATACTACTTACTGTATATCATGAATGAGTCTCTGAGCTTTGAGTTCCCATAATTATAATACATATCAGCACAAGCTTAGACAATCTCAGGCAATGCAGTTATTTCACCAAAGTGGATCTCCAAAACAAGTATCACCAATTACCGATAGCGCCAGTGGCTCAATCTAAAATAATGTCTTCAAATTTTTTGTCAATATCAGAGTTGTCAGATGCCACTGTGTCGGAAAAATGCAGTGGCGACATCCCAGTGCTCATTAGACTAGGTGATGTGGTTTCTTAAACTGAAATGGTGTGTAGTCTTCAGCCAGGATGGAGCAATAACCGATCCACAATAGATACAAACTGTAAAGTATTTCCCAGTATATACTAAAGTAAAGGAATTACAGTTATACCTTGGCATTATTATTTTTATAGAGAATTTATTCATTATTGGGGGTAGTGAAACCCTTTACGCATTTCAAAAGGAAAAGCTCATACTAATTATTGGCATCACTTATTTCCATTGCTTTTGGGATGGGTGATGTTTTAAGGTCGTAATGTACCTTGCACCAGTGGCTTCTGGGACTAAAATATCTGGGCAGCTAGTTGACCTGCTGGACTTTACAACTAAGTGAATTTGTTTTTGGGGTTGTACACCACCAACAGTAATCTCACAGAAATGCAAATTTAGTCTCAAAATCTAACCCACAGAATGTATTGGGGTAAACATCAACAACAGGACACACCTCAGGGCAAGGACGCCATTTTCAGCAGTTAGTAAGACAAGCATAATTCATTTCTGTGATGGGAAGTTGTACAGACAAACAAAATGGAGTCAAAATGTAGTTGTGCCACCAAGTTTGTGAAATCAGGTACTGAAGCAGACTTACAATCCATTTCGCCAGGGCATTGTGGACGACATGTGAGAGAGAGCAGTGTAGCAGAAAATTATATTTCCAACAAGAAACCAAGATGGACACATTCGATAAACAACTGTATTCCCTATGTTCAAAAAGCCAAGCTAAGTCACTAGTGAACCCCTTTTCAAAGGTCACCCGATGCATGAACACCATTCCAAATTATGGGAATGTCTATTAATGGTCCCTTTGCACAAATAGTAGCACGATATTGACATGTATGAGGGGTGAAAAATAAGTGGTGCAACACATCTCTTCATAAAAGCAGTTTGGTTCCATTCAGGGTTCCAACACACTGTATTATTCTCCACTCCTTTTGCTACAAAATCCTTTTTTTCTTTTTTTTTCAACATAATCTCTACTTGTGGTGATGACATTCTGCAACCTTATTGGGAGGGCCTGCATGCCTGCATGATACAGCTCTACTGATTGAAGTGGGAGCCAAAGTCTTGTTGCATCAATAAACTCACCATCATCCATGCACTGCCTCTCACAGAGTGAATCGCTCATTGATCCAAACAGATGGAAGTCAGAAGGTGGGGGATCTGGACTCTTGGGTGGATGAGGAAGAGAAGTCCAAAGAAGTTTTCTGACCACCTCTTGGATGCACAGATTTGTGTGAGACCTTCCATTGTCTTAGAGAAGGAGAAGTTCATTTGAATTTTGTGCCAATGAACACGCCGAAGTTGTTTCTTCAGTCTCCTGTGGGTAGAACAATACACTTCATCGTTGCGCCATCTGGGAGGACATCGGACAGGATAACCGCTTCAAGTCCCAGAAGACCGTCGTCACGACTGTACCAACTGAGGGCCCAGCTCTGAAAATTGTTTTTTGTCTTTGGAGTGGAGGTATTGTTTCCAGTTCGAAGTGATGAACCAACGTTTCATTGCCTGTGGACATTGTTAAAAATAAATTGTCACAATTAGCATCGTATTGTGTCAGCAATTCTGCACAGACGCACGGGGTAACCACGCAGTCTAGGGCCTCTTGCCACTGTTTGAGTAGCTCCTCCCGTCGGAGGTCCGAGTCCTTCCTTGGGTATGGGTGTGTGTGTTGTCCTTAGTGTAAGTTAGTTTAAGTGTGAAAGCCTAGGGACCGATGACCTCAGTAGTTTGGTAGCATAGAAAATTACCACAAATTTCTAAATTTCCAATTCTGCATAGATGGCCCTTCTTCCACTTTAAGGTGTGCTGTTAGGCAGTGAGGAATCCACAGGGCGTACACCTTTGAGTATCCAAATTGGTGCACGAGTATGTCAACAGTACCAACATAGACGTCTAGTTGAACAGCAAGGCATGTGGGACCCTTCGATTCTCTGCAGGAGTGGCTGCCCAGAACGCAGGGACATGATTGCCAGCCTTGTTGGGATAATGACAGATGCCTTTCCCCACGACTTACCGTCGTTTGTTCACTCCCAGGTCTAACATTCTAAAAGCGCCTATAATATCTATGATTCTCTGATATTCCGACAAAACGCACTATATGGTCGCTTTCTCCATTACAAACGCCATTTTAAAGATTAGAAATAGTGCCGCCGTGTACCGGAACTTCCTGAAACCATAGGGGCTGAAGTGGGAATATTCCGCGTTGTTCCACTAAAAGCTCCGCATTTTTTCAACAGAAATCGTCTGAGAGAAACTGTGCTGCGTTAATTATCGATCGCACCTCGTATTAGCTACAATTTATTATTGATCACGTTTCGAGGCCTAGACGTCATACAAAATCAACAGGCTGAAACAGTGGTATAGAACATGGTTAACAAAGGGTTTCTGAAATTCTGAACTCAAAAGACCATTATTAGCTGACTAAGGCACTGAACTTACGTCTTGGTTTTTCATGCATTTGTGTCGAATACTACACGTAGAGATGTCAAGAACTACTGCACTGCACTGCAGAGCTAAAACAGTATACGGAGCGGTGGGGAAAACGTTTAAAAACTGAAGGTAAAGTAAACGTCACTCACGCTTTAGGCCTTAACCCTGATCTGACTGGCCAGCTACTGCCTACAAGGCAGTACAAGGAACGATCTGTGAAGTGGGAATGTATTCAGCATGTCGTGAATCTCTGCAGTAATTATTGCTAGTAGACGAATCCTGCGGATGGGATTCCTTTGTTATTCGTACAGCTCCACAACTAGTCTCACATGGGTGAGTGGATGCTGCACTAAAACTCACTAACTCAGAAAAGATCTGAGAAGGTACAAGGAATCCATCTGGGGTTACTCTACACCTATAGCCGCGACGCAACCCATACAGCTGTGGAAGAGGTAAAAGTATTAAATTATTATGTAAATAATAGCCACAATGATTGTGAGACTCTACTTCAAAAGTTAGTGTCAATACATAACTGGACATACAAGGAAATATGTAAGACGTCCCTTTTTGAATTCTGCAAACTAGCTCCTAAGAAGGTACATCTTCCTTTCGAACTTTCGCTATAAAGTGATAAAAGTATATGGTGCCACGTTATAAAGAAGAATACAGATGCCAGAATGAGATTTTCACTCTGCAGCGGAGTGTGCGCTGATATGAAACTTCCTGGCAGATTAAAACTGCGTGCCCGACCGAGACTCGAACTCGGGACCTTTCCCTTTCGCGGGCAAGTGCTCTACCATCTGAGCTAACGAAGCACGACTCACACCCAGTACTCACAGCTTTACTTCTGCCACTATCCGTCTCCTACCTTCCAAACTTTACAGAAGCTCTCCTGCAAACCTTGCGAAACTACCACTCCTGAAAGAAAGGATACTGCGGAGACATGGCTTAGCCACAGCCTGGGGGATGTTTCCAGAATGAGATTTTCACTCTGCAGCGGAGTGTGCGCTGATATGAAACACACAGTTTTAATCTGCCATGAAGTTTCATATCAGCGCACACTCCGCTGTAGAGTGAAAATCTCATTCTGGAAACATCCCCCAGGCTGTGGCTAAGCCATGTCTCCGCAGTATCCCTTCTTTCAGGAATGCTAGTACTGCAAGGGTCGCAGGAGAGCTTCTGGAAAATTTGGAATGTAGGAGACGGATACTTGCAGAAGTAAAGCAGTGAGTACCGGGCGTGAGTCGTGCTTCGGTAGCTCAGATGGTAGAGCACTTGCCCGCTAAAGGCAAAGGTCCCGAGTTCGAGTCTCGGTCGGGCACACAGTTTTAATCTGCCAGGAAGTTTCATATCAGCGCACACTCCGCTGCAGAGTGAAAATCTCATTCTGGAAACATCCCCCAGGCTGTGGCTAAGCCATGTCTCCGCAGTATCCTTTCTTTCAGGAGTGATAGTTCTGCAAGGTTCGCAGGAGAGCTTCTGTAAAGTTTGGAAGGTAGGAGACGGATACTGGCAGAAGTAAAGCTGTGAGTACCGGGCGTGAGTCGTGCTTCGGTAGCTCAGATGGTAGAGCACTTGCCCGCGAAAGGCAATGGTCCCGATTTCGAGTCTTGGTCGGGCACACAGTTATAATCTGCCAGGAAGTTTCATATCATCGCACACTCCGCTGCAGAGTGAAAATCTCATTCTGGAAACATCCCCCAGGCTGTGGCTAAGCCATGTCTCCGCAGTATCCTTTCTTTCAGGAGTGCTAGTTCTGCAAGGTTCGCAGGAGAGCTTCTGTAAAGTTTGGAAGGTAGGAGACGGATAGTGGCAGAAGTAAAGCTGTGAGTACCGGGCGTGAGTTGTGCTTCGGTAGCTCAGATGGTAGAGCACTTGCCCGCGAAAGGCAAAGGTCCCGAGTTCGAGTCTCGGTCGGGCACACAATCTGCCTGGAAGTTTCAGTAATACAGTTGCTCTGTAACGGCAGAATTGCACTAATAAGAAGACAGAACTGCCTAAATATCAATTTGCACAGTCCATAACGTTGTGTAACACATACGTTCGAAAAGGAGAAACTGTAATGTTCATTTCGTGTTATCAAGATCCATATCAGGTGGTTGAGATAACAACATTTAATGTGAAATTCCGGCTTCGAACCAAAGCCTAGTGGTGCATACGGGGAGAATTGCTTCATTTTATGATGAACCAGAAGTATTGCCTCAGTTACTGGCAACTGTTTTCGAGTGGGGAGGAAATAGGTTGAAAAATTAGCAAATCTAGGGAAGTGAAGCAGGATGTACCTACAGTTGTTGTAATGAATTCATACTGCTTCATATCATGAGGTTGGCTCACGAGCTAGTTTTATGTACTCTCTTGTTGGTTATTGGAAGAACTTTCAGTCTATGTATGTGTAACTGAAATATTCTGTTTAGTTAAAAACTGAAAAGAATTTGGAGCTGAAACCTTATTTGCAATATTAGTGGAATCTTAACGTGTTTCGCTTAGAACAGAAATGTTAATATTGCATGGTCCATTGCGTTCGTTTGTGACTTGTGTAGAAGTAGTTGTGCTGACTTGGCACTGGAAGTAGATCGGAAGTAACAGGGAGTTACAGAGTGTATATGTGTCGGATTTTGGCGCTTAACTCTATGGTTGCAGATGATTGGTAAGAGATGTTTGCTACGTCAATTTATTCTATAAATATGATGGCAGATCTCCACCGCGGAATTATTCTGGCACCGAACTGGTGAAGTCTCCATTTGCCCCACAAATCGGAAACATACAGCCCCTGAGTAAGGCGAGTGCACTCTGTTTCGCTCCGAGAATCCTACTACGGACTGCCCAAGAGAAGTCATTGTAAACGAAGCCCAGTTCTTTTAAAACAGAGGGTCACATTGGTTACTTTCAGAACCAAAACCAATAGTCGTCATTTACGAACAAAGCCATTTCAGATGCATAAAACGAATAGAGTTGTTGATAAACAGTACACGATGTGACATTCCACTATTTTCTATCTGGTTACCCACCAACATCACTGGAACCACGACCGTAAACTCCAACTGCTATTTCGCCTACCAGCCAAACTTACTCCTCGAGATCCTGTCCAAGGAAAACTTAACTTACTTAAATAACGCGCTAGAACCGACCCATCTTTCTTCCTTGGATTGCGTGATGATGGAATACCTTCGTGGCTATTTGATAAAATGTCAGACCAAACATTAAAACCGGCTCATCATCATGTGAACTTCCAGACAAGCAGCCTGCGTAATTCTGATAGTAAGAACCATGTTCTGAAACATCGCTTATGGAAAACAGTGATCAAAGAAACAGATGAAAGTTTCCAAATGCGGCAGTCTAGGATCGCGTGCCAGTTGCTAAAACTTACCATCAGGTGACCCGTTTCGATCGTGCTATGATCATCATCACACTTATTAAAACTCTGCGAAAAGAGTTACACGAAGTTTCAGATGGCAAGACTTAGGTATACTTACAAATAATGTAAATATTTTAAAGTACGATTCCATACCTACCCATGATAACGGTTGGAAAGATTGGCGTGGAGCTGCTTGTTCCGAGGGTTGGAACTTAAATAGTGGCAACTATTTAATCACAACCGATACAAAAGAGTTACCTGTTTGCACCTGTTACTGTCCTTCAAAGTAATCACCACCGTTGCGTAGAACCCGTTGCCAACGATGTGGAAAGTATAGTATGCCGTTAGCAGAGTCTGTTCTGTTTATGGTGTGAATGGAGCAGTGTACTGCCTGTCGAATATCTGGACCAGTTCTGTATTGAATGCCACGAAGTGGTTCCTTCATCTTCGGAATCAAATCAAAGTTACAAGGACTTATTTCTGGGGATTATGGTGGATGCCACAGTACTTCCCAGTCCCATCGACCGAACAGAGCAGCCGCAGCTTGCGCTGCATGCGCTCGCGCTTTGTCGTGCAAAATGATGGGTGGGTTGAGCAGGAAGTGTCGCCGTTTCTTTCGCAAAGCTGGTCGCAGTTGATGCTCCAAAAACGAACAGTAATACTGTGCATTGACGTTCTGCCGTGGAGGAACGTAATGTGTTCACCATCACAGTCGTACACGAGGATCACCTTTCTTTCACCATATTGGGGCTCTGGAGCATCACCTGCGACCAGCTTTGCGAAAGAAGCGGCGACACTTTCTGCACAACCCACTCATCATTTTGCACGAGAATGCGCAGGTGCGAGAGCGGAAGCTGCGGCTGCTCTGTTCGGTCGATGGGACTCGGAAGTACTGTACCATCCACCATACTCCCCGAACGTAAGTCCTTGTGACTTTGATTTGATTCCGAAGTTGAAGGAACTACTTTGTGGCATTCGATTCAGAACTGGTCCAGAGATTCTACAGGCAGTAGACCGCTCCGTTCGCACCATCAACTGCGAACAGTATACTACGCCTTCCACTTCGCTGGCAACGGGTTCTGTACAACACTGATCACTACTTTCAGGACAGTAACAGGAGAAAACATGTAACTCTTTTGTATCGATTGTGAGTAAACAGGTGCTACGATTTAAGTTCCAACCCTCGTACATAACGACGATAAATACTGCTGACCAATGCCCGGCCTCTTGTGGTTAAGTAGCAGGTTGTTTCCCACATACCCGTTTACAGCCAATTTTTAGAGAGTAAGACAAAATGTCACAATAAACTTACAGTAAAATTTAATTATTATAGACGTAATGGCAAAAATGTAAATTTGAAACTATATATAGCGAAAGAAAACTGTCAAATTTGGAGGCCGGCATGCGATTCCTTCTACAGATTCAAGACAAAAGTTTGTCTGGCCAGATCCCACCGGGAACCTTATGAAAACATATTTATCAAAACTAGAAGCTGGCAAGACTGTCACATCGTGCAGCGCGTCTGAATGTATGACCACACATCGCAGCTCTTTGACTAGGCTGCTGAGACATCAAACGTACATCCATCTCGGATGTATGGTACGATACCCAGTCAGACACCTTTTTTTTATTTTTTATACATCCTTTCCATAGTTGTAGTCGTTTATAAGCAGGACATCATTTTGTCACATGACAATAACCTGTAACATGGCAGTGGGATCCATTAAACTGGACGGATATGTCTGATACCTGCGTAGTGCACAACCATGACTGGCCTGCGAAGTTTGTGTAGAGCGGATTCCAGATGGAGTACGCAAATGATGAATACTTCGATATTCTTATGATGCTGGGTGCATCTGATAACCAAGTTGCCGCTGCTGGCTGCTCGTGCGTTTGCTGCACGGTACTCTCAATAGCGCAATACCGCAAAGAACGTTTTTCGTCGCCTGGATCAACACCTTCGGGGATTCGTCCACAAGTAACGGACACAGACCTTGCAGGGGGCTTATACAATGGTGAGAGGCTCCTGTTCAATTTTCGAATAATTAAATTGAGCTTTGGTCAAAAACTCTGAAATAAAGACGTATTAGGTTTCGTTGCGCGTTTGCCGCGCTCGTTTCAGTCTTCCGATGGCCGCGTTTCGAACTAGCTGCGGGCTGCCGTCTTTATTGAGGGCCTTGTCACAGATTTTTATGTCAGTTACTTGTTGCATGAGGCTGTCCCAGAAACTATTAGTGCCATAACAAATGTCTCGGCAAATGCAATATGGTGTCAGTTTTGTAGAGTATGTTCCGCTACCGCTGATCTCTCGTAGTTCCGCCAGCAAACAAGAGCAATGCAACTGTCATTCCAGAACGAGCTAACTATGACGCGATGATCCGGTTGATGCTGGAGGAGGAGACCTATAAAAAACTATCGAGGAACTCGACGTCTAGAATAATGAGGAAGACGTCGGAGATTTTCAACCTGTCCTCACTGGGAAGAAAAGTCATTTAAAAGTTCCTCCCTCAGGCAGCTCGACCTCCTACATTTTATGGCCTACCAAAGGTTTACAAGAAGAGCAGACTTCTACGCCCCATCGTGACTACCACTGGATCACTAACTTACGGATTCGTAAAACATCTGACCACATTCCTTACTCCACACATTGGTCATTGTGTACACATCAAAAATACGACCGATTTCATCGGTCGAATTAAATACCTGCGTATTGGAGAAGGAGATACCATGGTTAGTTTTGATGTGGTGCCATTACTCAGGCGCATTCCCATCAAAGATTCTATAGATCCGCGCTCGTAGTTATTTGAAGACACTGTGGTAGATTTATCTAAGCACATTCTGGCGTAATTGTATTTCTTTGTATGATGGAGATTATTGTAGCCACACTGGTGGCGTTGCAATGTGGAGCCCATTAGCTCCAGTTACAACGAACCCGTTTATGGAGTACTTGACATCGTGCGTAACACGACTCCTTCAAAGCCGAGTTGCTTTTATAGTTACGTCGGCGACATGTTCGTTCTCTGGTGTCATGGGCTTGAAAATCTGAGAGAATTTTCAGACCACATCATCAGCATCTATAATAACGTCAAATTAACGGTGGATGTAGAGATAGATGGTCTTTTCTTGACGTTCTCGTCCGATGTAAGGAAAATGGTTGTCTCAGTCACAGTGTTTACCGGAAACCTACCATCAGGGACAAGTTTCTGCATGCTACCAGCTGTCTCCAATCTTCGCACAAAATTTCTGTTCTGAGGACGTTGGTGTTCGAGCGGAAGCCGTCTCAGACGCTGAAAGCTATCCGAAGTAACTGAGCCACTTTCGAAATGTATTAAGGGGCTCCGGAACGCCCTATACTTGCAATGTTAAAATAACGCTTATAAATTACATCTTTCCTCACAAAGTATTTGAGGTAGGAAGTTGAACTTTTTACAGATTATTTATTGGAATATGGGCTACAACTTAACACAGGTATTTTACAAAATTTTAGTTCAGTTATTAAAGATGATTTTTTTTCAATTGTAATGAAAATTCACAACATTTTTTTGCAATTTTTTATTTATATATTCAAAAATATACAGTTTTTTGGAAAAAGGCTGTGTTAAATTATGCAGAAGGTACTGTGTAACATTTACTGAAAGTTTGAAACAAATATGTTTGGAAGATCCTTAGAAAACATGTAATTAGTATGAGAAAATAAAAGTTTTGGGAATCGAGCGACAAAGATTGGATTAACTTTTTAGTGCATTCCAGGTCCATAGGATGGATTATCTTCATCCTCTGCAAACTCCTCCTCCAGCTTCCTCTTGTTCCTCCTCCTGTTTACTCTTGCTTGTATTTCTAGACTCTTTACAGCCCTGTCTGCAGCCCGAAGGCGTTCCTTGTCTAAAGCAAGTATCGCTCGTACCATGTTAGAACCTATCTTCATTCCCATATTTCTAAATACCTTGCACCTTACAATGTTGTCATCATTGAAAGTCGCAACAGCATCATACACACCAAAGTGAAGTGTTTCTATTCCAACAAATACAGTCTTGAGGATTCTCGACCATATAACACTATTTACACTTTCATTGGGGTTTTGAGTTTTTCCGTGAATACACTTTTTCAACAGTTCAGGTGCTGCTAAGTCTCTGAAAATAGGTTTTATCACCTCCATTATTGCATGAGGCAGACTATGATTATGAGTGTACACTTCACCAGTTAGCAATCCTTTGTTATATTTACACCAACTGTCTTCTTCTTTGGGACACAAGCTATGTTGGGGATTTTCATCGTCTTTATTGTTTACAGTAATAACACATACCTTTGGCTTTCCAACATTTCTCCTTTTCTTAAAAGCCTTCAGAGGATTTCTAATAACTTTACTTTTACTCATTATTATACTTCAACAAAACAGAGACTCAAGAAACAGAATTAATTACGAATATTTTCGAGATAACGACAGAGTAAATAAACATGAAACAATCGACAATCACACCAGCGATATATATTGAACCATCACAGGTTAGCCACAACACATACTTTATCTCACATCACTAAAATGTACCTGATGAACACGGACGTTAATAATAACACCATTTGACAGCAGTTTAACGGCGCCACAGTGGGTCACGCCCATGTAGAACACATTTCAAAAAAAATTTAAAAATAGTTGTAGTCTTCGGAATTGAATAAATTATATATCTATTAAAAGGTAATAGTCTGCAGATTCAGAAAACGCAAAAAAGTAAAAATTGAACTTTTCATGATTTTTCCGGAGCCCCTTAAAGGAAAACGGCTACCGGAGGAGGACATAAAGAACCTTGCGTTTTACTTTTCTGTGGCTCCTAAGGAAGCATAAAATCGATTCGATGTTCAGGCTCCCGTGCTAAAATTCCACAATTAATGAGCTTCTGAAAGACGATGTAGGTCTGAGAATACTACGAGTATATAAAATAGCGTGTGGTATAGTTTTATTGCGGACAGACTGTACATACCACTGAATAACGCCATGTGGAACACTACAGATGTTGTTGCCTACGGCAGCCAGAGAAATCAACGCCAGCGAAACATGGTCTGGAAAAGGGACACCATATTGCATTTGCCGACACATTTGTTATCACATGGACAAATAGTTTCAGGCACAGCGTCATAATAAAAGCAACCGAGAGAAAACTTTCTGACGACGCCCTCAATCAAGACGGAAGACGGTTGCCGGCAAATAAGCAGAGATTGATACCTGGCCATCGCCGCTAGAGGAAGCGCCAGTGAAGCACTAAGGCAGCGTGGCCATTTAAGTATGGCAGCAGCAATCATTCGATAGTCACCACTGACAAAGCCCGAGCGATACTCAGCCGAAAGCTCTTAGGTTTTTAAGCCATTCATCACGGCTGGGAGCCCGAGAGAATTTTAACAGAATTTACGAGGGCAGTTCAATAAGTAATGCAACAAATTTTTTTTCTCGGCCAATTTTGGTTGATAAAACCGGAAATTTCTTGTGGAATATTTTCAAACATTCCCGCTTCGCCTCGTATAGTTTCATTGACTTCCGACAGGTGGCAGCGCTGTACGGAGCTGTTAAAATGGCGTCTGTAACGGATGTGCGTTGCAAACAACGGGCAGTGATGGAGTTTCTTTTGGCGGAAAACCAGGGCATCTCAGATATTCATAGGCGCTTGCAGAATGTCTACGGTGATCTGGCAGTGGACAAAAGCACGGTGAGTCGTTGGGCAAAGCGTGTGTCATCATCGCCGCAAGGTCAAGCAAGACTGTCTGATCTCCCGCGTGCGGGCCGGCCGTGCACAGCTGTAACTCCTGCAATGGCGGAGCGTGCGAACACACTCGTTCGAGATGATCGACGGATCACCATCAAACAACTCAGTGCTCAACTTGACATCTCTGTTGGTAGTGCTGTCACAATTGTTCACCAGTTGGGATATTCAAAGGTTTGTTCCCGCTGGTCCCTCGTTGTCTAACCGAACACCATAAAGAGCAAAGGAGAACCATCTGTGTGGAATTGCTTGCTCGTCCTGTGGCTGAGGGTGACAATTTCTTGTCAAAGATTGTTACAGGCGATGAAACATGGGTTCATCACTTCGAACCTGAAACAAAACGGCAATCAATGGAGTGGCGCCACACCCACTCCCCTACCAAGAAAAAGTTTAAAGCCATACCCTCAGCCGGTAAAGTCATGGTTACAGTCTTCTGGGACGCTGAAGGGGTTATTCTGTTCGATGTCCTTCCCCATGGTCAAACGATCAACTCTGAGGTGTGCTACTCTTCAGAAATTGAAGAAACGACTTCAGCGTGTTCGTAGGCACAAAAATCAGAACGAACTTCTCCTTCTTCATGACAACGCAAGACCTCACACAAGTCTTCGCACCCGAGAGGAGCTCACAAAACTTCAGTGGACTGTTCTTCCTCATGCACCCTACAGCCCCGATCTCGCACCATCGGATTTCCATATGTTTGGCCCAATGAAGGACGCAATCCGTGGGACGCACTACGCGGATGATGAAGTTATTGATGCAGTACGACGTTGGCTCCGACATCGACCAGTGGAATGGTACCGTGCAGGCATACAGGCCCTCATTTCAAGGTGGCGTAAGGCCGTAGCATTGAATGGAGATTACGTTGAAAAATAGTGTTGTGTAGCTAAAAGATTGGGGAATAACCTGGTGTATTTCAATGCTGAATAAAACAACCCCTGTTTCAGAAAAAAAAATGTGTTGCATTACTTATTGAACTGCCCTCGTATATCTGCCGGAAAAATTATGTATTCGTATATTCTATAGCGTATTATTTTATTGATTAGTTCTTTTTAAACAAATATGTAAATACTTTAATGTTTCTGTGTTATTCAGCTTTGTGGGAGCTACGTCATTTAACGACACTTGTGAATCGATGTACTTCCTATGAAAGCTCGGGGATTTTAAACCACTTAACACAGCTGGAATCCCGAGATAATTTCATCATGCTATAGAGTAGTAGGGAAAATCTTGAGTAGTGGGTAAGAAAGCTTATCGTATGTTTTCTTAGTCATCGTTCTTCTGACTGATTTTATACGGCCCGCCAAGAATTCCTCTCCCGTGCTAACCTTTTCATCTCAGAGTGTTCCCTATGTCCCTCTAGTACCATGGAAGCTATCCGTTAATGTCTTAATAGATGTCCCGTCATCCTGGTCCTTTTTCTTGTCAGTGTATTCCATTTGTGCCTTTCCTTGCCTATTCTACATAGGACCTCCTCGTTCCTTACCTTATCAAAAAAAAATGGTTCAAATGGCTCTGAGCACTATGGGACTCAACTGCTGTGGTCATAAGTCCCCTAGAACTTAGAACTACTTAAACCTAACTAACCTAAGGTCAGCACACAACACCCAGCCATCACGAGGCAGATAAAATCCCTGACCCCGCCGGGAATCGAACCCGGGAACCCGGGCGTGGGAAGCGAGAACGCTACCGCACGACCACGAGATGCGGGCTTATCTTATCAGTTCACATAATTTCCAACATTCTTCTTTAGCACTAAAACTCAAAGTACATGTCTTATTGGAATACAATTATGTGCTCTAAACGTGCATTATCAGTAATCTCTTCCTCAAGTTAAGACCAATGTCTGACAGTAGCAGACTTTTCTCGATCAGGAATGCCACTTTCGCCATTACTACCTTGGTCCGTCTGTCGTAGAATCTTTCTCTGCCTAGATAGAAGAATTCCTTGGCTTTGTCAGCTACATGATTCCAAAGTTTTCAAAATGTTCAAATTAGTGTGAATTCCTAGGGGACCAAACAGCCGAGGTCATTGGTCCCTAGACTTACACACTACTTAAACTAGCGTAAACTAACTTACGCTAAGAACAACAAAAACACACACACATACGCAGACACGCACACGTGTCTGAGGAAGGACTCGAACCTCCGGCTGGAGTGTCCGCGCAATTCGTGACATGGTGCCTCAAACCGCAAGGCCACTCCGCGCGGCCCCAAGTGTAATGTTAACTTTCTCACCGTTCTCATTTCTGCCACTTCTCATTAATTTTCCCTTTTTTCGATTTACTTTCAATCCATATTCTTTACTTATTGAACAATTCTTTCTGTTCAGCAGGTCTTGTAATTCTTCTTCACATTCACTGAGGATAGCTATGTCATCAGCAAATCTTAACACTGAGATCCTCTTACCTCGAATTATAATCACACTCTTGAACCTATCTTTTGTTTCTGTCATTGTTTCTTCGCCATGTAGATTGAATAACTACACCCCTGTCTTCCTTCCTTTTTAATCCGTGCACTTCGTCCATCGTCTCCCACTTTTATTGTTCCCTTTTGGTTCTTGTGCCTATTATATATTACCAGTCTTTCCCTACAGCTTTTCCTTTCTCAGAACTTGCAGCCTTCAAAGCGACATTTACGAGCATTTTTTGCCTCAACGTACTGCGGAAGATGATCAATACGGTCGTATCGACTTGGCTTCCTTGGCATGGAAACAACTTTTATTCTTTAGGGTTTATTGTTTTCATCTTCTTCTGAAGAGTCTGTGATCTCCTGTTCATCCAATGTTATTTCTTTAGAGAGCTGTGAGGAACTCCTGACATGAGAACAGTGTATCAGTACATTATCTAAATTCAGTCTGAAGTTCATTAGGGACAGTCTGTTACACTTTAGTACTTCTTCTTTTGCAGAGGCTCTTTTGTACATAACCCAGCAATTAATAATAGCAAAACCAGTAAAATCGTTTAATAGTCGGATTGTCCATTTCTTGTTACGGTATTTGACCTGTAGCAGGCCATGAATGTGTCACATAGGTGAACACCATCCATGTTACAATTATAACTCTTCACAATAGCTGGTTGTAGTACATCAATACTCGTTTCAGAGTCTTTGACCATCGCTTACAAGTAACTTGCGACTCACTCCCAACTTTGAGGTTGAGACCTGAAGTACATAGACGTGTACTTCGACTTTCGATGTCCACTGAATTCACAATAAGAGATAATTTCGGGAAAAAAACATACATCAATCACATTTGTGACTATTTTTACATGTGTAAAACAAAAAAGAAAGTAAATTTAGCATATAAAATAAGGTATTATTTTGAATTACCTTCAGAGCGCGCCGTGTGTAGCCATTTCGCCGACTCGTATCTTTAAAAAGTGGGCACTACAAGCGGATTGTCGTGCAATCTAGTGGCATGGATTGAAACTACGAAACTTCCACAAACGTCTTTAGTTGATAGAAACAGCTCACAGAATTACGAGATAAGTCCGCGAAGTCCACATATGTGAACCCATGGACTGAAGAGGTTAAGTCTTTTGACTGTGGCTGCATTAGTAAAATTGTAAATTTGTTAAAATTCAATTATGTCTGTGAATTAACCAAATGAATCATTTGAAAAAAGGACTGTAAGAAATGTGTAAGCAAGCCTGGTATCTTGTCTGAATCACAGTAAGAAAAGGCTCCATGTGATGAATTGATAAATGCCAACGCTTTCGTCCATAATTAATTAATATAAAACTGACCACCCTACTAGAACGACTGTAGGTTTTTGTGAAATCTCTAATTATAAAGTCACCCGTTTCAGTAATGCTGAACTGAAAGAAATGTTTATACTGTCTCAGTATTTTAGTAAAAAAGACCAGTAAGTAAGGAATGCCGTTGTACAGGTGGAAAGGTAGGAGACGAGGTCCTGGCGGGAGTAAAGCTGTGCTGACGGCACAGATGATAGAGCAGTTGCCCGCGAAAGGCAAAGGTCCTGAGTTCGAGTCTCAGTCTGGCTCACAGTTTTAATCTGCCAGGAAGTATCGTATAGGAGGAGTTGCTGCTCGAATTTTCTCAGTCTAGAGACTCTGAGGGTGGGATCAAGACTTATTACCGAAATTTTCCATGAACCTACCACCACCAGTACAATTGCTGTTAAAGATTAGAGTCGTCTACAACCCATAGGAACAATCCTTTCCCTCCCAAGTTTAATCAGTTACCCAAATTATGGATGAGAACATGATTCGCTAAGAAAGAAAAATCATGATCAAGTAGGATTGGCTCACAGATACAAAAAAATATGGTAGGAATATTTTTGATTGACATCAATGGCAGACGCCAGTACTAGGTTACAACAGAGTCAGGTCTCAATAGTAGACCTGAAGTATTAATGTAGGAGCAACACCATGGTTTATGCTGCAACCAAAGTGTATACCCATTACAGAAGGCTAGGGAACGTGTAAGGTTTCAACAAAAACTCTATAATCATTTATTAAATAATAAATACCCAAAATAAAAATTATAGTTCTAGAAAAAAATAAAGAAAAAAAACTCAAAGAACAAGACAAAACTTGAGCTGATTCTACGCCATTGCTTTACTAATAAAATAAGTAAAATTAAAAAAGTGGGAACCTACAGAATTCACTGCAGCTCTAGTAATGGCGGGTATGTGGCCCAGATGTGGAAAGGGGCCCTCCTGGATGCCATGAAGAGCACAGGTTGCAGCAAACTGCAGGTGGTTGCTCACGTCGGTACCAATGATGTGTGTCACTTTGGATCAGAAGAGATTCTCTCTGGTTTCGAGCGGCTAACAGAAGTGTTAAAGGCTGCCAGTCTTGCTTGCACGGTTAGTGATTTTGTTACGCTATAAGGTATTATATAATAGTGACAGTGCTCTTGGGAACCACAAGCAAAATGATCCATTCCATGAATGAGGCCATGACAGCCTTGCTTTTATGATCTAGGTATTCTTGAAATAAGTTTTTGCTCATGGATCAGATAATCAATATGCTTTTATCAAAGAACAAGCATGCTCCAGTCGACATTGGGAATGTAACATCATTGATGAGACGTTGACATAAATGTGGTCCCTCTCCCGCTGTTTTCTCGCCAACTGTACATAGACTGCATAATTTACGTCCGTGATAACATCTTGTAGATTGGATGCAAGCCATATTCTGTTGCCCATCCTATTCAAGAAATGGTATCGCATTAGCATCACCACATGTCAGTACAAATTTCTTCCCTCTAATCAGTCAGCCAGTAAGTCAGGGAGCAGCAGCCGACCGCGACAGACGCAGAAAGAGGAACGTAACAGCTTTTGTGTCATTTAATAGTTCCTAACCACGAGCGAATTTTATTGTATCATCTGTGTGCTTTAATAGTTTAGTTTCTTGAGTTTTCGGGCGTAAATTTAATATATAATAGCGACGGTTGTCGCATTTTCGTTTGTATCGGAAAAAAACCGATTTTGTGACATATTACAAGTTCATAATCAGGGGAAAATTATTTAGTTCACCTGAGTGTTTCGGTAGTTAGGTTTTCGAATATCTGCGTATTACTAGGCACAGTTCGTGCGTTTCCGTCAGGGTCTAGTGTACAGTTGCGCAGCACGTGCCGATAGTCCGTTTATCTGCATAGTTTAGTTTCCCACGGTCTTTGGTATGGACAAGGACAGCGATTGTTGAGTGCGGTTGAGAGATGAGTTGGTGACACTTCGCTTCCAGCTTCAGGCTGTGATGGCTTCGGTTACACATCTTGAGGCTGCAGTGGATGGGCACCACTGTTGTGGGCCGGCCGTGGGGATCCAACGGACGTCCAGCACGTCCTAGTCCTCCGGTCGGTCCTCACCGGTGGCCAACCCAGTTACTGCTCGCACTGAGGCCGACCCCTCACCTGTGGTCGAATGGGAGGTCGCCCCGGCGCGGCGAAAGACTTCCCAGGCAGCCGCACGTAGGGCCTCCCCGGTTTGCCTGACAAACAGGTTCCAGGTGCTGTCTGTGGCTGACACTATCGCTGAGCCGGATGCTGTCGCCTGCCCTGTTCCAGAGGAAACCACTCGGCCTGCAAGATACCGGCAATCGCAGAGGGTGGGATTATTGGTAGTTGGGAGCTCCAACGTTAGACGCGTTATGGGGCACCCTAAGACTTGGCTGAGAAGAAGGACAAGAAAACCAATGTATAATCCGTGTGCGTATCGGGTGGAGTCATTCCAGATGTGGAAAAGGGCCCTCCTGGATGCCATGAAGAGCACAGGTTGCAGCCAACTGCAGGTGGTTGCTCACGTCGGTACCAATGATGTGTGTCACTTTGGATCAGAAGAGATTCTCTCTGGTTTCGAGCGGCTAACAGAAGTGTTAAAGGCTGCCAGTCTTGCTTGCAAGATGGAAGCAGAGCTGATCATTTGCAGCATAGTCGACAAGACCGTTTGCGGACCTCTGGTACAGAGCCGAGTGGAGGGTCTGAATCAGACGCAGGCGGTTCTGCGACCGTGTAGGCTGCAGATTCCCCGACTTGCGCCAAAGGATGGTTGGGTTTCGGGTTCCGCTGAATAGGTGTCCACTATACACAGGAGGCGGCTACAGCAGTGGCTGTGTGGCGTGGACTGGGCGGTTTTTTAGGTTAGAGGGTCTCGGGAAACACAAGAAGGGCTTCAGTCACAAAGGGGACAGGCTGAACACAGGATGAACGTAGATACTGGAACCATTGGTATAACAGTTGTAAATTGTCGTAGCTGTGTTGGGAAAGTACCAGAGCTCCAAGCGCTAATAGAAAGCACTGATGCTCAAATTGTTATAGGCACTGAAAGATGGCTACAGCCGGATATAAGCTCAGCAGAAATTTTTGCGAAGGACCTAACGGTGTTCCGAAAGGATAGGCTAAACACGGTTGGCGGTAGCGTGTTTGTTGCTGTCAGAAGTAGTTTATCTTCTCGCGAAATTGAGGTAGATAATTCCTTTAAGTTATATGGGCAGAGGTCATTGTTGGCAACCGGAATAAAATAATAATTGGATCCTTTCACTGACCTCCCAAATCAGATGATACAGTTGCTGAAAGGTTCAAAGAAAACTTGAGTTTGATTTCAAACACGTACCCAACTCATACGATAATAGTTGGTGGTGACTTTAATTTACCCTCGATATGTTGGCGAAAATACAAGTTTAATTCTGGAGGTACGCATAAAATATCATCCGAAATTCTGCTAAACGCATTCTCTGAAAATTATTTCGAGCAGTTGGCTCATGAGCCGACGCGAACAGTAAACGGTTGTAAAAACACACTTGACCTCTTAGCAACAAATAGTCCTGAGTTAATAACGAGCATCAAAACCGATTCAGGAATTAGTGAACACAGAGTTGTCGTAGCTAGACTGAATATAGTAATCTCCAAATTCTTGAAAAATAAGCGAAAAATGTAGTACCTATTTCAAAAAGCAGATACAAATTCACCTGGCGCCTTCCTGAGAGACAATTTCCACTCATTCAAAATTATTAATATAAGTGTAGACCAGATGTGGCTTAATTTCAGAGAAATAGTATCGGAAGCAATTGAGAGATTTGTAACAAATAAATTAACAAACGACGGAGCTGATCCTCCTTGGTACACAAAACGGGTGAGAACACTGTTGTAGAAACAACGAAACAAACATGCCAAATTTAAACAGACGCAAAATCCCCAAGATTGGCGATCTTATACAGAAGCTCGAAGTTTAGCACGGACTTCAATGCGAGATGCCTATAATAGTTTCCACAACGAAACTTTGTCTCAAAACCTGGCAGAAAATCCAAAGAGATTCTGGTCGTATGTGAAGTATGTTAGAGGCAAGAAACAACCGATACCTTCTCTGTGCGATAGCAATGGAGATACTATTGAAGACAGTGCTGCCACAGCAGAGCTACTAAGCACAGCCTTCCGAAATGCCTTCACAAAAGAAGTCGAAGTAAATATTCCAGAATTCGAATCGAGAACAGCTGCCATCATGAGTAACGTAGAAGTAAATATCCTTGGAGTAGTGAAGGAACTTAAATCACTTAATAAAATCAAGTCTTCTGGCCCAGACTGTATGCCAATTAGGTTCCTTTCGGAGTATGCTGATGCATTAGCTCCGTACTTAACAATCATTTGCAACCGTTCGCTCGGGAAAGGTCCGTACCCAAAGACTGGAGAGTTGCACAGGTCACACCAATATTCAAGAAAGGTAGTAGGAGTAATCCACTAAATTACAGGCCCATATCGTTAACGTCGATATGCAGCAGGATTTTAGAACATATATTGTGTTCGAACATTATGAATTACCTCGAAGAAAACTGTCTATTAACACATAGTCGCCGGCCGGTGTGGCCGAGCGGTTCTAGGCGCGTCAGTCTGGAACCGCGAGACCGCTACGGTCGCAAGTTCGAATCTTGCCTCGGGCATGGATGTGTGTGATGTCCTTAGATTAGTTAGGTTTAAGTAGTTCTAAGTTCTAGGTGACTGATGACCTCAGATGTTAAGTCCCATAGTGCTCAGAGCCATTTCGACACACAGTCAACATGGGTTTAGAAAACATCGTTCCTGTGAAACACAACTAGCTCTATATTCACATGAAGTGTAGAGTGCTATTGACAACGGATTTCAGATCGATTCCGTATTTCTGGATGTCCAGAAGGCTTTACCACACAAGCCGCTTGTAGTGAAATTGCGTGCTTGTGGAATATCTTCTCAGTTTTGTGACTGGATTTGTGATTTCCTGTCAGAGGGGTCACAGTTTGTAGTAACTGATGGAAAGTCATCGAGTAAAACAGAAGTGATTTCTGGTGATCCACAAGGTAGCGTTATAGGCCCTTTGCTGTTCCTTATCTACCACATATAAACGGTTTGCGAGACAATCTGAGCAGCCGTCTTAGGTTTTATGCAGATGACGGTGTCGTTTATCGACTAATAATGTCATCAGAAGATCAAAACAAATTACAAAACGGTTTAGAAAAGATATCTGAGTGGTACGAAAATTGACAGTTGACCCTAAATAACGAAAAGTGTGAGGTCGTCTACATGAATTCTAAAAGGAATTCGTTGAACTTCGGTTACACGATAAATCAGTCTAATCTAAACGCTGTAAATTCAACTAAATACCTACGGATTACAATTACGAATAACTTAAATTGGAAGGAACACACAGGAAATGTTGTGGGGAAGGCTAACCAAAGACTGCGTTTTATTGGCAGGACACTTAGAAAATGTAACGGATCTACTAAGGAGACTGTCTACACTACGCTTGTCCGTCCTCTTTTAGAATACTGCTGCGCGGTATGGGATCCTTGCCAGATAGGACTGACGGAGTACATCGAAAAAGCTCAAAGAAAGGCAGCACGTTTTGTATTATCACGAAATATTGGAGAGAGTGTCACAGAAATGATACAGGATTTGGGCTGGAAATCGTTAAAAGAAAGGCATTTTTCGGTGCGACGGAATCTTCTCTCGAAATTCCAATCACCAACTTTCTCCTCCGAATGCGAAAATATTTTGTTGGCACCGACCTACATAGGAAGGAACGATCACCACGATAAAGTAAGGGAAATCAGAGCTCGTACGGAAAGATATAGGTGTTCATTCTTTCCGCGCGCTATACGAGATTGGAATAATAGAGAAATGTGAAGGTGGTTCGATGAACCCTCTGCCAGGCACTTGAATGTGATTTGCAGAGTGTCCATGTAGATGTAGATGTATGTAAATTTCATTGAGAACTTACGGAGAATCTTTCTCCTGTAACTTTGGATTCGTCAGTGCTGCATGTTATTGGGTCTTATATGTATAAACTGCGATTATTTTGGGACTGGCCCATTGTGTGTGTCCCCCCCCCCCAACCACCTTTTCTCCTTCATCTCTAACGAACGGCCCTCAGATAAATCACGTGATTTGTTTAAGTACTTTATACGCTTTTAACTATCTCCTTCCAGTGCTTGCTCCTGTTCTAGTTATATCTTTCTAATTTGTGCACTTACCTTGTCAGTACGCATTGAAGAACGCTGCCGTCATTTTGAATGTGTAAGGTAAGTTATGATATTAAAATAACAAATCTTGTATTACATTTGGGTGATGCTCTGAGGATGAGAATTACCATAAACTTAAGTATAATTGTGCATGTAAATGCTTATAAATAAACCATATCCAAAAGTCGTATGCACCTATCAATTTAAAATTCCAGGAACACCACTTTGCAGGGAAATCCAATGACGACAATCACCATTCACCAGGAACTGGCATTGACAGGACTGCGCCTGATGTGTCAGCGTGTCAGTTTCCTGACGAACGACTGGCTACCATAGAACACCGGCCTACAGTGTCCAAATCACGAATACCATGCACGGAGAGAGCAGTACAAGAGGTATACAGCCTGGAGGATCACCTAGGACGTGCAGAGCCGCTGACTGCGCTGCTCTGCAGAGGTTCCATTCTACAGAGAGCACCACAGTCGAATGCAAGTGCTCTGCAAATGGAATGCAAGCAAACCACAACTTGGAACACTCAGCACCCGTTGGCTAACGCGACGAATGTTGAGCTGTCGCTGCCGCAACCTCCTCTGCAAGCTCTCAACGCTGGTGACACGTCGGCTCCACGGGAGTCGGAACGTCTCTCACATGCCGCCGGCGCTTGGTACAGCACGGCGATTGCTCCATCCAACGGGTTGCAGGTGGCACACTTACTCCCATCGCTGCAGGTGAGCTGATAGCCTTCGCTACCTAAATACTACGTCAGCTCATTTTCCGTCTTATACAACTACTGAAATTTATATCTTTTTCCACCTTGACAGTCTCGTACGAATGAGAAGGAGTCTTTCTCCTTATATGTCAGCCACCATGTGAGGAGACTATTGCAATTGTTTAAATAGTAATTTTTTAAATTGTCTGAAGAATGCTATTCTTTGGCCATATTTATGTTAACTATGCATTATGTTTGTCCACAACACAAGTAAATCAATAAAATAAGAAATGAGTATACTGGGTGTTCGGAAATTCCCATTACATCTGCATCTACATAACTACATCTCATATCTCCATCTACATGTATACTCCGCTAGCCACCAAGCAGTGTGTGGCGGAGGGCACAATTCGCTCCAAAATCATATTTCCTCCCGTCCCCCCTCTGTTCCACTCGAAGATAGCACGAGGGAAAAACGACTGTCTGAACGCCTCAGTACGAGCTCTTATTTCCCTTATCTTTGATTGGTGATCATTGCGCGATTTGAAAGTTGGTGGTAAATATATGCACTACATCCTCGGTGAAGATATGATTTCCGAATTTAGTGAGCAGCCCCTTCTGTTTAGTGCGCCGTCTATCTGCAAGTGTGTCCAACTTCAAACTTTCTATGAGATTTGTAACGCTCTCGCGATGGCTAAATGTACCAGTCACGAATCTTGCCGCTCTTCTTTGGACCTTCTTCTCAATCTCTTGAATCAGACCCAATTGGTAATCGTCCCATACAGACGAACAATAGTCCAAGACTGAACGAACTAACGTATTGTAAGCTATTTCCTTTGTTGAAGGACTGCATAGCTTCAGTATTCTACCAATAAACCGCAATATAGAATTCGCTTTACCCGTTACTTGTGTAATCTGATCATTTCATTTCAGATCATTTCGAATAGTCACACCCAGATATTTGACGGACGTTACCGCTTTCAAATACTGGGCATTTTTTTTGTACTCGTACATTAATGGGGATTGTCGCCTTGTTATAAGCAGTAGGTTACACTTACTAATATTGAGAGATAACTGTCAGTCATTACACCGCGCATTAATTTTCTTCAAATCCTCACTGATTTGTTCACAACTTTCGTGTAATACTACTTCCCTATAGACTACAGCATCATCGGCAAACAGTTTCAGGCCACTGTTAAAAACATCAACCAGATCGTTTATGTAAATCGTCAAAAGCAGAGGACCTATTACGCTGCCCTCGGGCACACCTGAAGTTACGCTAGTTTCTGTTGACGTCACCCCGTTCAGGACGACATATTGCTCCCTGTCTGTTAGAAAACCTTATATCCAAACGCATATGTCATCGGATGGACCGTAAGAGCGCACTTTTTCTAGCAAGCGACAGTGCGGAACTGAGTCGAACGCCTTTCGAAAGTCGAGAAATATGGCATCAACCTGCGAGCCGGTATCGAGAGCCTGTTGTATATCATGCACAAAGAGGGCCAGCTGTGTCTCACATGACCGCTGTTTCCTAAAACCGTGCTGGTTTCTGCAGATGAGTTTCTCAGAGTCTAGAAAGGTCATTATGCCTGAACACAAACTTCTAGGACTTCTAGAGAGGAATGAATAAATAATATTTTGAACAGGAACCCATGTTCGGAAATCTACGGTTTCCGTGATACAGTGTAAACATATTTCCTAGATAAGTACGCAACACAGTAGTCATCGTGGTGGTGGTGGGGGCGATTTATATCAGATCGGTTGGTTTCTTACTGAGCTTCATGGCTACACTTTAAAAGACCAGCTTCAACTAGCGAGTATACGTTTCCTGGAAGGCTTTAAGCCTTTAATTCTGGCGGAGTAGCCAAATTGACCGCTCGCTGCTGGCCTCCATGTAGTGTTTGTTTTCCTCAAAATTCTACGTTCAGCAAGAATACGTCCCCTGTTATTTGACAATGTACTTTGTAATTCACAGTTGCTTGCTGTTGAATATTTAAGTAACGTACCATTTTAGACCTACCCTCTTATTTTTTAGTGTATTTTTATTCTACCTTCAACTTCATGATTTCTGGGTATAGATAACGGTTATTGAGGTTTCGATTACTATTTTTGTGGTTATTTTATACCACCATCCTGCTAGTATACTAGTATATTTGTTCATATAGCATGCTTTATCAGTAAGAGCACTCTCTTTAGCATGATACCGAAATATCCCCTTAGAAAAATTATAAATGACAGTGCTGGTAAACCTCTTACGTTATTTGATTTTCAAACAGCTGAGCAAACCTGAACGTACTCAGACATTTTTCTCTGTACTTATTCTGATCATCACTAAACTGACACACAATACTTTTTTAGCGCAACGCAATCTGACTTTCAATAATCCCTACAAAAGAATGGTCCTGACTAACAATAACCTATAGCTTTCATGAATCACTTACCTCACAAAAATCTTCGTTACTCGAACTCCTGCAATACAGCGAGTGCCAATACTGCCAGCTAAATAAAAGATTCTAACTACTGAAGGCACTAACTACTGATAGGCATATAGTTAGCAAAGGAAAGATTTTGATAGAGAACAAACAATGTATTTACCTTAATAGTGTTCAAAAGTCATAATATATATGTATAATTTGTGACATCCAGTTTGGTAAATTTCCTTTTTCTGACTGACACACGTCCAGCTCGTCCGATCATATGATCTCAAAACTCTGGCTTCTCTCTCTCCACATCCACCACTGCTGGCTGCTCACCTCCAACTGCGCAACGCTACGCGCTGTTAACATCCAGCTGCCCAACACTACAATAGGAAATATTCCAACAATGCCAAGCAGCCACAGATTGCACACAGCACAGCCAGTGATTTTCATACTGAGCGCCATGTGACGTTTCCAACATAAAAACCTAAACAGCCTACTTACAATACTTTTAAGATTGAGTATCCACGCAATAGTGGTTCTCGTGCGATTTGACACATTTTGTAATGAGTCTGCTGTGTTTATCTGAGCCTGCGGGCTTTTTATAAGCCATATGACGTTATTGACACTCTTTTTACCCCTACCTCCGCCCCCTCTTTTCATCTTTATCAACTGTTTAGATAATATGTTAATGCTGTTAATAGTGTGTACTAGTGAAATCACGCACGCTGCTCTTCGCAGCTGCGATCAGCACCACCTACCAGAGATGACTTACGGCTAGTGCCTCCACTCTTCAGCCAGTCGGCGCGTGCCACTATCTCTGAACGTGACATATTGACATTTTATAGGATCTGACGTTAAGATTTGTATTTAAATGTCAGTTTCACACAAATCTTTCCAGTGGAATACTATATACTGTTGTATCCTGCGTCAGACATGCTATTTTAATTTTTTTAAGTAGTTGAAGACAAAGTCCTACACCAGACAGCTACTACTTTTGTGTAATGTATTTACATGCTGACTAAATGGATGACACTACTTATCAGTCAACGACTCCCACTTACACTTTAGATAATGTGATTTTAGGTGAGTATGATTACCTAAAAATTTTTTTTTGTAATATCTCCTCTAAATTTGCACATTGTGGTATTACTACCATTGTTCCAAACACAATGTATCAATCTTGTTAATATGTCCTACGTCTTCTGAGAAACACGGTTTTAAAACTTCGAAATCATTGTCAAGTTTTAACAAACCTGTAATTTGCAACAGATTGGCTGTTTGTTCTAAAGCACTGAAACGTTCAAAATACTTTTCAATTTATGTATTGTATTGTAATTTTGTTGTAGCTGCTGTGTTTAATGACATTTGTAAATGGTTGTACTGCCAAGCAATTTTAAACACTTGAATTGTTTGTAAAAATATTGTCAGGGATTAGTATCACCTTCATTAAAACTTCTTGTCTTCCCTCTATCTATTCTGGATTTTTGTAAATTTCATCTAGCACCTACGGTTAATATGCCTTCTATAACTTTGGATTCGTCAGAGCTCTTTGTTATTAGTTATTAACTTTATAACCTAGTGTTGGTTTGGGACTGCCTCACTGTGCCCCTCACAGCAAACCACTATAATAAAACCTACAAAGCAACAGCTGAAAGTACGTAAACTGAAGTACTTGAGAGTATCACATGATTTATTCGAGGGTAGTTGGGAAAGAAGTGAAGGAGCACAGTGGTATGGTAGCGGGGGTGCGGGCCCCCCACCCCCGCTACCATCCCCCTGTGCCCTTTCACCCTTCAGCTGTTGCTGTGTAGGTTTTATTATAGGGGTTTGCTTCCAGTATATTTCTATTTTTCTGTTACTACTTCGTTTTTTATTTGTTAATTTACTTTTTTGTATGCCTTCAAAATCACTATAACCATTTATAATATGCCATGTATGTTATGTTAGTGTTGTAACGGCTTTGTTTTGCTTTTGCTGCTGCCCTGGGTAACGGACAACGTTGAAACGCAATAAATGTAATTATTTGGAAGAATTGCTCATAAATGAAGCATACCTGCAAGTTTTGTACACTCATTGTTTCAAAATTCCAGGAACACGACTTTGAAAGGAAACCCAATGCTGCAAATCATCATTCAATAGAAACTGGCACTGAAAGAAACGCACCTGTTCTGTCAACGTGTCAGCTTCCTGAAGAACGATCAGCTATCGTAAAACATTGGCCTACAGTATCAAAATCACAAATATCATCGATGGACAACGCAGTAAAAGCTATATACACACAGAAGCATCATCTAGGATGTGCACAGCGGCTGACTCCGCTGCTCCCCAGAGGCTTCAGCCCACAAAGGGTGCCACGGTCTGACAAAATTGCTGCACAAATGGAATGCAAGCAAACCACAACAACTTGGAGCACTCCGACAGCGGTGCCGCTGCCGCTGCAGCAGCCCGTGAATGACGTGACGAGTGCTGTACTGTTACAGATGCAGCCTCCCCCACCGGTGGGACACGCGGGCGGTGGCACCTCTCGCACCTGTGGCCAGCACAGGGTACAGCGTAGCGATTGCTCCTTCCACCTGATGGCAGACGGCGTTCTCGCTCCAGTCGCTGCAGGTGCGCTCATTGCCTTCACTACCTAAACATTGCAACATATTCTGTCAGTTCGAATACAGAAATGTGATATGTCTGCGTAAGCAGAAGAAACTAACGATCAGTCCGAAAACAATTTATTGGACTGTTCAATTAACCAAAAGAAATTCTCCAAGTATAACACCAACACAAACAGTGATCCGTCTTAGAATCACAACTACATACAAGAATAATATAGAAAAACAACTGAAATAATTTCCTACAAGTCTCCGCCACAGACTTCTCCGATACACCAAGCCTAATCCAGAGATCAGCGAGAAGATCCAAGCCGGGCTGCCGGGGCGGCAGCTATCACGCCTGCTGGCGGTCGATGAACTGCCGATGTGCGGCCGAGCGCCGGCCTTTATAGCGCTTCGGTGTGCCTGCGAAGTGGGCAACCCGCGGCTGCAGGCTGTCAGTTTGGTTGCTGATACTCTAGGCGCCGTGATGTCTGGTGGAGAAGGCCACAGCAAAATGTATTTCTCTTTCCGCAATGGCAGAATCGTCCAATTGAGAACAAATCGTCGTCAGAGTGTCAGATAGACGTAGAACCCACGCGAAGGACATAGAGAAAAGCGACACAGAAGAAACTATAGGATGGTTATAATCAAAATTTATCTAATTGAGCCGGTGTGGACTGAAAACTATTTCCCGCATTGTTCCCCACCTATATGGGAACGATGTTCACATAGTAAACTGCGGGACTAGCGTTGTTAGTAATGTTGTTGTCATGACTTGCCGTTAGGAGCTGGTACTGATATAGCGAGGTGGGGTTCAAACACAAGCATCAGCGTTGTGTTACAGTTGCAGACAGTCAACATGTGTCAGGACAAGGTAGGCTTTGCTTTACTTGTAAACCGGTGTCATCATAACAACAGCAATTAGGCTGTTGGTATTAGCGCATTTGAACACTTTAAAAAGTTACTGCGAGGTATAGTTTTAAAAACTGTGGTGGAAGGACGTGAGTCAGAAATTCGAATTAACTGTGGATATGGCAATTGCTCCTGAGAGATGCCGAAAGGCAATTGCGCAATAAATTGTTAAAGAAGCTACTCCTGCATGGCTGAGAACGCTGGAGGCAAAGTGCGACCGTCAACCAGCGCTCAAAGTATGTCATGAAAGATGAACACTCCGCAGTCCACCGTTCAAAAATTTTGTGAACAATTTTGAAAGACTCACCAACTTTTGCAGGCTTTCTCGGCGTATTTCATCGATGAAATCTTCACGGATCATCAGCCGAGTGGTGTCGTCTTCTAGTCGCAACGTTTCAATGGATTGCGTATCCATCATCTTCTCTTTTTGTGTTCTTGTCGTAATCTTGAGTAAACAGTACTTTGCAGTTACCCGCACTAGTAAGCAATCTGTCCATAGTAATATTGTATACCAGGACGCATAACAGACACATAATGCGATTGGGGACTTTATTTGATTCTCCAAATTGTCTCTCACGCTGCATGGCTGCTTAAATATCAAAATTACAGGAACGTGGATAATTGAGGTCCTTCACCATAGGATCTACACTGACAGAAAGAGAATCGTAACACTAAGAAGGAGTTGTGCGACATAAACAAAAGTTGGTAGACGTGCTTCTATTTCTGAAAAAAGTCTGTTCAGATTTCGTGCCAGCCGCAGCACCACTGAGTATGTAAGTCAGGTTTACTTTAAATTCGCACAGTAAAGGTAATGAGCTTCAGCTAGAAAGTCACTGAATTTGAACGAGATCGTGTAATAGTGCTACGAGCAACTGTATGTTCCTTCTACGGTAATACAGAAAGACTTGGCAGGAATGTAGTCACTGTGCCTGACTGCTGTAGTTGGTGGTCACCGGAATGTACGGTCGCAAGAAGAACGGGATCCGACTGCCACGTAACACTACCAAGAAGGAAGACCATGGTGGTAGGCTCGTCGTACTGCATCTGCAGCAGCAATCTCAGAAGAGAACTGCTGCAAATCATTAAATTTAAAAAAATTTTATTGGCTGAAATCCAGCAACCGTACGTTATTTAATTACAAGATGTATGTATAGCCACTTCGGTTGCACAAAATTATTGTCAAATTGACCATGGTTTCGACTGCACTAAGGCAGTATTCATCAGAATAAAAATTACATACGATTACCTAGAAAATATGACATGGCTTGAAATACAGTATAATTAATAGGATTACTTCCATAAATTGTACAAACAGAGTGTACCTACATGTAATCACACCAAGGATGAAAAATATCTAAGCAATCGAGCTCTCGTGACAGTTTCTACACTACTAGCCATTAAAACTGCTACACCAAGAAGAAACGCACATGATAAACGAGTATTCATTGGACAAATATACTGGAACTGACATGTGATTACATTTTCACGCAATTTGGATGCATAGATCCTGAGAAATCAGTACCCAGAACAACCACCTCTGGCCATAATAACGGCCTTGATACGCCTGGCTATTGAGTCAAACAGAGCCCCTGCAGCTTCAACACGATACCACAGTTCATCAAGAGTAGTGACTGGCGTATTGTGACGAGCCAGTTGCTCGGCCACCATTGACCAGACGTTTTCAGTTGCTGAAAGATCTGGAGAATATTCTGGCCAGGGCAACAGTCGAACATTTTCTGTATCCAGAGAGGCCTGTACAGGACCTGCAACGTGCGGTCGTGCATTATACTGCTGAAATGTAGGGTTTCGCAGCGATTGAATGAAGGGTAGAGCCACGGGTCGTAACACATCTCAAATGTAACGTCCACTGTTAAAAGTGTCGTCAATGCGAACAAGAGGTGACCGAGACGTGTAACCAATGGCACCCCATACCATCACGCCGGGTGATACGCCAGTATGGCGATGATGGATACACGCTTCCAATGTGCGTTCACCGCGATGTCGCCAAACACGGATGCGACCATCATAGTACTGTAAACAGAACCTGGATTCGTCCGAAAAAATGACGTATTGCCATTCGTGCACCCAGGTTCCTCGTTGAGTACGCCATCGCAGGCGCTCCTGTCTGTAATGCAGCGTCAAGGGTAACCGCAGCCACGGTCTCCGAGCTGATAGTCCATGCTGCTGCAAACGTCGTCGAACTGTTCGTGCAGATGGTTGATGTCTTGCAAACGTCCCCATCTGTTGACTCAGAGATAGAGACGTGGCCGCACGATGCGTTACAGCCGTGCGGATAAGATGTGTGTCATCTCGACTGCTAGTGATACGAGACCTTTATCAAAGTCGGAAACGTGATGGTACGCATTTCTCTTCGTTACACGGGATATAGCAACAACGTTTCACCAGGCAACGCCGGTCAACTGCTGTATGTGTATGAGAAATCGGTTGGAAACTTTCCTCATCGCAGCATGTTGTAAGTGTCGCCACCGGCGCCAATCTTGTGTGAATGCTCTGAAAAGCTAATCATTTGCATATCACAGCATCTTCTTCCTGTCGGTTAAATTTCGCGTCTGTATTACGTCATCTTCGTGGTGTAGCAATTTTAATGGCTAGTAGTGTAGAAACTGTCACAAGAATGAAAACTAAAATGTAAAAATGTAACGTGTTTGTCAACTGGATAAAACATTCCATGCAGATACAATGGTAGGCGCGAGGTCGCTTATGGCCAAGAACTGCATCAACACAGCTACTATGGTCAGACTAAACGGCTAAAAGGCGGCTGTGTTGATGCAGTTCTTGGCCCTAAGCCACCCTCATGGCTGTTATTGTATTTCCATGGAATATCTTACCCGGTAGAGAAAGACGTTTCATTTTTACATTTTAGTTTTTATTCTTGTGACTGTTTCTATTCGACGAGAGCTCGACTGCTTGGACATTTGTCATCCATGGTGTGATTACATGTAGGTACACACTGTTTGAACATTGCATGGAAGTAATCATACTATGTATATTGTATTTCAAGCCATGGCATTTTCTAGGTAATCCTATGTACTTTTTATTCTGATGAAGAATGCTTTACTGCAGTCGAAACCACAGTCAATTTGACAATAATTTTGTGAAACCGAGGTGGCTGTTCATACGTCTTGTAATTGTAATGCTACAAATCAGTTACTTCAAGGGCAGCCCCGAGGCAGACAACCTGTAGTGTGCATTCCGTTGACCGCAAACCAATGCCATTTGTGGCTTCAGTGGTGTCAAGAGAGAGTAAATGGCGGGGCAGGATGGTGGTCTGTCCTGTTTTCTGATGAAAGCTCGTTCCACCTCGGTGCCAGTAACGGCCTTGTATTGATTAGAAGCAGACGTTTTGAGGGCATGCAATCATCCTGCCGTTTGCTAGACAAACTGGACCTACACCTGGAGTTATTATCCAGGGTGCAGCGCATGTGACAGCAAGACTCTCGTGTCATCCCACACACCCTGAATGCAATTTTGTGTGTCAGTATCGCGATTTGACCTGTAGTGCTGCCATTCACGAACAGCACTGTAGGTGGTGATTTCCAATGGGATAGAGCTCGCCCACATAGCGCTGTTGTAACCCAACATGCTCTACAGAGTATCGACATGTTGCCTTCGCCTGCTCAGTCACCAGATCTGTCAGCAGTAGAACACGTATAGGACATCATCCGACGACAATTCCAGCGTCATCCACCAACAGCATTAGCTGTCCCTTTGTTGACAGACCAAGTGCGACATGCATGGAACTCATCCCCAAAAAAAAAAAAAAAATGGTTCAAATGGCTCTGAGCACTATGGGACTTAACAGCTGTGGTCATCAGTCCCCTAGAACCTAGAACTACTTAAACCTAACTAACCTAAGGACATCACACACATCCATGCCCGAGGCAGGGTTCGAACCTGCGACCGTAGCAGTCGCGCGGTTCCGGACTGCGCGCCTAGAACCGCGAGACCACCGCGGCCGGCAACTCATCCCACAAACTAACATATCGCACCTATACAACACAATGAATGGACGATTGCATGCTTTCATTGAAGTTTTTGGGAGCCAGAACGTTTATTAATGTACCAGCATTTCACATTTTTATTGGCTTATCTCGCTATTACATTCATCTGAAATTTCATTACTCTGTGTTGATTATTATTTGTAGTTGCGATTTTTTTTCCATCAGTGTATATAGCAAACTTTGGCGGACTGCTTCGCATGTACATTAAGAACCGGCAGTGAAGCTGACCGAGCCGCGCGGGATTAGCTGAGCGGTCTTAGGCGCTGCAGTCTTGGACTGTGCGGCTGGTCCCGGCGGAGGTTCGAGTCCTCCCTCGGGCATGGGTCTGTGTGTTTGTTCTTAGGATAATTTAGGTGAAGTAGTGTGTAAGCTTAGGGACTGATGACCTTAGCAGTTAAGTCCCATAAAATTTCACACACATTTGAACATTTTTTGAAGTTGACTGATAGTTCATGAACCACAAGATTTTTGGCTTGGAGTGCAAAATTTATTACAGTTCTAAACTTTTACTTTGGTAATTTGGCGTGTTGCAGTCGATCTGTCGTTTGTTTGACGAGCTTGTCTGTCTCTTACATCACACAAGCAGGAAACACGCAGTATTCGCAAATAATATTCGTCATAAGTAATCCATCTTAACTTGAGGAGAACAGTATGTCCATGCAAACATTATTAGAGAGAAAAATGACCTTTATTGGCCACTGTTAAAGCTGTCTGACCGAGCGAGGTGGCGCAGTGGTTAGCACACTGGAGTCGCATTCGGGAGGACGACGTTTCATCCCGCGTCCGGCCATCCTGATTTAGGTTTTCCGTGATTTCCCTAAATCGCTCCAGGCAAATGCCGGGACGGTTCCTTTGAAAGGGCACAGCCGACTTCCTTCCCCGTCCTTCCCTAATCCGATGAGATCGATGACCTCGCTGTTTGGTCTCTTCCCCCAAACAATCCAATCCAATCTTAAAGATATCTGAAGAGTTCAGTATGCAGCAACAAAATTTTTCATCACTTTCGCAGTAACATAAAATGTATGACAAGTAGCGAAGCAAGTTTCAGACGTAATTTAAAGAATGTAATCATTAATGTAAACACTAACCATATAGACGTATCTTGTAAAGTGACTCGCTCCACATCATTTAGACAGAAGAGTCGTTCAAATGATATGTGGAACATATAAGTAACTAACTAGTTAGGAATTTGAATTTGCTGTATGACATAGATGTATACGCTAATTCAATGTTGCTAGCTTTCGAATTATCCCAAAAGTGCTTTATATGTCTTTTCCACATCCAGCAAGTTCCAGTTACTATTAAAATACCTATAAGTGCTTTGATTTTTATCATGTCTGTGTGAGATGCACTTCTCTCTCTCTCTCTCTCTCCGTTGTATTTGCTTTTTATGGTTCCAACGTAAATATTTATCGAATGACACTACCAGCATCGGAAAAAGGAAGAAAACGAAAATGATAGCAGAGCTGTCTCTGCGTCCTTAGACGAATCTACTGCACTTGGTGAATGACCCAAAATATCAGATCTTGTACCTGAAGTGGGTAGGGGAAACATGCTCCATTCAGTGCCAGTACGAGACTGATAGAGCCGACAGAGACATATCTGCATTGTTGTCGTACTCGTCATCCTGTTCGATATTAGGCTAGTGAGAAGACACTGGCGGGACGAATCTGTCTTCCTTCACCCTTTCGCTCAAAACGTGGCCACCTCCGTCTTCATCCTCCAGCCATCTTCGAATTTGTTCCTTCATGTTACTTAATAGTCTGTGAAAACATTATTGGAAAAAATCAAGGATCAGATTAGATAATTTAAAAATCCGTCTCCATTGCGAAATTTCATTAAAAATTAAAAATAACGTCAATAGCAGCCGGTTTCGATCATTCCTAGAACATCTTCGGACCATGTGTCAACAGGTGGTGAGCAGAGACGACGAGTGTAGCTTTGACAAGAGCCGGACTATACACTACTGGCCACTAAAATTGCTACACCAAGAAGAAATTCAGATTATAAACGGGTATTCTTTGGACAAATATACTAGAACTGACAAGTGATTACATTTTCACGCAATTTGGGTGCATACATCAGGAGAAACCAGTACCCAAAACAACCACCTCTGGCCATAATAACAGCCTTGATACGCCTGGGCATTGAGTCAAACAGAACTTGGATGGCGTGTACAGGTGCAGCTGCCCATGCAGCTTCAACACGACAACACAGTTCATCAAGAGTAGTGACTGGAGTATTGTGACATGCGGTCGTGCATTATCCTGCTGAAATGTGGGGTTTCGCAGGGATAGAATGAAGGGTAGAGCCACGGGTCGTAACACATCTCAAATGTAACGTCCACTGTTCCAAGTGCCATCAATGCGAACAAGAGGTGGCCGAGACGTGTAACCAATGGCACCCCATACCATCACGCCGGGTGATACGCCAGTATGGCTATGACGAATACACGCTTCCATTGTGCGTTCACCGCGATGTCGTCAAACACGGATGTGACCATCATGATACTGTAAACAGAACGTGGAGTCATCCGAAAAAAAGACGTTTTGCCATTCGTGCACCCAGGTTCGTCGTTGAGTACACCATCGCAGGCGCTCCTGTCTGTGATGCAACGCCAAGGGTAACCACAGCCATGGTCTCCGAGCTGATAGTCCATGCTGCTGCAAACGTCGTCCAACTGTTCATGCAGATGATTGTTTTCTTGCAAACGTCCCCATTTGTTGACTCAGGGATCGAGACGTGGTTGCACGATCCGTTACAGCCATGCGGATAAGATGCCTGTCATCTCGACTGCTAGTGATACGAGGCCGTTGGGATCCAGCACGGCGTTCCGTATTACCCTTCTGAACCCACCGATTCCATATTCTGTTAAGAGTCATTGGATCTTGACCAACGCGAGCAGCAATGTCGCGATACGATAAACCGCAATCGCGATGTGCTACAATCCGACCTTTATCATAGTCGGAAACGTGATGGTACGCATTTCTCCTCTTTACACGACGCATCACAACAACGATTCACCAGGCAAAGCCGGTCAACTGCTGTTTGTGTATGAGAAATCGGTTGAAAACTTTCGTAATGTCAGCACGTTGTAGGTGTCGCCACCGGCGCCAACCTTGTGTGAATGCTCTAAAAAGCTAATCATTTGCATATTACAGCATCTTCTTCCTGTCTGTTAAATTTCGCGTCTGTTGCACGTCATCTTCATGGTGTAGCATTTTTAATGGCCAGTAGCGTATTATCCATTGTATGGATGGGGATATGAGAGTCTTGTAGTCTGATTTTATGGGTAGGGGGCTGTATGCTCCCGAAAGAAATGTCTCACATTCAAGTAACCCTCCTGCAGTTATCAAAGAACAAAAAGGTCCCAGTTAACAATGGCTGTTTATCATCGATGCTGATGAGGACCCTCTGCTTTGCGTTCTCACCAGTTGTACATATGCATGCTCTTCTACACTCCTGGAAATGGAAAAAAGAACACATTGACACCGGTGTGTCAGACCCACCATACTTGCTCCGGACACTGCGAGAGGGCTGTACAAGCAATGATCACACGCACGGCACAGCGGACACACCAGGAACCGCGGTGTTGGCCGTCGAATGGCGCTAGCTGGCAGCATTTGTGCACCGCCGCCGTCAGTGTCAGCCAGTTTGCCGTGGCATACGGAGCTCCATCGCAGTCTGTAACACTGGTAGCATGCCGCGACAGCGTGGACGTGAACCGTATGTGCAGTTGACGGACTTTGAGCGAGGGCGTATAGTGGGCATGCGGGAGGCCGGGTGGACGTACCGCCGAATTGCTCAACACGTGGGGCGGGAGGTCTCCACAGTACATCGATGTTGTCGCCAGTGGTCGGCGGAAGGTGCACGTGCCCGTCGACCTGGGACCGGACCGCAGCGACGCACGGATGCACGCCAAGACCGTAGGATCCTACGCAGTGCCGTAGGGGACCGCACCGCCACTTCCCAGCAAATTAGGGACACTGTTGCTCCTGGGGTATCGGCGAGGACCATTCGCAACCGTCTCCATGAAGCTGGGCTACGGTCCAGCACACCGTTAGGCCGTCTTCCGCTCACGCCCCAACATCGTGCAGCCCGCCTCCAGTGGTGTCGCGACAGGCGTGAATGGAGGGACGAATGGAGACGTGTCGTCTTCAGCGATGAGAGTCGCTTCTGCCTTGGTGCCAATGATGGTCGTATGCGTGTTTGGCGCCGTGCAGGTGAGCGCCACAATCAGGACTGCATACGACCGAGGCACACAGGGCCAACACCCGGCATCATGGTGTGGGGAGCGATCTCCTACACTGGCCGTACACCACTGGTGATCGTCGAGGGGACACTGAATAGTGCACGGTACATCCAAACCGTCATCGAACCCATCGTTCTACCATTCCTAGACCGGCAAGGGAACTTGCTGTTCCAACAGGACAATGCACGTCCGCATGTATCCCGTGCCACCCAACGTGCTCTAGAAGGTGTAAGTCAACTACCCTGGCCAGCAAGATCTCCGGATCTGTCCCCCATTGAGCATGTTTGGGACTGGATGAAGCGTCGTCTCACGCGGCCTGCACGTCCAGCACGAACGCTGGTCCAACTGAGGCGCCAGGTGGAAATGGCATGGCAAGCCGTTCCACAGGACTACATCCAGCATCTCTACGATCGTCTCCATGGGAGAATAGCAGCCTGCATTGCTGCGAAAGGTGGATATACACTGTACTAGTGCCGACATTGTGCATGCTCTGTTGCCTGTGTCTATGTGCCTGTGGTTCTGTCAGTGTGATCATGTGATGTATCTGACCCCAGGAATGTGTCAATAAAGTTTCCCCTTCCTGGGACAATGAATTCACGGTGTTCTTATTTCAATTTCCAGGAGTGTACTTTCGTGCTGGTCCCTTGTAGAATGCCAGCCCGCCACGTTCTGTTGCTAACCCAGCGAACAGATAGCGTGACATCGTTTTGATAGCTACAAGGAGTATTAAAATGTTCTGTGACACATCACCTTCATGTTCTGACTTAGTTTCGTCATATTGTTGTTGTTGTTGTAGTCTTCAGTCCAGAGATTGGTTTGATGCAGCTCTCCATGCTAGTCTATACTGTGCAAGGTTCTTCATCTCCCAGTACCTACTGCAACCTACATCCTTCTGAATCTGTTTAGTATATTCATCTCTTGGTCTACAATTTTTACCCTCCACGCTGCCCTCCAATACTAAATTGGCGATCCCTTAATGCCTCAGAATATGCCCTACCAAGCGATCCCTTCTTCTAGTCAAGTTGTGCCACAAATTTCTCTTCAATTCTGTTCACTACGTGATCTGCCCATCTAATCTTCAGCATTCTTCTGTAGCACCACATTTCGAAAGCGTCTATTCTCTTCTTGTCTAAACTATTTATCGCTCACGTTTCATTTCGTCATATAACATGCTCAATTTGGGAGATCCGGCGACCGTGCTGGCCAAGATAGGATTTGGCAAGCACGAAGGCGAGTATTAGAAACTCTCGCCATGTGCGGGCTGACATTACATTGCTGGAAGGTAGGCTCAGGATAGCTTCCCATGAAGGACAACAAAATGAGGCATGGAATATCATCGACATGCCTCTGTGTTGTGAGGGTGGCACCAATGATAACCGAAGGGATCCTGCTATGAAAACAAATGGCACCCCACACTATTACTCTTGGATGTCGGGCTGTGTGACGGGCAGTAATCAGTATGGCACCCCAGCGCTGCCTGAGGGGTCTCGAAACACGTCAACACCCATTTTGGAGGGGGTCTCGTCACTGAATACCGTCCTACTCAAAATCACATTCTCAACAGAAGACGTGTCTGGAGACACCCCATACAGTGGTCGGATACGAGCCTGAATGTCGTCCACCATACTGCCTGAAGCCAAGGAGTGATGGCCTGGGTGCCGTTTCTTTCCATAGGTGTACGACTCTGGTTACCGTTTTCGGCGTCCTTACAGCACAGTGGCACGTCGATGATATTCTACGCCCCACTTTGTTGCCCTTAAAGGCAATCTATCCTGGCTTACATTTCAGCAGATAATGCGTGCCCGCACATGGCGAGTGTTTCTACAGCTTCTCTGCGTGGTTGGAAACACTACCTTCGCCAGCGTGGTCCAAGGATTTCTACACAGTTCAGAACGTTTTGAGCTCTATGGGGGGGGGGGGGGGGGCCTCCAACCAGTTTGGGAATTTGACGATCTAACATACCAATCTGTCAGAAATTGTACGATATCCCACAGGAGGACATCCAAAAATTCTATCAATCAGTACTAAGTTAAAACCACTAACATAAGCGCTAGAATTGGAGCAAAGCGTCACTGAGTTGTCTAATTTGTCAAGCACTTCCTTTTGAATAAATTATCCCATTTTTCGGAAACTGTAATCTTTTTTTGGCCTTTACATGTACTTGTACATCACGTAAACCATTGGATAGTTCTTTCGTGGTACGTTTTTCTTTTTTTCCTTTTTTTTCTTTTTAGAGTGTATATTTTTCTAATACATTTCATTCTTAATTTACCTATTTAAGTCCTGAGTGAAAGATTTAGCGCTACTACAACCATTTTTAGGCTTTGGTGTATGTTACACTTGTGCATTCATGGCTTTTGTATGTCGTTTGGTAGATGGTCTGTGGATGAACAACACCTGAAAACTTTCAAATATAAATATAAATATATATATATATATATATATATATATATATATATATATATTAAATAATAGTTTTTAAATGAAGCTTATCTGCAAGTAATGTTCATCTTTTAATTTAAAATTCCAGAAAGAAGACGAAGGAAAATCCCTGACAAACAATCACCAGTTACTAGGGAATGACACTGACAGGACTGTACCAGATGTGTCAGCATGTCAACTTGCTGCAGGGCCACCAACTAACATAGAACGCCGGCTACCTGTGCCGAAAGTATAAATATCAACGATGGACAGTACCGTACAAAAGACGTACAGCCCGAAGCTTCATCTAGAGAGTACACGACCACTGAATACGTTATCTTCCAAATGCTTTGTTACACATTGCACGCCACAGTCAGTTCAACCGCTCATCAAGCACGACGCGAGCAGACCACATCACCTTGGGGCACTCCTACGGTGGTGGCATTGCCGCTGCAGCAGTCAGTGGCCAACATGAAGAATTATGTGCAATCGCTGCCGCAGGATACGCTGCCAGCCGTCAACGGCACCCCATCGGTCGGACTCGCAGGCCGCGATGTCTCTCGTACAGGCTGCCGACGCCACATACAGCACGGCGAATGGTGCGTCCAAAGAGTGGCAGGTGCCGCTTTCGCTCGCATCACTGCACCCGAGCTGAAAACCTACACTGCTTGAACACTAAGTCATCTCGTTTTCCGTGTGTAAAGCTCATATGTATCCTTCTTTCACGTTGAGAGTTTCGTACAGACGAGATCAAAAACTTCGTCAGTATGTCAGCCACAATGTGTGGAGACATCGCGTCTATTTAAATTCCGATGACTGAAATGTCTGAGGAACGTTATTCTTTATAAAATATTATTTTATATTTCCGTAAACTACAGGTTCTGTATGTTTATATCTCAAGTGATCGACGTGAGATTTACACACGTTGTTAACTGCTATTGTTTCAAGTAAATTGATTTCGTCGTTGAACTTTTCTTTAGAAAGTGGGATGGACATGGCTCGGTGAACAGCAGAATGAAAGAAAGCTTTTTTATGAGGTTGTGGATGAGTAGAAGATGCGGGAACGATCTGGTCGGTATAAACCTAACATAGTAGATGACGTCCTTAAAAAGAAAACTTCTAAAAGAATTACGACTCTTAGGCACTTCTGTTATCGAGTCTAACCCAAAAAAAATATTTCTCTATTCCTTTCGTGGGGCCTATCTCTTATCAGATCCAACGCATTCTTCGAAAGAAATACGATTGCAACGTTGCTTTTTCTACAAATAACGATTTGAAAACAAACTTCATTCATCATTTACATTCTAGTCGTTTCCCTTTAGAAAATTCTGGTGTCTACAAAATTGCCTGTGATACTTGCTCCTCTTTCTATATAGGACAAACTGGACGTGCCTTCACTACCAGATATAAAGAACACTTGCTAAGAAAAAATGGCACTACCTTCCAAAATTCGTCTTTTTCCGACCATCTTCTAATTACAAGTCATTCACCTAAAGCCATCTGCTATAGCAACATTTTGCACACCGAAAAGAAAGGGCGTAGACTAGACAATCTAGAAGAATTAGAGACTTTCAAACATCTTGCTCGAAATGATAGCATCATCCTTAACGAACAGCTACAGCTACGTAACAAATATTTTTTCTACAGTATAAAGCCGTTACTCGATATCTGACTTAGGGTCTCCTTGTGCAGGTTGCCGAAATGTTCTTTTCCTTGTAAGGTAGTCCTATGTTTTCTAATTATCAAATGTTTATTAGCTGTATGTCACGTCAATATTGCTTTCTACAAGTTGTCGTTCAGTCCTATCTACATTTTCATAATGATGTTTTCATATTTTATCTTACTGTTATGTAGACAAAATGTTATGTTGTATGCTACTATCAAACAAACATTGTTTTCCATTATGTACCAAATACTGTTCATTTATAATCATTTCTGGCTATATTTCAATGTGAAGTAGCCTAATTGTATCTACGGCTACTAGATGGCGTGCTCGTTGCAGTGCCATGTTCACCTGGCCGCATTTGTTAACGCAGGCAACTCAGTCCGATTGCAACCTGTAACCACGTAAGTAACGAACAGCCCTTAGTGGCTCGCCATCACAATTTTTTGTCTTAAATATCTTTGTGACCAATGCCCTTTTGGCTTTTTATTATTTTATAAATGACATATAAGTACTGCCAGTCTTTCACTATGATTCTGTACTTATACTCTGCATCATACGTTTTTAGTCATAATTCTGTGAGCATGTTATAGACCATTCTTTGATTTAAAATCTGAGGAAGACACTCCTAGCAGTGTTGAAACCCCGTTAATTCGTTAAAAATAGTGACCGAGGGCTGTTTTCTTTCAATTGTAACTATTCACGGCCTCTGAACTTGCAGCCATGTACAAAATTTTGAGATATTACTACCATCGTCTCAAGTCAGGTATGGGCCATATAAATAGAGGAAACTGACACGAAATCACGTGAAAACGGATGCAAACATAGATCTGTAATGAGCCATTAAGGAGATAACTATGAATGTGTAGTTACCAGCCACCACTTACTTCATTGAGAGTCTTAGTTACTCCAAATGTATTGTAGATGTGTAATTTTCTATATATTTTGGCTCAAGTTTTAGGTAAACAAATTTTTTCTTCATGAGTTATCACATCACTAATGTTTCTGACTGCATATGTAATCAGAAGTACAAAAAGTTCACCTCGCTGGGCCACACATTCCTCCGAGTAAAGTTGAAATACTACAGTATCTCCGGTTTCTGCGACGGAATTTTTCTGGATTGTATGCAGATGTTCTCATGGATCAATGTCAGGGATATCAGACATGTGTGGTTAAGCATCAATTTACTTCCCTTCAGTCTTATGTGGCAGTAAACTCCAATATAGATAGGTCGAGCAGGGCCAGCATGATGGTCTCCAAGAATAACTGACATCAATCAACAGGCATTTTCCCCTAGGGATCGTATCAAAAGCGAAGTGTACAGCACTCCTGCTGATATTACTGAGGAGCTGTACTTGTGAATCGTACAGTCTTGCTGTGGTGTGCGTAATGTAAGACCTTCGGTACACACCATCAGATTATTTGACTTGTCGCTCTAGCGAAGTAGGCGAGTGTCAGCAATATGTCTCGTGGTCTTATCGTGGCGTGTTTATCTTCTTCCGTTAGGTCAGACAATAGAAATGCCACTTGCACGCTTAGAGTAGCAGATTGACGGTGACCAACTTTAAACAGAACTTGATTAATTTTCACACACATTAATTAAAATAATAACAAGCATAAAATTACTTAACTTGATTCTGGATGCTATTTACACCTGACAATCTGAAGGTCCTTTGGTCTTGGTACGTTAATCTTATTCTCACATATCTCTGATACTTGACAAAGTGTCTATACATTTCTCTTCATGGCTATGTACAAGAATATGATAATTTTATTAGGTGCAGACTGAAACTTGACTACAGACTGATGCAGACTAATGCAGACTGACTGATCGGAGGTCTGTACACTCGTTATAAGACCTCGTGCGTTCATGTATCACTGCGCGAGTGTGATCCGCGAGAAGAAAAGATTCTACGTTAGCGGCGATTTCATTGGCTGCGTTACATATTAATACGCGGATCGGCGGAAGCAGAATTTGGTCCGTCTCTATGGCAGCGACATCTCGTAGTGCGGAGGCGGACGAGCGCTGCGCCTGCGCTGTTGTGCTTAGCGGGGCGCGCTCTAGTGGGAAAGTTGTGTACGCTCTGACTACGCGGAACTATGTACACAACACTTGCAAAGATTTATTCAATGACCAATGGTTGTTTGAAATAATTCGGAACGCAACACAAACACGAGTGCTGTATTGCATTCAAATGCGAGGACTCAATGTGGACCATCTCTTTTTAACGGTGTGTACAGTGCACAGTAAACTGGAGTTAGCAATATCGTGAAGGAGTATTGTATTTTTCGATAATGAATGTCGTTGGTGAAAGCTAAGCAGTGTTAGGTGCGGACTTAATCGTGAAGTTACATTCATTATACATTTGTACTAACTACTACGATATATTACCAGACTAAACCCATTGCCATTTAATAACCACACAAGCACGGAAACTTCACGAAGTGCTCGTTTTAGAACACATTTTAACTTCAAAGTTTGCGGTTCTATTCGGTGTCTGTTTTCCCCATTGATTGTGATACACCTTATTTGATAGGTTCTCGAGAATTACGTCGGATAATATTGTGCGGTTTATACAATATTATCCGGCGTAATTCCCGAGAACCTATCAAGCAGATGCAGCGCCGGGAAAGCCTCAAACAGCACATGTGGCCGGCCGCGGTGGTCTCGCGGTTCTAGGCGCGCAGTCCGGAACCGTGCGACTGCTACGGTCGCAGGTTCGAATCCTGCCTCGGGCATGGATGTGTGTGATGTCCTTAGGTTAGTTAGGTTTAAGTAGTTCTAAGTTCTAGGGGACTGATGACCACAGCAGTTGAGTCCCATAGTGCTCAGAGCCATTTGAACCATTTTGAACCAGCACATGTGATACACCTTGTTTATAAGTTTTGCTATTGGGTGCCTACCACATAGATAGAACAGCAAGGAAAACATTAATATGACTAGCAACGAAAGACTGCATGTTCTTCATCAATTTACTTTCTCTAACGGGTTTATAGTAGGGAGATTCAATCACTAAACTGTGGTTCTAGAAGGTCTGTAAAATTTTCATATAGCGAGCGCTGCCACATTGTGTTCAAGCGGATATGAAGACAGCGGTACAAAATTTGGTCAGTAGAGCGGACCAGCAATTTGTGCTTCAAATCCCTTGACTTTTACACGGACAAAATCAAATTATAACTTATTTATTATCGTTCCTAACTAGCAAACAAAACACACGTACTGCGAGCTAAACCCTTTCTTAATCTATTGAAAACAAAAAAATGGCTCTGAGCACTATGGGACTTAACATCTGAGGTCATCAGTCCCTTAGAACTTAGAACTACTTAAACCTAACTAACCTAAAGACATCACACACATCCATGCCCGAGGCCGGATTCGAACCTGCGACCGTAGCGGTCGCTCGGTTCCAGACTGAAGCGCCTAGAACCGCTTGGCCACTCCGGCCGGCTATTGAAAACAAAGGAGAACTATGCAAACATAATGGCTTGTGCACTGCCATATTGTGCTTGCCGAAAACTGCAGACTGCATACTGTCCTTTTGCTCCACATTCAAATAGCTTTGCAATTCGGAAAATTTTAGTTACTGCAGTAGTTGGTCCTTGGTAACCTCTGTTTGGTCGCGGTTTCAACACATCGGTCTAAGGAATACAGCATAACTTTCATAACCCTTTAATCCTTTCTAATTGGTTGTATTTATCCGCTTTTTAGAATGACCCAGCTACAGGCGTTATATCAGCGCAACCTGTGCTGTACAATAGTGCTCTAACTTCCTCAGCTACAGGCGCTCTACCAGTCCCACATGTGTTGGCGTTAGTTCTTTCCCCGACAACAAGTGTCACGTCAGCCCTACCTGTGTCACACACAAAAATAGCTTATTAACTCCTTTACTGTTCCAGTAACTGATAAGCTTTCCACTATGTCACTTCATTCGCTTCGTCGGCTATTCTTTTTGGATAACACGAACATTGCTTCCAAAGGACCTACGGTGGTTTACCGTAGACGTTACGTTTAATCACCATCTCACATCCTTAGTGACCTGGAGTGATTTAACTTAGACGTAACGTCTAATCACCATCTCGTATCTCAGCATTTTTCCTGTCTTGAGACAAAGCGGTATGATGTGAAAGCAATAAAACCTAAGCCAATCAATATTGTTGCGACTCTTGAGTAAAACCTGTCCGAGCGAACTAAATAGTACCGGATAACTATTTTTCCTGGACATCACGTTTCCTCAGATTACTTCTCCTAATATTTCTGACTTAGCCCTGACCTCAAATCCCGTATGTGGCATCTATTCAGTTACCAAGTTTCTCCTGTCACCTTTACTCATGCTAAGACATTGACTCTACAAATTCCCCATGCAAATTACAGCCTTATACTTCTGACTTAACCGTCAGAAATAACCGAAGTTTTAGGGGAGTCTGAGGTTTCCAATGCCTTAGCCAAGCACACTGTACTCTATTTGCATTGGCTGGCGCAATGCTCTTTCGGGCGACATGTCAGTAAACACCGAAATGTTACTCAGTGCACGGAGTGGAGTGCCCAGGTAAATTGCAATGGTTGCATATTAAGAGTTAACGGTTCGATCCTCGATCCCTTACCGAACACCACAGCGGTGTCTGGATCCGAATTATGGGAAAGTAGGAAACAGTCTGACTAAACAACGTCGGGAATGTCACCACTGCTACGTACACATCTTGCTGTCCCAGGAAATTCCTCAGCACTCTGTCTTCTATTCTCTCACCCCTCCATTTCTCACTTTTGGCAACGTGCTGCTACGGAATTATGACACTGGCCTCTGTCCTTTGGTTGTACAACTTCACTTTCGTCTTCAGCAGTCGTTCTGAAACCAATTACAGTTGACGCTTCAGGAGAAGGGCCAATAGAGGTATTACAATAATTTGCTCGCAAGTGTAAGTAACGATGCTGGGTGAGGTGAACAGCACAGTGTTTACCTGTGCGTCAGCGCACGGCCGATCACCGCACTCACTGCAACCAGTCAGAGGAGATGTGACCCACGGCGATTGCTCCGAGGTCATGTAGCCGCACCACTCTCCAGTGTGCTAGCACAGAGGCCTTCTGCCGATATCTCAGCTGGACCCTCACGTGGCGTTCCCCAGATGGTGGCAAAACGTGGGGCTGCCCTGGCGCTCAAATCCATAGGCGGCAGGCAGCGGATATTGGCCCAGCAGTGGTAGATGTGTCTACATCATCAGCTCGGCACTGAGCTGCGCAGCCTCAAAATCGTAACACTGTCTCCTGGGACGGGCTGGTTTAAAATGTGGAAACTAAAAGGCAATAGTGGAAAGCGTATAAACGAAAGTGCATTAATGGATCACAGGATACAATTGAGTGTTCCTGGTAAAGATGGTTGGTTGGTTGTTTCGGGGAAGGAGACCAGACAGCGAGGTCATCGGTCTCATCGGATTAGGGAAGGACGGGGAAGGTAGTCGGCCGTGCCCTTTGAAAGGAACCATCCCGGCATTTGCCTGGAGCGATTTAGGGAAATCACGGAAAACCTAAATCAGGATGGCCGGACGCGGGTTTGAACCGTCGTCCTCCCGAATGCGAGTCCAGTGTCTAACCACTGCGCCACCTCGCTCGGTCCCTGGTAAAGAGATGGAGAGGGTGGTAGGGGGTAGGTCATAATTGTGCAGTCTCAAACCAACTGCAAAACATGCTTGGAAGAGCCAGTAGCATACGGCACTGTCGAATTAATAGTGAAGACAGATATATTACCTTAGGTTCTAAATAAAATATACATTAACCAAACCTAGTAGAGAGAGGAGAGGAGGCATGAGAGGAATAGTTCCTGATGTTTGGTGCAAATGTGCTAACCAACTCCTTATATGCAACTAAATATCTAAAATTTGTTCATGATACTTTCATATACTAATGCCATTAAAGCCACTGCACCAGCGAAGTTAAAATATAATACAGAATCTTCAACGTATTTACAAATTTGTTTGCAAGAATTAACTGTTAATGAGAAAGACTATTCTAAAAAGCAATACACGATAGAATAGGTGAATCTAGAGAAAATTTTAAAACTAAGTAAGAAATAATTTGGTACTGTAAGAGAGCTTCATTACAATTTTTATTCCTTTTAATGTCCACTTTATGTTATGCTTTTCCTCTCATTTCGTTTATGAGGTGTTCTGAGGACGAGCTACGGCCATAAGGCAACAAACATAATTCATTTACGACAAATAATCCGCTGTTTTTAAACGACACGTTACAGCAATGACATAAGAAATGTTCAAAGTTAAATCGTGGTAGCAGGCCGTCTGTGCGAGTTTATGTCGCTGCTGAGATGAGCTGCCCAGGATATAAAACTGTATTACTTCACCAAGAGCAGCATCGTTGTTAACGAAATGAAGACAAGATTTATTAATTCTGTTCTGTTATGTAAAGTGCTACCTAAATATGGTAAACTGGAATATCGTACAAGTTCATACAATGCATGAAACACCGAGAGTAAATATAAAGAGTAATAGGTAAAAAGTCAAATTCTGACTCTGTACGAAGCTAATCATTTAGCACGACGCCCAGCCAGTGAACTAAATTCCCTCCGGAGTGACGTTTTATTTGCGTTACGATTTTCAGATGTGTTCATTATGGTAGTAATTTCTGGGGATTGTGAAAAATGCTTCATATACTGTAGGCAGAAATGTAAGTTATGCAGTCTTCTAGAACCATTCACTCATGTAGACAGTAGGTCAATCTTCTTGTTATGGACATTTCACCATTTCGACATACATTGCTCAGTAAAAAACTAGCCTATAACCTGTCATCGAATATTAACTATACTGTAGTAAGCAATTCGGATGCTTCAGTGAAGATTGTATGTGAGGGAAGAAAGAAATCAAAGTATTTGAAGCAATTATTGCTGTGATGACAAAAAATGGTTCAAATGGCTCTGAGCACTATGGGACTTAACATCTATGGTCATCAGTCCCCTAGAAATTAGAACTACTTAAACCTAACTAACCTAAGGACATCACACAACACCCAGTCATCACGAGGCAGAGAAGCTGTGATGACATAAAGAGCATGCCAAAAAGAGAGGTATAAAACATATACTCCTAATGTTTATGGTGCAGCCTTGGGCAGTCTTAATATTTGGTTACATGGGATTCAAATACTTGTTACTAAGTATGACAAACGTAGCTCTTTTGCGTTGACCTCCGACTGTGAAGTAAAACTTTAAATTGCTTGGACTCGAATTATATGTGATAACTAAAAAATTAATCAGTTGCAAAAACTTAATTGTGCTTTGTGCAGGCCAGCATGTTTGGATGGTGCCATGTTCCTGGACGCGTCGGCAGACGCAGTAACAAAATGGTTCAAATGGCTTTGAACACTATGGAACTTAACTTCTGAGGTCATCAGTCACCTAGAACTTAGAACTACTTAAACCTATCACATCCATGCCCGAGGCAGGATTCGAACCTGCCACCGTAGCGGTCGCGTGGTTCCAGACTGTAGCGCTTAGAACCACTCGGCCAGCCCGGCCGGCACGCAGTAACAGAAGACACAGTTGTAAGAAATCTTTATTTAGTAATTTTACAATCCAGACCGTGTTTTCCATTTTGTGCTAGGTCCTGGGGCGCACTCTCACGTCCGCCTACTGCTGTGGTCCTCTGGCTGGATTTCTGAGAGGATGTTGGTTTGCTCGGTCCCTCCTGCGGCTCCTCTCTGTTCCACTAGTTCCACATCCATCACTGCCCCTCAGGTGACTGCACTGTCATGATATCCTGCTGTTTCTGATTCTAACCAGCCCCTCAGCAAGCCAGTGGTGAATTGGAGGCAGCAATGTAAGTGCAGCTTGTGCACCAGCTGAGTCTCGAGGCCACAATCTCTTCAGTCGCTCTCCAGTGGCAGTCGTCACTCCAGTCTTGAAGGCGTCTTCAGGCAGCTCACGAAGATGCATTCATCCTTGACCAACAGTGCAGTGGAAATGAAATGGAGAACTGGAACAGTCTTATGTAACAGTAATCAGAGAATTGAGTGTGAACGAGATGAATGCCATCGGCCTGCTGATCAACTGGCCTTTCACCTGCCGTGTTTATTATGGTTGGGAAGGGGTTTTGCTATTAGGCATCATTTGTAATGACCGAACCGTCCTCCTTTGTTCCTAGCCAGAAGCAGTCCCTCCCACTGCTAAATTTGCTAACGATTCAAAAGGCTCTGAGCACTATGGGACTCAACTGCTGAGGTCATTAGTCCCCTAGAACTTAGAACTACTTAAACCTAACTAACCTAAGGACATCACAAACATCCATGCCCGAGGCAGGATTCGAACCTGCGACCGTAGCGGTCTTGCGCTTCCAGGCTGCAGCGCCTTTAACCGCACGGCCACTTCGGCCGGCTGCTAACGATTCGTTTTTGTACATTAGCTCTCTCGATAAACCCACCGTGAGTCAAGCTGTGAAGCGAATCGTGCTTCTTGCATAATGTGGCGCCCAGAGGCTCACCTAGCTCTGTCTCTTATGCCCACTTCCTGCTTAATTGTTTGTAGTCACACACTGCCTTGCTGATCTTGTCGTCTCTGCTGGCTTGCATGTCAAGCGTACTCGCTTACAACACATGTTGCGGCTGTTAGCACAAAGGCTCCATCGACTATGAATGCAGTCCTCAGCCAGTGAACTTACAAATTTTCAATCATCCGAAACTGCTCATCTGTGCAACAGCCTGTAAGAAATTTGAAATTCAGCCCCTTTTCTTGTTTCTAAGGAACACTGTCGAACGACAGGGCGCATGGTTTGACATAACCCAACCTATAAACCAATATACCCATTGAAAAAGCTGTTGTTATGACATGGAACATTTTCTGGAATATTAAAAATTTAACCACAGTGAGATTGGTTGTTGGCTGTTCATTAATTTAAATTCAATGGCAATAACTATCATCGGAATGATGATTGTACTATATTTGGCATTCAACCAAATATCTTTAAATGACTTTGAGAACAAGTTCCCTAATTCTCATAGCAAGGTAAAGGAAACGTTATTAACTATCAGAAGTATGATGATATTTTCATCTTTTATGGCACAAAAGAAGATGTTGAAGGTTTTTTCATGCTCCTAATCAAATGCATTTCATTGTGAAAATGCAGGAGAAGCAGCAGTTTGATATTTCTCGATCTGAAGATAATAAGGGAGGGATAAAATCTTATTACTGATACGTTCTGTGAGCCTTCCACCACCCATTTCAGAGAAAATCTTCAGGATATAGACTGGGATGAGGTGTACAAGGAACCCGATGCTAATTTAAAATATAACTTATTTCGTGATACACTTGTAAGAGGATTTGAAAACTGTTTCCCCGAGAAAGTAGTTAAATCTAATTATAAGAAACCATGTAAAAAACCTTGGCTTACAAATGGAATAAAAATATCTTGTAACCTCAAAAGGGAATTGTATCTAACAACAAGGAAGAGTAATGACCCAGCAACAGCCAAATATTATAAAAACTACTGTGCTACATTAAGAAAGGTTATTAAAAAGTCCAGAAGCATGTGCATCATGTCTGAGATTAATACCTCTGGTAACAAAATCAAAACAATTTGGAATATTATTACAAGGGAGACAGGGCAACCAAGAGTACAGCATGACGGCATCTCCATCAAAGAAAATGGCAACTTGATAAACAACAAGCCGGAAGTCGAAAATATTTTGAATAATCATTTTTTAAATGTTGTAGACAAAATAGGATCTAAATGTTAATTAGAAGAACCAAGGCAGTTAATGGAAGAGGCCTTACCCACACCATTTGATACAATTTAAATTCCACCCACCTCTCCTTCTGAAATTAGGAAGATAATAAACTCTCTCAAAAATAAAAGCTCACATGGAATTGATGGCATTTCCAGCAGGATAATGAAAGCTTGTTCCCAAGAAATAAGTGGGATTCTTAGCCACATATTTAATAGCTCTCTGAAGCAGGGTATTTTCCCAGATAGACTAAAGTATGCCATTGTTAAACCACTGCATAAAAAAGGGGATACGTCTGATGTCAACAACTACCGCCCAATCTCTCTTCTGACTGCCTTATCCAAAATTCTTGAAAAAGTAATGTATTGTAGAGTAGCTTCACACCTATGTAAAAATAAAGTTTTAACAAAATGTCAGTTTGGTTTCCAGATGGGTTTTTCAACGGAAAATGCTATATATACTTTCACTAATGAAATATTAAATGCTCTGAGTAACCGGAAGTCACCCGTTGGGATTTTTTGTGATCTATCAAAGGCTTTTGATTGTGTAAATCATGGAATACTCCAAGTACTGTGGTATGAATGGGACAGTGCTCAAATGGTTTAAATCATACCTAACTGGAAGAGTGCAGAAAGTTGAAATCAACAGCTCACATAATATGCAAAAAAACTGGTGATTTCTCAAACTGGGGAACAATCAAGAATGGGGTGTCGCAAGGTTAGGTCTTGGGCCCTTTGCTGTTCTTAATACATATTAATGACTTGACATTCTATATTCACGATGATGCAAAGCTGGTACTTTTTGCCGATGATACAAGTATAGCTGTCACACCCAACAGTCAAGAATTAACTGGTGAAATTTTAAATGATGTTTTTCATAAAATCATTAAGTGGTTCTCTGCAAATGGGCTCTCATTAAACTTTGACAAAACACAGTATATACAGTTCCATACAGTAAATGGAATGGCACCGTTAATAAATATAGACTTCGATCATAAATCGGTAGCTAAGGTAGAATATTCAAAATTTCTAGGTGTATGCATTGATGAAGGGTTGAACTGGAAAAAACACACTGAGGAACTGCTGAAACATTTGAGTTCAGCTCCTTATGCTATTAGGGTCATTGCAAATTTTGGCGATATACATGTGAGTAAATTAGCTTATCCTGCCTATTTTCATTCTCTGCTTTCGTATGGCATCATATTCTGGAATAACTCATCATTGAGTAAAAGAATGTTCATTGCACAAAAGCGTGTAATCAGGATTATTGCTGGAGCTCATCCAAGATCATCCTGCAGACACTTATTTAAAGAGCTAGAAATCTTCACTGTAGCTTCACAATATACATATTGACTTATGAAATTTGTTGTTAACAATCCGAACGAATTCAAAAGTAAAGCAGTGTACATGGCTACAACACCAGGAGATAGGATGATCTTCACTACTCAAGGTTAAATCTAACTTTAGCTCCGAAGGGGGTAAATTATGCTGCTACAAAAGTCTTTCGTCACTTACCTAATAGCATCAAAAGTCTGACAGATAGCCGTATAGCAATTAAAAGGAAATTAAAAGAATTTCTTAATGGCAACTCCTTCTTCTCATTAGATGAATTTTTGGATATAGTAAGTGGGTAATTTCCCTACCCGCACAAAAAAAATTAAAAATATTGAGTGTCATGTAATATTTTGTGTAATGTAATAGCTTGTATAGACACCTTTTATTAACCTGACACGTTCCACATCATTACGAAGTGTCGTATTCATGATCTATGGAACAAGTACTAATCTAATCTAATGTAACCCATTTAATTTGTCGTGAGGCTCTGCATCATTCACCGCCAATAAGCATGAGCATTTCTATTCCACGTTTTATCCTTCAGGACATCTGGGCTATGTATGGAAGCTGGTAACTAAGAAACTGACATGATCCTTCAAATAGTGTTGGGCCATGGTTACGAAAAAAATTTGATCCTGAGAATAGGCATGAACATCCTTAATTGACACCAGTGATATTTTATGATGTTTCTGTGCATTGCCTTTGTGATAAAATACATAAATTTAAAAGTTGGGTATCTACAGAAGTGAGTTGCTGAGAGTACAAGTGATACAAGTCCTTGATATTTTTTTCCTATGGTCGATCAGTCTTTGTGTAGTTGAATGTATGTTTATAGGCTGTAGGGCCGGAGCATTATTTTTATAATATATTAAAAATACTTGCACTCTTTGTTCCCTAAAGTTTTTTGGAGGAAAACTGATAAGCGCAAAAGTCTATTTATTGTACTACATTTTGGAGATTTTGGGGTACAACGCACATGATACACTCACGCGTGCGCACACACGCAGACACACTGTGTGTGTGTGTGAGTGTGTGTGTGTGTGTGTGTGTGTGTGTGTGTGTGTAAATTGAAGGTGGAGAGGGGAAGAACGGAAAGGGAGGGGATCACTGCTGTCAGCTGCAACGGTCTGGTACGCATTTTCACTCATCGCCACTGATTCCACATAATGTCCCAATGCAGGTCACCACAGTGACATCGCTTCCCTTTCTTCCCATCTCCACCTACAATTTACAAATAATTCATAACAGCTCCGAATTCCACGTGTTCTTTCAGATGTCTCCTAAATAATTTGATGGGCCTAGCTGTGCAATGGCCTTCTGTTGGAATATCCGAGAGCGAATAGGGAGGAAATTAACAGGGCCTGTAGGTAGGTGGCTCTCGATGGGAATGTGGATCGGTCGAGGGGCGTGCCGAAATAGTCTTCGCAGTTGCGATAACGCTGTGTCCCGCCGCAGTGGCTAATGCACATGCCTAGTAAGCAGAAGATCCCAAGTTCGAATCCTGGTATAGTACACATTTTCACTCATCGTCGCTGATTCCGCGTAATGTCCCCATGCAGCTGACAGCAGTGATCGCCACCCTTTCCTTTCCGTTGTTCCCCTCTCCCCCATTCAATTTACGTATAATGTATAACAGCTGCGAATTCTGTATGGTGTCTGTTCTATCAGATATGTCTGAAAGAACAGTCACCACGCATTCACTATATCCATACTACAGTATATCTTCATTACAAAACGAGGATATGTGAAATTAATATAACAATATGAAAAAAATGGGTAAATAGCAAATAAAATTAAAATACCGAATTGGTGTGGTTATAACACTTGCAAGACATTATTCATAGCCACTTACTGTAATCCGCTCACTGCCAGTGGCTATAGTACCGTAATCATTTCCTTCAGTGAAACTTCCTGGGAGATTAAAACTCTGTGCCGGACCGAGACTCGAACTCGGGACCTTTGCCTTTCGCGGGCAAGTGGTCTACCATCTGAGCTACCCAAGAACGACTCACGACCCCCCCCCCCCCCAAATCCCCACAGCTTCAATTCTGCCAGTACTTCGTCTCCTACCTTCTTAACTTCACAGAAGCTCCTCTGCGAACTAGCACTCCTGGAAGCCATATCTCCACAATATCCTTTCTTCCAGGAGAGCTGGTTCTGCAAGGTTCAAACAGGAGTTTCTGTGTAGTTTGGAAGGTAAGAGACGAGGTACTGGCAGAATTGAAGCTGCGGGGGCGGGTCGTGATTCGTGCTTGGGTAGCTCAAGTGGTAGAGGACTTGCCTGCGAAAGGCAAAGGTCCCGAGTTCGAGTCTCGGTCCGGCACACAGTTCTAATGTGCCAGGAAGTTTCATATCAACGCTCACTCCACTACAGAGTGAAAATCTCATTCTAGATTTGCTTCAGTGGAATCTTTAGAAGAATATCCTTCCAAGAATATCCTTCCATATTCGTGATGGTGTTCTGTGCATTTTCAGTCTTGCTCATCCCCTCCTTTGACATTTTCCTCCTGTTTCACCATTGCCCCTTCTTAGAGCCAAGGTAACTGGAAATGGGACGTATTATTATAGAACTCATAATAAAGTTCATCTGTTTAAGATTTTTTTCATTTATGTCAAACTCACCTTGATGCAAAGGCTGGAGAAGAGGTGTTGATGGTGGACCAATATTGTGCATCTTAAAGTCCGACTCTATAAACCCAAAATCACTATTAGTGAATACTTGAAACGTATTGTTAGAGCCTTTTTTGATTCGGATCCACTTTCCATTCCTCCATTGTATTTTGTTTCCTTCTGTGTCTTTATCATCCTTATCCTTTCTATGTCATCCATGATTTTAATTCAAAAAAGTTTTCTTTTTTTCATTTCAATTATGGAAACGTTTTTGCTGACTTGCTTCACTGCTTCTATCTTTCCTTGGGGAACAAATAACGTTTTAAGTGTTTCTTTGTCTTTTCAGACAGGCCAAAACCGTTATAACACACCATGCGTGTATTTCAGGCTCAAGGAGCTTGTGATCTATAGTGCCGAAATAGTGACTTTTCCTCAAGACATACAAACGGTATTTTTTAAAAAAAGGCGTATTTAAACACGAATTAAATATTACAACAAATACTCTTGAAACCATTCATATCAGGTATTGCTGCTCCACCTTCATTAAAGGCAGCAGTCTTTCTCCTTCTGTCCACCAATTCACTGACACTATTTGCATTCTAATTGCAATTGAGGTATTGGCTTGAACTGCACCACTATTCAGGGATTCACCAGTACTCATATTATGCAGAAGTGATAATTATGCTGTATCCTTGTAAAACGGCACTTGTATCATTTGTACTCCTTTCCCTCAATTCATCATAGCTCAGTCAATGGCGTCTACGTCAACGAGACAGGTAGAGATATTCTGACCAGGTAACACATCAACAAATAGAGATGATCGTGCCCTTGCATGCCATAAGAGAGGTGATGCCTTCTATGGGGATGGTCCTAGATATTCTTGAACTAGATTTATGTCCATTGATCTGCTAATCCTCCTTGAGTTGCCAATGAACAAACACTCACAAAAAATGGTTCAAATGGCTCTGAGCACTATGGGACTCAACTGCTGAGGTCATTAGTCCCCTAGAACTTAGAACTAGTTAAACCTAACTAACCTAAGGACATCACAAACATCCATGCCCGAGGCAGGATTCGAACCTGCGACCGTAGCGGTCTTGCGGTTCCAGGCTGCAGCGCCTTTAACCGCACGGCCACTTCGGCCGGCTAACACTCACAAGTTGACAGCGATTCTTTAGCATTCTTGATGTGATTCTGAGATAAATGTGGTTACACTTACTTTGTGTCATAGCCGATTGTACAATTGTATGCTTCTTTACGTTCACGATAATATCATGTAGAATGGCTTACCATTATGTTCTGTTTTCCAACCCAAATAAAAGATGGCATAGCAGATTTTTTATTTTTGAATGGTATCTTTCACCTGTGAGAGCCACCAGGTGCATAAAAATGACCCATAATCCCCTGCCTTAATATATTAACTTAGTTTCGTCATAAGTGTGACATTTTACGTTAGCTTACCTGATTCCTTTTTCCATTCTCAAGCGCCCATTTTCTGTCAAGTTTTAATTAATCGTGTCTAGTAAGTGTATAGTGGTGTCATTTTTTTTTCATTTCTTAACTTTGAAGTCATCTGTGCACCCTTCATCTTGTAATCTAATTTGACGCATTTTTATGAATGTTTTTAAAAGGCTTTTGGCTAAAGTGTAGAGTGTTGTACACTGACAGCTCCGCATATTGTATGGTATGACGGGAATGATATACTCAAAAGAAAAGTCATTTGTGCTGTATATTCTTATATATACTAGACTTGCGTTCAGTTACCGTTAGCTACATAGTTTTATAGGCTCCGACTCCTCCGATTTTATACTTAATGTGTGGATATTGTGAAGTTTTACAAATGTACATAATATTTCACAGAATTTTTTTATCACTTGAAGCTATTTAAACATTGTCTTTTATATTAGTACTTTGTTACCCGGTTTTATATACTTTTAAGTTTATACTTTTAAGTTTAACTTTGTTAGGGCAGCTGGACATAATGGCATTTATAACTGGATTTAATGCCACCAAATTTTAAATATTTCATTGATTTATGAAAATATTATTTCAGTAGCGTCACATGCAATTAAATCTTCTTCCTATGACGGATGTTTCCCCTGTTCCCTTTGCCCAATCGGATTTGTGTAAATTGCATTTAAACCAGAGGTTATTCTGTCTCCTGTAATTGCTTCTTCTACAATGCTGTATGTTATTAGGTCTACTCTGTAGGAACTGCGTCTGGAACCGCGCGACCTCTACGGTCGCTGGTTCGAATCCTGCCTCGGGCATTGATGTGTGTGATGTCCTTAGGTTGGTTAGGTTTAAGCAGTTCTAAGTTCTAGGTGACTGATGACATCAGCCATTTGAACCATTTTTTGTAGGAACTGCAATTGGTTGGCTACTGCGCCATTATATCCCCCTCCCCTGCCCCCTTCTACCCTTTCATCTCTTTCTCAACAGCCCTCAAATTAATATTGTGACTCATTGAAATTGTTTGGTAGATATGTCTTTAATAATGGTCTTCAATATTTTATTGTAGGTGACTGTTACTATTCTATTCATATTTTTCTAATACTATTTCAGGGTTAAATGGTCCATTTACTTCCTGTGTACGCATTTAGCGGCACTATAATCATTTTAATGTCTAATGTGTATTATACCCGTGCTCTAAAAAATTGTTCAAATGGCTCTGAGCACTATGGGACTTAACATCTGAAGTCATCAGTCCCAGAGAACTTAGAACTACTTAAACCTAACTAACCTCCGCCACACGGAGTATGGATGTAGATGTAGATGTAGAACCTAAGGACATTACACACATCTATGCCCGAGGCAGGATTGGAACCTGCGACCGTAGCAGTCGCGCAGTTCCGGACGGAAGCACCTAGAACCGCTCAGCCATACCAGCCGGCTACCCGTACTCTCATGTTTTTGTATTTCATTTGATAGATGTGGTAAGGACGGACAACGCAGAAAGCTGTGAAATACGGTTTTGGATGAGAACTGTTTGTGGATGAAGCTTACCTACAAGTAATGTGCACCTATTAATTCAAAATTCCAGGAACGCTGCTTTGAAAGGAAATTCCGTACTGAAAATCACCATTCACCACGAAATGTCACCGATAGGATTGCACGAAAAGTGTCACCATCTCTGCTTCCTGAGAAACCACCAACTATCACTGGCCTACAGTGTCAAAACTACAAGTCTGAGATACACAGTCTGAATCATCACCAAGGGCATGCGGAGCCACAACCCCCCAGATTCTCCACTCTACGCAGGGAACCATAAGCAACTGATCCACAAGCAGACTGCAATGAGACCACAACAACTTGGAGCGCCCTGACAGTTGTGCCTTCGAGGCTGCAGCAACCCATGTCTGACGTGACGAATGACACGCTGACATAGGCTCCGCTGCCAACTGTAAAAGCCAGCAACCGATCGACCTCTAAAGAGGTGGCACCTCTCACACAGGCTGCCGACGTCAGATACAGCACAGCGATCGCTTCGTCCAACATGTGGCAGGTGCCGCTCCTGCCCCCACTGCTGCAGGTAAGCTGACAGCCTACACTAGCTTAACGTTACATCAGTCTGTTTCCTTCTCCAAGACTACTATTTGTTTTTCCACTTTTGCAGTTTTGTGCAACTGACTACATAATCGTTCTCAGTAAGTCAACCACGATTCGTGGAGAATATAGGAGTTGTTTAAATAGTGATATCTGAAAACATCTGAGAAACGTTGCTTTTACAAAATAAAACTTTATATTTGTGTAAACTGAGAGCTGGTTTCTCAGGATGGGGCAGGATAAGGTTTGCCATTGTGGATGGGGCCGTAATCAGTTACTCTCCGTTGCACAACAAATACGTAAGCTTTATTTAAAGAAATTAAAATTTTAAAACAATCTCTTAAACAACACAATTGACTGTATGACGGCTGAAGGCCTTATTACGGAAAAAAATTTCAGAATTTTAGGGTCGAAGGCCACCAACAATAAACTCAAACAACAAACGACTGAAGGCCTGAATTAGAAGTCAGAACAACAATTCCAAATACCACATATTAAGATAAATACTTCGTTTTAAGACAAACTGTAACACGACTGAAGGCCTTATTATGAAAGAAGTGAAATTATTGCTCGGCTGAAGGCCACACACAACTTCAAATCACAAACGGCTGAAGGCCTGAATTAGAACTGAGAAAAAAAGTTCCAAATAGCACATATTAAGATAAATACTTTGTTTTGAAACATAAAGTAACACTGCTGAAGGCCTTATTATAAAAGAAGTGAAATTATTACTCGGCTGAAGGCCACAAACAATTTCAAATAACAAACAGCTGAAAGCCTGAATTAGAAGTCAGGAAAACAATTTCAAATAGCACTTTTAAAATAAATTCCTTGCTTTTAAAACAGGTTTGCTTTAAAAAAAAACTTACTGTAAACAGCTGAAGGCCTTATTATCCAAGAAGTGAAATTATTGCTCGGCTGAAGGCCACACCAACAATAATTAGAAAATCACAAATATCCTTAATACAAACATCACGATCTAAAGAATCAGAACAAGCGGTTCTCAGCAAGTCTTCCAAGGGTCGCCCTGGCAAGGTAATTCTAAGATAAGGTAAGGTGAGGCAGGCAGCCAAGTGTTGTACTCACGTAACAGGATGGTAACTCAAACTAGGGGCAGCTTAAGCGCCAACCGACCGACTAACCAATCCGCTTAACATCCAATCACCGGTACGATGGAATATTTTTAGGTAAGGGCGAAGATACAGACAGCACTACGTCTTCAGAAAACACCGAAGGAAACTCTAGAACCAAGGTAGACCTCCCCATCAAAAATATGCAGAATACAATACAAGAGGCTGTCGAACTACACGCCGTGTCAGACGGCATTAACACTAGGAGGAAGGTACACCGCCGGAAAAGCACGCTAACCTCCACGGCAGGAAACTGGGATGTTGACGGCCACAAGGCCGAAAATCCCGCTGGTTGCACTTCACTAATAGGACTAATACTAAATTCAATGATGAATAACAATAGACGAAGACGGCTGCAATATTTCACCACTTCGAAACACTTCACTCGTTGCCACCAGACTCAGCGGTCTTGGGAGCAACAACCCGCCGACTAAAGATGAAAACTCAGAATAGTCGATGTAGCATTAACAGTTAACTCTTCACTCAACTTAAACGTCCAGGGTTAGGTGTGCAACGAAGTCGTCGCTCTCGCATCTACCCCTCCTCTATCTGGCAATGGCAGCACACCACCAGCGGCCCCGGCTTGCCCTTGAGCTGCACGGAACTGCTCGCTTCTACGCCCCCAACGGACCTGATGTCCATTCGCAATCCCCTCCATATCCAGTATGCAGACAGCATTAAAATAACTGCTCATTCAAAACCACAAGATACACACGGATCCTGCCGGCCGCGGTGGTCTAGCGGTTCTAGGCGTTCAGTCCGGAACCGCGCGACTGCTGCGGTCGCAGGTTCGAATCCTGCCTCGGGCATGGATGTGTGTGATGTCCTTAGGTTAGTTAGGTTTAAGTAGTTCTAAGTTCTAGGGGACTGATGATCACAGCTGTTAAGTCCCATAGTGCTCAGAGCCATTTTTGAACACACGGATCCAGAAAAACAATTCCACCATCAACTCATAATACTAAAACCAGTCACTGTGAAACAACACGGACGAAGTCGGCACAAACACAGAGAAGCCAGAAGCGGTCGGAAGACCCAAATGCACGTCGTCCGCTGCGATGACCGACCGAACGACCAACCAACAGTGGTCCCCACTCAAGTCTGGCATGGGAATGATCCCAGTATAATTCTTGGGTGGACACACACACACACACACACACACACACACACACACACACACTCAGGAGAAAGTTGCACTACTCGAATCTCACGGTCCATTCAACTAAAACTCGCTGAATCCGGTCCTTGAGGTGGTCGTGCACTCTCGCGACCACATCCTTCCGTCGGACAGTGCATGTGTGTTGCCAGCGGTCGGGCGAGTACTGTCCGTCCGGACATCACTGCTGCTCCGCCCAACTCAACTAGCTCGACACACGACGACACGGAAATACTAGAAGCCGCTCCAAAGATGGTACTACAGGACGCGTTATCGATAAGCGCTACTGGTGCCACTCACGGACAGACAAGGGGAGCAAACGTAGTGGCGCCAGTGAACACACTAAGGAAACGAGACGCCACTATCGATCGCTATTACAAGATGCCAAGCTATGAACGGCATCAACACGAGCAGCACACGGCTCATAAACTATACTTTATTTTTGCTGCTAACACAAGTAATAACGAGAATAGAAAATGTATACAGTCGTCTAAAGATAGGCATTGGTTGCATAAAGAGTGAACCATAATTAATTCTAGAACCACCAAGCAGAGCCAACAATAGGTCATAAACTTGTCATTTGTTAAATAACTATAAAAAGTCCTTTCTCGTTGATAGTCCATTTTCTATTTGTTTTCTACAACAAAATGTTAAAATTGTAAATAGAATATACATGTTTTATGCTCAAGTGCATATTTTGTCCTGATTTAATTCTAAGTACAGGGCTATTACAAATGATTGAAGCGATTTCATAAATTCACTGTAGCTCCATTCATTGACATATGGTCACACTACAGATACATAGAAAAACTCATAAAGTTTTGTTCGGCTGAAGCCGCACTTCAGGTTTCTGCCGCCAGAGTGCTCGAGAGCGCAGTGAGACAAAATGGCGACAGGAGCCGAGAAAGCGTATGTCGTGCTTGAAATGCACTCACATCGGTCAGTCATAACAGTGCAACGACACTTCAGGACGAAGTTCAACGAAGATCCACCAACTGCTAACTCCATTCGGCGATGGTATGCGCAGTTTAAAGCTTCTGGATGCCTCTGTAAGGGAAAATCAACGGGTCGGCCTGCAGTGAGCGAAGAAACGGTTGAACGAGTGCGGGCAAGTTTCACGCGTAGCCCGCGGAAGTCGACGAATAAAGCAAGCAGGGAGCTAAACGTACCACAGCCGACGGTTTGGAAAATCTTACGGAAAAGGCTAAAGCAGAAGCCTTACCGTTTACAATTGCTACAAGCCCTGACACCCGATGACAAAAGTCAAATGCTTTGAATTTTCGGCGCGGTTGCAACAGCTCATGGAAGAGGATGCGTTCAGTGCGAAACTTGTTTTCAGTGACGAAGCAACATTTTTTCTTAATGGTGAAGTGAACATACACAATGTGCGAATCTGGGCGGTAGAGAATCCTCACGCATTCGTGCAGCGTGTTTTGTGCAATCTCACGGTTTAAAGTTTACGGCCCCTTTTTCTTCTGCGTAAAAAACGTTACAGGACACGTGTATCTGGACATGCTGGAAAATTGGCTCATGCCACAACTGGAAACTGACAGCGCCGACTTCATCTTTCAACAGGATGGTGCTCCACCGCACTTCCATCACGATGTTCGACATTTCTTAAACATGAGATTGGAAAACCGATGGATCGGTCGTGGTGGAGATCATGATCAGCAATTCATGTCAAGGCCCCCACGCTCTCCCGACTTAACCCCATGCGATTTCTTTCTGTGGTGTTATGTGAAAGATTCAGTGTTTAAACCTCCTCTACCAAGAAACGTGCCAGAACTGCGAGCTCGCATCAACTATGCTTTCGAACTCATTGATGGGGACATGCTGCGCCGAGTGTGGGAGGAACTTGATTATCGGCTTGATGTCTGCCGATCACTAAAGGGGCACATATCGAACATTTGTGAATGCCTAAAAAAACTTTTTGAGTTTTTGTATGTGTGTGCAAAGCATTGTGAAAATATCTCAAATAATAAAGTTATTGCAGAGCTGTGAAATCGCTTCAATCATTTGTAATAACCCTGTATGTCTTGTTTTCATTTGATGACCTTGAATGTCAGTTTTATAGTGCTTTCTTTAGAGTCTAATTGTTGAGTTTCATTTTATTGTCAATTTGTAGAATAGCTGTTGCTGTTAGCAATTTACCACAGTAGTGCGGATGGATTTATTGTAAGTAGGATTTGCTATAATGAGGTATGGAGACTTGAACTTTTAGTAGATGATAAATTAACACAATTTAATTATTTTGTGTCGAAACACTCAGGAAGTGAAGAGAATGCAAGTGAAGAGGAAACGGGGAGCAATGAAGAATCAAGCCCGCTATTAACGCACCAAATAAATAACTTTTGGTTTAGAATATCTTGCAGAAGCTCCATGTGAAAGTAAAAGATTTCGCAACACAGTCAATGAACCTGAAGGAAGTGCTATTGCAGGAAAATATTTTATTGTGCTCTGTCCTGTAAGTCCAGTGGTGTGCTTTAATTGTCTTAATATACGCAGTTCATTAAACGACATGATTTGTAGGCATATGTACGTGTAGTTACACATCAAATGACGCCACGCACACTAAAGGGACAATGCAGCTAATCATGCGCAAATTACTGTCTTTCACTATGTAAATATTATTTGATGATTTAAATGCAGAAATATGAAACACATAACGAGCGGTGTGAAGCGCCGTACTATCTCGTATGTTAACGAAATATCTCAGGTCTCTTTTCCATTTCAATTTCATTAAAATTAATTCATGGGTTCGCGTAGAGAAATATTATAGGTGGCATGTTTATCACTGATCATTTCGGAGCAAATTAATCTCTGTGAATTTACGTAGCTGAGATAAAAGATAGGCGTTATGCGGCAACCACAAGAATTTTATGAAAACTGCGATTAATGTTTGCAAATAAATTAAAATGGCACTGCAGAAGTTATTTCCTTGGTCTGTGCCGTTTAATATTGGCAATATTCAAATAAGAAATTGCGGCCGAGCAAATGGCCAACAACAATCAGTCATAGGCTTGCGCTGTATTGCACGTTCTGATACTCTGAAAACATAAGTCATTATTTTTCTAACGTATAAAGATGCAAAAGGTACATACATACAGGTTTCAAGAGCAAATAAACATATGTATTTAACCAAAATGCAACGTAAGTACACTTAAAATGTCGCTCACGTCTATCTTCATCCCGGATCGAGGCCAGGGTTGTTAAGTAAAATGTTTCCACTGTTTCACAGTTAATAATATTTTTAACATCGAGCAGATAATAATATACATAATAAATCTATATTTTTTCTTAAATACAATTACATTGAATGATAAATGTTTTTGTCCATTTTTTCGTATGTCCTTAAAGAATCATAGAAGTCTTAAGTCATTGCACTATTCTTAGTTCCACGTGAATAAATATTGTCCCCCCAGGGCAACTAATACAGCAAGTAGCCAATATATGTGAACCATTCAAGAAATATTTTGACTCCTGAAATAATTACAAAAATGTTGACCATACAAGTGAAGACGGTGAAAGACAAAATGTAACTGTTGCTAGCGAATCCGAAATATATGCTTTCTTCATGTTCATTTTAAAGAGAGTTTACAACATTTTATTGTCTGCTTTATGCTCAAATTTATTAAGAAGGGCCGTAAACAGTAAGACAAGAGCTTATTAACTACTAAAAAGTTTTCGCTTTCGTGATAAGGGCACCGGGGAAAAAAGATGTATGAGTGACAAATTTGCTCCTCTGTGTGAATTATTAGGAGAATTGAATGAAGTATGCCAAAGTTATTCCAGAAGCACACCTTACAATACCACTGATTAAATACTATGTCTTTTCAGAGCTTTTCTCAAAAAGAAGATTGGGAAATGTGATTGCTTGTTGGAATTCTCAGCAGTGAAATTGAACGATGTACAACAAAATTGGGAGTGTATGTTGGAAAAGACTGCAGACCTGTTTGTGAACGTGGTCCTTCTGAGTCTGTGAAGAGACTGGTGGAGCTAGCAAATAAGGCATGTTACAACATCACAACCAACCATTTCTACAGATCTGTGTAACGGACACTTTGTATGCATGTTACGGACTTACAGTGTTTATGACACTCAAATCTAAAAGAAAAGACGTACAGTTTGAACTTAAGACGACAGCAGGCGGAGAGCTGTATTCCTCCAAGTTCGCATTTACAGATCAGTTATTTCTTGTTTCTTAAATCATCAAGGAAAAAGCGAAGAGAAATCTGTTGATGTTGAGTACATAACATCGTAATGCAGGAGTAGAACTTCATGCACCAAAAAGAAAAGCTCACACAGGTCTACATTATAAATCCACTAAGTGAGGAGTGGATGCCATAGACCAAATGGCTGCGACATACTCCACAAAAGAGGTACGAGGAGACGACCTCTGTCTGCGTTCTATTTTTGGAATTACTGAGGATTCCCCTGACCTAATCAGGCACTCTTTCCGTCGACAAAATCAACGAAGTACAGAGTGAAGTTCGAAGGTTAATTTCACTGTTTGCATATTACCGAAACTGACAGTTTGGTGAGCAGTCCGTTACCGAACACTACTTACATACACTGCTGTCACAGACAATTTTTCAACATTCTGTCTTCTATCCATCTATCCACCATCCACCTCCCTTCCCCGTTCGGAAAGGTGCTGTAGCATAACCTTGACGCAAGCTGTTGTCTTCTGGTTGTCCATGATCTTATCTACATCAGTCCTACCAGGTGTACCGGAACGAAATGAGCGTTAAGATACAAATGTGTCGATAGGGAACATTTGTTGGAAACGAGCGTTAATTTTTGTTTGTTTGATTGGTACGACATCTGTCAAAGATATTTAGTATACATCAAGTCATGGAAGAAACAACATCATATGTTTTCATTGTGTTAACAATGTCGAATTTTGTACCAGAAAGTGATGATTTGCGGAAAGCATTAATTTTTTGTTTTCATTTGAAAAAAAAGTGCTGTAGACTCGCATCGAATTCTTGTCCCTGTGTATGGTGACCATGCTCTATCAGAAGCAACATGCAAAAGATGGTTTCAACGGTTCAGAAATAATGATTTTGATGTAAGAAATGAAGAACGTGGAAGACCACCAAAAAAGTTCGAAGACGCCGAATTGCAAGCAATATTGGATGAAGATGATACTTTGAGTCAGAAGCAAATGTCAGAAATGCTAAATGTTGGACAACAAACAATTTCTGACCGTTTGAAAGCTATGGGAAAGATCCAAATGTGTGGAAAATGGGTGCCACATGAATTGAATGAAAGACAGATGGAAAACCGAAAAACCATTTGTCAAATTCTGCTTCAAAGACGTGAAAGAAAATCAATTTTGCATCGAATTGTTACTGGCGATGAAAAATTGATTTATGTTAAGAATCCTAAACGGGAAAAATCATGGGTTAATCCGGGACAACCATCAACATCGACTGCAAAACCAGATCGATTCGGCAAGAAGACAATGTTCTGTGTTTGGTGGGATTAGAAAGGTGTGGTGTATCATGATCTTCTAAAACCCGATGAAACTGCGAATACTAATCGCTACAGACAACAAATGATCAATTTTAACTATGCATTGATCGAAAAAAGACCAGAATGAGCCAGAAGACATGACAAAATAATTTTTTTACACGACATTGCACCTGCATACAAAGCAAAACTGGTTCAGGATACAGTCAAAACACTTGGCTGGGAGCTGCTACCCGATCCGCCGTATTCACCAGACTTGGCCCCTTCCGACTACCATTTGTTTTCAGCAATGGGACACGCATTGGTTGAGGAACACTTCGATTCCTACGAAGAAGTCGAAAATTGAGTGTCTGATTGGTTTGCTTCAAAAGGCGAACATTTCTATTGGCGTGGTGTCCACAAATAGCCAGAAAGGTGGTCAAAATGTATAGAAAGCAATGGTCAGTACTTTGAATAAAATGTTTTTACTTTTCAATTCAAAATTAGTGTTTCATTTTCACAAAAAAACGCGCATTTCATACCGGTACACCTGGCACTGAGTCCGATTTTAGGCGGTGCAATTGGAGATGACTGACAACCGGTTGTGATACCTTATTTCTGCATCATGTTTACAAACGTTTCCTTGGAATTGCTAGTCAAGTTGGTAGGTGTTGTGAATATCACAGCGTTTGCCAGTGCAAAGGCCCCCAGCTGATTGGTCACTACACGTCTTGCTGGCGCTGCTGGTGCTCCGTCGCTCCATTCTGGGTTTCCCCAGCCAGGGTAAGGGTGGCTGAAGTCAACTGCTGGGAGGACGTCTCGTTATGTCACGTTCAAGGGCCCGAGGGCAGGGACGTCTCTCATTGTACTCAAAGGACAACTGTCCTGGCACCCAGATGATTAGGTGATGGATCGCGGTTCATGTCCCGTAGATGGTAGATGCATCTGCGACATCAGCATAGAAGTGAGCACCACAGGCTTGACGTCACATAACTGACCAGCTGTTCGAACGCTGACAGGGCTCTTTCGATCGGGTTGAAATGCTGCTCCTGCCAGCTCACTTTGCGGTAATGGTGGCATTTGTTGTGTGACGCCAAATTATCTGAAATAGAATCGTGTTGTGTTAACCGGCAGTAGGTCAGGCTGCAGTACTTCTTGGTGACTGCCCTTGTTTCGTCACATGGAAATCTGTGACATGGATGAGGTGTTGTTGGTCCCCTCAGTAATTCGGTAATTTACTATCACTTGTCTGACTGCAGTGTAGTCTGATTACCGTCCTGGTGCGCTATCACCGGCTCCAAGTCCCCCTTGTAACTCTTTTCCTTGAGGTTATTTCTCCAAATAACAATTCCGTAAACTCAAATGGTGTTTGTTATTTCGTACGCATTTTATGTAATCATCTAGTACCATATCATTTTAGTCTTTTCTGGCAGTTTTGAGAAATTCATCACATGAACCATCAATTCAGTAGAAGAATGGTCGTTTTCGAATTCAGCAGCTCATTACATTAACAGTAGAATGACCGGAATAGAGTCCTTGTAAACTTAACCAACTTCGTAACCATTTACGTTGCAGATATAAGAATTTAACTATTTTAACGAGACTTATATAAAGCAACTAACTTTAAAAACCATATAAATCAACCCGATACGTTGATCTAGGCCACATTCTAGTAAGTACCACCATATTAGACGTCAACATCATTAACATCTCAGTGCCAGGCAGAGAACTTTTCTTCTTCTTCTGACAGGTAAGATGTTCATTCAACGAAACTGTAAGGTATTACAATATTTGTTAATTATGCATTTTGTGTAGTTGTAGCTTGTACTATGAGTGAACAGAAATACGACAGTACAAAGAACACCAGTGTTGATAAATAATCAAATAACAATACATACAGCATTATTTTGGATATTGTATAATGTTCAACGAGCAAAATGCCCACAAAATCACTAAGCAAACAGAAGTATTTTACAAGCTGCAACATGGTCGCGAGTAAAACAGTGACCCGAATATGGAATAAATTTCCTTTACTTTAAGTCTATGATCACAAAGTTTTTGTCGTCAGACTACCGGTTTTCGTTCTTTAATGGCCATCTTTAGATCTGTTTTATAAAATCATGTCCTAATGTACTGCTGCAACTATTTTAAATTATGTGGTACTCGATGAAGTTAGTGATAAAGCAAGTGAAAAGCACAGGAATTAATGGCGGAGACGAAACTTTGGGTCAGTAACAATGAACGTCTATCGAAACATTAGTTGCATTGACGAATCCTGAGTTAATGATATTTTATAAAAATAAAACGATCACGAAATAAAATATTTTGCACTAATTATACTGTACTATTTATTCTAGCAATCTGCCACGATGATGTTCTTTTACTGGTTTCAGATGTGTGGAGATCTAGGTGTACGCAATATTATGTAGACAACAAATTTATGATTCAGAAATTGCAATGAATGATACAAAAATTATGAATTAAGACGATGTCGTTCTAAAACTTCAGTACCAGGACAACACATTTATTTTTAAATTTTTTTCCCGATTGTGTTAATAAAGAGTTTAGATGAGTGACAGATATTAATCTCGGCCTACAGCAATAGGTCGAGCTTCACACGTAGCTTATCTGCATTGTTTAACGTATCTTACAGCAAACATTTCTGTTATATACTACTGGACTCATCCACTGTGGAATAAGATATTGAGGTATGGGATGTGCTACCTTACATTTTACTTTCTACGTAGTGATTAACGGCAATACAGCAGAAGAGGGATTTTACTTCATCTTTAGTATCTAATTATCATCGAATGTTGCTTAGTTGCTCCAGCTTCATCCTCACTAGTTTGAATTACTAGATAATTTAACGCTCCGTCATTTTGTCGTTAAAAAAGAATGAGATCCTTAGAGCCAGTTACATTAGGAAACATGTTGGACACAGGACTTCCCTCAGTAGCTTTCTTAAGGGTACGGCTTTTATAGCCTTTGTTGTTACGCTCATTATGCAACATGACTAACACCTATACTGATTTCTTCATGTGCAAGCACACGAAAATTTTTCTTTCACTTTGTGTGTGGAATCTGATCTCAACATTATTAAGAACTACACTTATAGTCACTATCGGCAGTGAGACTAAGGTCATGCCGCTACTAAAGAAATATCTTGAAATTTACTTCTAACGGTTCCACGAACGTAGTTCCCTTCTGAACTATACTGTAGGTAAATTTGATTTTATCCACAATTGAGTTGAAATAACTTCCATTACATTTTTCGGTTGCCAAACCGTGCTCCTTTCATATTCTCACGTCGTAGTCAAAATCAAATTCAAATCCGAAAGCAAGGTCGTCACTGATGTACAGTACTTACAACTGAAAGCACGTTTGTTAAAGACGGAATGTACAGGGTGATTATAATTAAAGTTAAACTTTCAAAACGCTGTATAAATAACACTATTGGTCAGAATGACGCCAAATTGCTACGGAATATTATCAGAGAAGGGGGAAAACGTATGGCAAAAGAAAAAAAAACTGTGTGAAAACTGATCAGTAGATGACTCTGTATATCAGAATACGTAAATGAAAACACCTATCATTCGCACGACACGTTGAAGTTGGTATAAACACGGCGCGAACACGGATTTTCCTGCAACTCGTCTGCAACGTAAGCCTTGACTGGCTCAATACAGGATGGCGCTCTGCTTGTAAAGCTGTATTACAAGAATGATGACTGTGCACACGTCGCTCTACAGAAGTTCCGGACACAGAAGAGTTTGAAAAATGGCGTTGGTACGATGTCTGTTGTGGGTCTGGAGACAATGATTTGGAAATTCGAAAAGACGGGGTCTTTTGGTGTTCAAGCTGGTAGAGGGAGAAAACAAATTGATTCGTCAGTGGCCACGGCAATGCAGGAGGAGACGAGTGGTGGTGTGTAAACGTGTAGTGCACGGAGAATTGCCGGAACATTGGACATACCTGTGAACATGGTGCGTAAAATCCTACGGAACTTCCTTCTTTGGTATCCATTCAAAATTACCTACGTGCAAGAGTTGCTTCCTGTTGACCTGCCAAGACCTTTGCTTTAGAATTTTTTGCTCGCATGGATTTGGACAATGATTACGCGTGGAAGATTTTGTGGACAGACGAAGCCCACTTCCATGTGACAGGATATCTCAATACACAGAATTGCCGAATATGGGCAACGGAAAATCCACACGCAAATCAACCAGTACCACTTCATCCTGAAAAGGTCACCGTGTGGTGCGGGTTTACGGCATCATTTATCATAGAGCAATATTTTTTCAAAGACACAGTTGATCCCGGTCCTGTTACTTGTAACATTGGTAAGCGCATGAGTGTCTTTTGCGCAACCACATTATTCCAGCTCCCCAACAGCGTTGATATATGGTTGGGATCATTTTTATGCAAACTGGCGCATCTCTGCACATTGCAAATCCAGTTAAGCAGCTGCTGAAGCGCCATTTCGGAAATGCTAGAATTATCACCCCCCATTTCCCTACAACCTGGCGGTCCCTGTCACCTGATCTTAATCCACGTGACTTCTGGTTGTGGGGTTATCTGAAAGATGTTTTGTTCAGTGTTCCGACTGCAAACTTAGTTACATTGAAGGTACGCATTGCGCATCACATTCTGAACGTGACCCTGGAAACACTTCGATTAGTTGTGGAACATGCTGTTTCTCGATTTCAAATTGTTGCGTAAGGCTGTGGACAGCATATTGAACATGTTTTGCACCAGTCACGCGAAAATTAATGAGCCGATACGATTTTGATTCATGCTTTTTATGCGGTTTTTGGCATCAGGACAATTAAAAACCGTTTTTCCATCGGATATGATTTGACCTCGCATGGTGAATCGGCTTTCGTAACCAACACCATCACACATTTACGCCCATGCACACTGAATAGTACTGTTTGTTTAACGTACGGGGGGGGGGGGGGGGGGACCCAGAAGTAACCGGAATCGTAATGCTGCACATCGTGTACCTGCTGTAGTAGCAGGTTGCCCCGCCAGAGGGCTGTAGTAGGAGCTCTGCTAAGTCATTCAGAAACGCGGCGTCACCCAACTGTGAGAAGTGTTGTTTCTTTGGCAGTTCTTTGAGTGTGCGTACAGTGCAGACGTGACACGATGAAATGGCTAGATCTTACGAACAATGTGCGGCAGTGAAGTTTTGTTTCTTGCTCGACAAGAACGCAGCAGAAACTGTTGCGATGATTCAGACAGCCTACAAAGACCATGCTCTTAGTAAAACGCAAGTGTACGAATGGTTTTCTCGGTTAAAAAAGGGAGAAATGGTGGTTGAAGATCAGCCCCGTTTCGGTCGACCTTCAACTGCTCGAAGCAAAGACAACATCGACAGAATCCGTGATCTCATCAGTGAAGATCGACGCAGGACAATCGACCAACGCGAGAACTTGTCCAGGTTGTCCTGGAGCTCAGTTTAGTGCATCTCGACCATCGATTTGGGGATGCGAAGAGTTGTAGCAAAATTCGTGCCGAAGCTTCTTACTGGAGGTGAAAGGGATCGTCGCATTCAAGCCTGTTTTGAAATGAAGGACACGTTCAAAGATGATCCACAATATCTCAACAAAATCATTACAGGTAATGAGTCATGGTGCTATGGGTACGATCCAGAAAGTAAACAACAGTCATCACAATGGAAGTCACCTGGCTCACCTCGACCAAAAAAAGCTCGACAAGTGAAATCGAATGTGAAAACGATGTTGATCTGTTTTTTTGACATCAGAGGTATCGTACACTCTGAATTTGTCCCTGGAAACCAGGCAGTAAACAAACTATTCTATTTGGAGGTTATGAAACGGCTTCGCAGAAGTTTGTCGCGAAAACTTCCGGCTTTGTGGGATTCTGGCGTGTGGTTCCTGCATCACGACAACGCTCCCGCGCACACGGCTCTCAGCGTTCGCCAGTTTTTGGCCTCAACGAAGACGACTACCTTGACCCATGCGCCCTATTCGCCGGATTTAGCACCCTCAGCCTTCTTCCTATCCCCGAGAATGAAAGGAGACTTCAGACGAAGGGGTTTTGCAGATATGGAAGACGTAAAACGCAATGTCATGAAAGTGCTAGCAGGTATAAAACAGGACGAATTTAAAAGATGCTTCGAACACTGGAATGAACGTTTGGACAAGTGTATTAATGCTAATGGAGAGTACTTCGAAGGAGATTAAGATTGTATATCAAAACAATAAAGTACACTCCTGGAAATTGAAATAAGAACACCGTGAATTCATTGTCCCAGGAAGGGGAAACTTTATTGACACATTCCTGGGGTCAGATACATCACATGATCACACTGACAGAACCACAGGCACATAGACACAGGCAACAGAGCATGCACAATGTCGGCACTAGTACAGTGTATATCCACCTTTTGCAGCAATGCAGGCTGCTATTCTCCCATGGAGACGATCGTAGAGATGCTGGATGTAGTCCTGTGGAACGGCTTGCCATGCCATTTCCACCTGGCGCCTCAGTTGGACCAGCGTTCGTGCTGGACGTGCAGACCGCGTGAGATGACGCTTCATCCAGTCCCAAACATGCTCAATGGGGGACAGATCCGGAGATCTTGCTGGCCAGGGTAGTTGACTTACACCTTCTAGAGCACGTTGGGTGGCACGGGATACATGCGGACGTGCATTGTCCTGTTGGAACAGCAAGTTCCCTTGCCGGTCTAGGAATGGTAGAACGATGGGTTCGATGACGGTTTGGATGTACCGTGCACTATTCAGTGTCCCCTCGACGATCACCAGTGGTTTACGGCCAGTGTAGGAGATCGCTCCCCACACCATGATGCCGGGTGTTGGCCCTGTGTGCCTCGGTCGTATGCAGTCCTGATTGTGGCGCTCACCTGCACGGCGCCAAACACGCATACGACCATCATTGGCACCAAGGCAGAAGCGACTCTCATCGCTGAAGACGACACGCCTCCATTCGTCCCTCCATTCACGCCTGTCGCGACACCACTGGAGGCGGGCTGCACGATGTTGGGGCGTGAGCGGAAGACGGCCTAACGGTGTGCGGGACCGTAGCCCAGCTTCATGGAGACGGTTGCGAATGGTCCTCGCCGATACCCCAGGAGCAACAGTGTCCCTAATTTGCTGGGAAGTGGCGGTGCGGTCCCCTACGGCACTGCGTAGGATCCTACGGTCTTGGCGTGCATCCGTGCGTCGCTGCGGTCCGGTCCCAGGTCGACGGGCACGTGCACCTTCCGCCGACCACTGGCGACAACATCGATGTACTGTGGAGACCTCACGCCCCACGTGTTGAGCAATTCGGCGGTACGTCCACCCGGCCTCCCGCATGCCCACTATACGCCCTCGCTCAAAGTCCGTCAACTGCACATTCGGTTCACGTCCACGCTGTCGCGGCATGCTACCAGTGTTAAAGACTGCGATGGAGCTCCGTATGCCATGGCAAACTGGCTGACACTGACGGCGGCGGTGCACAAATGCTGCGCAGCTAGCGCCATTCGACGGCCAACACCGCGGTTCCTGGTGTGTCCGCTGTGCCGTGCGTGTGATCATTGCTTGTACAGCCCTCTCGCAGTGTCCGGAGCAAGTATGGTGGGTCTGACACACCGGTGTCAATGTGTTCTTTTTTCCATTTCCAGGAGTGTATATGCTTTCTAGAAAGAAATTGCAATTATTTTTGGGTCCATCCTCGTACACCTTAGGAATTTTTCATTTGTAGTCGACCAGTATTAAATTATGATGCTTACAACCTGTCGTAAGAGGCGACTAAAAGGAGCCTCACATGTTTCGGCCTTTATGTGATGGTCCCCTGTAGGGTTTCACCTCCATTTTTCAAAATTTTCCAGGAGAGCGAGCCTTACAAGGTGCATCTTTAGCCGACTTTCTCGTCGCCGCATTGCAGTCCCACCCATTCTCCATCTCTTGGGCGAGGACACCTTCTTAGGTGCGTTTTCCACCATGCACTGTGCAGTGTCACTTTCTGTGCCGAAGATGACCATGGACTTCTTTGCACCTCATATACGGCACAGTAGGCAGCCCATTGTGGTGGGTTCGCATGTTGGTTGTAGCCCCCTGACAACACAGGGATGGCTCTGCTGATGCCTGCCCCGTTAACTCCTCACATATGCCAAGGAATAGATGCCTGTCACCCAGAGGCATCGGGACTCCTGGCAATGGCCACCTTGCAGGTAGCTTTTGCTGCGGCTGTGTAGTGCACATGGGGAGGGCGCCTGGTCGGTGGCATCAGGGTGGATGACCCTGAGCGTAGTACGTCATGTCTTGCTGCTGGTCCACCGACAGCAGTCTCTAAGCAGCCAATGTATGACCCCAAGTCGTTCCCCTCCCTGGCTACACCATGGGAGGAACGCCGGGCTAAGGATGGTAGTGAAGCTTATTCGCCCCGTACCTCCATCAGAGAGTGCACCCTTACATTCTGAGGCAAAAGACCAACTGACGAGAAGCAAGACGAAACGACTGCAGAGGCGTCTCCTGCAGTCCCCCTGGCGTTGCTGAGAAGAGAGTCCGCTCTCCCACCAACAGTGGATGTAGGCATTGCAACTGCTGCGTTTAGACGTCCAAACAGCGTTAATTCCTGGTTCGGCGCCGATGGCGTGGAACCGCACAGGGCCAGAGATGGTCACAAAGTGTACACAAACGAATCTGGTCTGATGTCGCTCCATCACACTTCCCGGTCCCTGGATAATAATATCGAATTGCCTGGCAGCTGAACAATAGCAAAACAACATGAGGTACGCTTGTAAAAAGTGAAACCACATCAGAACTATCCAACAAGTCATTACACTGCAGCTTCAATAACTTAAGTCTGCTGATGGAATCACTAGAATTCTTTATGTGATGTGGACATTTTCCTACCATTGGTTTGACCAAAGATGCCAAGTACTTTTCTAAGTCGTAGGTGGCTACTCCAGTGTTACAATTGGACGTAATGGCACGTTATTTTTGTGGATCTTAGACAATGCATACAGTATAGGTGGAATTGAACTATTTGGTTTCAGTCTCTTAGTTACCTTCTTTGGTAAGGAACTGTTAGTCAGAAGCTCTGCTGTTTATCGATTTCAGCTTGTTGCGTCAGGCTGTATCCGGGCCGTCTCGCAAGTTCCGAAGGGCTACCCTTTTCATCGACGAGATGTTTTTCTTCGGCAGTGTAGCTCTTGTCAACATACGGCAAGACTCCCGGCGCACTTCCTGAGCTTCGCCTGTGGTAAGATGGCGCACAGCTTCTTCGATGGAACTAACAAGGCACACTGATGGTGGTGAAACAAGTGTAGGAGCAAAATTGAGACCTCATGCTAAGACTGACGTAATCACGTCATGTATAGGTTTCCCTGACAAGTTAATAACGTATCGTCGAGTGCGACCTTCCTTCAGCATTTGTTTCGAAAGTCGATATAACTTGGCAATTTGCCTCGTCGTAGCCTTGTCATGGCACCAATTTGTTTTGGCCATGTCACACCATCCACCCAGTCCCAAGACAGTGAACACATAGTGCGTAGTGGGGTGATCACTCTGTTGTAGAAAGAATTCAAAAGCCAAGATCGCTTAAATACTGTTTACTGGATAACCGGTTTTAACACACTAAAGATGCCATCATCGGATCTGAATGTAGATTGACATTTATAAACCATTTGGACATAACGAAAAAACAAGTGCTCTCATCATCATTCTTTTCCATATGTAAAACCGAAGTCACAAGATGAAACTCTTTTGGTCGAGCAGCGGTCACGGGCTGAGAAAACAACAATCCACAAATAACGGCCGGCCGCGGTGGTATAGCGGTTCTAGGCGCTCAGTCCGGAGCCGCGCGACTGCTACGGTCGCAGGTTCGAATCCTGCCTCGGGCATGGATGTGTGTGATGTCCTTAGGTTAGTTAGGTTTAAGTAGTTCTAAGTTCTAGGGGACTTATGACCTCAGCAGTTGAGTCCCATAGTGCTCAGAGCCATTTGAACCACAAATAACGAAGAAATCGTAACAGTCGATTTTTAAGAACAGGTAACTAATTACTCAACTTGAGGATCCTGCTTCGGAAGAAGACGAAAAGTCGCTCGCACAGCTAGCGCCTCCAGATGGCACAGCGCGTGCCCGCCGCCAAAAGCCCCAGCCTGGCTTCGCGCTGTGGAGACTGCGCCGCTGCTTTCCGACGAACCAAGAAGGTCCAAGCATATCCCAACTCCTGAGGATCCGAGACGTCGTCGACTGAGACGAGCGGCCGGGCAAACGACCAACGGCAGCCCACCTTCGCCAACAGCGGTCATGGCGAATACTAACACCATACGGACCCGGCCGTTGTTGCCTGCCAACTCTTCCCCGACTGATACTGCTCAGCAGACCACATTTCACCATCCGACGACCAGACGACCGACCGACCAATGGCCTTCCGTCTGCGGCGACCACGGTCTCGGCGCGTACTCGCACTGTCTGCCTTCCGACTGACTCTGCCGACTCACTGCTCCGTGCCCGACTACACTGCTGGTCCGTCTCCAGATGAACTAACTTCCTTCAGACGGACGACGGCCCGGAGACGCTGGCTCGGACCCAGCCATGCAGAGGGAACACAACCGACATCTCTGCATAGGAAGGAACCGACCCAAATACACGTCGTCGATGAGACGATCGACCGAACGAACGACAAACGGTCGTCCCCGCTGGTACTGGCTGTATGGACCTCACTGGGGCTCCGTCCCCGACTTCATTGCTGCTTAGTCCCTACCGCCCTCCTGGCCCAACTCACTGCCAGACAGACGACGACGGAAATAGTATCGGTCGCCCCAGAGACGGTACGCCAGTGCACTTATCGATAAGCGCTGCTGCTGCCACTCACGGGAAAGTAAGGCAGGAAGTTACTGACGCCAGTAAATGGAATAAGAGAACGAGGTGGCAGTACCGTAATAGCCTGCCGGAGTGGCCGTGCGGTTCTAGGCGATAGTCTGGAGCCGAGCGACCGCTACGGTCGCAGGTTCGAATCCTGCCTCGGGCATGGATGTGTGTGATGACCTTAGGTTAATTAGGTTTAATTAGTTCTAAGTTCTAGGCGACTGTTGACCTCAGAAGTTAAGTCGCATAGTGCTCAGAGCCATTTGAACCAGTACCGTAATAGAAGATGACAAACAATAAATGTCATGAATATGAACCGTGCACGGCTCAATTTTAACGACCAGGTACAGGTTGTTGCAGCTCGTTCAAGGTATTTCGATAGTGGGAAAGCCGTAACAGACATACCATCAATGGGTCACTGAAATTCAGGGTCGCCAGTTATCTGTGGACGGTACTACAGTGAGCAAGGATTCGTGATGCAATTGCGTAAATTTGGCCAGAGATTAGGATTCGTGAACAAATTCTCTAACATTCTGATCCTCCTTTGAAACGAGTGTTGCAGATTAATGAACATCGGGACTCGAGTGACAGTGTCGTTGACAACTTTGACCTAGCTCCCATGCGACCGACCACCGTGCGCAAACAGACCACCGCCCCATAGACAGAGTAAACTCGATGTGTGTGTTAGCTGTGAAATCATATCCCCGCTTTCTCCATGCATAAAAGCCAACGTTCCACTTCGTAGTACGCGACTTGTTTTCCTAGTGGAAAGCCAAGCCATGTACAACCTCTGTGCTTGCAAGCGTGGAGCACCTTCTCCTCAAGGAATGTACTTTTTCTAAACCGGTACAAATACTGACCAAATTAAGGATGTGCCTTGAATTCATCCTCAATTATTTGCTTGACGAATTCCAATCTCTGTCTTCCTCTACAGTTTTTGCCCTCTACAGCTCCCTCTAGTACCATGGAAGTCATTCACTCATGTCTTAGCAGATGTCCTATCATCCTGTCCCTTCTCCTTATCAGTGTTTCTCACATATTCCTTTTCTCTCAGATTCTGCGTTAAACCTCCTCATTCCTTACCTTATCAGTCCACCTAATTTTCAACATTTCTCTATAGCACCACATCTCAAATGCTTCGATTCTCTTCTGTTCCAGTTTTCCCACAGTCCACGTTTCATTACCATACAATGCTGTACTCCAGACGTACATCCTCAGAAATTTCTTCCTCAAATTAAGGCCGGTATTTGATATTAGTAGACTTCTCTTGGCCAGAAATGCCTTTTTTGCCATAGCGAGTCTGCTTTTGATGTCCTCCTTGCTCCGTCCGTCATTGGTTATTTTACTGCCTAGGTAGCAGAATTCCTTAACTTCATTGACTTCGTGACCATCAATCCTGATGTTAAGTTTCTCGCTGTTCTCATTTCTACTACTTCTCATTACCTCCGTCTTTCTCCGATTTACTCTCAAACCATACTGTGTACTCATTAGACTGTTCATTCCGTTCAGCAGATCATTTAATTCTTCTTCACTTTCACTCAGGATAGCAATGTCATCAGCGAATCGTATCATTTATATCCTTTCACCTTGTATTTTAATTCCACTCCTGAACCTTTCTTTTATTTCCATCATTGCTTCCTCGATGTACAGATTGAAGAGTAGGGGCGAAAGGCTACAGCCTTGTCTTGCACTCTTCTTAATACGAGCACTTCGTTCTTGATCGTCCACTCTTATTATTCCCTCTTGGCTGTTGTACATATTGTATATGACCCGTCTCTCACTATAGCTTACCCCTACTTTTTTCAGAATCTCGAACAGCTTGCACCATTTTATATTGTCGAACGCTTTTCCAGGTCCACAAATCCTATGAAAGTGTCTTAATTTTTCTTTAGCCTTGCTTACATTATTAGCCGTAACGTCAGAATTGCCTCTCTCGTCTCTTTACTTTTCCTAAAGCCAAACTGATCGTCACCTAGCGCATTCTCAATTTTCTTTTCCATTCTTCTGTATATTATTCTTGTAAGCAGCTTCGATGCATGAGCTGTTAAGCTGATTGTGCGATAATTCTCGCACTTGTCAGCTCTTGCCGCCTTCGGAATTGTGTGGATGATGCTTTTCCGAAAGTCAGATGGTATATCGCCAGACTCATATATTCTACACATCAACGTGAATAGTCGTTTTGTTGCTACTTCCCCCAATGATTTTAGAAATTCTGATGGAATGTTATCTATCCCTTCTGGCTTATGTGACCGTAAGTCCTCTAAAGCTCTTTTAAATTCCGATTCTAATACTGGATCCCCTATCTCTTCTAAATCGACTCCTGTTTCTTCTTCTATCACATCAGACAAATCTTCACCCTCATAGAGGCTTTGAATGTTTTCTTTCCACCTATCTGCTCTCTCCTCTGCATTTAACAGTGGAATTCCCGTTGCACTCTTAATGTTACCACCGTTGCTTTTAATGTCACCAAAGGTTTTTTTGACTTTCCTGTATGTTGAGTCTGTCCTTCCGACAATCATATCTTTTTCGATGTCTTCACATTTGTCCTGCAGCCATTTCGTCTTAGCTTCCCTGCACTTCCTATTTATTTCATTCCTCAGCGAGTTGTATTTCTGTATTCCTGATTTTCCCGGAACATGTTTGTACTTCCTCCTTGCATCAGTCAACTGAAGTATTTCTTTTGTTACCCATGGTTTCTTCGCAGCTACCTTCTTTGTACCTATGTTTTCCTTCCCAACTTCTGTGATGGCCCTTTTTTAGAGATGTCCATACTTCTTCAACTGTACTGCCTACTGCGCTATTCCTTATTGCTGTATCTATAGCGTTAGAGAACTTCAAACGTATCTCGTCATTCCTTAGAACTTCCGTATCTCACTTCTTTGGGTATTGATTCTTCCTGACTAATATCTTGAACTTCAGCCTACTCTTCATCACTACTATATTGTGATCTGAGTCTATATCTGCTCCTGGGTACGCCTTACAATCCAGTATCTGATTTCGGAATCTCTGTCTGACCATGATGTAATCTAATTGAAATCTTCCCGTATCTCCCGGCCTTTTCCAAGTATACCTCCTCCTCTTGTGATTCTTGAACAGGGTATTCGCTATTACTAGCTGAAACTTGTTACAGAACTCAATTAGTCTTTCTCCTCTTTCATTCCTTGTCCCAAGCCCATATTCTCCTGTAACCTTTTCTTCTACTCCTTCCCCTACAACTGCATTCCAGTCGCCCATGACTATTAGATTTTCGTCCCCCTTTACATACTGCATTACCCTTTCAATATCCTCATACATTTTCTCTATCTGTTCATCTTCAGCTTGCGACGTCGGCATGTGTACCTGAACTATCGTTGTCGGTGTTGATTTTCCCGTGCTACCATTTCTCGAGTGAAACCGTAAATATCAGGAACCCGATAATACATCAAATCTCCTACATCGCTGTGGCCGAAAAGATCCTGTTAGAACAGGACTAATTAGGACTGAAGAAAATCGTTCAATGTGACAGAAGTGCTAAATCTACAGAGCAAGAATGAACTCGTTTGCCAACTTTGTTTCCTTGTTAAGGACACTACAATATAACACCAAAAGTAGTGAGCCGTGCATGGCTCGTGTTCGCGCCACTTTATGTTGTCACTCAGTTACTGCTTTGCCTCCCCGTGAGCGGCAGCATCGGCGCTTATCGATATAAGCCCTAGAGTATTATCTTTGCTGACTGCTATTACTTCCCGGTTGTCGAGTGTTGGGACGGAGTTCGTATCTGGCAGGGAGTTTCAAAGCGCCCAGGAGTGGAGTTCGGACCTGGCAGTCGGACAGTTGGGACGCGGCAGGAGTCGGTCGTGTTGGAGCGGCAGTGAGGTTCAGATAGCCATGAGTCGCCCGACCGTTGCCGGCACACATGGTTTCAACAGGGACGCTCTTGGTTGATCATCGGTTGGTCGTCTTACCGGACGACGTGATTGCTCGCCGATCGCTTATGGGTTGGCGATGTGTGTCTCTAAACTCGTCGTTCGTCCTCGTCATTGCATAGGCACTGCTTTTACCATATGTCGCGTTCTTCGCCCAACTGTTTGTGATATTGTGTGTAGCTTGTGATGTCGATTGCTGATGTGTAGCGGTTGGTCGGTTGGCACAGACGTGACGTAGCACCAGTGGGGCATGCTGCGTCGGGAAGCTGAGGGTAGCCATGTCTTGCTCGATGATTGGCGACAAACATGTTTTGCGTGGGGACGACTTTGGTCTTCCGTCGGTCGGTCGTCTTGTTAGACGACGCGTATTTGGCCGGCGATTGCTTATGGGTTGGCTGTGTGCGCCGACTCGTGGTTCGTCCTCGTTATTGCTGAGTCACTGCAATGGGCATCGGCTATTCCTCGTGCAGATGTTCGTGGGGCTGTGTGTAGTTTATATGATTTTCACTGATGAGTTTATTTAAGTGCTGCCGGTGTACTGCCTCTGAGTTAGTCGGTCGTTTGATTAAACAACGTGGGTTTTCGGGTCGTCCACCTCTTATGGGTTGTCTGGGATCCGTTCTTGTTTGATTCCACAGTCTCTGCTGTCAGCATCGGTGGAATTTTGGTGCAAGTCTGGAGCATTGGTCTGTTGACGGTCGGTCGGTTGGATTGCCGTCGGATTGAGCATCGTTGGGCCGACTGCCTGTCTCACCTAAGTGAATGTTCGTATTTCAAGTGCTGGCCGACACCCCCGCCCCCCTTCCCACTCCCCCTCCCCCTCCCCCTCCCCCTCCCCCCCCCCCCCCCGAAACTTCTGAACGCCGTTAGCTGCACTGCCTTTCCTTATTTTCTGTTGTGTGTATTTGTACGGCTCATAGCCGATGTCTTGAATTAAAGTTGTTTTTAGTGCTGTTTTAAGTCATAGGCCTGCAGCCTCTTTAAAATTAAAAGTTCCTTGCTTGTCAAGTGTTAGATTGTTTGGAACGTCAGCCTGTGTACAATATTGTTTAAAGATAAAGCCTTGGGCCTTCGGCCTCTAAAGGTTATTTTAGTTGTGTTTTAAGTCATGGGCCTTGTGCCGTATTGGAATTAAATTTTCTTGCTTGTCAAGTGTTAGATTGTTTGGGCCTTCAGCCTGATTTAAGATAAGGCTTTGTTGTTTAAATTTATTTTACTTTGAGTTTTAAGTCAGGGGGCTTTCAGCCGTTTTTAAATTAAAGTTTTTGTCTTTCGAGAATCAGACTGTTGGGTCTCCATCCTAATTGAAAATAAAGCTTTCTGCTCTGTTTTTTTTAAATTTAATTTTACATTGAGTCTTAAATCATGGGCTTTCAGCTTCCTTAAATTATACTTGTTTGCTTTTCATGTGTTAGACTTGTTGGGCCTTCAGCCAAGTTATACAGCTTACTTTCGTGAGGCCTTCTGCCTTCTAAATATTCCGTTTTGGGTCTGAATCTTAATGGCTTTTAGCTGTTTTTAAATTTAAGTGGTTGTGCCCTTAAGGCAGACTCATCCAAGAACAAGGCACTGAAATTCATCACCCCGTACACGACCGTGTGTCGCTAGTGTCGGCATAGGAGCGAGAGAGATAGCTGCGGAGCGGAGGGACAGCATGGCACTGGTCTGCGCTGGACTGTCCCGCGGTCAGATCCAACGTAAACAAAATAACAGAGGAAGCGCACCTCTGTAAAAGAGATCCATGAGCGATAAAACAAGAAAACCATTTACCGTTTAGGTAACAACTAGTGTTCGTGTGGCAGAATTACTACGCAAAGCTTTACACAACAACATCCAAAACAAGAATCGAAGAACATCTTAGTTGTTTTCTGACCCACATGTTCATTCTATTAGTACTGCACGTGCACACTTGTCATACGTACAATAGACGTCTTCTGAAAAATATATGAGTCTTTTAAATGAACTAGAGTCATAAATATTCTATTTTAGAAATAATTTTATGTAAGGGATAGAGAGTCTCACTCTTACTGTTAGTAGTTACAAGTAAATATTTTTTGTTGTACTTCGTACTACAGCTTTTTGTATTCCCATTCAGAGTTTAGAAATCGGATCCTTAGTTTGCTGTTTTTTAAGTAATAATTTTAACTGACCAAGTTTGAAAACTTATTAAAAAATAGAATTAAGGTTATAAAGCTCTTTAATTCTTACAGTCAACATTGTTAAAGAAGACAATTAACATTTTACACGTTTTTCTTTTTCGAGGAAACGATTTTGTCTACGTTTGGTACAATATTCCGTGAAACTGCTAACCTAAAAGAAATAGTCAAATTTTATCGTCAAGTAATGAACGGTTCTTAGTTTTATCAAGCTTTGAAAGAGAGAAAAAGCGCTCACAAATATGTGGAACCAAGCAAGGAGAGAACTTTGGCCACGTGATTGTGCAAAAGAGGATATTTCTCTCATGTAAGACAGCTGTAAAAGTCATCCAAAGTTTTACACGTAAGAAAGCGGTCCTTCAGGCGGATATCGCACTGCAGGTCAATCAGCTCTAGTTGAAGCACTTGTGACACGCCCTCTGCTCGAAGGGAAAACGGGCGAACAAATATATCTGAGCCGGTTGACGCTCACTTATCTACAAAAATCTGTTTTCAAACTGTTCTTGTAATTCGCAAATGATTTGAATATAATCTGAAAATCCACATCTTCTTCAACGCCGTCTAGTGCAGGAAAGTGTCCACAATTCTTCTCGCGCAACTGTTTTTCCCACAAAATAAGTTTTTTTGAAATGCTTGAAACGTCTGCACTAAATCTACAACAGAGTGATTTTCGCCTTGGAGTGAAATGCTCAAAGTATTTAAATGACCAGTAAGGTCACTCAAAATAGCCAAATTCGCCACCCACTTAAGATCACAAAGTAATTCTTCTAGGCGTTCTTTCATTTCCAAAAAGGTGTTTATTTCGCCCCTCAAGGAGAAAAACCGATGAAGCACCTTTCTTCTGCTCACCATCTTACTTCGGTGTGGTAGGGGATGTCCGGATATTCCGCTTCGATATCAGCCAGAAATTCTTTAAATTGGCGATGTGTGAATACAAGCGATCGAAGATAATCAACCGTTCGAGGAACTGTGTCCATAACATTTTTTATGTTGACAATCTTCGCACAAAGTGCCTCCTGGTGTATCAAACAATGGACTGCCGTGAATAAGGAATAGACGACTTCGGTCATTTTTACCTGACGTAACCCAGGAATCCAGTGCATGTCCCTCGTAGCGCAGGGGCTTCATCCGTTGTTACACCGGTCAGGCGTTGCCATTTTAAACCCGCTGACTCTAACAAGTTTTCCACGGCTAGAAAATTATCGAAACCTGTGGTTGTGTGTTTTAATGGTATAAGGTCGTGAAATTCTTCTGTGACAGGCAGATTGTCCTCGATACCTCGAATGAATATGACGAGCTGAGATGTGTCCTCAACGTGTGCGGACTCGTCAAGAGCGATAGAAAATGAAATGAAATTTGCCGCTCTCTCCAGTAATTGCTGCTCAATATCTGAGGCAATATCTTCGACTCAGCGAGCAACAGTTTGAGGCGAAAAAGCTATTTTTTCACATTTTTCCGTGAGGCCTGCTGGACAAATACAAACCGACGAGTCGACCAGGCAATCCTTGATGAGATTCCCAGCCGCAAAGGGTTTCCCTGCTTTCGCAGTTGTCAGCGAGCATTTGTAACTTGCGAGCAAACTTGGCCCACCTGTTTCCTGCTCCTACCACGCAAAGGACATACAATAAATTTTAATACAATCTTGTTTTTTAAAACACTTTTATCATTTTAACAATAAATTGTTTCATTCATTGAAACTCAAATAAAAAACTAACAAAGAAAGATTGGTTTTAGGTGCGTTTTCCTCCAGTTACTCTTGAAAGCGGCCGTAGTCGCTAGCAAGGACAGCGAAATGTGGTTGCAAAATAAATTTTTATCTATTGAAATATTTGCGTTTTAATTAATTGAAAACATAGGTCAAACTACAACATATGTTTTCCCATCCATAAAAACACAGATATAAGAACACAAAGAATGACTCTTAATGACACTTTGCTGTCCGAGAGAGCGTTTGTGACGGCTTTTCAGAAAGTGGCAAAAAATAACGAACATGAAACTTTTTCTTATGTCTTTGCGACGCGATTTAATGCAACCCAAATATAAAAATTAACCGAAAAGAAATCTTCCTTGTTGCTGACAATCTGATATTCGATAACTGGAACATTGCCAAGTGACATATCAGATTATAAAATATGGATTTATTTATCATCTTTATAAATAATTAAGAGTCATACGATAAGAAACTACTTCACTGTAATGCTGCTTGAAAATTTCTTTCAGTTCTTCAAGCTTTGACTGGCGTCCCTCTTGCGACAAATTTTCGAACTGATCTTTATGACAGGTATTAAAGTGCCGTTCAATTGGGCACTTTTTTAAATACATGAGGTTCCGATGACATACTAAACATTTGGCATGATTTTCGATAGCAGTATAAAAGAAATAAATTTCCCACTCGGGTTTAAATAGTGCGGACGCGCCGCTCCTCTTCCGTTTTCTCTGCTGCTGTTGACCATCCATCTCGATCCACTGTAGCCTTACGTCTGTTGACTAACGGCTTTGTGTCGCATCAATGACTTTGTCCGCTGCCGGAGCGGCGATCTGTCGTCCTTACGAAGCGCGCTTACGGGGCATGTCGAGGCGCGGCGGGCGGTCGGGGGGTCCGCACGGCCAGCTGAGCGGCACGGCTCGGCCACTGCAGCAACATACGGATTCGCCCGGGGCGCTGGCCGCGGGCGATCGCGGGCGCTGGCGCCCCAGGGGCACAGTTTGGACGAGCCTGCCTTAAACCTTTCGTGGGCAAAATTATTGAGCAGTGTTTTTAATGAATGGAGAGCACATAGTAGTTAACAGATGGGTGTGTTTATCATACAGAATATCAAATTTGCTCCAACTGTGAAAATGACGTCACACAACAAGGTGAGAAGTATTCTTCCCACTGCCCTTCCTTGGAGTTAAATGACAAAAACAACTTTTTCAATTTATGTCATATTTATTTGATAGATTTATTTCTCTTGTTGCAATTATTGTTCACAATTACTTGCCATGAAATTTTCTGAAACATGGGTCTCTGCAAAGTGATATTTGACAATATGTACAAACAGTGAGTGCTCTTTTCCGCAGCTTTGGTACTACAATGACGGCACGTCCAGTAGGTTTCTCCTAAAATGGGTTGATGCTCCCCTACAGCCACATGACGAAAATCTTCAGGTACTTTACCCCTTTTTGCCAGAAGAACAGGTTTTTGTCCACGCCTTTTTTGGGATGAGAAGCCAGCGATCAATTGTCTGGCTAGATGGATCCTGTATGTGAGCTGATCATGCTGTCCACTTTCTCTTTTACTTATTTTCCACAGGATAAAACTATTCACGGCACCAACGTCCACCAGGAAATAAAATATTCTGTGGCACCATCTTACAGAACGTCTGCCAATAGCATAACTTTCTCGTAATTGATCAAACTTATCGACACCACCCATTATTTTGTTGTATTCTGCCACAACTTCAGGACAAGAAATCTCTGTACTAGTACCATCCTTGTTTTTCCTTTTCACTGTGGCTGTTTCTCATGGGTCATGAATTGAGAACAGGAAAGTGACTGGACAGTTATCCATCCATTTTACTGCACAAATGGCTCCTTTTGTTTCAAACTGGAATTCTCCTCGTTCCAATTTTACGTTTTCCTTCATAAATTTGGGTAAGTACTATAGCTTTGAGGAAAAAATCACAAAAGTCACGCAAACAGCACTGAAAGGCTCCTCTACAGAGCAACACTCAGCTATACAATGCCTCTGCGTGAAGGTACAGCAAAAACGGCGGGAACTTACGATTGGAAGTAGTACCCTATACTGTTCACTAGGAGGTAGAACCGTAAGAGGTGGGAACTGTGAATCCCACGGGACTAGGAGCGAGTTCATTCTAGTGGGAAGCATGTTTCCCACGGCTCACGAAATGATTAAGGCATAAGATAGTGTGGCCTATTTCGCTGATAACTAAGTTCAAAAAAAATTTTTGGTCAAATAATAAAGTTATATGTGTTCCAGTGTAGCTGACAGCCACTCATTTTGGCCCCTTTCCACAATTCCTGTCCTGTCCTGCGGTCTTAGCAGGGCGTTTCAAGTAGCACACTTTTCAAAACCAAAAAACAATAACAATCTCTTCTGCAGATCAAGCAAATAACAACTAATTCCAATAATCACAGTTCCCTTAGACTCTATACCAGTATAACTGTTCCACATCGAATTTGGTTGTTAGCAGCTGGTAGATAGCCTAACACGACGAAAGCGACGTATCACAATCGCAGCGGAAGAGGGGATGGTTGGGGTGGCACACCGCTGACCGGCATATTTTCTCCGCAGTTGGTGAGTCGAGAACTGCCTGCTTATCTGGCCCCGGGCAGAATCATATTTCCAGTGCTATTTGCACACACCTGATCGCCAGGAAATAGTTCGTTGATCGTCCCGCTCCCTTCCTCAGCTGCTGGTTGATGCCCTCTGACGGACGTTGGCAGCACCTACGTGTTTGTTGTCAACTGTGATAGTTGCTTGTAAACACTCTTGCTTCAGCCAGACTTCGCACTGGCGACCCGCATCGCTGGTCAGTCTAAGGTGTTGCCGTTGCAGTAGGCGTTTGTCGTGACTGTAGCAGTCCTCCACCCCACATCTCTCAGAGGTGAGGCGAAGGCACATCTCGACGTCAGTCCCAGGTTCCGCCAGTGGAACGGGACTGAGAGTCGCGGCGGAGGTGCTGGTAGCGGGAGGAGCCTCATCGACATCCATAGGAGAGCCACAGTTGCAGGAGCTGCAAGGATGACAACGACGACAGTTTCCATGGTGTGGCCAAGAAGGTTGAAGACGTTGGCAGGAACCCAGTGGGGGCGGCCCTTGCGAAACACCAACACCCAGTCTGGGTCCTTCAGATAGAACTGTAGCCGCGCCGAGACTGGAGCAGCTGGGCAAGGGGAAGCAGAAAACAGTAGTGACAAAGGCATCCAATGAGGACAGCCATGCAGCTTCTCCACTGGAGAGGAATCATCGTGATCAGAAGAACGATAAGTAGACAGGAAGAGGTCTATGATTGAAACGTGTCGACAAACCTTTCAGCCAACCCGTCAGATGTGGGATGGAAGGCTCCATAAGGAGTACCTGGTTGCCCGATGCAGCACAGCAGGAAGTAATGTCTGCCAGCGTAA